>NC_054478.1:50265058-51465058 GCF_017639515.1 Carcharodon carcharias | reverse complement strand
ATAACCAGGCGGCATAGATTTAAGATAAGAGGTAGAAGGCTAAGGGAGAAGTTGAGGAGAAACTTTTTCACCCAAAGGGTGGTGAGAGTCTGGAATTCACTGCCTGTAAGGGTGGTTGAATCAGAAGCTCTCATAACATTTAAGAACTATTTAGATATTCACTTGCGTTGCCATAGCCTCCAGGGCTATGGGCCAAATGCTGGAAATTGGGATACTATAGTCAGATCTTTGTTGACAGGCACAGACATGATGGGCCAAATGGCCTCCTACTGTGCTGTAGATGCCTATAAGTCCATGAGTAACTTGAATGCTTTGTTACACTCCTTTGTCCAATTCCACAGAACACCCTTTTTAATGGATGCAAAAAGGTTGCCAAATTTGGCATGAATTTACTATAGTAATTCACCAGGCCTAAGAAAGATCTGAGCTCAGAGATATTTTGAATCTTACTCTTGGCAGGATGTAACCTACCTGTAACCCATTTTTGTCTACCCACTGACCCAAATTCTCTACAGAGTTTTGAAACATTTCACATTTGTGTGCCTTCGATGCTTTTCCAAACATTAGTGCATCTTTTTCAATCTGTCACCATGGGTCTGCCTGTTTGAAACTGAAATAAGTATGTCATCCAAATAGCGCACTACTCCCTGAATTCCTTGCAAAATTTGGTTTATTACGTCTTAGAAAATTCCAGGGGCTGAAGAAATAGCAAATGGCAGCCAATAAATCTGAAATGCATCCATATGTTTATTAATAGTCAAACATCACTTCGTCTGATTATCCAACTCAAGTTGCAGATAGGCATATGTCAAAACTAACTTAGGAAAAATCTGGCCTCCTGACAACATTGTGAACAGGTCCTCCATGTTCAGCAAAGTATTAGGTGGGTTACATTCTGGTACCTGATTCACGGTTACTTTATAATCCCCACATAGTCTTCCACTACCATCTGACTTTGACACTACCACTATGGGAGTAGCTCAGTTGCTGTGCATTTTAGAGATAATGTTATCAGTCTCAAGTTTTTTCAGTTCTTGCTTTACTTTCTCCTTTAGAGCATAGGATACCAGAGGAGGCCTACAATCTCATGTTCCTCTGAACCTATACATTGGCCTTGTACCTTTGAATTGGTTTGCCAGTTTCACTGAACACCTGAGGGTATTTGTCTTCTGTTGTGTGTTTCACTTTGACACAAAAAATCTCTTTTTAATTTAACTTAAGTACTTCTAACTTGTCTCTTCCTAACAAGGATGGATTTTCACCCTTCACCACAATGATGGGCAATTTTAGCACATTGCTCATTGTATGTGACTGGAGCCGATACGCTTCTAATAATGGGAACTTTCAGTCCTCCATAACTTTGTTATTCTATGCGTGATTTCTCCAGCTGATGTTTGCTCAACTTTTCAAGATACAGCAATTCAGGAATCACACTAACTGATGCTACCATGTCAACTTCCATGTTTACCGGAATTCCATTCATCACTACTTGGACCACAAAGCCTTGCTAATTTCTGCTAGATATCCATGTGCTTTGGATTTTATGGACCTCAACTGACCCCTCACCAACCTGCTGCTGTTCGACAACTATATACAGTGAATGCTGTTGCCTCCAGATAGCATTTTCTCCAGTTACCTTCTTTCAACATGCTTTGGCAAGGTGACCCTTCTTGGATCTGTCACACCCTGCCTTCAGAAATGGACAATTCTGTGCCTAATGTTGGCCTGAGCCCTGTTAACCAGATTTTGTAATACCACTGCTACAAATAATGGCCTTCGTTGGGGCCTTCAGCTTAGTCATCTGTACCGTATTTACTTGAGCAGACAACCGCCAAATGTTAACTCTAGCTTGACTTGAGTCATTTTATACCATGTCCATCAACAATGCTATTTAACAAGCTATGTCAAAACTTAACTTTGAAAACATTAGCAACCTATTGTGACTGCATTCCCTTTTTAAACCACACACAAATCTGTCCCTCAATAATCTCTCTTGAAATTCTGCAAAATGACAACTAAAGTACAGATTTTTTAAGCTCACAATGAATCCTCCAATGTCCTCACTGGGCAACTGATATCTTGTTCCAAACCAATAGCATTCCACAATCTCCAAAGGCTTGGGATGGTAGTGCTTCTCAAGCTTACACAAAATGCCCAATAGGGGCAAGTGTTTTGGCTTGATGGGGCAAAATTCTTGAGCATTTTATATATTTCTGGGTGAGATTCCATCAAAAAGTCATCCTTTTCCTCCCCCCCACTTTTCTCTCCAACACAAATTTGTTCAGGTAGGGAAATCCATAATCCCATCCGTATCTTGCAGGACAAAAACACTGATGTATATATATGGAGTTCTAGTACCCAACTTAACTGGTTTATTCTGGTTTTGGTTTATATACATACATACACAAATGTCAATACGAGAGTGCTGTTATGCACATCTACAAAAGTATTCCCTCAGTACTGCACTGGAGTTTTATCCTAGGTTTTTTGTCCTCAAGTCTCTGGAGTGGGGCTTAAACCCATGAACTTCTGACTTAGAGGCAAATATAATAACAGCTGAGTACAACTGCCACATACACATGGTGACTTGTGACTTCAGATGACCAACCTTATTTACACACATGGGGAAGAATCTTGTGAAGCTGTCAGGGGTCTCAGATGCCACTAGAGAACCAGTGAGAACCCCAGGCTGCCTCTTTTCAGGGAGACCCACCACCTCTTGTTCCAATCAGACACTTGAAAGGCCAGCAACAGGCCATCCTGCAGGATCAAGGACCGAGGGGGCCAAAGTCCTGCCCACAGAGGACTCCCTGCCAATCAATGGCTGGCAGCAGTATTAAATGACAACACCACCAGGTGGCTGTTGTCTATAATGTATTCACCCGAGGCCTTGTATCATCATTGGATCCCAGGCCAGAGACAGGAGGGGGATCTCATGTGGGTTTTGCAGGGGAGGGGGTTTGGCAGCAAGGGTCGGGGTTGGCTCTCATCAAGCTCCCCTTTCCTAATGCAGGGTCCCTCGATCAAGCACCAAGTGCCTTTGAATGAGGGGGACCTCTCCAGGAGCCTACAAGCAACCTGCTTGGGTTTGCTTGCTGTGCTACCCATATGTTGAGCTGCCCACTGCCGCTGGGTTAATAACAGCAACAGCGGGACAGGCCCCCAAGTGGACATTAATTCCTACTATGGACTTAATTGGGTAGAGTCAGGAGGGTGGCTGGATTCCCAGCTGCCACCCTCCCACCTGATTAAATGCTCCCCAAAACCAAACTTGCCACAAAGGAGAGCACAGGATTCTATCCATGGATTCCGAAACTAGGTTATAATGTCTTGCATTTGTCCCCATTTTATCTCTCCAAGTTCTGAACTGTTTTTTACTTTGGTGCTATATGTAACTTTTTTATCCTTACCAATGTTTCACCTTAGTACCCATCCACTGCCAAATTATTTTAAATCTCCCTCTAGTTAACCTTCTCTCAGGGTCACTGGATCCCGGTCTGTTGAAGTGCCACCAGTCCACCTTGAATGCTTCCTGCCCCATGAAGCTGAAGATCCCCCTCCTGCACCCTTTCTCCACCCATACTTCGATCTATTCTACTCTTCCTATACTGACTAGTGCATGAGACTGAGAGCAACCCAGATTTCTTGCTGTTCCCCTTTCCCCCTAAAAGGGTGGTACACCCTCAGTTACCAAAAGGAGATTGCTGCATGAGCATACTTACAGTTGGCACTTGAGTCTGTCCAAAATCATTCATCAGGTTTAGCAAAGTCCACCAGCTCCATCTGTTCCATTGCACAAAAAAAAAATTAACCTGAGGAACATCTGCAATGGAATCCTCAGGGGCACACATGTCCTGCAAAGTGCTCATGCTTCTGATAAATGGGTTTTGGGGTCCAATTTACATTGAGTTCTCACACTGAGCTTTACCAGGCCAAAAGAACAAACAGTATTGTATTATGTGCAGGGATTCACTAGACAAGTAACTTTGCGAGCTCTTCTCAGTACGCTTGAATCATCCTCCCTATTTCAGGGCTGTTGTTACGATCCCCATAGAGACCAACAACCTTTAAAAAGATAAAAGCAAAATGCTGCAGTAGCTGGAGATCTGAAATAAAAACAGAAAGTGCTGGAAAAACTCAGCCTGTCTGGCAGCATCTGTCGAGAGAGAAACAGAGTTAATGTTTTGTATCCGATTTGATTCTTCTTCAGAACTAAGGACGCGAAATGTTAACTCTGTTTCTCTCTTCAAAGGTGCTGTCAGGCTGGCTAAGTTTTTCCAGCACTTTCTGTTTTCACATTTAAAAAGATGTTTGAATTCCAGTGATCGTCTGAAAAGATCACAAGATTTCAAGTTCTAAGTCTTGCACAGTAAAAAACAAAGAACAACATTGCCTAAGCACTATTCAGTAGGCAACTTATATTCTAAACTACAGAAAAAAAATTCCCCATTTAACAAAGCATTCAAAAAAATCCCTGCCATGGTTATACTTCATTCTGTCCCTTAAGTAGACGTTTCATTCTCTAGGAATTAATTCAAATCTTCTCTCAGCTCTCAATGTCTTGCTTCCTTTTCCCTTTTCCAGCTGAATAACGTCTAATCCCTCAACTTACTTTCATGGTGAGAGATGAATTGGAGATTCTTCCCTCCAGCCAAGCTAGATCAATCTTCCAATCTCATTTAAATCCTCACAAACTCAGAATCTTAAGCCTGAGCGTGACCTCCCACCCATGTTTTGCGTGGTGGCCAGCAGGGCCAGAATTTTCTCCACTTAAGGTGCAGAGCTATCTGCATCTATCTTTCTGCTTTCTCCCTCTTTCCCAGATTCTTGCAGACTGACCTGCCTGTTGGGTTCAGAGAAATCTTAAGAAACTCCCATTAACTTGACACTGTAATAGCTTGCTATAGATTCTCCCCCTCTCAAAATCAATCTCCATGGCAACATTTTTAAAAATTCATTCATAAGATGTGGGCATCGCTGGCTAGGCTGACATTTATTGCCCTTCCCTAATTGCCCTTGAGGAAGTGGTGGTGAGCTGCTTCCTTGAACTGCTGCAGTCCATGAGATGTAGGCACACCGACAGTGCTGTTAGGGAGGGATTTCCAGGATTTGACCCAACGGCAGTGAAGGAAGAGTTATACATTTCCAAGTCAGGGTGGTGAGTGGCTTGGAGAGGAACTTCCAGGTGGTGGTGTTCCCATGTGTCTGCTGCCCTTATCCTTCTAGGTGGTAGCAGTTTTGGGTTTGGACGGTGCTGTCTAAGGAGCCTTGGTGGGTTCTTGAAGTGCATTCATGAATCACATGGGCCTTATATCCAGGTAGAAATGTTAATTACGTATCCTTTAGACCCCCAATCTTATTCCACCTTGGGATTAAATAGACAGTTTACAGTATAACTGTTCATAAAACCTGACATTCCTAACACTTCCGTGTGACTTGGAGTCTAATAGTCTATCCAATCTAATGATCAGCAAAGCTGCCCTGGTCATTATTTACAGGCGTGAATATCTTGCACCATCTTCCCAGGAAAACAACTTGGGCCACCTCTTTAACCTTTAACAACCAAGCCATCCAAGCTTGTTGTGGGGCAGAATTCTGAAAAGGTCAGATTCCATGGAATTCATTCCTCCATTTTATACTATTTTAAAGAAACAGTCCCAAAACATAACAATCTTATTTGTAAGTTTGTATAGTTTTCATAATAAAATGTTGTAACATACAAATTGACTCAGAATCCCAAGAATCAGGCTACATAACCTCACCAAGGTTTTTACACTCTGGCTTTTTCCTTTTCGCTTGAGTTCAAAACAGCAAATCAGCAGATAGATAGGTAACAACAACAATATTTATAAAGTACCTTTAACTTAAGAAAATGTCCCAAAGCCTTTCATAGGAGCATTATAAAGCAAAATTTGGTGCCAATCCACAGAAGACAGTAGTCAGTTCGATGGCCAAAACCATGGTAAAAGAGATAGATTTAAGGATAATTTTAAAGGAGGAACAAGGGGTAGAGAGGCAGAGAGTTTTAAGGAGAGAATTCCAGAATCTAGGGTCTCGGCAGCTGAAAGCATGGCTACTAAGAGTGCAGCGATTTAAATTGGTGATGCACAAGAAGCCAGACTTAGATAGTATGGAGGATTGTGGGGCTGGAGGGAATTTTAGAGATAGGGAGAGATAAGATCTGAGGGGGATTTTTTTTTTAAGTGAGTATTTTTAAAGCATTATCTAACCAGACGCCGGAGTAGGTCAGTGAGTACGGGAGTGATGGGTGAATGGGACTTGGCATGAGTAAGGACACTGGTGACAGATGTTTGAATGGCCTCATGTTTACAAAAAGTAGAATGTGGGAGCCACCGAGGAGTGCATTATAATGCATATAAATGTTGTGAATTTTCTTGTTTTGTTATAATGTTTTTCCATCCAGCTTGCAGAAGCTTAGTCTATTTCATATGGTAAATGGAAATTCCAGTTAATAATGGTCCTTGAAGTATTGTTCTGGGCTCTGCTCAGAACCATTTTGTTCAATGTTTTCACTCTATTGCTAAGGATTACACAGATTTCATTTTCAATAGCTGTTTGGCTGACTTATTATCTAAGCTGTTCCAGAATCATCCAGCAGTGCCACAAAATGCTCCCCAAGTTATGCAATACTTTCAGTTACATTCAATCTTGTACCTGGGAACATTAAGCAACTTCTTGGGTAAAACTGTGGATTCAGTCATCTTAAAATTGGCATTTTTAAGCAATGCAATTTCATTAATATCAATCACATAAATTTATCTATTAGCAATGTACATTTAATAATGATTCTCAAATATCAAATAGATATAAGTGAAATGAAGTTTGCCATTCCAGCAATTGAATGTGTGTTACAATTGTAAAACAGCTGAGCAACCACATTGTAAAGTCCATTTTTCTGCCAGAGCCTTGAGTGACTATTCCCAACAGTTCAAAATAATCATACTTTTAGATTTCCTTCAAGTGCATTTCACAGACCTCACCATGTACTGTGAGACTGATATGTTGTTGCTTGGCACCTGACTGTAGTGCAGTAGTGACTGATGTGGCATTCCAGATATACATGACAATATACAGCACAATATAGTTCCTAACTTTTTACGAATAATATAACTACATAACATCACTCTTTTAAAAAATGCTCTATATTTCAATATATATTGGTATATATTATGCATCTTATGTCTGAACTAAATAAGGTTAACAATCTACTTGTATAATTAAACTGAGCACCTTAAGAGTCTTTTATAACTTGTTTTCTTTTCTCAAAAACATTACTTGTGGTATCACTTAGGTGGTAGGATGCTGTGCTCCTAGTTTGTGGATTTGGTATTCATAGCTCTCAGTGATGAGCTGGCATGCTGTACTGGTAATGTTGTGATTAGTGTTATAGGAGTTGTGCTGTTGCTGATGTTGAGTGGCTTTTTGTTGATGTTGCACCATTTGGCGGTGATGATGTTGCCTCGCTGATTAGTGATGTTGCTGGTGTTGTTAATGAACTTCTCTGCTTTTCCAGCTCAGGCATAGGTCAAATATGGACCCGGTTCCTTATCATTTACTTACCAGTTTCAATCTCAGTGACATATGACCTTGGAGCTTCAGCTTCACCAACAAATTTTGCTGATTTCCAGGTTTTCATGATTGGATCCTCTATATGTACAGCTTTTCCTTTCAACTCAGGACACAAGGATTTGTTATGCTTGTTGAAGTGTTGACCTCCTTCTACTTGTGCACCAGTGAGATGTTGTCTTCCTCCCTCCTGGTCATTTGGAGTGTGTACCTTGCTTAACAATGTTGCCTTGCACTTTCTGCCATCGTGTAGCTCTTCAGGCGATTTCATGTCAGCCTGAGAAGTGTAGCTCAGACTAACAATATGCAAGGTTTGTGTCTTCTTTTGTCACTTAACATTTCATGAGGGTTCTCATCACCATCTGAACATGTCTTTCTATAAACCCATGTCCCCTTGAATAATGTGGCAATGATGTTGAACCCATACTGTGCTGCTACTTTGTCCTTCAATGCTCTGGAGGTGAATTGGGCTCCGTTATCACATATTAATCATTCAGGAAACATTTGCTCAGCAAACAGAGCTCTTACGGCTGAGCTGATTTTTGTAGCTCTCAAATCCTTTCAGATAGAAGGGAACTTTGAGTTATTGTCTCCTACCATAGTTATAGTCTGCTACCATGAGATACCATTCTTGATTGTGTGTGAATAAATCAGCATACTTCAGTGGTTATCATCCTCCTTTTTCTGCTATATATTATTCCAATGTCTTTGATGCCTATTCAGTACAGAGCTGAAATGAGTTTTCACTCAAGTGGTCTTCACATATCTTCTGGAGAAGTTCAAATGATTCTGGATCTGGTTAGTAGAACACCATCTTTCAGTGAGATGCCAATACTGTCTTTTTTAAATATCCATTCATGGGATGTGAGCATCATTAGCTAGGCCAGCATTTATTGCCTATCCCTAATTACATCAACCACATTGGTATGGGTCTGGAGTCAAATGTAGGCCTGACCAGGTAAGGATGACAGATTTCCTTCCCTAGAGGAAATTAGTTTTTATGACATTCATGATCATCGTTAGACTTAGACGTTTAATTCCAGATCTTTATTGAATTCAAACTTCACCATCTGCCATAGTGGGATTTGAAGCCAGATCATTACCCTGGGTCCCTGGAGTACTAGTCCAGTGACAATATCACTATGCCACCACCTCTGCTGGCTATGTCTGCTGTATCTTAGTAGGCCATACCTGAACCATTTGCTGAGAGAGCATCTGTAACTCTTCATCTTTACTGGCCTCATCTCTAATTTGACTCAATTTCGGTGGTATTACATTCACAAAACGTTTACACCTATAAATCACTTATTTTGTGTTTCTCGTGTGGCAACAGATGAGACAGGACATCTGCTAGCACCATTCCGCTTCCTGGTTTGTACTTCAGAGTGAAATTGTAACTCTGAAGTCTCAAGAGTACCTCTGCTGTGTTGCTGGTGATGTACACAGATTTTTTTTGTAGGTCTGTTCTAGTGGATCCCTCCCAATTAATTTAAAATTCTCTTACTAGGATGTTCTCAGGCATTCTCCCGATCAACATTACTACTTTGGCAGAAGATTGACTGAAATTCTATTTAATCTGAGGTTCCTAACACTTGTCAAGCAAACATGGTAGTTGCTTTCTCACTCCCAGACAGCAGCCCAGGAATGCCACCCAGGGGAACATGCATAATGAATTTCAGGAAGTGACACCAGAAGAATCTTCGTACATCAATGTGGGTAAAGATGTACCCTCGTAACAGCGGCAGCTGAAGAGAAAGCTACTATGGGGAAGGTTGATCTTCGGAAATGTGAGTCTCAATGCTCATGAGCTCTCATCATAAAAAAAGGTGCAGTCTCTGAGAACAATCTCCCAGGATATGCCGCAGTCAGTAGGTGTGACTGTTGAGTTTCCATTTCTGCTTTGCTGTAACATGTCAGAAGGTTTGTTTTCATTTCCAGCTTCAAAGTAGAATGTGGAAAATACACTAAGATCTACAATAGAGACCCAGAAGAGAGGCAGCAAGGAAGGAGTTGGATCTGCAGCTCTGTGGAAGCAGAGGCTGCAGATGTTGAGGTGGCTAAGGACAGACTGGGGCCAAATTACTAATTACAGCTCCAGACTGTGGCCAGTGCTGGTCTCAGAATTGAACAGATCCGCAGAACCATAGAATCATAGAATAGTTGCAGCACAGAGAGAGGCAATTCAATCTGCCATGCCTGTGCCAGCTCTTGTAAGAGCTACTCAGCCAGTCCCACTCCCTTGCTTTTTGTAGTCCTGCAACTTTTTTTCTCTTCAGATAATCATCCATTTCCTCTTTGAAAACCGTGATTGATTCTGCCTCTGTCACACTCTCAGTGCATTCTGGATCCTAAGCACTCACTGCATAAAACGCTTATATGCGTTGCCTTTAGTTCTTTTGCCATTCACTGTCAATCGGTGTCCTCTGGTTTTAGGAGCTGTGTAAACACTGGAGTTATGCATGAGGCCTGGTGAATAGTAAATGTCTTGGTGATGATCGTAAAATTGAAATTGATTTTCAAAATCATTACTTGGAAACATAGAGGATAGTATTTCACTGGAACCCTTTAAGAAGTGAGCTAAATATATTAGTTAGAACAATCCAGTGGATGTAACTTATTTGTTTTTTTAGAAAGCATTTGATAAAGCTCTACAACAGCCAATGATGGTCCCTTGGATATCTATCGTCTCAAATTGCTGGGGCTGTAGTTCCCTTTCTTTGGGCAGCTCTAGCTCCTCATTGTCGAAGGTGAATTGATAATTTTGCTTTAGTGTAAAATTGTGCAGTGTGTAGCATTGTATAATGATCCATGTGAGCCCTTGGTCATGCATTGCCGTTCTTGATCAGATCTGTCCACCCAGTGAATTTTGCCCTTCAAGAGTTCTTTGTCACCACATCTTATTGAACCTGCTTCAATTTGTTTCCTACCTTCATTCTCAGTTGCTTCAATGCAGTCATCAACCAATGGCTGTTGGTGAAATGCCTTATCTCCGAAAACACATCTTTAGACAGGAGAGATCAGTGCATGTAGAGTGATTCAGAATGAAAGCATCATGGCAGCTTCTGGCATGCTTGGCATTCCCAAGCAAGGTCTTCTTGATATTGGAACAGCTTCCTGTTCACAGATGCCAGCAGATCTCCTTTCAGCATTTCAATGCCACATCTGCATCATCCATGACAACCTGCACTTTGAGAAATCTTGCAATGTGGTAGAACGCTCTCTCCTTGCTGCTTGTGTGTGATGCCAGGATAGATAAGCGCCACAGTTCTGATGAAAACCAGACCTGTTGAAAAACTGGCACAACCGCTCCATTTTGAAAGGATTCAGTGCCAATTAAAATTCAGATGCTTGGTCAGTTTCACTGGATAGTATTTAATGGCTGGCGGAGTTTCTAGCCACCACATGAAGAGTCAGCAAGGAATGAATCCCTGCTGATGCCATCTGCCCCTCAGTTATTTTACACTACAATGAGCATTAATTGTCTCAATGCAAGACTTTAACCCCTCAATCTTATTGGCTGCCAGCTCTATAGTCCCAGCAGTGCCACCATGACCAGTGGCCACTTCTGGGACTACAAGCAGTCCCCAGATTTAAGTTCCAGAGTCCAGGACAAGTTAACTGTGGTGAGGCCTAGGACATGGTGAGGCCTCATGGTGAGGCCTAGGACATGGTGGTGTGGAGAGGGAGGTGGGAGTCTTAATGGAGAAACTACATAGGGAGGGAAGTCTTTTGGGGGGCTGGGGGTGCACCCGGTGTGGAAAGGGGACCTTGAGGGATGCATGCTTCCCCCCACTCCTTTCCCATCTGACGCCCAAGCAGAATGACCTCCCATGCTTCCTCTCAGCTCCTAAACTCCTCTCGTCAGCCTGAAAATGAAGGCCAGTTGGGAACTGGCCCTTAAGCAGCCATGAATTGGCCACTTAAGGGCCTCAACTAGGTCAACGGTGGGCAGGCGGCCCTAGGCCACACCCAGTTACAGTAAAATTGAGGACAGTTCATAGGCGGTCAGAAGGGTGGCATTAAGGCCACCCAGATAATTTAACAGGAACCTCCATCTGCAAACCTGCTATCAGGCGACCATTATATTCTGCTATTCTGGCATGCAGAACTGTTCTCGCAGTGGAGACAGGCTCATGATCTTTGCAAAGAAGTTTGCGAATGAGCAAAAAAGAGTTTGAGCAATTACAACCTTCACGCACACCTGTTCCTTGAGGACCTGTTATACTATTAATAAACATGGGTTCAAGGGAAATACCTCATGTATTGGTGCCTTTTGCCATATTCTTTTATTCTCTACAGCACCCACACACTGATATTGCTCCTCCTCCTTCTTAATAAATGCATATGGCTGAAGTCATTTGGAGTAGTTTTTGAAAGGGAGCATTCTGCTGGTATACACATGCAAACAAAAGTTCAAATTCCTCATGACCACTTGTATCAGGTGACTGGGGGAGCAGCTGCCACTAGTAATTAATCCAGGGTGCATAGCCATTAAAACAGAAAATTCTGATGTGCAGCATCACAAGATGATATAATGCTTTGATGGGCAGAATATCAAACCTGCTAAAAAGATCAAGGTATGTTTAGCACAAGGCCACGAGTAAGTGGCATGATCCATGAAAACACAAATTTCTTGATCTGCTTGATTACTGCCATACATTGCAAGGAATTTCAGCCCTAGGTCTAATTTAATTGCTTTTGTGCCTCCCACATACCAAAGTCCAAATTATATTGATAACTGACCCAGTCAAATTAATCAACAGCTTAACTACAGTATAATATTGTGCGAAATGTAACTTAGCTCTTTTTCACAGTAAAATCTGATGGACACAGAGATATTCTTAACACCATTTCCATTTACTCCAATTTTAAGGATACAGGCAATTCCATCACAAGATTAAAAATTGGTGATTATTGAAGAGAATAAATTGATTCTTAATTCAAAGTTGCAATAGAAATAATTATTAATGCCGTGGTAATCATAAACTTCACAGCTTAATATTGGCTGGATTTTGCTTCGTAGCATGAAAATGGCACTACATTTGATGTAAAAGCTTTATGGTATGTTCTTAGTAAGTTAAGTTCAAGGTTTATGTTCAGTGTGTCAATTGCAAACCTCCAGAGTTAAGACTGTCTCTTGATAGCATGAGCATATTGCCAAACCATCTCTTCCTGAGTAGCAACAGGCATTGGAATTAGACATTGCTGCTCTTGTTGGTGATGCTCTGGAGTGTACCTGCAATCAGTCATTGTATCTATCTTAAGTCATCTTCTTTCTTCTTAGTTGAGCAAATTGGGATTTACTGTATTTTATCTGCTGATTTTTATACTTCATCTGATAATCTTATTCTACTAAAATCTATAGAACATAAGAACTGCTGAATTGTTGATGCTGCAAAAATGTCATACTGTGAAAAGCAGCCTGTCAAAACTGAATATGGAGAAACTGCCATGCTTCAGTTTCATGCAGCAATTCATTGTGTGGCTAAATATTTTAGTGCACACTCATCACAGAAGAAGAAATGCTTCTAGTTGTGTGGTTAACATCATGCTACATTAGTAAAGATATATCCCAGTCTCTTAAACAAGCAAAACGTCAGAATATCAAGAAAACTTTACAGTTTACATTATCAATTTTGACAGTCTGCTTTACATGCCATGACAGTTTTGCAGCATCAGTAGCTAGCAGTTGTGTTCTATAGGTTGTTCAGTTGTTTCTAGCTTTTCCTTTTTTTCTCTCTTACTCGCAACTCCTAGTGTTGAAACTGATTTTAATTATATGCGGAATTGATCTCAAATTGCTTCCATAATTGATTCCGAAATTAATTCAAAAATAACATTATCACTAATGCTGGACCAGCTATAATTTTTGAGATGCTTTTCTAGTTCGAGTACTTTTTCTTTCTATTTTTCTAGTTGAACATCATTTTCCTGGAAAGGTGTCGTTCAGGGCACTGTTTTCCCAACATGTTGCACCTGGGACAGAAATTGGATTCCTGATGATCTGCATCTGAATATAGAGTACAGGCTTTGAATGTGCATGGGATGTATAATTGACTAATAATACACAGGTGACAGCTTAGGCACACTTTGGACCTGAATGAGGCTGCTAAGGACTATACAGCAATATGACACAAAATTGGATGAACATAAGGAGAGTCATTGGTGAATGGCCATTAGCTTCCTCAAAAAAAGGTTAATGAGTGTTTTGGCTGCTCCTGATAGTTTTAAAGTATTCAAAATCAAAGTTGCCTGAACTTTTTTTAACATTTTAAATGAATGAAGCCCTGTATCTAGGTGCTCTTTGCAGGTTTTAGAACTTCATCCCTTAGCAATGGTTTGCTGCTCCTCTGATAGGAGAGGATGGAAGCAACAAGGGGCATAAGGCAAAGGGATTTGCAGTTTGATGAAAAGTGCAGTGCAGGTTGTGGAGAGATGGAGGGCAGTATCCTGCTTTGGGCACAATGGACATATAAGCTCAAGCACTGCTGGATGCAAAGGCAGCAGGGGAACTGAATGCTGACTGCACTGTCAACACATGTGAATGAAGTTTTGGAAGAAGTCCATTACCCATGTCAAGCGAGAGCACTAAAGGATTAAACTTTTCACTGAGGCGAACTTTGTGTGTAGGTCAGTACATTCTGCCTTTCATAACCTTTTTACTTGCAGCCTTCTGACTTCCCTCGTTTAGATCTTCTAGCACCACTTTGACCATGGTTGATGAGAAGAAAGCAGGATCTCCCAAGAAGGGCGCCAAGTAAGTCATCAAAAAGACTGCACCATCACTTATCCTCACAGCAGAACCATGTCCATTCCTGGAAACTTCCAAAGGAAAATAAGCGTTGGTAGGTGCATGAAAGATTTGGGAATAGGAGGAGAAAGGGCATTTCCATGTGAAGATTCCCTTTATATTGTGGTGCGGAGCTATTGAATTGTGAGTCGCAGGAAGCCAGTTGATGGCAGCTTTGATGGTCCAGGTGAATTTCCTCAGCAGCAGCCAAGGCAGCTTTTCATTGTTGCCTGTTTGCCTCTAAATGACCAAATAAGTAAAGATGGATGCAATTCTGGTCGCCACATTACCAGAAGGATATGGATACGTTGGAGAGGGTGCAGAGGAGATTTACCAGGATCCTGCCTGGTCTGGAGGTTAGTAGCTATAGGGAGAGGGTGGAGAAACTCGGATTGTTCTCATTAGAGCGACAGAGATTGAGTGGGCGACCTGATAGAAGTTTACAAAATTATGAATGGCATGGGCAGAGTAGATAGAAGCATTTTCCCAGGGTGGAAAAGTCAATTACTAGGGGACATAGATTTAAGGTGAGAGGAGAAAACTATAGAGGAGATGTGCGGGGCAAGTTTTTTATGCAGAGGGTAGTGAGTGTCTGGAATTCACTGCCAGAGGAGGTAGTGGAAGCAGGTATGATAGTGGTGTTTAAGAGGCAGCTTGACAAATACATGAATAGAATGGGAATAGAGGGATACGGACCCCGAAAGTGCAAAATGTTTTAGTTGACAGGCAATATGATCAGCGCAGGCTTGGAGAGCCGAAGGGCCTGTTCCTGTGCTGTACTTTTCTTTGTTCTTTGGTGTGGATTGCCTCAAACATGCTTCCACCAGTTACAGTATTCTGCCACAATTTCTAAAACTGAAAATCTATTTTTTAATCAAAAGGTTTCTGTAACCAAGAGAGACCTCCCCCTTTAAAACAGTCAGCTCCAAAGTGACAACTCAAGAAACAATTGTGTCAGTTCTTTGGAAGCAGATCGTACGGGTGTTCAGGCAGCATCACTGAATGTATGATTCCTTCATTGTGCGTTCCTGTTTCACATTTCTTATTCCAGTATGCAAAACCTATACTTATTTACTTACATAAATATTTATTTAAAATCCATCTGTCATTTCTTAACATATCTTAATTGGTGCTTGAACTCACAATGAATGAATTGACAGCAGTCAGAAAATGATTAGAAATCTGATTTTCGATACCTAAAAAGATGCACCTATACAACATAAGTTTTATAAGACGTAAACTTCAGACTCTTATTCAGTGGTTCAGCATCCATAAACAAACAGCAGGATAACTGGACTCACAGTTCCTCAGCAACACAAACATACAAATTAGGAGCAGGAGTGGGTCATTTGGCTTCTCTAGCCTCCTCTGCCTTTTGGTAAAATCATGGCTGATCTACCAGTCTCCTACCACACCTCTTGCAGGAACCTGCTAGCACCAAAAACAGTGGAGACCTGGTTCCTATGCAAACCTCTGCCCAACCCTTACAAGGCAAATGACAGTCAGTGGGGCAAGCTCAGGTTCAAGAACTCCCAATGCTAGATGTTCCCAATGAATAGACTCATTAAGGACCTGATGTTTCAGTGGAAGCAGGCATGCTGAGTGCATGAAGACATTAAGTCAGACCAATTCCACCAGGCTGGATATATCCCCTACTGCCCTTAATTCCATTAGACACACTGCTGAAATAACACGTGTTTCTTTTACCTATTCTAAAACTTGTCTGCTAAATCTGAGATCTAGAGGAAAATCTATATAAAACATATTACTGAAATGTTGAAATGATTTTTTTTAACTTAAAATGTTTCAAACGTATTTATTTTGCACACAGGGATAGTATATTTTGGAAAGCAGAGGACAGTCATTCATTTAATTCTCCTACAAAGATGAATTTATGTGGCTCTATAATATTAATCACATTAGGATAAGCTCATTTAAATGCAAAGCACTGCACACTTAATCTTCAGTAGGCAAGGGCAGCTGCCTGCTGTCAGATTACATTAAATCTTTGATTTACTCCGTGAATCGTCAATAAGGAATCAGTAAATTTAGGTAATTGATACAGAGACAGTGCCACATAGCAGTAAGATGGAAATTATGCAAACGCAAAACAGTAATAAATAAAAGAATGAGAGGCAAGTAGAAAATTTGAAAAAAAAAATCATTAATTGTAGTAGAGTTCATCCACTCCAAAAAAAAGATATCATTTCTTCAACAATTAAGGTGTATATAAATCATGTTGAATTTGAGATAAAAATGAGCATTATTTTCCCTCAAAAGAAAAGCAAATGTTTAACTATCAAAATCATTTTTCTTGGGTATACTAATTTGAATTAATATAGAGTTGTAGAATCATTTATGGCACAGAAGGATTCCATTCAGCCCATCGAGTCTATGCTGTCTCCGCACAAAACAATCCCGTCGGTTCCATTGCCCCACTCGATCCCTGTAGCCCTGAAAATTTATTTCTTTCAAGTGGCCATCCAATTTCCTTTCAAAATTATTGATTGCTTCTGCTTTCACCATCCTTGTAGGCAGCAAGTTCCAGGTCATTACCGCTCACTGCGCAAAATGTTTTTCATCATATTCCCCTGCATCTCCTGCCCAAAATCTTAAATCTGTGTCCCCCAGTCCTTCTACCATCAGCTAATGGGAAACTTTTCCCTGTCTACCTCATCAAAGACTGAAATAAGCTTGTACACCTCAGTCAAATCTCCCCTCAATCTCCTTTACTTCAAGGAGAACAACCACAGCCTTTTCAACCTAACTTGTAACTAATACCCTCTACCCTGAAACCGTTCTGGTAAATTTCCTCTGCACCATCTCAAGAACTTTTACATCTTCCCTTAAGTGTTGTGACCAGAACTGAAAGCAAAATTCTAGTTGGTCCCAACCAGAGCTTTATAAAGGTTCAGCATAACCTCCTTGTTTTTGTACTCCATGGCTCTATTTATGAAGCCCAGGTTCCCAGATGCTTTGCTAACCACTCTTTCAGGATCCCCTGAAGATTGATGCAGATGTACCACCAGGTCCCTCTGTTCCTGCACGCTCTTCAGAACAGTGCCATTAAGTGTACATCGCCTCTCCCTATCGTTTTGGACTAAATGCATCACCACACATTGCTCTGTATTGAATTTTGTTTGCCATTTGTCTTCCCATTCTGCCAACCTATCTATGTCCTGTTGCAGGCAATTCATATTATTCTTACTGTTTTCCACTGCTCCGAGTTTGATTTCATCAGCAAATTTTGAATCTTTACTCCGTATTCCAAGATCCAAGTCCTTTATATATCAAAAAAAAGCAGTGTTCCTCGCACTAACCCTTGGAAAACACCACTGTCTACCATGCTCTAGTCCAAAAACAACCATCTACCAAAACTAACTACTTGCTGTCATTAAGCCAATTTTTTATCCAATTGGATACTGACCCTCCTATTCCATAAGCCTTAACTTTGTTAACTAACCTTTCATGCAGTACTTTGTCAATTGCTTTTTTAAAATTTCATATAGACAACATCCACCACATTCCCTTCATCAATCTTCTCTATTACTTCATCAAAAAAAATCAATTAGATTAGTCAAACATAATCTACCTATTACAATTCCATGCTGGTTCTCCTTAATTAACACAAACCTCTCTGAGTGCCTGTTGACTCTTTTCCCTGATTATGGATTCCAAATTCTTACCCACCACTGATGGTAAACTATCTGGCATGTCATTGCCAGGGCTGCCCTTACACAATTTCTTGAATAAGGGTGTTGTTTGGGTTTTGAAATGCAATCATTACCACATGTCTTACCTGGCTTGCCATATTCATGTGACCTCTACCATTAGGGAATATCTGAGGGCAGTCATGTTACATTCAGTTCAATCAAGATATTACACTAGAAAGACTGTAGTCTTTAAGTTCGTAGCAGGTGTCATGTTTTGCATTCTCTATTCCACTGGTACCTCCCCCACACCTATGAAAGATTGAAAGATTAAAGCAAGTCCTTTCATTATGTCCACCCCCACTTTCTTTAACAACCTGGGATGCAAGAGACTTGGACTAGTTGATTTATCTACCATAAACAAAACCAACCCTTCCAGTGCCTCCTCCTTTTCAGTTTTCACACTATCTGTGGTTCCACCATCTCCACTTCTCCTGGTTTTGTCAGATTCCTCTCCCTTAGTAGGTACCAATACGAATAACTCATTAAATATTCTAGGCATGCTCTGCTCCTCTAAGAACATATCACCCTCTTTGTCCTTAATAGAGCCCACTCCACCTCTTACTACCTGCTTACAGTTTACTTGCTAGTAGAAGATTTTTGTGTTCCCTTTTATGTTGACTACTATTTGATTCTCACGCTCTTTCTTTGTCAGTCTTATTTTCCTTTTCACCTTCCCTCTCAACCTATTGTATTTGACCTGGTTCTCACTTGAAGAATTCACCTGACATGCATCATACACCCTTTTTTTGCTTCATCGTAATCTCTATCTCACTTGTCATCTAAGAAGCCTTGTTTTTGGCTCCCTTACCTTTCGACCTTGATGGAATGTACCTAGCCTGTGTCTGAAGCATGTCTTCATAAAAGATCATCCATTGTTCCATTACAATTTTACCTGTCAGACTCTGGTTCCATTTTATCCTTCTCATTGCATTGAAATTAGCCCCCTTCCAATTTAGAAGTTCTATATTAGATTGTGCCTTGCGCTTCTGCATTATTAACCTGAACCTTATGATACAATGATCACTCTTACCCAACTGTTCTCCCACAGACACTTGGTCCACTTGGCTCACTACATTTTCCAGCACCAGATCCAGCAATGCCTCCTTTCTAGTTGGGCTAAGATCAAGGAATTTCAATTTCTTGAACGCATTTCAGAAATTCTTTTCCCTTCTTGCTCTGTACTTTGTCATGATTCCAATCTTTATTTGGGTAATTATAGTCCCCAGTATCACCACTGTACAGTTCTTTGTGTACAATGATACAATGTCCATTGTGAAAAAAAATGTTTCTTAAAGTCTCTTAGGGAAATTAAAATCCTTTGAATGACTAAAGTACTTAGAGGGAATGTTGGTATAGATTAATTAAATTAAAATTCTAAACAGTGTACCTTTTTATACTTCAAGAGGCATTGCAGCATCTTAGAGCATTTACTCGTAGATTACAAGATATGCTATATAAAATAGTTTGAGATAAGAAATACGGGAAAACCATTTAATAAGTTTATGCAAATAAGGTGATTTTGAACCTAAACTTTAAAATTCAGGAATCAGATTTTTCTATTCATAAGTTTCTTAACAGAGAATCAATTTTGTGGATGGCTTGAAGTGTTACTATTTTCTGCAATTACCTGGAACTCAAAGTTGGAATTGATTTGAACAAAAGGAATCCAGAGGCGTCCAACTTTGTCCAGTTTCTATTTGGCAATAACTTTGAAGATTATCCTCCATACTGATTGGCATGATTGACAGCAATGTTGTGACCTGTTTTAAAACATACAGAGGAATAGTTACTGTTTGAACACTAGTTGAGCTTTGTAGTACGGCTGCTTTGAGCTCTCCCTGTAGGTAAACTTGAACTTTATAAAGACAGAATTAATGTAATCCTGAGTGGAAAAGTAAAAGCCATCCAGCCTTGTCTCCTATTCAGTCAGAAATCTAAATCTAGTCTGGCAAAAAAAAATTATCATAGGAACGAGAAAAGGCTTGGGAGATGCTATTAAGTGATTTGAGTCTGGGTTGAGGTTTGTTAGGCTGGAATCTATTGGGTGGGATTGAATGCCCTCCCCCGAGGTGGGTTTGGAAGCGGTGGGGGGGCATTAAATTGGGAAGTATGGTAGTGGGTGGGGATCCCGCCATCTTCCTGCCTCTGTCCTATTTAAGTCCAGGGCAGGAAGGCTCATGGACAGCCATCCCACCCCAATGCTAATTGAGGCCCTTAAGTGGGCAATTAAAGCTCACTTAAGGTCCTCATCCGCCATCACTGGAATTTGAGCAGAGGCGGCTAAGTCAGTTGCCACATGGAAACTTGAGAAACAATCCCTGCTGAAGTTCCTTGCAGCCTGCTGGGGGTGGGGTTAGGGGTTTTGGGGCTGTGGTGTTGGTGCGCTTGGGGAGGAACATAATTCAGAGGCATTCAGTGCCTGATCGAGGGATCTGACATCAAGGAGGGGGAGGTCCACTGAGACCAATCCTGTCCTCTCTTCCAACTCCCCCTGTGTCCTCCCAACCAGTGACCTCCCCACTCCTTGAGCCCCGTTATCCTGCCCACATTCACTTGTGGCCTCTTTTTCACAATTCCACCCAGGAATTACTGGGAAAATGTAAAGAAAATAAAAACCCAGTAAGTTAGCCTCCAGTCCTTTTGTATCTGGAGTGTTGTGAGTGTTCTTTTAGAACTGATTCGGGAAATATCTCTCCTGGTAACTTTTAAAGTTGTTGGGGTCAATGCTAACTCAGAGCTGAGCTAGAAAGGAAGCCCCATAGAGAGCAGAGCGTGAAGCCCAGGGATTGAGAAAGGACCCAAGGAACCAGGGGAATTTTCTAGCATGGTTAACACCATGGGAAAGGGAGCTGCATGGATTGGAGGATGGTGTTTTGACACGATATCCATTACTAGGATGGAGAAGGCCAGGGTTGGCAAGACACATGAACTCTGTGCGGAGCGGAAGAGAGTGCTCCTGTTCCTCCAGTCGGTCATGTAGTGGGTGTGTGTGGTGTGTGTGTTGGGGGGGAGGGGAGGTGGAGGAGCACTTTGAAATGGACTCCGCACTGGCCAGCATTTCAGGGGTGAATAGATGCTGACACTGGAACACAGGCCGTGAACCCGTATTCACTAATGAGCCATTGACAGAAAGCGGATCCTTGGAGGCTGATGCTGACGCTTGTCTATTTCCCATTCATATTACAGACAGGAGACCATCAAGAAGTTGGAGCCTGGATTTATTGCTGCCTGTATAATTACATGCGGGCAGGAGAGAAAAAGATTGCGACAGAGGCACCTGGCTCATTAGAGGAAGCAGCAAAATCCTCAAGACCAAGGGGCAGAAGGTCCCCTTCCGGACACAGGGAATGAGGATCACAGAAATGTCGTATATAGGCAGCTCACAATACTGAGGGTGTACAGAACTCGCATGTCTTCTCTGCAGATGAATCCACACACAAATGCACACGCAAGGTCACAGATGGTCTTTTTGCCAAAGCCCACAACTATGTCAACTTTGACAGTGACCAGGCAAGCTAGGATGCCAGACCTCTGGGCTATGCTGAGATTGCCGGTCTTCCACAGGTGCAAGGTAACGTTGACTGTGCTCATATGGCTATAAAAGCTCCCTGGCAACAAGCATTGTAATACATAAACCAAGAAGGTTACCACTCGCTCAGTGTACAGCTGGTCTGTGAACAAAAGAAATTTATCACACAGGTTTGCGTCAGATACCCAGGAAGCATCCAAGACTCATACATCTTGAGTGGATCACAGATTCTGGACATCTTCAAGGGATCACTCAGGATCCAGGGTTGACTCCTCGGTGACAAAGGGTACCTGCAAAGAACATGGTTGATGACGTCCATGTGGCGGCCTCAGAATCCTGCAGATAAAACATACAATGATGCTTACGCCACTACCTGAATACTGATGGACCACACCATGGGTACCTTAAAGACGCAATTCCGATGCCTGGACAGACCTGGCAGAACACTCCTGTCCACTGCCCAGAGGGTCGCATGGATCATCCTGGCTCTCTGCACACTGCATCAACTGGTGCAAAGAGGGGAGGTCTCGCCAGATGTCAACATGGGGGAGCTGCATGTCTCCTCCGATGAGGAGGACATTAAAGGGGATGAGGTTGTTGAGTTCAAGGAAGCTGAGGCTGCAGGGGAAGAGGCCATAGCACGTGCCAAATGAGGCAGGCATGCGTGTGAGTCCCTCATAGCCATGCACTTCAGTATGAGAGGGAATAGTTGCACATTAGAGTCACATTGTCCTGATTGTTTGAAGTATGATGAAGCCTCGGGACCATTTGTCTTTGCTGAGATGACATGCTAACTGGAGGAGGGAGTCCCGGCATCAGACGTCAGAAGGTGTCTTCAAGTGTATCTCCAGCATCCCAATCGCAGCAGCAGCCTACAAGAGCCAGGAGCTCTTCCACTATCCTCAGTGGGCTCGTATGTTTTATGCCTTCAGTCTGACGAAGCTCCTTAAAGAGATCCATCACTAGCAATGGGACAACACATTCTATGTAACCTTGATGGTGAAGCTGATCGGTGACACTTGGGCCAAGGCAGCCGAGGATGTTCCACAGGTGTGCATCTAATCAGAGATGATGCAATCCTGTGTCACCTTCTTCTCCATCACATTAACATCCGGCACTCTCAGATAGGGGTGCTGGCCTGCTTTTATCTTCACCTTACTATGCATGTGAACCACCTGAGGTTGACGACATTCAACCACTTGCATGCCAGACCTTAAAATCCCTCCTCTTTGAGACACTTATTGTGCCCTCATGGCCAGCCCTGGTCTTTGTGACCTCCAAAATGCTCAGACACCATGAAACCCTCAAGGTGACGAGTCATTGCTAATTAAAAGCACACTTAACCTTCAGTACATCCTCTCTCCTTCCCCATTGCCCCCCTCAACATTGTCTAAAGCTACAATGTGCACTTCCTGACCATGCTCAAAGGCTCTACTGACTGCCAAAAATCACCATTTGCAATTAGTATCACACGTCTCAGCGAGTACTTAGGTGATGGGATGCAGTGCATCCCAACATTGTGATGAGAGCCTTTTGGCCACAATACATACAATTACAGGCTGAGAAATACTCAAGGTTGCAGGTTCAAGGGTCAGGGCAATAATGTGGCTGAGAGGGGCAGAGCTTCAGCACCTTAATGTGGAAAGGTACTCTCACTAATTGGTGAGCTTGGCAGATGTACACTCGGAAAGTCAGAAACGCGGTTGGCATACAGTGCACACAAGCTTTGAGTATGGGCTTATAGCATGAAAACTCTGCTGAGAGACAGAGAACACATGAAGTTGCACAATTTATGACCCTTCTCCATGCTTTAACACATCTCCCCTTGTTCACTACACCTTCACCTTTCAAGAATGCAGACAAGATTGGAGAATACCTCTGCCTCAATCTTACATAGCCAAGAATAAACATGACATGACCCTGCACAGCATGTGAAGGAGGTTCGTTCCATGAGCACACTTAACACTAAGGTTGAGGCAACACTGATGTTGAGAATAATATGAAAAAGGGTCACACACTTTGGTGATATGGAAGCACACTACATAGACAAGAGGTGCATGATAGCAACATCTGTGCTAAGTAGGAGGGGTGTCCATGGCATCACATTTGATTGACAGCAACACAGATCATCGTATAAAGGAGGTATACACAAGAGGAAATGGGAAATGGGTTTGTGAACATTATACACACGTTGTGAACACCCATGCCACTGTTGCACTCTTAAGTTTTTTAAACTTTCCTAACCTTACCGCTATGTCCAGGTGCATCCTGATATCCACAGTGGATGTGGAGGCAGCCTGCTGACTGCTGCACCTTTGGTGTATATGATGACTTTGGCAGGTGTCCTCTGGAGAGCCAAGACCTACAGGGCCCTAGCCTGCTTTGGGGATCCTGCTGTGGGGCAGGTGCACCCGCCTCAGCCTGTGGAGCTGGAGGTAATGGGATCACAGGAAGAGGGGATTGAGATCAGCCAGACAGTCCTGTAGTCACCTGGCTGGATGTCCCTGGGCTGCCCAGCTGCTGGTCCTCCTCCCTATGGGCACCTGAGGGCCCCTAGATGACTCCTTCAGGAGATGTAGCAACTGGAGTGAGACCTATGTGCCCTGACCCCTCTTGTGTAGCCACTGATGGATGCCACCAATGGCTACAGTGATGGAGTGCTGTTCTTACTGCAGTGCAGGACCAAAGGTCTCCATGGTGGCTGCCATCCTAACAGTATTGACCTTGGTGTGTTGGCATGCCGGTGCTATCATTTCAGACTGAAGGTGGCCTGACCCCTATATTGTCTGTTATAGACTGAGGAATGCAGCTGACATCCCTTCCTGATATTCCCCAATTGTAACTGCAGCTCCCCAACTAATTTAGGACTAAGTCTGGAGACTCATCATCTGACTCAGACTCCACAGATTCCTGCCCTCCAACTGTCCTTTGAGTGCCGGCGATCTCAGATGTCCCTACCCCTGCCTGCTGTGGGCCAAACTGTGTGCTGTTCTCACCAGATTGTGACCCTGAGACTGCCCTAGAACTAAGTCCCACAGAGGTGTGTGTCTCCGCACTTCTGAAGTGTGTGGGTGAGCGCTATGGGAGGTGTTCAAAGGTGCTGTCCTCAGGTTCCTCATCTGAAGTGTCATCAGGGCTGAGTTGAGGGCCTGGCAGGTTGGAGGCCTCAGCCACTTAGCAGAGGTGCCTATGAAAGAAATAGAGATAATCAGTGCATGGCAGGCAACTCTAAAACGGGACAATGGTTGTTTAAGGGATGAGCTGATGCAAGATCCTCCTGTGGGTGTTTGCCACCAACCTTATCCTCTCCGCAGGCAAGTCTTCTATGGCCAGCTCAATGTCTCTGTTCTCAAAGCTGATGAGGACGTTGAATTCCGTCATTTCACCCCTCAGTCTGGGACCTCTCCCTGTGATTGTGAGCGAGCTAAAGACAGATGGAGAGTGTCAGCTGGATGCATGCTGGGCAGATGATAAGGATGCCTGGTATGTGTGGGTGGTGAGTGGAGCCATGGACAGGACGAGGATACAAACTCCAGAGGAGATGAGCCCAGATGGAGATGTGAAGGTGCGTGTGAGAGAGTAAGTGGTGATGTCCCTTGAGTTGGCAGCATATAAGGTGCCAGTAAAGGTCTGATGTCTGATGGGCTTGTGAGTGTGTGAGTTGAGAGTGATGAGATGGTTAACTTACTCTGGTGGCACAGATGAGATCATTCATCCTTGTTCTGCACTGGGTGCCTGACCTCTCCTGTGCTGCATTGGCACCAGCCACCTCCTGCCAAATCAGTGTGGTAGGTTTGGTGGACCTCCTCTGGCCATCATAGGGGTAGAGGACTTCATGGCAGGCCTCGACTGCATCCAGCAGGCGTTCCAGTGAAGTGCCACTGAATTTCGGAGGAGCGTGCTTCTTCTCTTTGGAATCCAAGTCTTTGATGAAGTAGTCCTGAGCTATGCGCCTGGAGTGAAGAAGCTGCGAGCTCATATGAACACATGAACAAGGAACAGGAGTAGGCCATTCAGCCCCTCAATCCTACTGCACCATTTCATAAGATCATGGCTGATCTGATAGTAACCTCAGATCTGCATCCAGCCTACCCCCGATAACCTATCACCCCCCTTGCTTACCAGGAATCTATCCACCTCTGCCTTAAAAATATTCAAAGGCTCTTCTTCCACCACCTTTTCAGGAAGAGAGTTCCAAAGACTCATGACCTTCTGAGAAAAAAAACTTTGTCTCATCTGCGTTTTAAATGGGCAACCCCTTATTTTTAAACAGTGACCTCAGTTCTAGATGCTCCCACAAGAGGAAACATCCTCTCCACATCCACCCTGTCAAGACCCCTCAGGATCTTATATGTTTCAATCAAGTTGCCTCTTACTCTTCTAAACTCCAGCATATAAAAGCCTAGCCTGTACAACCTTTCCTCATACGACAACCCACCCATTCCAAACAATAGTCTGGCAAATCTTCTCTGAATTGCTTCCAACGCATTTACATCCTTCCTTAAATAAGATGGGATGAGTGAATCAGATGCTGCCCGCTCACAATCCAGCGTGCTTCCTGTGCCTGCACAATTAACACAGTGGGAAGCAGATGATACGGCGTAAAAACCAGCCATTGCGTCTGGCAGGTAACACGCCTTTCTCGCACCCACCACCACACTTAGTGCACTGAGGGGAAAATCCTGCCTTTAGTAAATTAAGCTCTTGATTTTTCTGTGAAATTAAATAGAATATGGAGCTGCTAATTGAATAAAGCAATAATTAGACAAAGCTACATCCAAATTATATCACCTTTATTTATTCAAATATCAAAGATTTTTATATTTCGACTTTGGGATCCAAATATTCATATGTTGCAGAACATAGAAGTCAATAATTGTGCCTATATGAGGAAATATGACAAGGAAATGCTACGGAGGCTGGTGTTCTCCAGGGATCTGCTGCAGAATCACCCTAGTATGAATTCTGTTGCGTTTTAGAATGCAGTCCTGCCTTCTCCCGGCTCCATGTTCAGTTAATTATATTATTAGAAGTTCCCTTGTAGGTAGAGGGCAGTCCCATTTACTGGCACTGGCTGCTTCAGGTTAAACAAAGCTCAAACAGGGGTTAACCCCCTTATTTGCATATGTAAAGGAACACACATTCACTTCCAGCAGACGCTCTGAATGTCATTTTCTCCTTTGACAGTTTTCTAACTTCCGGACAAAAATGTGGTGTGTTTCCTTTTTTCTATTTTGAGGCCTCAGTAGGCTTGATAGAACTTTAAAAAATGGATGCTGTTTGTCTGAATTTATAGGACCATCCCAGTCTACAGAATTGCTGCATTCCACAGGGATGTCATTCCCTGGGGTTGTGCAGACAACTTATTGCACACAGTTCCTAATTGCCTACCCCCTCCTAATTACCTGACCCCTTTTGGTCAACTGTCCACTTCCTACTACTGATATCCCCCAGTCCCCTTTAATTTACCTGAGGACCACTTCCAGCGATGCAGCAGTGATCTTCAGGCCCTCTTCTTCAGCAAACTGCTGAGAACACCCATTAGGTGCCCACTTAATTCTGATCATAATAAGGCCTGAGGACCAATATCAGGTGCACTACTGGCCCATCCATTCAGGTACAGGGATTGTTCCACTCAGCATGCCCATTTTTTTGACTACCACTACCCCACTACCTAATAACAGAACAAAATTTATTATGAAGAAGCTTATAATGGGGCATGCTGTTAATATGTTTTGAATATGCAGCATCTACATTTGAGAAAAAATAGCTTTTTTTTCTTAAAGTAATTTATATTCAAGAGTTTCCTTTTGAAGTCTTGGATTTAGAAATTACTCTATGGGATACTAGTACCTAAACACTTAACATATTTATTTGGCATTCTTTCCAACAGTATTTAATGGAAGTTTTAGCCTGTAACATTAAAGTAACAGAAAAAGGAACTTCAGACAATCTCATTAAGCGTTCATACACTGATTCCCCCACAGCGTAATTTTAAAGCCTAAGTGTTTATCAGAAGCTCTAACTTTATGACATCCAACTTAACAGATTTAAGCTATTTCTCAGCTGATTATTTGTGTGTAAGCGGCTTGCTGGTTCCCAGGGATAAAAGCAAATTCATTCAAGCTGTATCGTTCCCATGGAAACAGTCAGGCTTCCAATCATGCATGTGGTGAGCAAAAAAATCTATACAAAAAATGTGGTGGCACCTTAGAACATTTTCCTTTGATAACAACAGAATATTAAAAGTGACCACTTTCAGATATCATGGAATTTTCCTCAGTTGAAAGTATGAATAGGCCAGATTCTGATATGTTCGTAGTTTTTCGTACTGATTTCATCAAGTATACATTTTAAATATAGCTCCTGAGGCATTCATTCCTGAAGTTAGAACCATTTTGCATTCATTTTCTTTTCATACAATTTCTTATTTATATTGTTTAGCCTGTGGGGCATCTATAACCACCACAGTATAGAATTTGGTGAACTTTCATGAATGAAATGTGGTTTAATTCCTTCCTGATTTTAATGTATACTACTTAAAGCTGGAACAAGTTTCTTTATTCTTTCATGGGATGTGGGCATCACTGGCAAGGCCAGCATTTGTTGCCCATCCCTAATTGCCCTTGAGCTGACCTTGCTAGGTCATTTCAGAGGGCAGTAAAGAGTCAACCACATTGCTGTGGGTCTGGAGTCACATGTAGGTCACACCGGGTAAGGATGGCAGATTTCCTACCCTCAAGGACATTAGCGAGCCAGATGGGTTTTTAAAAACAATTGATAGTTTCATGGTCACCATTTTTGAGTCTAGCTTTATTTTCCAGATTTATTAACTGAATTAAAATTCCACCAGCTGCCACAGGGGATTTGAACCCATGATCCCTGGGCATTAGCCTGGGTCTCTGGAGTATTAGTCCAGCAACATAACCACTATACTATTATCTCCTCAACATTCTGTTAAGTGATTGCCATTTAAATTTCCTGTTGGAGCCTTGAAGCTTATTCCAGTGGCATCAACTTTCAAATGCTTTTTTTTTCTCTCCCCTAAGCTTTATTTTCAATAACTTCCATTAAATATGGAGAATGACGAATCCATTATTCTCTCGTAACAGTTTTATCGACCAGAATCTATGTACAAGCTGCTTTTAGAAAGTTATTTATATTGATATTTAACAGTAATGCCAAAACCAAGACTTTAAAGGAGTGCTGTCTTCATGAAAATGTGTTTTGAAAACATCTGTGGTTTCCAAAGGAAGAAGAACTAAATCAGCCATTCTCAGTTTTGTCATAATGACATGACAGTGCAAAGGAAATAATGACATGTTTCAGCACAGTTTATTTCATTGCATTTTTTGTTTGTAAACAAATCAAAAAAGTCCTTCCAGGCACCTTTTTAGAAAAATGACATATTATTTTCCATGAATAGTCCTTTTCTACCACTTGACATTAGCTACAATTCTGCTTTTATTATTGCATTTTTTTTCATTTTCTTAAGGACTTTGTGTCTAACTTGATGTTCAGGATTTTCAGTACCCAGTTGCTCTTTTATTTATCTGTGTAAGATTATAACATCATTTAGTAAGGCCATAATTGCAGACCTTAGTTGATTGCTTATGTGAGGAATCAAATTAAAATTATGAATAGTCAACTGTTAAATCACAAAATGATAAATTATATATAAACAACTACATTTCTCTTTTTGATGTGAGTATTAAAGTTATGTGTTATAGCAGATTGTAACAGACAATTGTCCAGTTTATTTTTGAAACCATTTTATATTTTTTCTAAACATAGCTTGGAAAAGCATAAATCTATAAAATGGCCCTGACTCAGAGAACTTTCATTTCATGCAATTTATATGGCTTCAAATATTAACAAATGTATTGATCATTGAAAATAGTGCATTATTTTTCTTATTTATGTTTTTTAAATGCAGATACACTTCTCTTGAATAATATGTTTGTCTTTAAATTAGTAATAGTCCTATACTTATCATGTGAAATACAACAACAGATGATATTATGCACAGCAAATGCTATTTAAAGAATATTTTTGTGACTCCAAACAATCATATCTCCACTATAAAGGTAAAAGGAACAAAAACTGTAAAATTTGGAATTCTAAAATAAAAGTATAACCTATTGAAATTGACCATCAACACCAAGAAAGCAAAAGAAAAAAAAAAATCAATTATTGTTTCAGCGACACAGTAAGAAGCCTAAGCCTTGAAGTGCCTGGCGTAGAGGATGAAAACAGAAATCTGTGACAGAGCCAATATATGTTCCAGTGCAGAAACATCCAGAAAAATATCTGAGATGCTTCAGGGTATGCGTGAAGAAGTGCCCACCCTCTGAGGGGTAACCATCTGTAAATGTTGGAGTTAGGATGGGAGGACATCACCTGGTCTAAATTCTGTGTTCCCATCCAACTTTGCATGCACACTCCACTGCACTTTGCCAATACTCGTTCATTATGGTGGAAGTACGTTGTTAAAGAATCAGTGCTCAAATGAGGTTGCATATGGAGACTTTTAACCATCTGCATTTGGGATTCGCTGCAATAACTGGATAAAAACTGTTTCACTCTTATACCCGAGAAGGCTTCCCTTGCTTCCAGCATTACCCTTGGAAAGGATTCTAATTCAATCTCTGAGCAAGTAGCAAATGGCTGAAAAATGGAATTTGCTCAGGGCAGATCAAGTACCCGGAAGGGTACTAAAATATGCATGTGTTCCTTATTAGCATATGCATAGCATCTAATGCTGTTTTAGGCAGCCACCTGGATGGCTGAAAAGCATCATCAATGCATGGTTTTCAAGCTTTCTTGTGGAACAGGGTATGGTCCTGCAAAGTATCAAAGTTGATTAAAATTTCTTAACTTCTCCTAAACTGTAAATATTACAAGCTATTCTTAGCCAAAATATCATTATCATATCGTGGAATAAGGTTACACATTGTTTGGCCACTAATTGGTCCCAGATTGTTTTTAAAGTAATTTTGAATAATAAGTGATTCAAGGAAATTTATAAATGTACTAACTCTCAATATTTAATAAATAAAACATTGTTTAAATCGATATATAACTCGTTGTTCTATTTGGGATGTCTTTGCATAAGAAAGCATGAAGTAACCACTGCAGTTCTTTCATATGTTTTGAATAATAGCAGCGCTTCCTCTCCATGCTAATGCTTAGAGGAGACAAAATGTGCCTGCTGTGACAATAAAACTATATATTTTATATAGAAAAGCAAAATACTGGAGATGCTGAAAATTTGAATAAAACCAGAAAATGCTGGAAACATTCAGCTGGTCAGACAGCATTTGTGTAGAGAGAAAAACAGAGTTAACATATGGTTGATGACCATTCATCAAGTCCACAGAGGATCATTCACCAGCAGGGGCCCTTTTAAAATCAAACCATAAAAATAAGTAGAATCATGTTAAATGTTCTTATTTTTTTCCCTATCTCTTCCTATTATTTCTGTGCTTAATTTAGGAAAAGGAGCTTGCAGGAATGATTGTAGCTGACAGTGTGTGTGGGAGCTGAATTAACATACACAGCTGAAGTGACATGCAAAAACATTTGAAAATATAATAAAGAAAGGAGTGACAAGCTCTTTGATGTACACTGGGTCCTGTATGATCTGACACTCCCTCATCCTGTCAGATTTAGTCATTGCTCTCAGCCAGTAGCATCAATGACGTCATCAGCACTTATTTTTAACAAAACATACAAATAAGGTTACTGGTCTATTTCCACTAAATACCAAGAATGATTCAAAATATGAGGGACTTACATGGACAGGTTGGAGAAGCTGGGGTTCTTCTCTTTGAGGAGAAGATTGAGGGGAGATTTGATAGATGCGTTCAAAATCATGAGCTGTCCAGACAGAGCAGATAGAGACAAACTGTTCCCATCGGCAGAGGGGTCAAGAACCAGAGGACACAGATTTAAGGTGGTTGGCAAAAGAACCAAAGGAGGATTTTTTTCTTATGCTCTGAGTGAATAGGATTTGGAATACACTGCCTGGGAAGGTAGTGGGGACAGAGTCAGTTGTGGCTTTCAAAAAGTACAAAATAAGCACGTGAAGATGAACAGTTTTCAGGGTTATGGGTGGGTGAGTGGAAGCCCACTAGTCATCAGCAAAGATTCAGATATCCCTTCTATCTATCCTTATATTCTGGTTGGAATTAGCCATCCGTTGTTGAACCAGAGTTTTTGAAGCAGTCTCAGAAAGCTTTTGTGCCCTTTGACAATTCTGTGATTTTTTTCCAAATCTTTCTATGATTGCAGCAACATGCAGGGTCATAATCACAAGTTTCTTGAACACTACAATCAATTCTCTTGAAATCATTTTTGTATTTCAAACTAATGCACAAGAAAGCCCCCATTTATTTCTGTAGGTTAAAAAACATTTGCTTCAACATTCCCCCATTCCACAGTCTGTCATATTATTTTCAATATATTTATGTTTGTTGTGTGTCCTTGTCAAATTAGACTAGCCTATTTTTTAAAAAAATATTCCTCCAACAGAATTGTGCTCAGTTGTGATATGTGTCAAATAGCCTACTGACACTCTCTGCATAAGTGATCATTAATTGTGTAAAAAATAAGAGCTTCCCATGAGTGCTGATTTTAACGTTAAGTCTACTTTACCACATAATTTTATAAAATTTTCTTTATTGGCCCCTTGAATGTTTTCTTACTTTTCAGAAACAAAATTCAAATTCATTTGCAAAACAACATTGCATTTATATCCTCCACTTCCTTCAGGTACCATGACTTAAGAGGGCATTGGTGACCATGGACTTCCATTGGATTGGTCCATGATTATGCTTGGCAAGTTTGCTGTTGCCTTCCTCAGTATAGCTGACCAGGAAGTTTTTCATCCTCAAATGTGTCCAGAAAGCTAGAAAGCAACAAGGGGAATTGCCCTGACTCCAGAAAAACATGCAGAAGTTGCTTCAGCTATCGTTGACGGGGGTCAATGTCAGGGAGGAACTCCAAGACGTGAAGAGCCAGCAAGCCTCTCTCTTTGCCTCAGAGGCCTCCAAAATCATCTTCCAGTCCAGAGTCTGCTCCATGGAGCAAGATGAGATGTGTTCATGTTTCTTCTTTTAAAAAGTACATGGAGAGAGCTCTGTGACCAGCAGCCTGAAGGAAGAAGATGGCTCAGTAAAGTCATCACAGTCTGACATTTTGAGGATCAGCAAATCCTTTTATGCTGGATTGTATGATATGAAGCCCACAGACAGCATGGCCTCCCAGTCCTTCCTGTCACGGAGATCTTAGACGACAAATTAGACAAGTCTATTTTTAAAAAATTATTTCTCCAACAGAATTATGCTCAGTTGTGATATGTGTCAAATAGCCTACTGACATTCTCTGCATGAGTGATCATTAATTCTGTAAAAAATAAGAGTTTCCAATGAGTGCTGATTTTAATGTTAAGTCTACTTTACCGCATAATTTTATAAAATTTTCTTTATTGGTCCCTTAAATGTTTTCTTACTTTTCAGAAACAGAGAGTCTGGACAAACTGCTAACTCCTGATGAACTAACTAAGGCCCTTGAGTCCTTCAAGAAGAGTAAAACTCCAGGAAGCAATGGCTTACCGGCTGAGTTATATTCGGCTCTGTGGGACTGAATTGGCCTATATCTACCAGAAGTGTATGAGAGTATGCTTCTGGCCGGCAGCATGTCAGATCCATGAGGAAAGGCATCATCACGTTACCTACAAGTGGAAGGAGGAAAAGGAGGAAATTAGAAATTGGCAATCCATTTCACTGTTGAACATGGGCTATAAAATTCTGTCCAAGATCATCGCCAATCAGGTCAAGTCTGCTCTGGAGACACTGACCCTGAACACACCTATGTTGTACTCGGCAGGAAGATCTCTGACAGTTTCACGCTACTCAGGGATACGATTGCCTACGTACAGGACAGGGGTGTAGACACCTGCCTCATCAGCCTGAACCAGGAGGCCTGTGACAGAGTATCACACACGTACATGGTGGATGTGCTCTCTAAAATGGGGTTTGGGGAGGGAATACGTAGTTGGATCCACAAACATCTGCAGCACAGTTCAATCAATGGGCGGGAATCAGAAAGCTTTTCAGTTAAATCTGGAGTCAGGCAGGGCTGCCCTCTCTCCTCTAACCTGTTTGTGTGTTGCATTGAACCCTTTGCTGAGTCCATCAGGAAGGGCATAAAGAAGAGTGATGATCCCAGGCAGTGGAGGCATTCAGGTAAAAGCCTCCCTGTACATGGATGACATCACTGTCTTCTGCTCGGATCCACTGTTGGTGCACAGGCTGATCAATATCTGCGACCAGTTCAAACTGGCCTTGGGTGCCAAGGTAAATCGTGGCATGGCCAAGGCCATGTTCTTTAGGAAATGGACTGACCAGTCTTTGTCCCCTTCACCATTAGGCCAGAGAGCCTGAGGGTGCTAGGGATATGGTTTGGAGGGACAAGGGCAAGTGTTAGAAACTGGAAAGAGCAAGTAGCCATGGTGAAAAAAAACTGGGCATGTGGGTGTGACACTCCCTCTCCACTGCGAGTCAGAACATGGTCTGTGAGGCACTCTTGGTGTTGCTGTACGTGGCACAGGTCTGGCCTCTCTCCTGCACTGTGGCAGACACCTGAGCCTTCTCCCGCTTTATCTGGAGGTTGAAAATGGACCATTTTGGCAGGGACATGATGTAGAAACCTCTACATAAAGTGGGGAAAAAACATGCCCAACATTGTCCTCATCTTGATGGCCACCATTGTGTGTGGCTGCATCAAGTTGTGCTTAGATGCTCAGAACACAAACACCAAGGGCAGGATTTTCCCAAATTTGCACCAAGTGTGGTAGCGGGCAGGCAAAATGACATTCCATGCCACAACGGCGATGGCGGGTTTTCATGCCGCATCGTCTCGAGCCCACCACATTAGTTATGTATTCCTGGGAAACATGCCATTTCCATGGTGGGCTCTCAATTGCTGGCCCACCATCACTCCACTGTTGCATCATTCTGGCCACCATGTTTAAAAGGAATCCGTCAGCACAGCGCTCATCACCACCAGCTCACCACCGCTGCCCAGGAGACATGGCTAGCAAGCGAAGGAAAAAAGACCACCACCACCCGCTTCAATGACAGGTTGGTCCCTCAAGTGACTGCTGAAGGCCATGGAGGCCCACCAGAATGTCCTGTACCCCCGCTCTGGCCTCAGGATGGGCAGCAATGTGAAAAATCAAGCTTAGAAGGCAGTGACAGCAGTGGTAAGCACCAATGCCCTTCAGAAGAAGACAGCCACCCAGTGCCGCAAAAGGATGAATGATCTCCTCCGTTCTGCGAGGGTAAGTCACTCTTCTCATTACTCTCAACTCATACACTGACACCCAATCACACATCCACAGGGCCCTCACTCACTGCCAGTTCAAGGGACATCACCATTCACTCTCTCACACTCGCCGTCACTGTCCTCATCTCATCCATGGGACCACTCACCACCTGCACAGTCCCGGCATACTTATCATCTGGCCTGGCAGGCATCTTGCTTACACTCTCTCCATCTGTATTCATGCAGGTCAAGCTGGCACACAACAAGAGAGAGAGGTCACAGATTGGTAGCAGAATGCCCAAAATCAGGGTCCTCACGGACTTTGAAAACAGAGCCATCCAACTGGCCGGCGATAATCTGGACCATTTCTGTGCTGACAGTGAGGTCAGTGCTGCTCCATCAAGGGAGAATCCAGCAGTGCAACATCCATCAGTCAACCATGCCGTGAGTGATGTGTTCTGTTTCACAGGCCACTGCCATGAACTAATTATCTCCCCTTGCTTTAGCAGGCACATCTGCCAAGTAGCCAACAGAGCTCATGACCCAGGGATCCAATCAAGCCCCGTAGAAACCTCTGAGGAGGAATCTGGAGGCACCCTCCCTGAAGTCCCATCACAGCACTCAGCCACACTCTCCACCAGCGCAGAGACACACAACTCATTGAGACCTAGCTTTAGAGTAGCCCGAGGATCACACTCTGGTGAGCACCTCGCATTTTCTGATCCACAGCAGACGGTGGCAGGGACTTCCCAGGTGTCCGGCACTTGGAGGACTGCTGGAGACCAGAACATTGCTGAGTCTGAGTCAGATGATGAGTCTCTAGAATTGGTCATGTCACAGTTGCTGGAGCTGCAAAGGCAAGCTCGGGAACATAAAGAAGGGATGTCCACTGCACTCCTCAGATTGTAAGGCACGGTGGAGGAGTCTGTCCATCTTCAGGCTGAGGTGATAGTGCTGGCATGGCAGCACATCAAGGTCAACACTGGTAGGGTGGTGGCTGCCATGGAGATCTTGGTCCAGGATGTCACTCCTGCACTGCTATGTGGGCTCAACTTCATCACTGATGCCATAATTGGCCTTCTTCAGTGTGTACGCAAGAGGGAGACTGGGCAGCTTGATCTGACTCCAGCTACCACAGTTCCTCAAGGAATCAGCCTGGGGCCCCCAGGCACCCATAGGGAGGAGGATCAGCAGGCACACATCTCAAAGCCATCCATCCAGGTGACTCAGACAGCATCCAGCCCATCCGATTTCCCTCTTCCTGTGACCTCAGCAGCTCCAGCTCCACAGGCTGAGGAGGATGCCACTGCCACACAGCATGACCCCGAATCAGACTGGGGCCCTCCAAGGTTGGCCCTCCAAAGGACACCAGCAAAGCCATCACAGTCATCTTGTCCTCTTCGCATTCAGCAGGCTGCTTCTACTTACGCTGCGGATGTCCGGGGAGCAACAAGAAGTAGGCAGGGTTAGGAATGTTGAGGAGATTTAATTGCGCAGCCTGGGCATGGGTGTTAATCACTTCTGCATGCTGTTCACTGTTGTCAAGAATGCCTAATTGCCAGAAATTTCCAATGAGCACCAGGACATAGCTTGGTTGGTGGTGAGAACAGCTCTCCTCATCAGATCCTCCCTACACGCTAGGAGTCTCACTCCCTCCGCACATTACCCTTGAGGTGGCTGAGGTGGGTAAGAGACTGTTATCCATCTCCTTGTGGAATGTGTCTGTGCAAACAAGGCCTGGAGAGAGATGCAGTGGTTCTTGCCGAGGTTCATCCCAAGCAGTTCCGTGACACAGGACTCTGTGCTCCACAGGCTGTTCCCAGGGACACACACCGAGACAAACATCAACTGCAGCTGAAGAGTCATCAAATCGGTGAAAGATGCTCTTTGGTCTGCCTGAAACTTGTTGGTCTTCCAGTGCAAAGAGTTGCCAATGACCGAGTGTTGTAGACTGGCACATAACAAGCTCCAGGACTATGTGCGGAGAAATGCAGTAAAACTTGGGGCAGCTGCTGCAGAGGCACAATGAGGAAAGGTCGCTGTCTAACACCTTTCAGGCATAGTGTACCAAGGGGTTGTGAATTGTATAGACTCCTTGGGCTGTATGACTCACATTGAATGTATGCGGTGAATATTACATGTATCACGATTGCATTGAAGCATATCAGAGTTCAACATAATCTATGTAGACAACTTAAATACCATTGCACTGTCTGACTGTCTGTTATGACCATTTTGAAATGTTGGTCATGTTCCTTTGATTGTATTGAAGCACCTCAGAGTGCAACATGATCTGTGTGGAAAACTTAAATTTTATTGCACTTTTTGTGATGGCCCTTTTGAAAGGTTTTGTAATGTTCTTTCAGATATTTTATGAATAAAGTATATTGTTGCAAAAAAAAGACCAGAAAACTCTCCCGCATACTGGAAGAATTTACAGGCCGATGATCAACCTCTTTGGCCATGTCATGAACACAGCTTTTGTGCTCATCAAGTCCTGAAGTGGGACTTAAACCTGGAGCTTCTGGCTCAGAGGTAGTGACACTACAACTGCACCACAAGACCCCTTTGCATTTATATAGCACCTTTAAGATAGTAAAATGCCCTAAAGCACTTCACAGAAGCATTATCGAACAGTATTTAACACCAAGCCCATAAGTGTATATTAACACATATGATCAAAAGTTTGCTGAAAGAGGTCAATTTTAGGGAACATGCTAAAGGAAGAAAGCGAGGTGGAGAATTGGAGAGGTTTATGGAGGAAATTCCGGAGCTAAGAACCTAGGAAGCTAAAAGCACAGCTGCCAATGATGCAATGATTAAAATTGGAAATGTGCAAGATGCCAGAATTGAAGGAATTCATATATCTTAGAGGGTCCTAGGGCTGGAGGAGGTTACAGAAATAGAGAGGAACGAAGCCATGGATGGATTTGAAAACAAAGATGAGAATTTTAAAGTCAAAGTGTTGCTAAACTAAGAGTCAATATAGGTCAGCAATTAAGGGGTGCTGGGTGAATGAAACTTAGTATGAGTTAGGGTATGAGCAGCACAATTTTGGATGAATTTAAGTTTATGCAAGCAGAAAGATGGGAGTCTTGTCAAGCATGGATAGTCAAGTCTAAAGGTAACAAATGTATGGATGATGCTTCCAGCAGCAGATGAGCTGAGGCATGGACAAAGTCGGGTGAGGTTACAGAGCTAGAAATAGGTGGTCATAATGATGGCATGTATAAGTGGTCAACGTGTTCATCGAGAAGAAATATGACATCAGGGTTGGGAGCAGTCTGGTTCAGCCTCAGACATTTGGGAGAGGAATGGACTTGGTAGCTGTGGAATGGAGTAGCGGGGACAATGGCTTAGATCTATCCAATGGTTAATTTAAGGGACTGTCTGCTCATCCAATGCTGTATGTGAAATGAGCAATCTGACAATTTAGACAATGTGGGATGTCAAGAGAGGTGGTTATGAGGCAGAACTGGGCATCATGAGCATGCTTGTGGAGCCTGTTTTTTTATTTTTGGAATTTGTTATTGAGCATCACCATGTAGATGAGCAAAAGAAGGAGCCAAGGTTTGATCCTTGGAGAATACCAGAGATAATTGTGCACAGTTTTGATCTCCTTACCTAAGGAAAGATATACTTACCATAGAAGAAGTGCGACAAAGTTTCATCAGACTGATTCCTGGGATAGCAGGATTGTCCTACAGGGAGAGATGGAGCAGACTGGGCCTGTATTCTATAGAGCTAAGAAGAATGAGAGGTGATTTCATTGAGGTATACAGTATTCATTTTTGCTTGACAGGGTAGATGCAGGGAGGATGGTTCCCTTGGCTGAGGGGGCCTAGTACCAGGGGACACAGTCTCAGTCTAAGGGGCAGGTCATTTAGGACAAAGATGAGGAGGAATTTCTTCACTCAGAGCTTGGTGAATCCTTGGAATTCTCTACTCCAGAGGGCTGTGGAAGCTCAGTCATTGAGTATGTTTAAGACAGAGATTGATAGATTCCTAGATATTTAAGATTTTAAGGGATATGGGGATAGTGTGGGAAAATGGTATTGAGGTAGAAGATCTGCCATGACCTAGTTGAAAAGTGGAGTGGGCTTGAGGGGGCGAATGGCCTATCCCTGCTCCTATGTTCCTACGTAATGGTGCAGAGTGGGAGGGGAAGCCATTTCAGGTGATTCTCTGGCTGTGACTAAATAGATAAGAATTTTATTTATTCTTTCATGGGTTGTGGGCATTGCTGACAAGGCCAGCATTTGTTGCCCATCTCTAATTGTCCTTGAGTGGTTGTGAGCTACATTTTGAACTGCTGCAGTCCTGGTGGTGTAATTACAGCCACAGTGCTGCTAGGAAGGGAGTTCCAGGATTTTGATCCAATGACAATGAAGGAACAGCGATATAGTTCCAAGTCAGGATGTTGTGTGACTTGGAGGAGAAATTGCAGGTGGTAATGTTTTTTGTCATTCATTCATGGGACGTGTGTGTCATTGGCTAGACCAGCATTTATTGCCCATCCCAATTGTCACTGAGGAGGTGTTGGTGAGCTGCCTTCTTGAACTGCTGCAGTCTATGTGGTGTAGGTACACAACAGTAATGTTAGGGAGGGAGTTACAGGATTTTGACCCAGTGACACCGAAGGAAGTATTCCCATGCATCTGCTGCCCTTGTCCTTCTAGGCAGTAGAGGTTGTGGGTTGAAAGATACTGTCAAAGGAACTTTAAATTGCTGCAGTGCACCTTGTATATAGTACACACTGCTGTCACTGTTCATCGGTGTGGTTGGAGTAAATGTTTAGGATGGTGGATGCAGCGTCAATCAAGCGGGCTGCTTTGTCCTGGACGGTGTCGAGCTTCTTCAGTGTTGCTGGAGCTGCACTCATCCAGGCAAGTGGAGTTCCACCCAGCTGTAAGTCGGAAGACATCAATTAGCGAAGGATCCTGACAACTATGACAAAGGCTGCAAAATGGCTGAGAAGGGCAAGAGGGATAGATTACCATGGTCATAATCACATAGAATGTCATTTGTGCCTTTGATAAGAGACATTTCAGTACTTTGGCAGGGGAGGAAACGTAAGGCAGAATCTTCCATGTCCACTAGTGTCAGGTGTGTTTGGTGGCATGGATGGGCAATATGGCGAGAAGGCCAAAAATCAGTTTCACAATGTCATGAAACCAGTTTGCAATCATCCAATCTGCCCATCAAAGGCAGCGTTTCCCGCTGTCGGATGTCGGGAACCTCATTTTAAGATGACTTCATATCATTATAAGCCCAGCCTGACAGATTCATCCCCCAACGCTGCACCATCCGAGCACATTGGTAGGAAGACACACTGGTGCAGAGGTCTTGACAAGTGTGAAATGCAAAAGTCGGGACTTACTGTCAGGGCCTTGCTCACGTCACAGACTCTGAGGAGCAGAACGTGCTGGACTCCAACAGTAAGGAGGAAGGAGTCTGGACAGGTGAAGGTGGGGGAAGAAGTAAGGGTGGAGGAAAGTCCATGGCATGCTGGGTGGATTCTCATGGACATGTCTCTGCCAGAAAGAATGGAAGGTGGAAAGTCACCATTGAGGACTGCTCACAATGGATGATTGTCGAGGAAGTGGAGAGAAAGATCCCACAGTGTTTAGGAGAGGAAGATTCACCTGCGGGTTGGAGAGGGAGGTCTAGGTCTGACTGGGAAAGGAAGGTGTGTCAGGGGGGCAGTGGGGGGGAGTGAAGTTGGGAGGGGGGAATAAAGGTGTCGGGGGTAAGGTTGGGAGGAGGGAACAAACTGGCGGGGGATGAGGTTGGGGGGGGGGGAGCGGTTGCGAAGATGTCAGGGAGTGAAGTTGGGAGGGGGGAGGGAGTACAGGGGAGGAGGGGGTAACAGGGGAGAAAACCAGGAGCTGGGGAGGTAGGTGTAAGTAGGGAGAAAGGTGTAAGGGAAGGAGTCCGGAGGGGGTAAGGAATCCGCAAACGTGAAATAGTCCTTGAGGAGGAAGGAGTCTGGGGGGAGAGGAAGGAGTCCAGAGTGGGGAAGGAGTCCAGGGGAGGAAGAAGTGTGAGGGGAGGAATGTGTCCAGAGAGGAGAAGGAATAAGGGTGGTAGAAGAATCAAGGGTAGAGGAAGGAGTCGGGAAGGGGGAAGGAGTAGGGCTTGAGGGAGAAGTAAGGCTGGAGAAAGAAGTAAGGGTGGAGGAAGGAGTCAGGAAGGGGGAAGGAGTAAGGCTGAAGGAAGGAGTCTAGACAAGGGAAGGTGTAGGGGTGGAGGAAGGAGTCAGAAAAGGGGAAGGACTAAGTGGGAGAGGAAGTCCAGGGAGAGGGGAGTCCGGGTGGGGGAAAGGGTGTTCCAAGAGGGGAAGGAGTTCCAAATGGGGAAGGAGTCGGGAGGGGGGATTTCCAGCTGAATGTGCAAGGGAGGGCTCTGTTGAGACCATGACTGCCCCCTGCAGAGCGAACTGAGGTAGGAGCAAATGGTAAGAAGGACCAAGGGCAAAGTGAGGCGATGAGATGGGAGGTGAGGATGCAACAGTATCAGTAGGAGGGATGGCAATGCCACGTGCCACAGTTAAAATGCAGCCGCATGCATATTTCTCAGTGCTTCCAGCCCAGAGCTGCCACACTGAAGACAGGATGGCCCCAAAAGGCAAAGAAGCTGCAGCCCCCGGCTTCACTGACACATCCCTTGAGAGCTTTTTCAATGTTTTGGAGGCCCGCCATAATGTCCTCTACCCCCACTCTGGCCACAGGATGGGAAGCTGCATCGCCAATCCAGCGTGGGAGGCAGAAGCAGCAGCAACACCCTGTGAAATAGGGCAGCCACCCAGTGCCATAAAGGATGAATGATCTAATTCTATGCAGTGCAATATGTCATGCTCACACCCTCTCCATCTGTTTTCATGCAGGAGGAGTCTGCTCACATCAGCAGGGAGAGGACCCAGACTGGTGGGGGGTGATGGAGTGGTCCACATTAGGTCCCTCGCTCACTTTGAGGATGTGCCATTGCACTGACTGGTGAGGACATGAACCGTGACTGCAATGATGTCGAGGTCGGTGGCAAACACCTTCATGAGGATCTTGCACCACATCATCCCTCTGTCAATGCAAATAGGAGTGCTGTCTCTTCTGCTTTTGACTCTGCTGCCATGCATTTATTATCTCTTACTTTAGTTAACAGGGAGCTCTGCCAAGCAACTGACGCCGTCAACCAACCATTTCCACAGCTCCATGCACATCCTCACCTCCAGCCAAGAGGAGTCCTCCATTGAAGAGCTGGAAATAAGCAGCTTGGAAGACTGTCATAGTGTTTATCCACACCTGCACCATTGCAGCGACAAACATCTTGGTGGAATCCAGCACTAGAGCAGGCTTATGTTCAGAATCTGGTGATCACTGCACAGACCTGTGTCCGTGGAAATGTGCGCAGAACTGCACTCCATCACAGTAGCTATGGGTGAGTCCCTGCAGTGTTGATGCAAGAGGGAAATGGGGCACCTCAACATCCCCCCAGGTGCTCCTTCCCCTCAAGGAGTCAGGTCGGGGCCCTCAGGCTCCTGAAGGGAGAAGGATCAGCAGCTGGACACCCCTGGATCATCCACTCAGGAATCTCAGAGGCTGTCTGCTCCCTCCAAGTCCCCCTTGTCTGTCACCCCATCAGCCTCTTCCTCCATTACCGCAGCTGACCAATGAGTGATTCTGAAAGGAGAAGTGTGTGTGGCAGGGCCTTTCGGAGCCTCATGCAAACACTCTCATGCATGCGGATCCTTCATTTGTCACATTCTCCTCAATGTGCTGAGCATTTTGAATGCTGCCTGCTGGGGTTCACTTTCAATTGTCCACCTGAGCTGACCTGCATCTCTGCCCACCCAACATTCACATTCCCATGCAGCACCTGATCTCACCAACCACAACTGGCATTTCACTTTCGATTTGGACAGTATGGTCTTGATTCTGTTTTTTGTGCACTCCCCCTGTCTTTTCCCCTCCCCAAGTCATCCATTTCCTTTCCACCATCACTGTTGTCCCCCCGGCATCACCTTCCACCTCCCCTCCGTGACCTAACAGCCACAACCCTTTTCCTTCGGGGATGTCCAGGTGAACATGCACGTTCCCTTCCTTCCCATAAATCCCACCCCCATCCACATTCACCTCTCGATGTCCTCCTTCCCACCTCCAGGTCTCATGTCTGCCTTCGAGTCCCCACCAACTACCCTCACTGTCCCTTCTACCGCTACCGCCAAACCCTCACCCTCCCACCCTACCGCCTCATTCTGCCATTCCTTCATTCCACACTCACCCTCAGTTCACTCCCCAGGAGGCTGTTATAGACTCATCAAGGCCCTCCCTTTGATGTTCATCTGGACATCTCCCCCCTTCCCCCCTTGGAACTCTTCACCCTCCCTAACCCTTGGTCCTCTCCCCCGCCTTGTACTCCTTCCCTGTATAGTTCTTCCCCATTCCTGACTCCTTCAGGCACCCTCACTTCTTCCTCCACCCTTAGTCCATCCCATCTCCTGACCCTTTCCTCCAGCCTTACTTCTTCCTCCAGCCTTACTCCCTCCCCTCTCCGCACTCCTTCCTCCCCGAGATTCCATCCCCTCTCTGCATTCATTCCCCCCTCCGAAATCCTTCCCTTACACCTTCCACCACCTTACATCTACCTCCCCAGTTACTGTCTTCTCCCTATTACTCCGTGCTCCCTCCCACATTCCCAACCTCCCCCTCAACATCTTCATTCCCCACCTCCCACCCTCACCCCATCCTGACACTTCTTCATCTCCCAGTCAATCCTAGACCTTCCTCTCCCACCCCCCAGTACATCTTCCTCTCCACCCCCTTGAAAAACATCTGTTGTGACCAGACATTCAATGGTGATTTTCCAACTTTAGTGGGCTGCTTCACAACAGAGCCATGTCAATGTATATTTTCAAGAAGGAGTTAGATATAGCTCTTAGGGTGAAAGGGATCAAAGTGTATGGGGAGAAAGTGAGAGCAGGCTATTGAGTTGGATGATCATAATGAATGGCGGAGCAGGCTCCAAGAGCTGAATGGCCTACTCCTGCTCCTAGTTTCTATGTTTCTATGAGAATCCACCTAGCATGCCATGGATGGTCCTCCAGTGTGCTGTTGCTGTCGGGCTCCAGTATCTTCTGCTTCTCAGCTGTCTGCAATGTGAGCAAGGGCCTGGCGGTAAGTCCTGACTTCTGCACATCACAGTTGTCAAGACATGATCTGCACTGGCGTGCAATCCTGCCACCAGGGACCGACAATCCAGTGGCAGGGGGGTAGGGGAAGGGGGATGATTCCGGTGGGCTAGCCTTATACATGACATGCAAATGTATTACAATGAGGATCCCAATGTCCAATGGCAGAGAATGATGGGCTGAGCTGACAATAGCAAAGCTAGTTTCATGACATCGTGAAACCGATTTCTGGCCTTCTCACCATATTATCCATTCATGCCACCAAGCATTCCGCCCCATGTCTTCAGTGCAGCAGTCCAGGTCTTGACGCACTGAGTGGTGTCCGCGTGGCCGCACTTTAAACATGGCGCCAGCATGCTGAAGCAGCGAGGTGGTGGTGTGGTAGAAACAGAGGCAGGATCGGGACGATATGACGAGAAAAGCCGCCATTGTAAGTGGCAGGTAAAGCGTCCTTTTTCCTGCCCGCTTCCGCACTTAGTGCAACTTGAGGACGATTCCCCCCCAATTGCATAGATTCAAACATCGAGTCCTAGAAAAGATAGGCATGGATTTGGGATGTTCAGGGGCTTTTGAAAGGAAAGGGAGTTTTGAAATGGGGCAATAGTTTACAAGTACAGAGGAATTCAATGGTTTTTCTTGAGGAAAGGCAGATTTGAAGGAGAGTGTGACCTTGAGGCGATAGAACTGTTAAAATTATCAGTTAACATAGGATCCAGGAAAGGAAGTTGGAAGGTCAGCTGTTCAGTGGGAATAAAGTTGAGGAAGCAGGAGGTGGATTTCATGGGCAAGATGAACTTGAACTTGTTGGTGGCATGAAGGGGGAAAGCTTGATTATTTTTTGCTAAAATTGATGTCCTTTTTCAGAACCGTTTTCTTTTGGTGATTTAGCAGGTTTATTGATTTACAGATTTTATTATACAAATGTTCATACCAGACCAAATTTTCCTTCTAATAATTAATGGCATTGGCAGGCCAGTCTCCAAAACCAACTCCAAACTAATCAAGGAATTAAAAATATCCCACAAAGAACCCCCAGTTTGTTTTGGCAGGGTAGATGCTATGTGCCAGGCAGATCAAATCCACAAGGGGAACTTGATCACATGGTCACAACTTTTTTGCAATTTATATTTTATTTTGAGATGCTTGCCCTGAATTCAGAAATAATAAGACTACCAGGACTTCAGAGATTTTTAGAAAACTAAATTAAACAGTTATTGGTGATTTTCACTTTTGTTGCTCCTTTTGTTGTGTAAATCTCAAATGTAGTTTAAATCATTTAGTATCTGGTTCCACAAATGCAAAAACCATACGAAAGATTACATGTGACACCAGCACACTTCAACACCTTGAACATAAAGTGAATTATTCAGCTTTAAGGAAAAGAAGGAAACATTATTAGGAGGAAGAAATGGATGTTTCTTTTTTTAAGTCTTAACATTGCTCTTTTTCTTCTTGAGGCTTGTGTCCTGCCACATTCAGTTCTACTTTGTCCAATTAAAGAAAGGAAGAATTGCATTCATGTAGAGCTTTTCACGACCATCGGACATCTCAAAGTGCTTTACAGCCAAGGAGATACTTTTGAAGTGTAGTCATTGTTAGAATGTAGCAAATGCCGCAGCCAATTTACACGCACAAAACTCCCACAAGCAACAAGGTAATAAATGTAATGTTTTTGCGATGTTGATTGAGGCTAAATATTGGCCAGGACACAGTGGGTGGGGGGAGGTGGGGAGAGGCGGTGAGGGGGATAATTCCCTTACTCTCCATTGACATGTAAATGCTTGTCATCAAGGGCTAGCAGGCAGCTTCACCAGCTCGCACTGGAACAACAGAAATGGCATAAAATTGGAACAAGGTTGCATTTCCCTCATCTGCAACCAACTTACACAGGTCCATTTCTGTATAAGTAAACATGCTGTAGATTGGAAAACAGCAAGGAAGCAGGCACACAATGGAGCACATCCCAGAGTAGCTTCCTGCTTCTGCCGCTCTAAATCCATTAAAGGTTTTGAAAGGATGTTAAAGCTGAAGCCTTGGCCAATGTGTCTAGTAAAGGTTAATGAAATGTGCTTACTGCCTCTCTGTTACTCAGACAGGAACATTTAGTTTTTTCTCTTCTGCTCCTGCTCCAGAATGAGAAATATGTCATTATGTCTCTCCTGGAATTAGTGTTTTTCACTTTTCATTGAGTTTTATGGCCCTGTTAATAGAATTCTGTGGATTTTATTAAATTGGTTGCCATTATCTTGTTACTTCTATTATCTGAGACAGAATGTTTCTTAATATGTCAACTATCTATGCACCTTCTTCTCCATGAAGGTAAGGGAACCATTTTCCCCCCTCTTTAAAAGCCACAAGGGCAGTGAGTCAAGTTGCTCCCAACACCAACAGATTTGTAAGAGTCTCCTTTTTTTGTGCCGTTGTAGGCATCTTCCCAAATGCCTTGAAAAGCGTGAATGATTTGCCACTAGAAGAGTTGAGTGAGAAAATCAAAGCCAAATTTCTGCCATCTGTGCAACAAATAACAACATGCATCTTTCTGCTTTCACATGCCACCTGCATTGTTGCTGAATATTTTTGGCAATTAGATGGTTGTGTTCTATTCCAGAAAGCATAGAATTGAAGCCAATTCTTGAACACTGATATATTTATTTACAGAATTAAATATTACAAACATATGCCTCATAACCCAAGAACCATAGTTTTAGCCTGTGTCTATTTATAGGGCCTCAACTGGATGGTTTGCACCATTTGAATACCATTAAAGATTACTAATATCTAATTAGCAGTTGTAGAAGCTAACATGAAGTTATGAATAGCTTTTGTAGAATTATGTTACATGTTGCATTGAACAGTTTAAAATTCCTTCTAATCTATGACAAAACACTACTGCAAACAATTGGGTACAGCATCATGCAAGTTTTGTTACCAAAGTGAAATTACTATGTGGAAGGTGAGATCACATTTCTTTAGTGAAACAACTTTTATTATAGTATAGACTTCTGATTATTGCTGAGTACTTAATTTCCATTGTTTAACTTTGTTTTGTTCTGTATTTTTTTCTCTTGCCTTTGATGTTATCTTAGGATTTGCATTGTGCACTTTCAGGCTGCTTTAATTTATCACAATGGACTGCTCCATTCAAGTGATGAGCTGAGAACAAGTGTTTGTGACACAAGCAGATTATTGGCAAGAAGAGATTCACTGAAAACAAATGCCTAATAAAAACGAAAGTAGCCTCAAAAGTAACGTTGAAAGGAAGATTGTTACACAACAAATAGAGAAAAAACAGAATTGCCTCATATTCTAAATCAGACGAGCTACCAGTTTTTCAAGGATCAGATCTGTTCAGACGAAAGTGACAGAAAACAAATTAGTTCTAGATGTAGCATTGCAGCACAATCAAATGGCATGAAAAAATAAAACACAATGTCCATCAATAGAATATAAGTATGGCAGCAATAAATTACATTTGCATTCCTTCTGGTTGTAATTTATAATGTTGTTGCTGCAGCCCTACTCCCAAGACTTGGGCACATAATTTAGCCTGACACTTTAATGCAGTACTGAAGGAGGGGTGCACTGCTGGATAAGACCAGGCCCTGTCCACCCTCTCAGGTGGATGTAAAAGGTTCTGACACACTTTTTGAAGAAGAGCAGGGCATGCTGCTGGTCTTCTGCCCAATATGTGCCTCAATCTACAATTGGTCATTTATTTAATTGTTTTGTATGAGTTTGCTGTGTGAAAATTATCTGCAGAATTCCTTACATTACAACATTGACTATACTTGAATAATACTTCATTGGCAGCAAAGTGATTTGGGACGCCTTAAAGTCATAAAAGATACATAATTCCATGCATTTCTTTTATATTTTCTTCATTGTGCTTGAAATCTAAAGTCCTCACCAAATAAACAGCTTTACAAAATTCAGCACTTCAATTGCATTATATTTTTTGAATTATTAAAATAAAATGTTTACTGACACGAATTGAAATGTTCTTTTATCCAGTCTGTCAACTATGTTGTCATATCATTGATGGTGGGGAGTGGAACCATAGAACCATAGAAAAGTTACAGCACAGAAGGAGGCCATTCGGCCCATCTTGTCTATGCCAGCCCGAGGACGCCCAGGTGCCCTTTGTAATCCCACCTTCCTACACCCAGCCCATAGCCCTGCAGCTTATAGCACTTTTTAAAAGAGTTTAGAGTTTCTGCCTCTACCACCAACTTGGGCAGCGAATTTCAGACACCCAGTACCTCTGCCTAAAAATATTCTTCCTCATGTACCCCCTACACCTTCTGCCACTTATCTTGAATCTGTCCCCTGGTTCTAGAATTCTCCATCAAGGGAAACAATTTTAACCTGTCAACTCTATCCAATCTCCTCATAATTTTGTACACCTCAATCAAGTCACCTCTCAGCCTTCTTTGTTCTAAGGAAAATAACCCCAACCTATCCAATCTCATCATAGCTACACTTTTCTAACCCTGGCAACATTCTTGTAAACCTCCTCTGCACTCTCTCCAGAGCTATTACGAGTTTCCTGTAATGTGGTGACCAGAATTGCACACAAGGCCTCACCAGTGTTTTATACAATTCCAACATTATATCCTTACTTTTATCTTCTATACCTCTGCCAATGAAGGAGACCATTCCATATCCCTTCTTTACAACCTTGTCTACTTGAACTGCTGCCTTCAGGGACCTGTGTACTTGTATGCCAAGATCTCTCATTTGATCTACCCCTCTTAGTATATTCCTATTTACTGTGTAATCACTGTAACTGTTTGACCTCCCTAAATGTATGACCTCACACTTCTCTATGTTAAAATCCATCTGCCATGTTACCGCCCACTCCACCAACCCATCTATATCGTTTCGGAGATTATGGCTATCCTCTACACTATCCACTACTCGGCCAATCTTTGCATCATCTGCAAATTTCCCAATCATGCCCCTCATGTTCACGTCCAAATCATTAATATATAATACAAACAGCAAGGGTCCCAACACTGAGCCCTGTGGAGCACCACTTGAGACAACTTTCGATTTGCAAAGGCATCCATCAACCATTACCCTTTGTTTCCTGTTACAAAGCCAACCTTTTATCCAGTTTGCCACATTACCCTGAATCCCATGGGCTTTTACTTTCCTGACCAACCTGCCATGTGGGATCTTGTCAAATGCCTTGTTAAAATCTATGCGCACAACATCCACTGCACTACCTTCATCAACCCTTCTTGTCACTTCCTCAAAGAATTCAATCAAATTTGTGAGGCAAGACCTTCCTTTAATAAATCCATGCTGACCATCCCTGACTAGTCCACGCCTTTCCACATGACAATTAATCCTATCTCTCAGGATTGATTCTACTAATTTGCTCACCACCGATGTAAGACTAACTGGCCTATAATCGTTTAGTAGTTCCTTTGATCCCTTTTTAAACAATGGAACTATGTTTGCATTTCTCCAGTCCTCTGGTACCTCCCCTGAATCTAGCGAAGATTGGAAAATCATCCTCAGAGCATCTGCTATCTCCTCCCTGACTTCCTTCAGCAGCCTCGGAAACAATCTATCTGGCCCTGGTGACTTATCAACTTTCAAGGATTCAACCCTCTGAGTACTTTCTCTCTCTTTATGACTACCCCGTCCAATATTTCACAGTGTTCCTCCGGGACTACTATATCTACATCCTCCTTTCCTTTGTAAACACGGACACAAAATATTCATTCAAAACCCTTCCCACAGCCTCTGCATCTACACACAAGTTTCTATCTTCATCTCTGATAGGTCCCAGTTTTTCCTTCACTAACGACAAAATTATAGTTTTATTAAAATTAATCTTTGACTAATGTTTATAGAAATGTGCATAGAGCATTTAAAGAAAAAGCTCAAAGAAGTGTGGACTGATCCAGCTTTAACATTAAACCTAAAATTTGCATTAACACTTACCCTTATAGAAGTAATAACCACTAACTCTGAAAAGATTCTAGCAACTACAGTAAGTTATCAAAAAATGTAACGTGCATTAAAATAGAACAGTAGGGTTTCATCATCCCAAATATCTTGCTGTTTCATGAAAATGAGCTTCCTTACCCTATTAATTTATACTATAGAAGAATCATATTTCTCAAAGTTATTAAATAGTTAGAATATGCTCATGAATGATTTAATAGTCCCTTTTTTATTGGCACTAGTAAAAACGTAATTTATCATCAATTTATCATCAAGTATAATATGCTTCAAATAAAATTTTGATTCTGCTTTGCAGAATCTAAAACGATCAAGTCAGATTTTGTCTAATAAGATAGGATTTTCTTTGCCCCCAAGACATATACAATTGGGGGCACCACTTTTGAGCGCTTCTCCCCCGGTATTAAGGTGAGGCCAAGATTTTGAGCCTCGGACCATGTTGTAATGACGTTGAGTTAGGAGGTTGCACAGTTCCAGGTACATGATCAAGTTGGATGTAGGGAAGGAACAGGTGAGCCTCGCAGTCCATGATCTGGGTTCAGTGGCGGTCAGGTAGGAAGATCACCGACCTCAAGAGCACTTTTGGGGTTTTGGGAATGTTGTTGTGGAACAGGTAGGAAGATCATAGCCCTCGGGAGTAGCGTTGGGCAGCAGGAGTGTTGTTGAGAGAGCTAGAATGCAGGGACCAGGCTTGGGATGGTTGGGGGCGTGGGGGGGGTGCGGGGGGGGTAGATTGAGGGCAGGGGGTGGGGGGGGCGCGTGGGGAAGGCAGGGGAACAGGGTGGGTGGCTGGCTCTGAAGGTCAAGGTCAGGAAAGGGGTCAGAGATTTCAGGAGTAGTGGTGATTATGATAGGTATTTACCTTTTTATACTTAAGCAGGGTTAGTACACTACCGATAGCACTGGCTGCCTTGTGGCAAACCAAAGTTGCAGCAGGGACGAGTAGCAGGTATTGATCCACTTCTCTGCATATGCAGCCAACACCTGGTTGCAATGTGGGTAAGGATACACCTTGTTTATCCTTTCTCAATATGGCATCCCGCCGAGAAGGAAGAAACAGTTTGGACAAGTATTCTTATTTCCCTGTTTTTACTGTTTTTCCCTTCTGGATGTGCACTTCTCATTGGAACCCATTTTCTTTATCCTTATCTGGCTGCATGGCACCTAAAAACTGAGTGCTACAAAGCCAAAGTTAGCACCTGCTCCATCTTTTACTGGTTGTAATTTGTTGGTTAGGTACCAACAATGAAGCAATTATGTGGCCAGGATCACCCCTCCCGTCAGCAGCAAGGGTCGTGGCGGAGCTGAAAGATTGGTTTCCAGATGGCAGGGATGGTGGGAACCTGCGGTCCTGACTATCATGGTGGAATAATGGTGGGTCGCCATTCCCACCAGAGGCCATTAGGAAGCCATTTTGCATCTCTTTATTGGGATTCAAATGAACACCTGACTGGAACTGACCCCCTCCATCCATTCACCCGCCCTATCAGCAGGGTTTCACGCCTGTCCAGAGCACGTCCGGACCAACCCTAGCACTAACCCTAACCCTAATGCATAACATTTTGGGACTTATCTGGATGGAAGCCTGGAGCGGCTTGTGGACCCTGTGGCAGATGGTGAAGCCTTGCAATGATGGGCCCTGGAGCAGAATGTACACCGGTGAGCAGATGGAGCATCGAGCAGCAGGTGCACAAGCAGCAGGAGGTAATGGAGCTTTTGTGTCATGTTTGTGGTGGGGAGGGTAGAATATGGGAAGGAGGGGCACAAAGAAGTGGGGCGGGTGTGGAGGCCTAAAGTTGGTTGGGGGTGGGGGTGGGGGAGGTGTCAAGATTGAAGTCTTGTGGGTGTCTTGGATAGCTGCGGTGGGGAATGGAGTAGAGTCTGGGGACGGATGTGGGGAAGAAGGGGTCTGTGAATGGCGGGAGTTGCAGGTAGAGGAGGATCGGGAGTGGGTGGCAGGTGCAGGTATAGAAGGGGTCCTTGCATGGGGGTTGCAGGTAGAGAACGGGACCCTGAGTGGAAGGTAGGGTTCAGAGAGAGGGGTCTGTCAAATCGATTGATGAACCCTTGGGGGTAAAGCCAGGGAATTGGTTGGAGGATGGAATTGTGACTGTTAAAGTGGACAATGGTATGCAGTTGTTGAGGAGGATGACGGTCCTGTGATGACGGGTGATGGGGCAGTTAGGGTTCTTGGAGGGGGCACGCAATGAAATGCGGATCTTTAGGATGGGAAGGACGAATGTGGGCATCTCCACGGTGATGGGGGATGTGGACATTGACTGTGGTGGGCCGAAGGGTAATGAGAAGGGGTTCAACGGTAACCATAGGGAGGTTGACTGCGACATCGTGGGGGTGGGGCGTGGGGTGTCAATGGTGATGGGGGAGTTAGGGTGTGGGTAAAGGCTGAAGGGTAGAATGTATTTAAGTTAGCTTCAAAGGACACATACACCATGGCTGCTGTGAACCTACTCAGTGCCTTGAAGTCCAGATATCGAAATGTTGGATCATCAGGTGGGCAGAGCTGCAGGTCATCTCAGCTGGATAACTGAAGGGGAGCCCCAGCATAGTTCTGATTATGCATAGGTGTTTAGTTTGAATAGGCTATGAAGGGCAAAGGAGGCTTCTCGCACATGGCTTACAAGGGCATTGGCAAGGATTGATGCCTCCCTGCACATGCATGATTCCGAGGGAAATAGACCCAGCCAGGGTTGCCCCCTCGAATACAGGGGGTGTGCACAGTCTTTAAAACTAACAGCTGCAATAAAGACACATCAGGCTTCCTTAAAGTGCAAGTGGACATATATTAACAACTGTGCATCAACAATGAAAAATGTCAGTGCTACCACAGTGAAATCAGAACTTCTTAGTTTTACATTGCCTGTTATTGCATCTGGGTGCTTCCCTGATGTCTGCAGCATAGGTGGAGGCAGCCTGCTGATCACTATACCCTGTTGCCTTTAATGACTTTGGTGGGTTTCCTCTAGATCCTCAAGGCCGGAGGGCCCCAGCTTGCTTTCGAATTCCTGCTCTGGGGCAAATCCCAGAGGCCGGGTCTGCTGGGGTCACAGACAAAGGGGATTCACAGGGGCCGGATACCTTCAAAGAGTCATGAATGGAGGTCCCAGGGGTGTCCTCCTGATGTTCCTCCTCCCTTTTGGGTGCCCAAGGGCCCTGCCTGACTCCTTGAGTGAAAGGGTTACCCAGAGGGAGGTCGACTAGCCATTGCAAAAGCTCTTCCATGGTTACAGCGATGGAACGCATGTTTGCCTGGCAGAAACTGGGTGTCCTGCTGGACCATATTCTCCATGGCATCGGCCACCCTTCCCATGGAGACCTTGATGTGTGCACATATCAGCACCACTTCATCAGAGAACAGATAAATGGACACCTCCGCCTCATGTGCCACTCTGTTGAGGGCCTCTGACTCATCTGCCTGATGTTCCCCTGCCTCTCATTGCATCTCCAGTATCTTTTCTAGGACCACTTCCAGAGGCTCATCATCAGGCTCGGACTTAGCAAAGGCATTTTCCCCAGCAGTCCTCCAAGTGCTGATGACCTTGGCTGTCCCTGCCTCCTCCTGCTGCAGACATGTGTCCATGCTGTGACCACCAGAATGTGAGACCCTGCCTGAACTAGTTGTAGTATCCACTGAGGTTTGTATCTCAGGCCTGGTGGAGGGTGATGGAGGATGCAAGTGACTGCCGTGGAGTTCCCACAGTTGCAATATCAGCGTTGTCCTTGCTCCTTTGCTGGCTGAAGATGGAGCTAGGCTGGGGTTTGGGGTCTGGCCTAACCATCTTCTTCTTGGCACCTGTAATGGAAAGAGGAGAAAATGAGTGACTGCATGGGCTACCTCCAACGTTACACCGAGCATGACCCTCAGGTTTCTATGTGAAGCCATTAAGCATGCTTCCTCACTTAATGGCAGGCGGCCGTCAATCTCGGCGTCTCCACATCCATGGTCTTGATCCTCCCCTGCAAGCTTGGAAACCCTGCTCTTTGAATTGTCTGAGGGGACAGAAATTGAGCATGCCCCCTCCTGTCTTCTCACTCTCATGCCTGTTTATGTTTCCTTGTCCTGTGCAAGGAGGGAAGAAGCTTTCATATGGTGTTCATACGCTGCCATTCTTCACCACCAACCCACTGGCAACTTTGTGTCATGTGAAAGATGCACTGCAGCTAATCCACAAGGGTTCTTCGGCAACATGCTCCAGAGTGGTGAGCTCCTGCAGCTAGAAGGCCAAGGCCAACACAGGCTAGGCATCAGCAACTAATGCTGTTGCCCTCTATGCCAACCACCCCAACCCCAACACCCCACCATCAGCCCCCACCCCTCCACCCACCAAAAGGTGAACGTTAGGTGTGGTAGGGTCAGAGACACATAGTCACCTCTCTATCTGAAGACTACATGGACTGTTGTTGGGCGATGAGGCATCACTGCAGCACACTGAGACTCGCTTTTATGCATGGGCAGCACAGATGATGACCTTGGCACTAAGGCCCATATCAGTTCCTATTCAGTGCAGTGAGTTTGAGCAGCAGAGGGTTCACTTACTCTGGTAGCGTGGATGAGGTCATTTATCCTTTTCCTGTGCTTCAGGACTGTCCTCCTGTGAGTGCAGTTGGCACTCACTACCCTGATGATTGCCTCCCATGCAGGTCCTCTTCCTCCCATCCCTCAGGTAATGGACGTCCCCCCTGTCCACCACTGCATTCAGCAGAATTTGCAGTGATGCATCACTGCTATTGGGGTCCGGTGCTCCTTGGCTTCTGCATGCCATGTCCTGGTCCGTTGTAAAGAACAAGATAACAGTAGCTGCAAAGGCGCCTTTCAAATACAGCACCCGGATATGAAGGTGGGGTACACGACATCCTGCCCACCCCACCGTAAGAAATGTTGGGAAACCCCTGGCTGCTCAATTAATGAACCCAGCATCGCGCGATACAGCGCGATTTCCCGCTCGGTTCCGCAGCGGCAAACACCCTCACTTCCTGCCCCTGCCACAGAACTGAGGCCCGGAGTGGACGATTCCACCCTATGTTTCAAAGCTGAGACACAATTTGCATTTGGGGGAGGCAGTGGTGTTGTTGTATTGTCACTGAACTAGAGACCCAGGGCAATGCAATGGGGACCTGAGTTCGAATCCCATCATGGCAAATGGTGGAATTTGAAATAAATCAATAAAAACATGGAATTAAAAGTCTAATGATGATCATGAAGCCATTGTCGATTGTCAGAAAAAGCCATCTGGTTCACTAATGCCCTTAGGGAAGGAACTCTGCCGTCTTTACCTGGTCTGGCCTTCAGCAATATGGTTGGCTCTTAACTGCCCTCTGAAATGGCCTAGTAAGCCACTCAGTTGTATCAAACCACTAAAAAGACAATAAGGAATGAAACCACATGGGGGACCACCCAACATCAACGTAGGCACCAGAAACGACAAGGCCAAACTCAGCCGTTTTGACCCTGCAAAGTCCTTCTTGCTGATAGCTGACTTGAGAACTTGTGCCAAAATTGGGAGAACTGTCCCAAACTAGCCAAGCAACAGCCTGACATAGTCACACTCACAGAATCGTATCTTACAGATAATGCCCCAAACACCACCATCGCCATCTTTGGGTATGTCCTGTCCCACAGGTGGCAGCACAGTGGTATACAAACGGGAGGGAGTTGCCCTGGGAGTTCACAACATCGACTCTGGACCCCATGAAATCTCACGGCATCAGTTCAAAAAATGTGCAAAGAAACCTCCTGCTGATTATTACATATCACACCTCACCTCCCCCACCCCCAACATCAGCTAATGAATCAGTGCTCCTCCATGTTGAACACCACTTGGAGGAAGCACTGAAGGTAGCAACAGCACAGAATGTACTCTGGGTAGGGGACTTCAATGTCTATCACCAAGAGTGGCTCGGTAGCACCACTACTGACTGAGCTAGCCGAGTCCTAAAGAGGAAAGCTGCTAGGCTGGGTCTGTGGCAGGTGGTGAGGGAAAAGCATACTTGACGTCATCCTCACCAATCTACCTGTCACAGATGCATGTCAAACAGTAAAAGCAGCAAGTGATAGATAAAGTTATGCAATTCCACAACCAATGGCTCAGATCTAAGCTCTGCAATCCTGCCACATCCAGTCATGAATGGGTGGTGGACAATTAAACAACTCACTGGAGGAGGAATCTCCACAAATATCCCCATTCTCAATGACAGGGAAGCACAGCACACCAGTGCAAAAGATAAGGCTGAAGCACTTGTAATAATCTTCAGCCAGAACTGCAGAGTGGATGATCCATCTCGGCCTCCTCACAGATTCCAGTCTTCAGTAGATACAATTCACTCCATGAGATATTAAGAAATGGCTGAAGGCACTGGCTACTATAAAGGATATGGACACTGATAACATTCCGGCAATAGTACTGAAGACTTGTGCTCCAGAACTTGCCACACCCCCAGCTGAGCTATTCCAGTACAGCTACAACATTGCCATCTACCCGACAATGTGGAAAATTGCCCAGACATGTCCTGTTCACAAAAAGCAGTACAAATCCAACCAGCCAATTGTGGTCCCATCAGTCTATTCTCAATAATCAGTAAAGGGATGGAAGGGGTCATCAACAGTGCTATCAATCAATACTTGTTTAGCATTTACCTCTTACTGACGCTCAGTTTGAGTTCTGCCAGAGTCACTCAGTTCCTGACCTCATTATAGCCTTGGTGCAAACATAGACCAAACAGCTGAACTCCAGAGGTAGGGTGAGAGCGACTGCCCTTGACATCAAGACTGCATTTGACCAAGTGTGGCATCAAGCAGCCCTTGCAAAACTGGAGTCAATGGGAATCAGGGGAAAAACTCTCCAATGGCTGGAGTCAAACCTAGCACAAACCAAAGATGGTTGTGGTTGTTGGAGGTCAATCATCTTAGTTCCAAGAAATCACTGCAGGAGTTCCTCAGAGTATTGTCCTAGGCCCAATCATCTTCAGCCACTCCATCAATAACCTTCCATCATAAGGTCAGAAGTGGGGAATGTTCCCTGATGATTGCACAATGTTCAGCACCATTCGCGACTCCTCAGATATAGACGCAGTCCATGTCCAACTGCAACAAGATCTGGACAATATCCAGGCTTGGGCTGACAAGTAGCAAGTAACATTCATGTTACATAAGTGTCAGGCAATAACAAGAGACAATCTAACCATTGCTCCTTGACATTCAATGGCATCACTATCGCTGAATCCCCCACTATCAAAGTCCTGGAGGTTATCATTGATCAGAAGCTGAACTGGTCTAGCCAAATAAATACAGTGGCGACAAGAGCAGGTCAGAGGCTAGGAATCTTGAGTAACTCATCTCCTGACTCCCCAAAGTCTGTCCACCATCTCAAAGGTACAAGTCAGGAGTGTGATGGAATTCTCTCCACTTGCCAGGATGAATGCAGCTTCAACAACACTCAAGAAACTTGCACCATCCAGGACAAAGCAGCCCACTTGATTGGTACCCCATCCACAAACCTCAATGAATTCCAGGCTTGGCACGATGCTGAACTCTTCCTTCTCGCCTTCATCTCCGTGCTCACTTCTTTGGGCAGGAGTCCTCCCCCGTTCAACGGATCCTTTCACCCGCCTCCAATATTCTCCCTCCACCTGGACCCCTCCCTCTGGATTCTTACCTGCTCCAGATCTTCTTATTGAGAACTGTCAGCGTGACATCAGTCGTCTCAATTTCTCTGCTCCTCTCACCCACTCTAACTTGTCTCTTTCTGAACTTGCCGCATTCCGTTCTCTCAGGTCCAACCCTGACTTTGTCTTTAAACCCGCTGACAAGGGTGGTGCTGTTGTTGTCTGGCGTACTGACCTCTACCTCACAGAGGCTGAGCACCAACTCGTAGGCACTTCCTCCTATCTCCCCCTGGACCATGACCCCACCACTGAACATCTCACCATTATTTCCAGGACTGTCACTGACCTCATCTCCTCTGGAGATCTTCCCTCCACAGCTCCCAACCTTATAGTCTCCCAACCTCAGACAGCCCGCTTCTGCCTCCTCCCCAAAATCCACAAACAGGACTGTCCCGGCAGACCGATCGTGTCAGCCTGTTCCTGCCCCATGGAACTCATTTCTTCCTATCTTGATTCCATTCTCTCCCCCCTTGTCCAGTCCCTTCCCACCTACATCCGCGATTCTTCTGACACCCTACATCATATCAACGATTTCCAGTTCCCTGGCCCTAACCGCCTCCTTTTCACCATGGACGTCCAATCCCTCTACACCTCCATCCCCCACCGGGATGGTCTGAGGGCTCTCCACTTCTACCTTGAACAGAGGCCCAAACAATCCCCATCCACCACCACCCTCCTCCGTCTGGTTGAACTTGTTCTTTCACTGAACAATTTCTCCCTAACCTCGTCTCACTTCCTCCATATAAAAGGTGTGGCCATGGCTCTCCACTTCTACCTTGAACAGAGGCCCGAACAATCCCCATCCACCACCACCCTCCTCCGTCTGGTTGAACTTGTTCTTTCACTGAACAATTTCTCCCTAACCTCGTCTCACTTCCTCCATATAAAAGGTGTGGCCATGGGTACCCACATGGACTCCAGTTATGCCTGTCTCTTTATGAGGTATGTGGAACGTTCCTTGTTCCAGTCCTACTCAGGGCCCTTCCCACAACTCTTTCTCCGGTATACCGATGACTGCTTCGCTGCCGCTTCATGCTCTCATCTGGACCTAGAAAAATTTATTAATTTTGCTTCCAATTTCCACCCCTCCATCACTTTCACATTGTCCATCTCTGTCACTTCCCTCCCTTCCTTGACCTCTCTGTCTTAATTTCTGGTGATAGGCTATCCACTGATATTCGTTACAAGCCCGCCGATTCCCACAGCGACCTTGACTACAGCTCCTCAGATCTTGCTTCCTGTAAGGACTCCATCCCATTCTCTCAGTTCCTTCGCCTCCGTCGCATCTGTTCTGATGATGCCACTTTCCAAAACAGTTCCTCTGACATGTCTTTCTTCTTCCTTAACCGAGGTTTTCCACCCATGGTGGTTGACAGGGCCCTCAACTGTGTCTGACCCAGCTCCGGCACCTCTGCCCTCACTCTCCCTCCCAGAACCATGATAGGGTCCCCCTTGTCCTCACCTATCATCCCACCAGCCTCCACATTCAAAGGATCATCCTCCACCATTTCCACCATCTCCAGCATGATGCCACCACCAAACACATCTTCCCTTCACCCCCCCTGTCAGCATTCCGTAGGGACCGTTCACTCTGGGACACCCTGGCCCACTCCTCCATCACCCCCTCCACCTCAATCAAAGGAAGTGCAACACCTGCCCCTTTACTTGCCCCCTCCTCACCATCCAAGGGCCCAAACATTCCTTTCAAGTGAAGCAGTGCTTCACTTGCACTTGCCTCAGTTTAGCCTATTGCATTCGCTGCTCCCAATGCAGTCTCCTCTACATTGGAGAGACCAAACGCAGACTGGGTGACCGCTTTGCAGAACACATTCAGTCCGTCTACAAGCATGACCCAGACCTTCTTGTCGCTTGCCATTTCAACACACCACCCTGCTCTCAAGCCCACAGGTCCATCCTTGGCCTGCTGCATTGTTTCAGTGAAGCTCAAAGGAGCAGCCTTCTGGACTTAACATTGAGTTCAACAAATTCAGATCATGAACTCTCTCCTCCATCCTCACCCATTTTTTGATTTTTTTTTCTAATAATTATTATATTTTTTTTTATATATATATATTTTTTTTGTTTCCCACCTATTTCTAATATTATTTTTGAAATTTATTTCCATCCATTGTTTTATCTCCACCCTTTAGCTTATTTCGATCCCCTCCTCCTACCCCACCCCCACTAGGGTCATCTGTCACTTGCTCGTTCTGCTTTCTATCCTTAATTAGCACATCCTTTAGCTAATATCACCATCGTCAACACTTCTTTGACCTTTTGTCTATGACATCTTTTGCAATCTCTCCTTTGCCCCCACCTATCACTGGCCCCCTATCAAGCTTCACCTGCCCAACCCCCCTTAAATAGCTTATAATTCACCACATTTCTATTTCTCTTTAGTTCTGATGAAGAGTCATATGGACTCAAAACGTTAACTCTGTCTCTTTCTCTCCACAGATGTTATCAGACCTGCTGGCCTTTTCCAGCAATTTTTGTTTTTTGTCACAGGTCTGCCAGTTGTCCAAAACCGAATGTTGCAGACTAGTGCATTCCAAGGTCCAGGATTAAGTGCTGAGGGAAGCACAAAAGCTTGAGGCAGCTGCTGCAAAGGTTTAGTGTGGAAAGGCCCCAATCTAAGGCCCTCTTGATAATACACTGAGGGGCTGGAAACTGTAAAACCTCTTGAGCCGCATCCTTGTCATGGAATATATATTATAAAGATTCCACACATGTAATTGCAGTTGTATTGATGAACCTCCCTATTGATGGCAAAACAAAAACAGAATTACCTGGAAAAACTCAGCAGGTCTGGCAGCATCGGCGGAGAAGAAAAGAGTTGAAACGTCAACTCTTTTCTTCTCCGCCGAGGCTGCCAGACCTGCTGAGTTTTTCCAGGTAATTCTGTTTTTGTTTTGGATTTCCAGCATCCGCAGTTTTTTTGTTTTTATCTCTCTATTGATGGACTCCCTTGTTAATCAAGAATTTATCTCACTCAGCCTTAAAAATATTCAATGAACCCGCCTCCACTGTTCTTTGGGGACACGAATTCCACATTCTGACAAACCTCTGAGAGAAAAAAATCCTCCTCATCTCCATCTTAAATGGGAGACCTTTTATTTTTAAAATGTGTCTCCTAGTTCTGGTTCTGGTCTCTCATGCAAGGGAAAACATCCTTTAGGCATGCACCCTGTCAAGTGTCCTCAGTTGCTCTTTTGCTCACAGTTGCTTTCTTATCTCCTTGTCTGAAAGGGTTTATTCGCAGTGCTTGTGCTGAGAGGTAACTTTGGAGGTGACAGGGGTCTGATCTGCATTTTGAAGCTCTGATGGATGCATCTTACTCCATTTTATTTTGGGCCTCTAATGAGGACCAAATTCACCATCAGCAACAGCAAATGCATTAGCACCAGTGGTAACAACAAGAGCAGAAAAACCTGCACCAGCAGCATCAGAGAGCAGCAGGAGCAGTGCCAACTAGAATTTGCTGCTGAGAGACCATGCAGCTCCAAAGGAGAGAGGGCAGAGGAGTACAGCTTGCAGGAGGCCAAAGACAGCACACATGGTCTACAGGCATGGATAAGTTTCCTTTATTCCTGACCTAGAAGGATAAAACAATAAAAACTGGGAAATATGAATACAGGCCTGAACTGGTCTTGTATCCTTAATATGGAACATTAGTAAAACTGAGAAATAAGAGTACTGGTCCAAACTGTTTATTTCCTTCTGGGTAACTGTTGTGGAAGACTTAGTACAAGTTATGAGCTACAAAAATCAAAATTCAGTAGAACTCCTTTAAGATATTTTATTTTCCTTGTCAAATTACAAATGTATATTGAAATTCACACTGAAAATCGACCATAGAAAGTGAACTTAAATCTTCTGTTTGAACAGACTTGTCAGTGTCTGAAAAGGAAATAAAAGTGTTTTTTTTAATTCATCTGCCATCTTTGGTGAACTGCAAAATCTTGCATCAAAACAGTGCACTGTCATTGCTGAATGCCATCAGCTTATCTTCCTTAATGTTTTGACAAGCATTTGATATTTAAAAGCCCATAATTAACATTTTTCTGCATTCCCTAATCCTTCAGCATCAGATATTATTTGACAGTTATAAGTGACTTAACAGTTCTAAATGAAAGCTGCAGTATTTGGGAGACATGGATGTGCTATCAATCAGTTACGTTTATTGCAGCCTCTTTGCTCTGGGGCACCCACATTTACAAGGGAGATAAGCACATTTCTCCATGACAGGCACTGGATTATGAATTAAGTGGCACGACTTTGGACAGTTAATTAACTATGGACTGCTCAATTAGACTTTGAAAGGGCACCTTGCATTCATCATCTCACTTCAGTTGACAATTGTTCAACAGGTACATAAATAGAGCTACTAGGTGTGATTGATGAAGAGACCCTGGCCACATCCTTACCACAAAAAGAGAAAGAATAATTCAAAGCATTCATATATTAATATTACAATTTAATCCAAAATGATGCAAAGGGTAGTGAGCATCAAAGTAGGTGGATAAATATTGATAGTTATTTATTATCAAGTGTGTAGCAAAGTCAGAGTGGTTTGACTGGTAGATTTCAACTTTCATACAAATTGAGATAAGCAGACCAGCTCATGTCACAAAGGTAATGAATTTCTTGAATGTGCTCAGGATAGTTTTCTGCAACAATATATCCTAGAACCAACAAGCAGGCAGGCCATGTTTGATTCAGAAATGAGCCTAATTTAATTAACGGTCTAACAGATCGTGAATGTTTTTCTAATAACGTTCATAATGGTCAGCGGAAGTGGTTGGGAAGCCGACTGCCACTCACAATTGGGGCCCAAACCCGATCTCATGCTGGCAGGCCAATTAAGGCCCAGCCATGGTGAAACATGCGCTGCAGCACTCAGCGCTGCCTACGTGGCGGGGGGAGGAAAGGCAAGTGCGCAAGTTCACGTATGCGCGCGGGTGCGTGCAGGAAAAGCTTCCTGAGGCACAGGGCAGCCTCAAGGAGATGAAGATCTTGAAAAATGAAGATAAAGAATTTAAAAATGTTTATAACATGTCCCCTCATGTGAATCTGTCACAGGAGCAGGTGCATGTTAGAAATTAATTTTAATTTTTTTTAAATCACTAAACCTCATCCCGCCCATGATGTGGCTTCGCAAAAAATCGAAAGGCCACTTGGCCTTTTCGTCTGCCCGCCAACCGTAAGGTTGGATGGGCAATGAAAATGTTAATTCAATTGGTACTTTAATGGCCTTAATAGGCCTGTTAGTTGTTGACAGGCCTGCTGCCGACTCCTGCGCTCGCCCGCCGACCGAAATATCATGCGAGTGCGCGATGAAATCGGGACACGCGCCTGACGTCACTGGACATCATTTTACTCTTGCTCGGGTCGGGCCTCTTTTCAGCCTGCCTGCTGCACCACTGGGATCATCATCTAGGCTCTGGTGGCTCTATGTCCTTTTATATGGTTTCAACCAGTTTCAGCCTCCCCAGAGGTTTTGATTTCCAAACTCACTTTCAGTTTCAGTTTCCTTAGAAACTGGGAGGGTCAGTTTCCTTGCTCAGTTTCACTTTCCAATTAGGGTCTGTCTCAAAAAATACAAGCCACAGATTCTGTCATAGGAGCAAATTTTTTTGAAGAGGTGGCTGTAGTGGATGACGTATATATATTGGGGCTTCAATTATTCATTGTATTTATTAATGACTTAGATGATGGGATAGAAGGCCACATATTTAGTTTGCTGATAACATAAAGGTAGGCAGCATTGTAAGCACTGTAGACTGAAGCATAAAATTCTAAAGAGGTATTAATAGATTTGGTGAATGGGCAAAATTATGGCAAATGGGTTTAGATGTAGGTGAATATGGGGTCGGCCATATTGGACCTCAGAAGGATGGAATAGAATCTGTAAATGGTGAAAATCTAGAAGCAGTGAAGGTCCAAAGAGATTTGGTTGTCATATACATAGGTTAGTAAAATGTCATGGACAGGTATGGAAAATAATCAAAAAGACTAATGCTGGCCATTACACCTATAGGAGTAGAATACAAAGGAGTAGAAATCATGCTTTAGCTACAGAAAGCTCTGCTTAGCCCATACTTGGAATCCAATTAGCTATTCTGGGCACCATACTTTAGGAAGGATAGATTGGTCTTGGGGGGACTGCAGCTTATATTAGCGAAGTCTAATTGCCCTTGACAAGGTTGTGGTGTTGAGCCTGCTTCTTGACCTGCAGCAAACCGTATGGTGTATCTACATCCACAGCGCTGTTAAATAGGGAATTTTGACATTTCGGCCTGATAATGATGAAGGAAAGATGCGACATGGAGGGGAAGTTGCAGGTGGTGCTGTTCCTATGCACCTGATGCCCTTGTTCCTCTAGGTGGTAGAACTTGTGGCTTTGGTAAGTGCTATTGAAGAAACCTTGGCAAGTTGCTGCAGTGCAGCTTGTAAATGGTCCATACAGCAGCCAAGGTGTGCTACTTGTTGGAGGAACTAGGTGGTGGAGGAATTAAATGTTTAAGATGGTGGAGGAATTAAATATTTAAGGTTGTGGAGGATGGGGTGCCCATCAAGCGGGTTGCTTTGTCCTGGGATGGTGCTGAGCTTTTTGAATGTTGTTGGACCTGTATTCATCAAGGCATGTGGGAAGTTTTTCAGCACATTATAGACCTGTGCCCTATAAATGATAAATAGACTTTGGGGAGTCAGAAGGTGAGTTACAGCAAGTATTTACACCTCTGGACCTCTACACAAGGTTGGAGCTTCTCTTCCTTCCAGATTTCCCTTACTCCTCAGTCATGTCATCTGACCTTATTATTACATCAGCATCATGCATGCTTCTGATGTTAACCCTTTACTCGATATGTTCCCATCACCCACTCCCCCACCCAGTCTTTGTCCCTATCATATTTACATCCTCCTACATCTCCCCGCAAAGTTTCAGACCTCACAGGGTTAGTCTCTAAGGCACCTTGACCAATCTCCTTGATATTGTTCTGATCTCTTTTGGGGTCAAAAATATTCCGTACTCTCCCTTCTGTTGGTGTGAGTGTTCTTCTCCTGGGTGGCTGTAGAGCTTGTAGTAGGCCTTTCTTCTTTTTCATTAGGATCTGAGTAGTAAGCCCAAGGCCTGAATTTTGAGGTTGGTGGGCGGGTGCGATCGGCTGGCCTGGGGTCAGCTGGGGAATGGACCACTGACCACGATTGGCCCCGGCCACGATTTCACGCTGACTGGTCAGTTAATGACCAGCCAGCGTGAAACGCATACTGAGAAGCTCAGTGCTGCTGGGGTAGGGGTGGGAGGAGGGCGCTGATGTCAACGCGGGCCAGCACTGAGAGAAAGGCAGAGAGCTGCCTTAGGGAGCTGAAGACCTGAAAAATCAAAAATAAAGGTTTCAGAAGCTGAAGTGTCCATGCATCATAATAAATCATCTAAAAATGTAGCTACTGAAAATGCTGTCCATAGAAATTTATTTATGTTTTATTTCATCACGGAAACCTCATCCCAGCCTTGGATGAGGTTTGATGAAAAATGTAAAGGCTGCAAGGCCAATTTGCTTGTCCGCCAACCATAAACAACGAACAATTGCAGACAATTGTGCTGTTAATGGACTTAATTAAGTTCTTAATTGTCAGCAGGCATGCTTCCAACTTTGGCATGGGCCCACCGACCTAAGTATCGCGCAAGCGTGGAATGGCATTGGGATGCTCACCCGACGTCATCTCGCATGATTTCATGTCAGATCGGGCCGGGCGCACACTCACCTGATCAGCGTAAAATTCTGCCCCAAGTATCTCTTGGTTTTCTTCCAAGGATATTAAGAAGCTGCAGTTTCTCCTTATGATACCCTGATCTGTCTCAATCCTGTACAATCTTGGCTATGGAGTTTTTCAATGATTGTGTCTTGCTTCTGTTGGTCTCAGACCCATACTTTCTCCCCAGCTTCAGTAGTGGTAACTCATGTGCTCTATGCCTGAATTAAACGTCGCTTCGCTGTTCTTCCTCACGTTGTTTTACCCTCTCATGGTCGTTAATGGTGATATTGGACTCTAAGGTTGAAAGCTGCGTTCTCAATCTCCTTCCTATTAGTAACTCTAATGGTGGGAGACCATTTTATAGCGGCAAAGTTCGATAATTCAGGAGAGCTGGACTAAAATCTTTGTTTCTCTTCAATGAACCTTTATTGGTTTGTATCCCTCTAGCAGCTTCCCCATTCGCTTGAGGAGAGTGAGGTGAACTGTTACATGAACGAAGCCAAATTAATTTGCGAAATTGTGCAATAGCTCATTAGCAAATTGTGGCCCATTGTCAGACACCACAATACCTGGGATGCATAAACTCTCCTGATGGGTTGGATAACTGCTTCTACTGCGATACTATGCAAACTGTTTACCTCAATCCGCCATGAGTAGTAATCAATGACAATGAGGAAGGTTTCCCCCTAAATACAAATAAGTCCATTCCCCGGCAATTTCGCAGCATTGATGATAAAGTAAAAGATAAGCGTGGTTCTTTTTGTTCTTTGCTGTTTATGGCACAAGTAAGACAATTAGAAATCATTTATTCCAAAGAGTAAATAATGCTTGGCCATCAGACTGATTGTGGTGCTTTCGCATGACATTTTGATACCTCTAAATGATCTTGGTGAATTCTTTGAAGAATATCAAGCTAAAGTGTTCACAGTATGACTATTCTCTCATTGAAGACAAGTAAGTCGTCAAAGACTGTGAGGTGCTTGCATTGTTCAAAGTACCGCTGTAGTATCAGATTAGTGGGGATGTAGCCTGGCCATCCCTTCAGACAATATTCTCAGATTTGGAGATATCCTTCAGCTTGTTGCTGGGCTTGTTTTATTTCCTGCATCTATTTTTGTGTGGTAGCTCGTAAGTGCTGAGTATTTAAGGATGTACATACTTCAATCTCCACAATAAGGTGTAAATCCTCTTGTTTGGTTACTTCTGATGGTATTCTTGCCAGTGTGCTGCTATTGTTTGATACTTCCTTTGCACATGCTCTACGATAGGGTCATATCTCAACAATTTTTGTCTGAACTATTAGATTCTGGTGGCATCTTTGCAATTTCTTCATGTTCAGAATGGTGACTAGTGTTTTGATTTTGAAATGCAATCCCATAACATAGCCCGAAAAATTTTTGTATACTCATGTTGCTGCCAATGCTTCTTTTTTTTAACCATGGTGTATTATTGATCTGTTTCTGTTAGTGAGCTACAAGCATTAAGACTGGTTTACACTTGCCATCTCTCTGCATTTAAAATAAAACTGCCACCAGACATGTCATTGATGCAGCTACTATGGCTGGTAATTCTGATTATTTAATCTTTTCAAAAACATTTTGCTGGTCCACGTTCCAGCACCACTGTTGTCCCTGTCTCAACAGCTGTTTCAATGGCTTGATAACCTTTACTACATTTGGTAGGCACTTGCCTGCTTGGTTGACCATCCCAAGGAATCTTTGAAGCTCAGTTACGTTCCTAGATTGTGGAAATTCTCTGATTACTTCTGTTTTTTGTGGATCAACTGTGATTCCAGTGGCTTGTACAACGTGACCTAGAAACTTGATCATAGGATTGGCAAAATCATATTTTTCATTCAGTGTTCGGCCTGCATCCTGTAACTTTCTCAGGACTGATCTGACTCTGCGATCATGCTCTTCTCTCATGGAGCCATGTATAAGTATGTTGTCCATATGGTATATTATTCCTTCCATGCCTTCTAGAGTGTGAGGTATTGCTCTCTGGAAAATTTCTGGAGTGGACGATATTCCAAAAGATTATCTGTTGAAACAATAAAGAGCAAATTGTGTTCTATATGTGGTCAGAATTCTGGATTCTTCGTCCAGAGACAACTGTCAAAATCCACTGTCCGTATCCAGTGGTTAATAAATTCTCTTGGCTAGTTTGGCGAGGCTGTTATCCACTGAGGCCATTGGGTGGATCCTGCATGCCACTGATTCACTTAGTTGAATTAAATCCTGCAGATTCTTATAGAGCCGTTTGGCTTTGTTACCATAACCATTCTTGAACACCATTTTGTTGGTATGATGCCTAGTGCAATAACCCCTTGCTTTTGCATCTTTACAATTTCACTCTTGACTTTGTCCAAGAGTGGATGAGGGACTTTCCTTGATACGAAGAGGCAAATTGGTCTTTCGTCAGCTCGGAAGGTGATATGGTATTTGGTATTTAACTTCCCTAACCCTGTAAACAATTCTAGACATTCATTTCAAAATGTACTGCTGTAGTTCTCATTAGCAACTTCATCCAGTTTGTAGAATAATTTCAGTTTTAGGCATCCCTTTCTACTTAGTAGAGAGCACTCTTGATTTTGAATGACATAGAGAGATTTGAGGATTTCTTGGTCTTTATATTTCAGCTTTGCCATGAGTTGGCCTTTTACTTTTAAAGTTGTCCCACCAGCACCTTGTAATTTGATAAATGGGGGTTGCAATGTCATCAGTTTGAGCCATTTGACAAACAGAAACCCCTGCTCCTATGTCTAGTTTAAACTCTGTGCGGTATCCATCCACTTTGACCTTAATACTCCAATACTTGTTTTCAGTATCATTTACCTCCCCCGGAAGATTTGTTCCTTTGCTTGTGATTCCCCCACTTCCTGTGGCTCTGTTTTAAAATGTTCTGTCTCTTATTACAGGCTGTCAGTGTTTATGACAGTTTTGATGTGGGCCTGTTTTTCAACAGTTGTGACACTCTGTCCCTGCCCACCTGCTGGACATTTTTGATGCTTGTGCAGTTTATTCCTGCCATACCAAAGACATTTCAAGATGGCGGTTGGCATGCTTTTCCCCATTCTGGCAGGCTTAGCTTTGGTGCACTTTCCCTCTTATGATCTACAAACCGAATGATCTCATTCAAACCTCTCCATGGGACTTCTCCTACTCTGCGAACAAATGCTCGATTCTATTCTGTCTCGCAATCTGCACTGCTTTTATTTATGTTAAATCCTTTCTTGTCTATAAGAGATTTGATAATGCTTTGCTCAGACCCAACTATGATTCTGTCACAAATTAGCTCATCCTTTAGCTCATCCTGTAATCAAGTTCCCTGGCAGCCTATAGAGATCACTGATGAATAAATCCATGCTTTTGTCTGATCTTTGCTTTCTTTTATTAACTTTAGCCCCTTTATTATTACATTCTGACAGATGCTGAAATAAGAAACTAAAGCTTGCAGGACTTCTTCATTAGAAGTTGAAGCCTCATCACCCCCAAGCACCCCCCCACCCCCCCTCCCCCCACCCCCCCACTGCCTTTCCATCAGCGATAGATCCTATTGCATAAAGTAGTGTGCTAACCTAGTCTTTTTTTTTATATAATACTGAAGCAGTTCTGTACCAATGTGAACTCCTTTCTCCAGTCGTCCCAGTTCTGGGCCTGTTGCGAGCCTTCTGCACTCTGAAATAGTTCGGGGGGTGATAATGTGGATTCCATGCTTCTGCTCAGCCATGGAATTGTACCTTCTTCTGCGCTGCTGCTTGCTGCTTCAGGGCTGTGCTCACTGCTGTATGCTCTCTGCATCTGTGTCTCAGCTTGTATTTGGTGCTTCTACGATGCTTGTTCCCATCGATGTCTTGGCGAGTCTTAATTTTTCTTCTTTTGTCCTTCCTTTGAGGATCTCTATTTCTTGCTAGCCCTGTACCTTCTTCTTAAGGTCTGCAGGGTCTTTCAATCACCGCCATCACATTTTGTTGCATGGTCGGGATCTAAAAGGAGATTTTGAGTTTTGTCTATTCTCCCAAAATATGCCAACCGAGCCTGTAGTTCCTCAAAGCCATTATACTATACTTACAGCAAACATTTACACATTTGGACCTTCACATGAAGTTGGAGCTTCTCCTCCTTCTAGATCTCTCTTATTTCTCAGTTATGTGATCTGACATTATTGTATGAGTGTCATATATGCTTCTGATGTAAAACCTTTACTCTACAGTTAATGTGAGAAACAGCAACATCTCCCAGTACCAGTCTATATCTATCCTGCTCCCAGGCTATAATCTGAGGATGAGTCAACTCCAGGGCACAAATTTCATAAGTTATTGAAGGTCCCATAAATAGCTTTTTCCATTGGTCAATAAATTAGCCCAAGAAGGAGGTGACATTGTAGCTCAACATCTGAATGATAGCTTCCTGAAGATGCAGGGGAAATGGAATATTTGCTAAAATGGAAACTGAACTGGGGCTGCCTCTGAAGCTGCATCTTGTTCCTAGTGGATTACATTCATTTAACACCATGATTGAAATCCTCAAATATTCAGTTTGGGGAAACCCCTCATACAGTGATATTGTGTGCTGAAAGTTCTCATAGGCAGGTTCCCTAACAATTGTGCATCCTTTTGTTAAAAGCTAAATGCAAAATATCATGATTGCTGCCTATCTCAGCTGGAAATTAAACAAAGTGACCTTACTCTCTCGTCAAGTGCTTCTTGCTCCTGCTGGACTTTCCATCCGCTTCAGCACAACATGTGCTTTGTGGATATATTCAGTTGCCTGACTACCAGGGTGGGTGGATTTTGTGCTGATTCTGTGCAAGGTTAGATTGAGTGACAGACTATCAGGTGACATTCCGAGGCCACTTTTTCTCCCCCTGCATACCTTCAGAAATGTGACGAGGAAAAGCATTATATTCTCATAGCAATTTGTTGACAAGTAAATTTAGTTGGCATGGTGCTGCTGTGCAAGCTGACGTGTCAATGGTTGAGTGACTGAATAGAAAGATGTGTAGAGGGAATGTAAGTAAACTCTGAGCTTTGAACTTCTTGCTTCTCTATCTCTTGCCCTCTGCTCCTGCTCTGTCCCCAATTTTAGACACATCATTCCCAAATAGGCTTCAGAATGCACAGTGACTGCCTCATCTTTATTTCCTATTATATCCTGGCTTCTTTGGCAGAAGCAGAAATTATAATTATCTGCCTCTGGTATCACAGAGCCTCCCAATACCTGTGTGTGCTTTCTGCAGTCTTCTGCTGAAGGAAATGCTGCTAGGCATGAGGTGTGAAGGAAAGTGCTCGGTCTGTGTAATTAGCACTCAGGGGAGGGCAGACAGTAAGTGAAAGAATGCTGGGTAAGAAGAAAGAGATCATGTTAAGTATTAATAGTATGCACAAACCTTGCTCTTTCTCATGAGGTTGTTAAATTGTTTGGAAGCGCGGCAGCCATTTCCTCTAACAATGCTGCTGGTCAGTGATCTTCTGCAATTCTTGTCACTACTCTCCTTTTTCCTTCACTGTCACTGGGTCAAAATCCTGGAACAACTTCCTAACAGCACTGTGGGTGTACCTACACCATGGACGGCAGCGGTTCAAGAAGACAGCTCACCACCACCTTCTCAAGAGCAATTAGAGATGGGCAATAAATGCTGGCCTAGCCAGGGATACCCACATCCCATGAATAAAAAAAAAACACACATGTTTACCTAACCCAGCAATGACCCTCAAGGAAATATGAAGAGTGATTTTCACTTTGGCCATATCTGGTCAGTAATCTGGTGGAACAGACCTGTTGCAGAACCTACCCAATCCTCATCACATTTAAATCAATGGGATGTGAATCTTAGAGGTTCTACAACAATTGAGAAACTCAGTGCACCATGGATGTTTAGTGTTTCTGAATGACAAATGTCTCTCACTCTAGCTGTTTTAGAAGAGCATTTTCTACTGCAAATTAAGATTCAGATAATTCCAAGTTTAATCTTTTTCTCTTATTTTGTCACAGATTCCACCCGTCACTTCCACACTAGGGCTAAGTGCACAGGCTGTCACAAAAGATGTCAGAAAGATGAATAATTGCAATTTGGAGAAAATCAAGACCAAGTGGCCAAAATCCAATGAAAAGTCTAACGTGTAAATATGCTTCAAGCACTTGACTCACCTAAACCACGTACATAGACACATAAATAATTTTTTTTTCCATCAGTACACCATCATGCTGATGACATTATGGGTACTAATCTGGTCTGTAGCTGATCTCAACTGGAACCAGTTGAGCAGTGACCATATGATCAAAGTCAACTGGTGCAGAGTTGTCCCAATTCCCAGTTGAGCTGATTTTCCTATCGATTCCCACACATCAAGACACTTCTTGCAACCCATTGCTTTTGCAACACTTCTGCTCTGTGGATCACCCACATTGCTGCCCTCAAACATAATCACCAGGGAGGATGGGTCTGTGAGATCAAGGCCTGCAGCAGCAGACCAAGTTCCACCTATGATTTGTTGAGAGAGTAATCTCTGGTGCAATATGCATCTGGTGAACACTCACTTTTCCTTAACTCAAAAGGATAGTTGAGTTCTGAAGCATTTGGTCCTGCTGCACTTTGTCAGTATTCTAGCCAACACAAGTTTTAAGAGGGAATTAGATCCGATACTTCTTGAAATGGAAAAAACTTACTTCTTTGTAGAGTTCTAATGTCGAGAATATCGGTATACTATTACTTCCTTCATATACTCAAGTTTCCCTTCGGGAAGAAATCAATAGAAGCACCACAGTTTCCAGTTTCACTCACCCACATGTTTCGTGATCAATATAATCTGTAAAGCACCTTCAGCTCTCGTCAGAAAGGTGGGCAATACATATTTAGCATTGAAATATTAAACACATGGGAACAGGATTAGGCCATTCTGCCCGTCGAGCCGACTCTGTAATTCAATTAGATCATGGCCAGTCATCTACCCCAACGCCATTTTCCCATGCTATCTCCATATCCCTTGCTGTCATTAGTCTCCAGAATCTATTGATTTCTGTTTTGAGCATGCTCAATGATTGAGCTTCCACATCGTTATCTCTGTTATCCAGCTTAAGCATCAAGCACAGGTCAGCTAGCCACAGAGAGTACCTTCTATTACACCTGTGTGTTTTTTCTACTTCCCACATCATTTCCCATAGCACAAAACAAAACTGTCAACCCTTGTCAGAGAGGGCATAGGTTTGCTGTTGTAAGAAATATTGCATAGGTGCAGCTGGGGATCAGCATTAAAAAGGACTCCCAGAGCAACATAACACTCCTGTTCTCTGTACTCATGCTGAGGTGTAGTCCAATGGGGACAGGCATCCAATGTCCTGTCTCCATATGGTATGTCTGCATCCCTGCAGGCACTCAAAGTCCAGATGAGCCATGAGGGGTGCAGGAAAGCACAACCTCCTCCATAGAGAGAATGTCAACACTCATGGAGAGGCAGCTCCACAAACTCAATCAAGGGTTACTGGGGTTGTGTTCAGACCTGCAAGCCCACATAGTGGCAGTGTCCTTAGCAGGAGAGATGGATGAGGCATCTAGTAATCTGCCAACTGCCCATCTATCTATGGTGAGCAGGGAGGAGCAAACCAACCTCATGTTGGTGGACGAGCTGCAGTTCACATCTGTAAGCTCCTCTCAGGGTGCTCTGGATGATGGCAGCAACTCCTCCACCCCTCTGCCAGTGACTGTCACATCTCACATGGAAGCTTAAGTCACTATCATCACTTAAGAGGTCATCACGAGTGATTTATGTTTCCTTGGTATGTGTGTACTGGTTCATTTGTGTATTTGGTTTCATCATAAAAATGTCTCATTATGTGCAATGACCTTAGTGTGCTTCCTGCATTTGATAGGGAAGAGGCCTGGGAGTTATGTGTGACACAGAAGAAGGACTTCAAAGTTTATTTCAGAGGTTAGAGCTTGATTTAAGGGTGACAGTATTGCCTCATCAGGAAAGATCAGTAATATGGCGTACCCCTTGCCGTTACCTAGACTCCTTGTTTTGGATGTCTAGCTGGAAGTTCTCTGAGTCAAAGCCTCTCAGGTCTCCCTGTCTTCCATAAGGATCCCAATGCGAGGCTCCTCCTCAGACCCAGTAATTAAGTCATCCTCTGTGGCCTGTGGAGCAGGATCATCCTCCAATGGTTCCCCCCAACCCTAACCCTCCAATGGATCCCCCTTGGTACAGCCAGATTGTGCAGTGTACAGCAAACAACAATAAGGGAAACACACTCTGGAGAATATTGAAATGATCCCCGAGTGGCTCCAGAACCTCATCTTAAGTCGGCCTATGGTCCTCTCAATCACTGCCCTTGTGGTGGCATGACTGTGATTATAGTTGTCCTCGGCTTCTGTCCTTGTGTGTCTTGGTGGGGATAACCTTTGTCCCTCAGCAGCCAACCATCCAAGTGAGCTGGAGCAACAAAGAGCCTAGGCATCTGGGACTGACAGAGGATGTAGGCATCGTGACAACTTCCAGGATACCTGGCACAGACCTGCAATATGTGACTGTTGTGGTCACACACAATCTGGATGTTGAGGGAGTGGAAGCCCTTTCTATTGACAAAGGCACCTTTATGGGCACATGCATGCAATCAATGGCTCACTGGATGCAGAGAAATCCTGCAATTGTAGCAAAGCCTCTGGCTCGCTCAGTCTAGCTGGCCTCATTGGTCCAGAAGTGAATGAAAGTACTGACCTTCCAGGCCAATTTAATGCAGCTGTGGGAAGTCGATTGGGTGACATCACATAGATCTCCCACTGACCCTTGGAAAGAGCCCGAGGCATAAATGCTCGGGGCCACTGACACTTTAAGAGCCACTGACGTAGGGCGGCCACCTACACAGTTGAAGGCAATCTCTAGGCCAATCATCACACATATAGAGATGACAGTCTCCCTGGAGAGGTGAAGCCTTCTTCGGCACTGAACCTCAGGCATGTCCAGGTAGCAGAAGCATTACCTGGAGTGAGCTACCTGGACTGTGTGCTGGATAATGGCACCTTTTCCTGACCTTTCTACCTTGCACTTCTCGCCGGCCCTGCACCCCTTCTGGCTGCGCCTCTGGATCCATGGGTCCACTCTGGGATGCTGCCTTCAGGCAAATGGCCTCCTCCCCCTTCTGGCACTCTCTTCCTCTTCTGAGGAGATCCCACCAGCAGAATAAACAATCCCCATTTTTGTGCTAATGTTTCCACAGGTTTCTGCACTGAAGGGGCTTATTGACAGGAGGCCTCTGCAAATGATAAGAAATCAGAGAGTTCTCCTAAACAACACAAAAATGCCTGAAACTATCTATAAACTGGCTCCAAACCATTCACAGCCAAACTCCTAGCTACTCACTTTTGCATCTGTCTGTGGGCCTTTAATCCCATTCTGGATGTAGAATCCATGAAAAATATCAAGTTTACCTAGCCAAGTGGACCATGCATTGAGTGTAAAAGTGCACGGGCCATGTAAAATAGCAGTCAATTGCCCTTTAAATGATCTCAATTGGCCCTTTAATTATCGGCGGGCACGTTTCCGACTTGCTTGCCAACCAAAACATCACAAGGCAACATGATGACATCAGGACACCCCCGATGCCAATGTGCTCCATTTCACAAACAGTTGGGACTGCCATGTGCCTGCTCCATGAGCACAATGTTCTGTCCATGACTGTTAATGATGTTAGTATGCTGTTAAAAAACCAACTACGCATCATAATTATTGCTCAACAATCTCACTGGCCCTGAAAAACAATTTTATTTTTGTGGTATGTCAAATTTCTCCTTAATGATAAATTGTTATCTGAAAATTTAAATTTGAAGTGATGACTATCATATTTTTAACATCCTGCATTGAGGACTGTGAGAATTCTTCCATGTGATTGGCTACTTATCCTGCTTGCTGATATCACAGCTGTGGATGATTGGAGATCACATTGATTTGGCACCTGATTTGAACAGCTGTCAAGAAAGGGGAAAACCACATTACAGAGATTGTTAGATCTTGGTGAATAACTTCCTTTGAGGTCAATGGCAAGCACCATTGCTTTGCCGCTGACCACAAAATCCCACGCATTCTGAACGCAACTAAATTATTCCTTGATGTTAGCATAAAATGAGCAATAATAAATTGGCAGACTATTTTAATCAATGGGAAAAAAATCAGGTGATGTGTAAAATGGGCTTTCAATTCATTATTGTTTATTTTGCACCACTACTGCTGACCCATTTAAGAACATAAGTACATGTGAAATAGGAGCAGGAGTTGAGAATATGGCTCCTCAAACCTGCTCCACCATTCAATACGATTACGATTGATCATCTGTCGCAGCTCCATTTTCCTGCTCAATTCCAACATTCCTTGATTCCCTGAAAAACTATCAATCTCAGCCTTGAATATACTCAATGATGGAGCATCTTCCCATTGTGATAGAGAATTCCAAAGGCTTGGAATCCTCTGAGTGAAGAAATTTCTCCTTTTCTCAATCCTAAATGGTCGACTCGACCCCTTATCCTGAGAGTGTGCTCCTATTTTCTAGATTCCCGAGATAGGAAATACAACCTTTCAAAGTCTACCCTGTCAAGCTGTACAGGAGCTTATACATTTCAATGAGATCACCTCTCATTCTTATAAACTCCAGAGAGTTTTTAGGAAGAAAAGCCCGCTTTGACACAATTTTCAAGCTGAGCATTCAAACAACATTGGAAAGCTAGGAATAATGTGGAGAGGGCAAAAAATTTGTTCTAAAATTAAACCAGCTGAGCTGTTCTAAAGCAGCAAAACTGCATGGCACTATCAAGAAGGAACAAAGACATAGTGTAGCTAAAAGAGATGTCTGATTAACGAGGCCTTGACATTGTTACATATACAGAACTCTTCAACAAATGATCCTCACCAGAAAGTTTGCAAGCTAGATATTTGAGATTTGCGTGAGTTAATCATCTATCCACCATCACTGTGGTCTTCACATTTACTGAAAGAAAGTCTAAATAAGACAGGCAGTGTCATGTGAGTTTTAACTTTAAACAAAACCATGATATATTATTGATTATCATATCCTTAAGCCATCATTGATAGGTCAGTGAAGCTTTGGTGATGTTGCATCTCAACCACCATTGAAAGGAAAAAGATATAAAGAAGCTGTTACTGTAACTTTATTACTGAGGACAAGGGAGGAACCTGACCGATTATACAGAAGGAGAGCTGCAACCATGATTGTCAGAGGGAGAATGGCAAAGAAGGAACTCGACTCATCATTGGAAGATTAGTTAAGGAAGCCCAACCCATTTTCAGAAAGACATCTACCATCAACAGGAGTCCACCACTTGGGTATGATATTATGTCCATTTACTTAGACATATTTGGGCATTGTATTGCTAGACCATCTTTGTTGCTAACAGTAGACTAAGAAGTGCATTGTATTGCCACTTAAATCTACAAGTGGTTTTATTTTTCTCTCTCTTGTGGTGAAACACAAACTTAACTTAGTTTGAAGTTTGGCAGTTGGGAACTCCAGCTCCTGATGAACTTTGGTCTCCCATGCATGCACCAGCTGAGAACTGGCTGCAAGTTCTTCAGCTGGGAACTGTCCCTGTGCACCTGCACAGAAGGAAAAACAGAACGGCGTGAAAAGCAGGTCAGATGACCAGAACAGGGGCGCCATTACCAAGTAGGTGTCCCAGGGAGAAGGACATGGCAAGGGAGCAGGGAGAGGTCCCAAAATGAAGTCTCAGGTAAGGCACAAAGCCAGGAGACAGAGTTAGGTAGACTTAAATGAAGTTAAAGAAAGAAACAGAGAAATAGGCTCCAATTTAAATAAAGAGCTGCATTGAGCAAATTTGAAGTGAGGAGGCCAGACCTGCTGAGTTTTTCCAGGTAATTCTGTTTTTGTTTTTGTTTTGGATTTCCAGCATCCGCAGTTTTTTTGTTTTTATTGAAGTGAGGAGGGCTTGAGAGAAGCCCTGAAGATCCGAGATGATTGATAACTCCATGCTGCGGGCTGTTGGGGTGAAGGTACTCCTTTGAAGCAGTGATGTTCTGCTTGGCAAAGCCAAAGATCTGAAATTGTGCTTGGAAGTTAACACCTGAGTGTACTCAGAAATCCAGGGGAAAGGAATCTCAGAGATTGAAACCTTGCAAGATGGGCCATTGTTGAAACCGCCTGAGTGGGAGCAACCTTTTAAAGAATTTCAAGGTGATATCTTCAAATTTGGAAATTGGAAACCCTCGTGAGTGTCAGGAAGATATAATTCTCATAATGTTATTTGAATTTATTGTAAAATAGAGTAATAATGGGATGTGTCCATGTGTCTACATGTATCTGTGTATGTGTGTGTGTGTGAGAGAGAGATTTAATTGAAGTAGAGGCAGCTAGTCTGGGTGCTTTGATGTAAGAAGAGAAGTTAGATTTGAAATGTTAATTAGGTAAACATGGGGAAGTTTATAAACATAGGTGTCAAGGGAACATTTGCATCTTAAATAAACCAGACTAGATTATTTTCCAAAGAGGGTGTGAAATGTGTCATCTAGCCAGGTGAAGTTTAGAAAGGCTGTACTGGTAAAACGTATGCTTTGAGAGACTTTTATTATCAGAAAGATAAAGTCCAAAGACATAATGAAACAATAGGAATTTGCATTCAAGGGGAAAATATATATAAAGGAGTGAAGGCTGTGTGTAAGGGTAGGCAGTCTAAGAATCAACAAGTGTTAAAATCCTTCAGCATCTATGCTTCAAACTGCTGCCTTCAGGGACTGAAGCTAAGAGAACTGACTTTGCATTCGACTGTTCAGGGTATCACTTACTTTGCCTGGGTCTTTTAAAATCTACATTTCTTACTGTTGTCTTAGTGAAGGTGTGAAGGCTGGGAATCAGATTAACTAGGGGATTTAAAAATTATTGTAGCAGTAATTTGTAGACATGTGTATGTGCTTACAATCTTTTCTTTTATTAATAAATGTTTAATTCAGTCTTATAAAAACTTCTTAAGACTTGGTTGTCTTATTATTACTGAATTCAAAGCCCACATCCCAAAACATACAAATTGAAAATTAGTTGTGACAGTTGTTTCATGTTTCCCTCTGGGATTTGAACAACTCAGCATTTATTATCTGCTGTGTCATAAAAGTTCAGTGAGTGTCAGCGATTTTCAGCTCTCTGAGAAGAAAACATAACAAGGCTATTGGGGCAGTAGTTGACTGAATAGTCCATTAAAGAACTAAGTAAAGTGATCAATTGAGCAGAGGTGCTACTGGAATACTGAGTTTAGAGTGCGCTTTTTGGGTGTCTAGGGGAGAGAAGCAAATTGAGTGAAAAGCATTGAATGAATATTCTGGAATTCACTGGAAGAAAACCATATGCAACTGTGCCAGTCCCAAGCAAGAAGCCTTTGTGTGTCTAGCTAATGGTAACTCTTCACTGGTTTATGTATCCAAAAAGGTATTGCTGGGGTAAGGGAATAGTGTGAATTTGAAGCACCTTCTTCTGTTTGTATTGATATCATCCCAACCATTGTGTCTGGTATAATATGGTTCATTTTTTGCTGAAAAAAGAAACTTTTTTGTCAAAGCTTTTTGTCTAGTACTCAACAGGACAATTTGCAAGAAAATACCAATGTCAGGGGAAACAACATATTTATACTGTATGAGAAAAGAATGCTGATTGTTGCCAAGTGTACTCTGACTGGTAGAGTCTTTGTCATGGAGAACGCACAGTTGACTGACAGTTAACTGCCAAGCATTGTTTGAAACTTAAACCAGGCAGCTTACTCTGATTGGTCAAGATATTGCCCTGGGGAATGAACCAGCGAATGGCTTTCACTTATTTTGTTTAGCTGAAATGGGTGCAATGTGTATATATGTTCTTTATTTCTGCAAAGAATAGTATTAATAGATGTAGCTTCCAGTACATGCAAATATGCCACACTGCGAGCCCAACTGACACTCTTAAATTGGTTGTCAGCATAATTTTTAGAACACTAAGGATTATTTAGCAAATGTTGTCCAATTGCAGAATCCCATCTAATGCTGGACACTGTGTTTTTAGTTTTGCAAGCACCAACTGGTAGGGTACGATTCGTGTCTTACCCATTGCAAACAGCAGAATGGACCTGCTGTTTGATACGATCTGCCAATCTTTGGGACGTATAGTCCATGTACCTAGCATTACATTGGAACTGAAATTCATATACCACATTACTCATTTGTATGATAGGCAGAATGTCTATTTGGCGTGATGGCAGCACCCTGTTAGTGGCGAATACCACTCATGTTGCTATTGCATAGTAACAGCATGAAACAGCTAGCTTCACCTGTTTCTCAAATTTTTGAGAAATCTTGCCTTTCCCAGTTAATCTGAGGTACAATGGGCACTTTTCAGGGCCAAAAGTGACAGCCTTAGGCCATTCATGCGTTTGCATGATGGATAGTGCAAAATGATCTGATCAGAAAAGCCATTATTCCTCAGGATGCCTTTTATGCACCCTATTTCAGCATCAAGCTTGCATGGTGAGCAAATATCTCGGGCCCTATTTATGAGGTTGCTAATAAGGCTAATCTTCTAGCATGTGGAACAGTAAGAGTCTCAATGTGTATATTGATTGGTGTTTTCTTGCGAATTGTCCTGATGAGTACGAGATGAAAGGTTTCAACAAAAATGTCTCTTTTTTCAGTAATACTCTTTTCTACTACCAAATGACTACTTCATGCTTCTTTTTTAATAAACATTTCATTCTTTGTGTTAAAAGTTCATTGGTAGACCGATGTGAATTTGTTCAATAACTTTTCTCCACGGTTTGAAAAAAAATGTTAGGATCTATCAAGCTAGGTTTCACTTTGGGATCTGACTTGTTCGGTATTAACATCAGGTGGGATCGTAACACTCTCCTAACTCTATTCGAAACGCTGAAACATTTGCAATCATCTTCAGCCAGAGATGCCAAGTGAATAATCCATCTCGACCTCTTCTTGAGGTTCCCAGCATCACAGATGTCAGTCTTCAACCAATTTGATTCACTCCACGTGATATCAAGAAACAACAGAAGGCGTTGGATACAGCAAAGGCTATGGGCCCTGGCAACATGCTAGCAGTAATACTGAAGACTTATGCTCCAGAACTAGCTGCAGCATTAGCCAAGCTGTTCCAGTACAGCTACAACACAGGCATCTACCCAGCAAAGTGGAAAATTGTCCACGTATGTCCTGTCCACAAAAATCAGGGCAAATCCAACCTGGCCAATTATCGGCCCATCAATCTACTCTCGATCATCAGCAAAGTGATGGAAGGGGTGGTAAACAGTATTAAAAGCGGCACTTCCTCAGCAATAACCTGCTCACTGACGCTCAGTTTGGGTTCCCCCAGCTCCTGACCTTATTACAGCCTTGGCACCAAACATGGGAAAACAGCTGATCTCAAGAGGTGAGGTGAGAGTGACTGCCCTTGACAGCAAGACAGCATTTGACCAAGGGTGAAATCAAGGCACCCTAGCAAAACTGGAGTTAATGGGAATTGAAGGAAAAAAAACCTCTCCACCACTTGGAGTCAAAGTAGCACAAAGGAAGATGGTTGCAGCTGTTGGAAGCCAATCATCTCAATCCCTGGACATCATTGCAGGAGTTCCTCAGGGTAGTGTCCTAGGCCCAACCATCTTAAGTTACTTTATTAATGACATTCCTTCCATCATAAGGTCAGAATGGGGATGTTTATTGATGATTGCACAATGTTCAGCACCATTTATGTCTCCTCAGATACTGAAGCAGACTATGTCCATGTGCAGCAAGACATGGAAAACATTCAGGCTTATGGTGATAAGTGGTAATAACATTAATGCCACATGAGTGCCAGGCATTGACCATTGCCAACAAGAGACAATCTAACCCCACCTCCTCTTGACATTCATTGGCATTACCATCACTAAATCCCCCACTATCAGCAAGCAGGGAATCAGCATTGACCAGAAACTGAACTGGACCATGGTAATCTATCACAGTTTGACCTTCTCGATCATTTCACAGCCTCTGTCATGGTTGGCAGGATCCTCCATCAATGGATGCCTTTCATCTTACAGCTGGATGGGGCTTCACTTGCCTGGATGGGTGCAGCTCCAACAACATTTAAGAAGCTTGACATCATCCAGAACAAAGCAGTCTGCTTGATTGGCACCCTGCCCACCAACCTAAACATTCACTCCCTCCACACTGATGCACAGTGACTGCAGTGTGCTATATACAAGATGCACCACAGCAATTCACCAAGATTCCTTCAACAGCACACTCCACACCTTTGACCTCCAACACCTAGAAGGACAAGGGCAGCAGATGCATGGGAACATCACCTGAAAGATCCCGTCCAAGCTGCACACTATCCTGACTTGGAACTATATCGCTTTTCCTTCACTGTTATTGGATTAAAATCCAAGAACTCTCTTGTGAACAGCACTGTGTGTGCTTCTACACTGAATGGACTGCATTGGCTCACCATCACCTTCTCAAGGGCAATTAGGGATGGGCATTAAATACTAGCTATCCAACAGCACCCACATCCCATGAAAGAAATAAAGAAAAATTCAGTTTATTGTAGATAACTACATAGTCCATAGCAAAATAGAATTTTACATTCTATGTCTCATCTAATAAAGTTTAATATTTAATTCAGAAAGTTGAGCCATATCACATTATTTCTCATAATTTTTATGTCCAAAGCATAGGGTAAATTGTCAAAGGTAGAAATTTACATCCTACAGTGTATAGGCTCAATTTACTCAGCCTCACACCATTGACAACCCTCTCATTCCAGGAGAGAAGTGAACCTTTGCCTTACTGCCTCCAAAGCAAGTATATCCTTCTTTAAATAGGGAGACCAAATACAATTACAGCGAGAATTCCTTATTCTTGTACTCCAATCCCTTTGTAATTAAAGCCAACATGCCAGGTCCCCTGCCCCATAATAGTTCACCCCACAACACAGACACAACCATCAAAGAAACAATACCATAAATGTTAAATAGTACCTATGAAGCCTGCATTTAAAAAAGATTTCAGAAGAATATGCTAGAACAACATACAAATGAAGTTCTTATATGCCTTTTTTAGAGTTAAAAAAAGTGCCAGTTTTCCTAGAAAAGTGTACATTTATTTACTTGAAAATTATGAAAGTATCTTTATTATTGGTGTGTTTTGGTTGATTGTTTCCTTTTAAAAACTTCTAATGGATTTTAACTCCAATAAAAATTTTGGAACCAACATAGTCTGCACCACTGACTTAATTTATGTCTAATAAATTCTGCAAAACAAGGGTTATTAAGCATATATTCATAAAAGGAGCAAAATACTCCCTTGAAAGTAAAAAGCTCTTTTCTTTTAATCGATGCAGTAAACCCTGAAAATATGTAGCAGTGTCTATGTTGGAATCTCCATGAATTAATAAAGTGAGGGCGCAAAGATATTTGAGAATGGACACCAGGAATGCTGGAGAAATCTAGCTTCATTCAGCAGTGATTACTGGATTTATCTCGACCCCTTGTTGTTCCATGAATGATTCATTTGATGAGGTAAACTATTTTTTGAAAGGAAAAGGGAATATTAAAAATCTAGTAGGTTCAATGGTTCAAAAATGCAAATTAGATTTGATAGCAATTGTAGGATAAAGCTACAGAAAGGATGGAAGTGGTTATTTGATTTGGGACACAGCTTTGGGATGAAGGTAGAATTAATGATCTAATAGGCATTAATTTTTAAATTCCAACCAACTTATCTGCTGTTATGAGCATCTAGCTAATAGACCCATCTTGAGTATTATTGAAAATAAACATGAACCCTGACGCTCAAATCTGAACTCAGTATAGTTCTTGAGTTGAGACTCAAAGTGGACATGTGTCCACTTGATCTTGTACATCTTACAACTGCATACAAATTAAATTTATCATTCAAAGTGAACCCAGTGCACCTATCACTCACTCAATCTAATAAAGAAGCTGACATCCAGTGGATCGCAGTACCAGCAGTTGTGGCAGGGCATAAAACAAAGGATGGAGGCAGCAGCGTGGACTTGATCAGAGGCACCAGCAGAGGTGGCGGAGAATAAAACAGAGAGTGGGACAACAGTGCAGGTCCAATCAGAGGCACCAGCAGCAGCAGAGAAAAAATCAGAGAGCGCAGGATCAGCAGCGATGGTGTACCTTCCATGGTGGATTTCAAAATAAATGCTAAGGATGGCATCACAGGACTGAGCCAGGTTATTGGTTGGTGTGTCTCAAGATATTTCTCTAGCTATGGCAGTATTTCTCTAGCAATGGCTGTATTTCTCTAAACTAAGTCAGTGGTTTAAATCAGGACTGGAAACTAAAAAATACAATACAAGATATATAGCTTACCTAGTCAAACTAATAAAATTACAAATAATTGTTGAATAAAGACTTTAACTAATCAAATACATAAATAAGGCTAATTCAAGATATGGCAGAGTGGCTTGTGCATCTGGACAACAGAATGTGGGAGTTTGTGGATAATGATTTCATGGTTGTCAGGTGCCAAGGCCTGCATACCCTCCATGCCAAGTTATGGCACTTCTATGCCCATTCATCCACTATACTCTATGTATAGAACTAATGAACCCTACAGTGACAATGTGTTAAAAATGTGTTAAAAATAGTCACCCCAAGCATAGCTTGCAACTTTCTTAAAAAAAAACTCCATTTAGTACAGTCCAATAGAAGTGTCAATCATCCAGACACTTTAAAGTATCAATAGTTAGATGCTCATAACAGCAGATAAGTTGGTTGGAATTTAAAAATTAATGCCAAACACTTGAAACTCCTTTATCTTGTTTAATTAAACATTGTGCACTGACAAAATAGATCAGAGTGCCAGAACTGTCAATCAAGTAATGTTTTCCCTGGGGCACAACTGTTACAACACTCTACTTGGTGCCTGGGCTCTCAGCCAAGCCTCATTATGCATTATTGGCTTTTTTAAAGAAGTATATAAAGGGAATGGAGTCCATACAATGTGTACAGGGCTCCATTCGAACCCAATATGCAAAAAGCCTAACAAGGGGAAATTTGCTATTAGGTCCACTAATGGGGAGTGAACCAGAGGAGATAAGAGAAATAAAACTAGAAAACATAAGATGAAGAAAGATGGGAAGAGGCTCAACTAGGGCATAAAAACTGACATGGAATGGTTGGGCTGAATGGCCTGTTTTGTGCCATATATCCAATGTAGTCCAATGTAGTCTTCAGGAACCCCTCTGGAATAGGATGTTGCAAATAGAATTTATGAAAGGTGCAATAGGTTGTTAAACATTTGGACCCAAATATTCCGGGCTTCAGATCATCAGACACCCAGATGTATAATTGGAGAAGTGGGTTGGGACCCTGATGTGCTACCTACATGGGGATTGCCAAGGAAGTTTGAAATTCTGATGGGCAATTTCCATACTCCCCAGGACCCTCCACAAAAGTCTCCGACTCTTGAGTTGGAGGGTTCCAATCTACTTACCTTGTTATGATCCGGTTAGAGAACAGTAACTTTTTGTTTAAAGTAGATGAAGTTCATGGTCTCAGGTACTTACCAAGAGAATAAAAGCTACAAGTTTCCAGGGTTTTTGGACAAACAAATTAAACTTTACTATCCACAGTCAGAAAAATAAAACAATTTAAAATATCTATCTTGTATTCTAACATTCAGAATCAACATGAGGTACATGTGAATTAGCAGACAAACTGTGGTCGAAAACATTATGCTGCACAATAAGGGACAGGTGCAAACAAGACAGATCCCACTGATTTCTCAGCAACCCACACAGACATCAGTCTCCACTGGATTACACTATCTTGTTAAAACTCTGACTCCTTCATGTGGCATTTCCAGTCCTTAGCTTTGAAGGCCTAGCCTCTGAATTTGCTCTAAAGTTGCTTGGGCTGCCTCAACAACTGTCCGCCTCCCAGGAATTCAATCTCACTTCCCGAGAACATGTTCCACTGGCCCCGTCTGTACTCCAGCACCAACCCACAAATACAACTTCAGCTCTTCAGCTATGCTGAACAGCGCACTACTGCTCCAAAGGGTTACATTTGCCCCAACAGCATGGAGTCACCAACCTCCCAATGCCTTTTCAGTTCTCCTAAGTCCTCACAGCTTGGAAACTGCCAGCTGCAGCACTTTTACTGCTTGGGGCTTCTTTGATCCTTTCCCCAGTGGTTTCTCTCCTTTGTGGCTCCTCCAGTTAGTCTCCTTCCCTGATGGCTCCTTCCCCAGTCATCTCCCTCACTCTATCTCTCCCTCCCCCTGGGACCTTTCCCTGTCCTGTCTCATCGTTACTTCTCCCAGGACTCCTTGCGTTATGGCGCCCCACGCCTGGGTCCCGTGATTGGATTTTCCTGCTACTTTTTCCATCTCAGGCATCCTGGGCACTTGTCCCTGGCCCAAAGATCTCACAACGCTGAACTGCGCATGTGCCACCCTGTCCCAATCTGCACAGGTGAAGAAACTCCCAACACATATTGGGACTTGTAGTTCCCGACCTCCAATCAGAAATCAGGTAAGTTGGGTTTCTTAACAACCTGAATAGTTACCTAGGAAACTGAAAAAATCTAATCTAGCTCCTGGGTAACTCCAGAACTGAAACCCCAAACACTCACACTAGCCACCCCTCCCCCACACTGTTTACACCGCTGCTGACCCCTCAACTACCCCCTGACCACCCTTCTGATACCCTGGTTACCTCCCTGACCCCCCTAACTGACCCTCTGACCTCCAACTACCCCTCTGCCATGCCGACTAACACCCTAACCCCCCAACTGCTCCCCAACCTGCTCACTATACCCCTCCCCAGCAACCCAACTAACCCTGATCATCCAACTACCTCCTAGACCTGACTACCGGCTCACCTACCTGCCACCTCACCTACCTGTCACCTTATCTACTTGACACCCTATCAACCTATCACCCTATCCATCTATCACCTCACCCATTTGCCACCCTACCCACCTGCCACCTCACTCACCTGCCACCCTAAGCAACTACCACCTCACTCATTTTCCAGCCTACCCACCTGCTACCTCACCTACCTGCCACCCTACCCAACTACCACTGCTCATACCTACTGCCTCACCCATCTACCACCTGTCCACTTATGCACCTACCTCACCCACCTTACCACTTACCACTTACCTCACCCACCCTACCCACACTACCACCCTGCCCATTCACTCATTCATCTACTCACTCATTCCCTAACATTCATGCATGCGCTAACATTCAAACTGGACCTTTAAACTTATCATACAGACGTTAGTGCCGGAAAAAAATGGATGTGTCCTCATCCCCTCACCCCCCACCCCCACTCCGCTGCGCTTCAATGAAATTCCCCGAGGAACACTGCCCTCCCCATTTCTGGTAAAGCCAGCAACAGAAGAACTGGCAAGAAATGTGGAGCAGCATTGAGTTGGGAAAAGTTTTGAGCGGAGTGATAATCCAGCGATGATTGTACTCCTCGGAAGATCCAGACCATAGTTTGCATGGTTCTTCACAATTGCATCAATAATGAGAACATCTCCTGTTAAATTTACTTGTTGCTATGATCTTGAATTGTAAGTGTAATCTCCACACTATCGTTACCTTATCAGCCTTACATGAGGATAATAAGGCAAATATAGTGCATTAATTAAATTTGAAATATGAGCAGTGTTACCCAAGGCTCTCTCCCATATTAACTTGATTTTTTTGCCAAATATTATAAAAATTAAAGAATTACAAAGAATTTTGATAAACCATAATATACTTTTGTATGGCTCCATCCACTTGATTTGACTTTTAGGAATATTTAATATCATCAGCTAGACTGACTTGAAATCATTGTTGATCTCAGGAGAGGTGACTTATCATTGCTCATACTGGGTTTATGATTGTATCTCTACAAATGATATTGTAGCTTCTTACCAGTCAGTCTCTTGTGAGTTTTAAGTCAGTATCTTGCTGATATCATCAGTATTCAATGGTTTACCAAAAATGTTGAACAGAACTAACAAAAACCATTATAATGAAAGGGTACTAATGTTGATAATGATAATTTTTAGTAACTGACATTAACATTGGTCCCAATGTTAGGGTCTTCCTCTTTAAATGGAGAAGCTCATATTATAATGTCACAGTATTATATGTACATAGTTGGACAAGTCCCTGCCATCATGTACAAGCATTTAGTACTGACATGTATATGAAGGGCTGAAAGGCTTTCTTTGTGTCATAAATTTTCTATGGTTTCTAATTTTCTATGAACCTGGCAGCACTGCATTTACTACCTTCATCACCCTTTGCAGCCCAGACATATGTTGCCACAAACAGGGGTCATTCTATGACTATTTCCTCCCTCATAATATATTATAATTTGAACAAGATCTCACACTACTGTGCCTTAAATGCATTTAAATTACCCAATGAATATTTATTTCAGCCTGGTAACCTATGTGTCCCCTGACCAAAAAGATCCTTCTCACCACACTACTCCGAATTGTACTTTCTTTTGTTTTAACATGATGCAAAAAACATAACTTTTTTTGATTAACAATCTTAATAGTCCAAAGAAAATGGCGATCTGGTGTTAAATGACTTAAGGAATGTTTATGGTTTCCTACTAATACCACAGCTTGGTAATGCAACAAGCGCAACTTGCTTTGTAAGCAGAAGGTCCTCAATGAGAAGAGCTTTGTGGTAAGCAAAAGACTAATTTTATCCAATTATTTTTATCAATCAAATGATAATGCATAATGCATTGGGAACATTGGTTGCTGAGTGCATGGTCCCTTTAAATGTCAACTCGCTTTAACAGGAAGCCTTTAACTGACATACTTGGTTTAAGGTGTAGGCAAAAAAATAAAAAAAAACAGTCTGTGCTGCAAGACATTACGTCAATTATTTTAATCCTTAAATGCTGCTTTTACTTTGCACTTTTCAAAGTGTACGTGAGAACAGATTGCATTATTATTGCTGATTATCATTTAGATTTTAAAATGTTTTAGCCAATTGATACCAAAATATGAATATTCACAGCTCTAGGTAAATATTTCCCTGCATTACCTCAGTGACACAAGTATAATGAATACAATAGTACAGCCTGAACAGTTTGTTCAAGCATTTTGCAATCTTTTAAAATTGTGCAATAATTGCACATGAGAATTCTTCATTCAAAATGGCCTGCTCATGCAGAACATTTTCAGCCACAAAATAATGGCCCTGTGATATAAAGCATCAGTCAGTGGCAGGTGTAGATATAACGTAGCACATATATGACATACTAGAATTATGGGGCTGTTGCTTGTTCTATGTCTCACATTCAGCTTAGCGCCGAAGGGTAGAATTTAGTGCCCTCCCCAGCAGAGTTTGGTGATAGGTAGAGCATTTAATTGGGTGGGAGGGTGGTTGGTGAAGACCCCCTGCCTTCCCACCACTGCCCCTTTTCAGTCCTTGGCAGGACGACCTATGGACGGGCCTGCCCGCCCCTCCACCAATTGAGGCCTTTAAGTGGGCAATTGTGGGACACCCAAAAAGCAAATCCTATTGAGGTTGCTTGCAGGCTCTTGTTCAAAGACACTCAATGTCTGATCAAGGGCTGACTCCATTGTCGATCCTCGGCCTTAGGTGGATGTAGTACTGGAAAGAGCCACCACCTCCCCAGTGACGCTGCCAAGCAATTAAGAGTTGCCAATCTCTAATCGGCTGGCAGCTCTCGGTGGGTGTGACTTCCACCCCTTGGATTCTTGATTCCGGGAAAGGCCTACTGCTGCTAGGTACTTAATTCAGCAGCCTTCCCATAACGAGACAGTGCGGGGCTCTCGCCAGCTCTTGGGCTGGTGGACAAGACCCCTGTTGCCTCCATTAAATACCGTCCAAAGGATCTCTGTTTAATCAGGAGTCCATTTGCTTTCTTGGTCTATTTAAGGGCATTGTTAATTAGCCTTATTGCACAAAGGACCATCGGCATCTCTCTCCATGAGAAAGAGACAATTATTTAAGTAGCTTGAGGGACAGCACTCCATATCAAGCATGGGGCAAGGTAAAGAGAGAGGCCCTCACAAATTACCACTGTGAACTAAGGCCATTGGAGCAAGAATATAAAATAAATTCTACCAGCAGCACAAAACAAATTAGAATTATGTTAGCCCTTCAAATGCTGATTTTGCTTTACACTGAAGAAGTGCTTTTTAGTTCCTTGAATAATGCATTTTACTGTAAATAGTACTGACAGGCCAGAGAATGGGTGACTGATGCAGAAAGTGCAAGTAATAGAAAGCCTTAATGGTACTGTCAGACACAATGTTAATTTTGACACTTATCCACAAGAAACACAAATTGTATTGGAAGTGGCCAATTGTGAGTATTGGCCTGAGCTGTGTGTTCCCTGCACATTTGTAATTAAGCACTCTCCCTTAAAATCTGTTCCAGAACTTAACACTGTTTCAATCTCTCATTTGTAGTCTAGATCCTACTGGATATATCTGTAAATGGAGCATAATAAGTCAATAGAAGTTTTGAACCAGCACCAGAATTTACATTGCAGCCATTTTTTAAAAGATTTTGGACAATGAGAACAGGGCTGAGTGGGAGTTGGGTGAATTTGATAAACAGTGTGGTTTGCTACAAAAAGTGATGACAGGAATTTGACAAAGGTGGGAATTCCGTGCAGGTGAAGGAGGTACGAAGTAATTCAAATCAAGGAGTAAATGAAAATAAATAGATAAATAATCAGAGTCATTAATTAGAGGTTGACTGGTGCTGAGGTCAAAGGTTTTGGCTGCAAGATACAGGCAGCATTACAATAAAGAGTAGTTCATAAATAGGAGGGATCAGACAAGGGGCAAATTGTGGGGCAGACTAAGATGGGTTTAGAATGCGTAGGCATGGTAAATCAGATTAATGAGCTGCAGGTGGGACAGGTAGTCACATGGGATTATGAGATAGTGGTAATAATGGAGTCATGACTCAAAAAAGATAAGAGAGGTATGCTTAAGGGACTGGATTTTATTTCTGGAGTCAAGACCCCAAAGTTGGCCACATTTCTGGGTCCTGACTCCACATCACATTGGTGTTTGATGCCCAATGGGATTTTTGTGTGAGCTGGCCAGTTAGTGTCCAGAGAGAATGCTTGTCTTCCACTTAAGTACGGCAGACAGGCCCCCAAGGCTGGAGGGTCAATAGGAGGCCCTCCATTCCCTGAGAGATCGACAGCCTCACTGTAAGTGATGGGAGCTGTCAATGTATGTCGAAGAGACAGAGCACCTCAGGATTGAGGCACCCTCTGAAATGTTTTTGAAAAGTCGAAGTGGCTACAGCTGCCAGACCACTACTGCAGCTGTGGCCCTTTCATGATCGTGGTCATGGAGTGGGTGGGGGGCTGGTTGCGGGGAGTACAATCAATTGAAAATGGTTGATGGTGCACTGGTCTGCCCCCAAACAACCCACCCCCCCACCGCACCGCCCCTCCCCATCACCACCACATCTGGACTGCCATGTTTCAGCCTTAGTAAAGGGGTGGTTCTCTCAAACCCCTGAACTCACAGATTCTGAAATAGCCCAGAGTTGAAACATGACAACAAAACAGCATGATGGCTGGTCTTGGGATACTGCAGGCCCATCCTTCCCTCCTTCATGGCCATTTAAATATTTGGACTGTTATTCCTGGCCATAATATAAGAACGAAGGGGAAAGGGAAAAGGGAAGAGGCTTGTAGCATTGCTCAAAGGTACTGTTAGAACACTGGAAAGAGAAATATAATGGACGACACAAAAACAGAATCTATTTGGTTAGAATTAAAGAGCTTTTATGCTGTTGTGGGACAACCATAGACCACAATACAGAGAAAAAAGATAGAGGAGATAATTTTAAGCCAAAGTGCAGAATGATGCAAGAGCTTTAGATTAGTGATAATGAGAAATGTCAATTATCTGAATATAGCTTGGCAAAAATAACCATGTTTGTTTTTATTCATTCATGGGATGTGGGCATTGCTGGCTGGGCCAGCATTTATTGCCCATCCCTAATTGCCCTTGAGAAGGTGGCGGTGAGAGGCCTTCTTGAACCACTGCAGTTCATGTGGTGTAGGTACACCACAGTGCTATTAGACAGGGAGTTCCAAGATTTTGACCCAGCGACAGTGAAGGAATGGCAATATATTTCCAAGTCAGGATGGTGAGTGACTTGGAGAGGAATTTCCAGGTGGTGGTGTTCCCATCCTATCTGCTGCCCTTGCCCTTCCAAATGGTACTGGTTGTGGGTTTGGAAGGTGCTGTCTAAGGAGCCTTGGTGAATTCCTGCAGTGCCTCTTGCAGATGGTACACACTGCTGCTACTGTGCATCGGTGGTGGAGGGAGTGAGTGTTTGTGGATGTGGTGCCAATCAAGGGTTGCTTTGTCCTGGATGGTGTCAAGCTTCTTGAGTGTTGTGTGAGTTGCACTCATCCAGGTAAGTACTCATCCAGTGGGGAGTATTCCATCAAACTCCTGACTTGTGCCTTGTAGATGATGGACAGGCTTTGGGGAATCAGGAGGCGAGTTACTCATTGCAGGATTCTGAGCCTCTTACCTGCTCATGTAGCCACAGTATTTACATGGCTAGCCCAGTTCAGTTTCTGGTCAATGGTAACCCCCCAGGATGTTGATAGCGGGGAATTCAGTGATGGTAATGCCATTGAATGTCAAGGGGCAATGGTTAGATTCTCTCTTGTTGGAGATGGTCATTGCCTGGCACTTCTGTGGCACGAATGTTACTTGTCACTTGTCAGCCCAAGCTTGGATATTGTCCAGGTCTTGCTGCAATTGGACATGGACTGCTTCAGTATCTGAGGAGTCACAAATGGTTCTGAACATTGGGCAATCATCAGCAAACATCTCCACTTCTGACGTTGTGATGGAAGGAAGGTCATTGATGAAGCAGCTGAAGATGGTTGGACCAAGGACACTACCCTGAGGAACTCTTGCAGTGATGTCCTGGAACTGAGATGGCTGACCTCCAACAACCGCAAGCACCTTCCTTTGTGCTAGGTATGACTTCAGCCAATGGAGAGTTTTCCCCCTGATTCTCATTGACTCCAGTTTTGCAAGGGGTCTTGATCTCGCACACAGTCAAACGTGGTCTTGATTTCAAGAGCAGTCACTCTCATCTCACCTCATGAGTTCAGCTCTTTTGTCCATGATTGAACCAAGGCTGTAATGAGGTCAGTAGCTGAGTGGCCCTGGTGGAACCAAAACTGGATGTCAGTGATCAGGCCATTGCTAAGCAAGTGCCGCTTGATAGCACTATTGATGACCTATTCCATTACTTTACTAATGATGGAGAGTAGACTGATGGGGTGGTAATTGGCCGGCTTGGATTTGTCCTGCTTTTCGTGTACAGGACATACCAGGGCAATTTTCCACATAGCTAGGTAGCTGCCAGTGCTGTAGCTGGACTGGGACAGCTTGGCTAGGGGCATGGCAAGTTCTGGAGCACAAGTCTTAAGGACTATTGCCAGAATATTGTCAGGGCCCATTGCCTTTGCAGTATCCAATGCCTTCAGCCATTTCCTGATATCACGTGGAGTGAATTAAATTGGCTGAAGACTGGCATCTGTGATGCTGGGGATCTCCAGAGGATGCCAAGAGGGATCATCCACTCGGCACTTCTGTCTTAAGATAGTCGCAAATGCTTCAGCCTTATCTTTGCACTGATGAATTGAGCTACCCCATCATTGAGGATGGGGATATTTGTGGAGTCTTCTCCTCCAGTTTTGTTTAATTGTCCACCACCATTTACCACTGGATGAGGCAGGGCTGCAGAACTTAGAACTGATCCATTGGTTGTGGGATTGCTTAGTTCTGTCTATCACTTGCTGCTTATGCTGTTTAGCATGTAGTCCTGTGTTAAAGCTTCACCAGGTTTATACCTCATTTTTAGGAATGCCAGGTGCTACTCCTGCACTCTTCATTGAACCCTTGTTGATCCCCTGGCTTGATCCTAATGGTAGAGTGGGGGATATGCAGAGCCATAGGGTTACAGATTGTGTTCAAGTGCTGCTGCTGATAACCCACAGCACCTCATGGATGCCCAACCTTGAGTTGTTAGAACTGTCAAAATCTACCCCATTTAACACGGTGGTAGTGCCACACAGCATGATGGAGGGTATCCTCAATGTGAAGGCGGGACTTAGTCCCACAAGGACCATGCTGTGGTCACTCCTACCAATAATGTCGTGGACAGATGACACTATGTGCATACCCTCGTAAGCACATTGTCCTTGGCCCAAATCACTTTTGCCAAAAATGTTTCAGCCTGCTTTTGTACACTAAAACCCTCACTGAGAATATTAACAGAATGAAGGTACCTCTTATCTGTGGGACTGAAGATTGCATACTGAAGTCCATTTCTCAAGGACGCCATCAGGAGCAAGGGTGTGTGTGTTTAACAGTGGACGACTGCTTCCCTCTCTAGACCTTCACATAAGGTAGTGTAGAGTAAAGAGGTAACTGTAATGATAGCTACTGAGCATGTGCATAAGGAGCTATGTCATAATGATATCACTCACTGGGAGGAGATGTGTGTGCAGCTACTCAGAGAGTAGATCCAGGGGCAGAATTTTCCTGTTGGTGTGCTGGGTCGGGCCCCGCATATCCGTGCATACAATGATGCGCGGTGACATCTGGCGAGCTTCCCGATGTCACCGCGCACCATCACGATATTTCATTGGACGAGCACACGATGATATCCACTGCACACCCACCATTAATTAATGGGCCACTTAAGGCCCTTGACTCACCAAGCAACACTGATTTTTTTGGCGCACGTGCAATTTTCAGGTCGGCGCACGGGCTCAACGAGCAGGCAGGTACGAAACATTTGTATAAACCTCATCCATGGGCAGGATAAGAGGGCTCACTGGGATCGCGACTGTGCTCTCTCAAGTATCGATTTATCAAAGTTTTTGAAACTTGCCTGTGTGATCTGCAATACTGCAAAATGCACACTAGCTGCTTTGCCTGGACTCTTAACCCTCAGGTCAGCACTCTGCGGTGAGAAATCTTTTTTTGGCTTGCAGGTTTCTGGAAGCCTTCCCTTAGTCAGGGAATGGGAGCTGAACTCTCCACTGAAGGCACCTGCTATGAGGAGGAAGGGAGGGCTAGAAGGGGGTGGAGGCCAAGAGTGCACATTCAGCCTCCAGGGGAAGACAGGCACAGGCACAAGGGGCAAAGGACCAGGAGGTAGATCAAGGCGGAAGGGGCTGCAGAAGACACTGCTATCCTGCTGCCAGGGTATACAGGCGGTGAAGTAGCTACTTCAATATGTCTGAGGTGCAGCGCCAAAGGAGGCCTCATCTCTCAAGGAACACAGTCAACTATATCTGTCAGATGATTGGGCCTGAGATCTCCCCTAACTGTATGGGTGGACATCCCATTCTAGTGGCTCTAAAGGTCACAGCTGCCCTCAACTTCTATGCCTCTGGCTCCTTCCAGGGCTCGGTCAATGATCGTTGCGGTGTCTCCCAATCAGCTGTCCACACATGTGTCAAGCAAGTCACAGATGCTCTGTTCAGATGTGCATTGACCTTCATCCACTTCCGCTGGGACAAGTCAAGCCAGGCACAGTGAGCCAGAGGCTTCGCAGCGATTGCTGGCTTCCCCAGCATCCAGGGATTGCACACATGTGGCCATCAAGGTGCCAGCAGATGAGCCCAGTTCCTTTGTCAACAGGAAGGGCTTCCACTCCATGAACATGCAGATGGTGTGTGATTACAGGATGCTGATTTTACAAGTCTGTGCAAGGTACCCAGGCAGCTTCCATGACGCCTACATCCTCAGATACTCCCAGGAGCCGGGGCTCTTCAGTGCTCCAGCCAGACTGGATGAATGGCTGCTGGGTGACAAGGGCTATCTCCTCAGATGGTGGCTCATGATACCTCTCTGCCATCCAAGAACAGAAGCTGAGCAGCGGTACAATAGGAGCCACGCCTCCACAAGGGCTGTGGTTCAGAGAGACATTGGTCTCAATATGAACTTCCGATGCCTAGACCACTCAGGGGGCGCACTCCAGTACCCCCGAGATCATGCGTCGGTGATAGTGGTTGCATGCTGCACTCTCCACAATTTTGCACTGGAAAGGGAGATGCAGTGGATGATGAAGACGTTGACGCAGTGGCTGCGGCTGCACAAGATGAATCAGCAGTGAGTCCGAGGATGAGCACAGGGAAATGCTGAGGGGGTAGGCGCTGACCCGGGCATATTGTAGGGAGGCAGGGACATCTGGGAGGCTTTGGTCCAACAAACCTTCAGCTAGCACACCATAGATGGAACTCCAGGACAAACCTGAGCTGTAGGCTCCATACTCAATACCTAAGTGCCAAATCTTCTATGTTAGGAACAATAACTAAGGGCCTTGCTAATAAAGCTGAATGACCCACAAAGCACTCCTAACATTTTTGGAAACCATACACATGCAGAAGAAAAGAGGCACCCTTAGCCATGGTCACATGTCTGAATTTAATATCACAGGCAAAGAAACTTAATGAAACAAAATGACAAGGATATTCCAATTCAAAGCAAATCATAAAGACCTCATCTCGGGCCAACACAGAAGCACCAGTTATAAACCTGTGGTGTGCCTAAGGTGCCTTATGTTTACGCTTCCGAGTGCTACATCTTGGTGCTGCCCCATCGTTCGGAGTGGCATCTGAGACAGCCTGCTGATTCTGCTGTCCTGTTGGCCTTGATGACCTTGTGGTCATCCACAGGCCCGTGGAGCCTGCGCTGGGCCCGCCTAGGAGGGTCTCGCCAGTTCCACATCTGGCATCTCCCCAGTCGTCGCAGCCTCACCGGATGATACGGTCACTGGAACGGGGGCGGAGGAACTGCCGCCCTCATCCGGAGCGCCCTGAGAGGAGCCCGCAGAGACAACTGGCAGCTACTGTGCCAACATGAGGTTGCTTTGAACCTCCCTGCTCACCGTGGACGGATGGGCGTCGAGCCGGGAAACTTGGTGCCCATACGATCTCCCACACTGGTAATGACCAACTGAGGTCAACGCCGATGCGAGGACTTGATGGTCAGAGCACATCCCCAGGAAGCCCTGATGGGTCTCCTGGAGGAGGCTCTCCATGAGAGTCACCAGTCTCTCTGTGGAGGATGCATGGCCCTCAAACATGTGACACATTGCTTCGGCAATCGTCCTCCACCACAAAGACCAAGCCAAGCATAGCCTCATGTATCTCCCCCAAATTCTGCACCTGCTGCATCGCGGACGACTCCAGAGGCACATCATCAGGCACCAACTGAGCCTGTGCCTGGTCCCCTGCAGTCCTCCTACTGCTGTCACCATGGGCACTCTCTGTCTCTGCCAGCTCCTCAGCGACTGTGAAGTGCCCTCACTGCTGTGCCCTGGGACACTAGCCGATGTGTTAACTCCCACTGAGGTGCTAGTGTCTGCATTGGTAGGCAGAGATGGTATGATGCTGGTGAGGCTTCAGGGTCCTCAGTTGTGAGAGGGGGCCCCTGCTGCTCTCCCTCCCAGCCCTGCTCTATTGATACTGAAAGGAAGAACAAGGACATTGGATCAGTTAACGTGCAGACAATGTCAATGTGCATCCCTGTCCCCTGGATCATTATGCGCTCATCCTTCCATAAGCAATGGTCAAGCCATGTTGCAAACTTCAATCACTGAACATTCAGCACTGCCATGGTTGTTGGGAGAACAATGCTGACCTCACTGCTAGGCATACAAAACTGGACATGGCACCCCAGCCTCACCGACACCAGTGGGCCTGGGCGCATGGCGCCTCTCCACATCCAGGGCCTCCTGCTCAAACCGGCTGAGAATGGCTAACTGTGCCTGGCTGCCATCAGTCCTCACACACTCTGCCGCATTATGAGCATTCTTCTCCTGAAATTGAGAGAAGAGCATTGATTTGTACAAATTGCACATGGACTCTCTTTGCGCACAGCCCACCCCAACCAGAGTAGGACACATCAGGGCTCCAGAGCCTCCTCACCCCGCTACTGTTGAACACTCACACAAAGATGCTAGGCCTGCTCCCCACCCCTCCAACCCGCTCCCCCACACCCCCCCCCCACCCCCCCACCCCCCCCACCCCCCCCACCCACCCCCCACCCCCCCCCCCCCCCCCCCCCATCCCCCACCACCCTCCTTGGCCACATGCTGCCTACATCACATTAGCCACTACACGGTATATCCTTCTATAGCAAGGAGGCGCAAGCATCTGGAGTGCAGAGGGCAATAGATGGTTCGTTGCTACGCCACCTTGAAGCTCCCTCTCCCAGCATCTCATCACCCTGACTTGGACATGTCCCGCAGTTCTAGCACAGCACCTAGGTGCAGCTCCTCCAGATTGTCCCCAGAACAGTATTGTGGGTCTCAGTGTACCACATGCTACGGGAGCAGAACCCATCTCCTCACCACCCTCTTAGGGTGACCTCTGCAATGGGCAATATCTGCTGGCCCACTCAGCAAAGGATACATGCCATTAATGATTCAATGCAGTCACTACATTCAGACTTGGGCTGACTTGGGGGGGACAGCAGAGGGGAAAGCCGACCTGCAGGGTTAAGTGACTAATGCCAAGATTGTCCTCACCCTTCCAGAGTGCAACAAGTCATTGAAACGCTTGCGATACTGGATCCAGGTGCACCGCACCATGTCGCAGAAGCTCACCACCTCCGCCAACTCCTCTCAGGCATATTTTGTCATGTGGGGGGGGCCTCCTGCTCTCGTCCTGGGGAACCAGCACCTCGCGCTGTACTGCCACATCTTCAAGGAGGGCAACAAGTCACTCATTGGAAAAACGAGAGGCACATTGGTTCCCAACCCTACCCTCCGGCCTAGCCTGCCCCAATGGCCTAACCTCCGGACTTGCATAACCTCCTTTGACCCTCTGCAGAGCCCTTTGCCCAGCTATTGCCAGCAGGCTTTACAAGGCTGCCAGGCCTTCCTTTATACAGGCCACCAGATCGCCATTGGACCCAGTGGGCTGAGCACGCCTGCCCACTCTGCTATGCATGGGAATCATGAAGTACGCTGGGCCGGCCTTAATTGGCCCACCCGTGTAAAATGGTGGCGCAAACCCAATCAGGAGCGGTGGTCGGGTCCGCAACCATTTCCGCTCCCCTCCACCCGCCACCCCTGCTATCCAGAATATTCTGCCCCAACTCTTGGTCTTATTTACCCTTTGTAAATAGTTAGCATGTAAAGAAATGGTTTTGAACAAAAGACCATTGTCTCCAGCAAGATCTCTTCTAGATTTAGAAGCCAACAAATCCCAAGATAAATCCACAATAACAGATGGTGGCAGCAGTGAATACACCCACGGGGTGAACGGTAGTAAATGGCAGGAAAAGCTTCAAGAGAAACCCAGCAAAAGTGCAGAACAGCAGGTGAAGGGCTTTGAGGCCACCTCAGCAACTGCATAGGAAACAACGCAAAAAGAACTCCGACCTAGGGTGCAAAATGGCTACTACTTTGCCCCTACTAGAATCCCTTCAAAATGTAGAGGACCCCAGACAGGCTGTGCAATGGCAAATTTGGTGAAGGTGTTTTACCCAGTACCCCAATGCTTCAGGTCTTGAGGGGAAAGGTAACAAAGATTAAGTCAGCACTTTGTTCAGCGCTGTCATGAGCATAGCATATGATCTGCTGGCCAGACAGGATGAATAAAGAGACAAAGTTCTGTCGAAGGGTCACGAGGACTCGAAACGTCAACTCTTTTCTTCTCCGCCGATGCTGCCAGAACTGCTGAGTTTTTCCAGGTAATTCTGTTTTTGTTTTTATTTTGAATAAAAAGACAGCCTCTTACAAGGATATCATCGGAGCCTTTGATTCTTACTTCACTCTGCATAAAATATTGTCAAAGAGAAGGCAAAAGTTAATCAGCGCAGTCAAAAACAGGTTGAAGGGATTGACTCATTCTTCAATGAATTGTACTGCCTAGCTTAAAATTGTGAATGTGGGACACTAAAAGGTGACCTGATTATAGATAAAATCGTTGTTGTCGTTTTAGATGGGAATTTCTCTGACTTCTTAAATCTCACTAAGGTTTCAATTTAAGCAAAGCTCTAAAACTGGCCGGAGAGGCTGAAGAGTGGAGGAGGAATAAGGCCTTTGTCAGAGATGCGAGGGAAATTTCCCAAGCACAGTCTGATGGAGTCAACCTGTTGTAAAACCGACAGTACAGTAAGGCAGCAAGCAGGAAAACGCCCTGAAGAGTTGCCAACTGCCATTTTCCAAAATTCCTGCTATGGCGTGAAGAAGGTCCACAGGCAGGAAGAATGCCCTGCCCGAATTACCCAGTGCCATGGCTGTGGTGAGTTCAGACATTTTAAAGTGACCTGCCATTCCAGGAAATCTGTATTTACCAGACAGAAGAGCCTCCATTCAAACAGTTGAAGACCTCGACAACCAAGAGATCACCTTCCTAGGAGAAATAAAGGAAAATAAAAACCAGTATTGCAGTGCTGGCATTGATAATAAATGGGCATCTGACCAAATTCAAGCTTCCTGAACAGGAACTGGTGCCTCAGTGTTATCTGACAGATTTTCATGGCTGAATAAAGTGACACTACAACCATCCCTCTATTCAATTCCATGGTCCAAAGGGGATCAAGTTAAATGTTCAAGGCCAGCTAGGTAGACACTAAAATATAAAGATAGAGAAATTTCTGAGACATTGTATGTTATCAAGAATCAAGAATATACTCTGTTCAGCAGAAAAACCTGCATAGGTCTGAACCAGCTTAGAAAAGTTGGTGAAGTCAACACAAAAACACAAGATAATGAATTTAGGAGGGAATTCTCCATACTTTTTAAAGGCTTAGGTAGGCTAAAGACCCAACTTCTTTTCCTGCCAGACACTTTGCTACCAAATGTCACAGTGAAAGAATATGATCAATCTAGGAAGAAGGAAGAAGCATACCGAACAAGTCAAGCTCATAAGTTTAACCAGCAAGATAGGGCTCAAGATCTTCTGATTCTCGGAACAGTATGGAGGATATGAATCACAGATCAGAACCGTGCCAGTGCGGTAATTGACAAGCTACAGCAACCAAGATCATATCTAGTCAAGACACAGGCAGGCATTATTTGAAGGAATAGATCTGCCTTCATTTCAATGGACAGAAGACCATTAATGGTATTGTGCTGAGTACCCTGAATCCCAAGAGAATGTCACAGCTACAGAAGCACAAGTGATAACCATCACAAACTGACCTCACAGCCACAGCGTTCCCATCTACCTCAGAAGGAGCTTCAGAAAGAATGGCGAAACCACCGAAGAGACTTCCCCTTTAAGAGAAGAGAATTTGGGGGGAGGTTTGGGAGGATGTGTGCATAATAGTCTGGGGATAAACACTTGGGGGTGAAATGTAGAGTAAAGGGTTAACTCTAATGATTGTTGCTGAGCATAGGCATAAGGAGCTATGTCATAATGATGCCAGTCACTGGGAGGAGATGAAAATGAAGCTACTCAGTGTATAGGCCCAGCTATTTCTTGGTCTTATTTAACCTTTCTAAATAGTTAGCATGCAAATAAATGCTTTTGAACAAAAGACCATTTCCTCTAGAAAGATCTTTGCTAGGTAAGAAGCCAACAAATCCCAAGATAAACTCACAATAGAAGAAGGAGTAGTACACCAACGGTTGCAGATTGAGATGCTCATTGCAGCATTTCTTGTCCATCAATGATTTTCTTTAAGGGAGGATCAATGATCAGACTCAATGATCAAATCCAGTTTATCAAATGCACTTCAACCATGAGAGCTGTGTTGAAGGAAACCATCCATTTCCACACTACATTTGAAGCCTTTGTCTTCTAGGTGATATAGGCCGTGCGTTCACAGGTGTGTGGCAGCATTGCATGTTGCAGATATTGCACCGTCCTGAAACTGGATGCTGGTGGTGGATGGCAGTCTTGGTAATATGGATGTTGATGATGGGGGATTCAGCAATGGTAATGTCATTTAATATCAAGGCATAATGGTTAGAGTCTCTCTTGTTGGACAATGTCATTATCTGGCGCGTGTGCAGTGTGAATGTTATTTACCACTTATCACCCCAAGCCTGAATGTTGTCCAGTACTTGTTGCATATGTACACACATTGCTTCAGTATCTGAGGAGTTGCAAGTTATACTGACAACTATGCCATCATCAGTGAACGTCCCCACTCTGACCTTATGATCATGGATGGAATGGTCATTGATGAAACAGATGATGAAGGTTGTGCCTAGTACACTACCCTGAGGAACTCCTGCAGTAATGTCCTGGGACTGAAATGATTCACGTCCACCAACCACAACCAAGTGCTCTAATTGGCTACCCGCTGCTGCTGGGCAGGTAGCCATCACTGTTGCCAGTATGGCACCATCAAAAGCACACAGAGGCAGGAGCCTGATGTGAGGCAATCAAATTTTCCTCACTCCCCCTGCCTCCAAAGCAACCTCCACAGGACTGGAACAATTTGGCCTTTAGTTCCTAGAACATTGTTTTTTATATCACTTACACATGATAGACCAAGTTTCACAGATGAATGTTTCAAATATCTTTGAGAGAATGATTAATATACGTAGAGGGAATAAAACAAACTTTTATGATAACATTATATCATACCCGTGTCTCCCAGCAGAAACATCATGAAAATTTAACAGTGACATGTGTCTTTAATTTCAATGTTTTTCTCCCTTCACAGATCATGATAGCTATTAAGACCATGTTCATCATCTGTTAGCTACAATTCATTTTTATAATTTTAATGAAAGTCTCCTTTGTAACTGTTCCCCTGCATGTTAACAAATTGACATGATCACAAAGTTGCTAATAAATTCATCAAACTTGAATAGTTGCTCATTGGAAGTGAAAATTTGAAACTTGAATATTTTTGTGCAAATGAATGTTATAAATAATTTACTCAAATCTATTAGAAGTTGATTGGACGCTGGAAGTTCTCTTTAATCCAGCAGAATGTGTAATGACAACACTTCTTTTAGAAAGAAAATGTAAGGATACAATTTTGGCCCTTGATGTGATAATTGAAAAGTAATTAAGAGCTAAACGGTAGTGTTTCTGCATTTCTCCCTCAGTGGTGCAGCACAATGCCAGCCACTGCATCTTGGTTTTCTTCTGTTATTTTTGGTTTTGTGGAGCATAGGTTTATGAAAGAGCTGTTAAAATACCTGGAGCTTTTGTATCTTACACAATAGCAATGATTGCTTTACCATGACAGCGTACTGAGTGCTGCATTATCTCAATTGTAGGTGTGTAAATACTTAGGTCTATTTTAAATGCCTTTGAAGAGAACAACCTACCCAACATTCTTCTCTATATCAACCCACACAGGACTAAATTATTTTTCACCTCATATAAGATATATGTATGTATATGTATTTTGGCATAGTTTTCTGATACCATTGCTGGTGCAATCTCTTTTGGAAATTTGGAAGGACTTGTGGTCAGAAAAGAAAATCAAGACATCAGGAATTTCCACTGTTGCAAGGAAGAGTTGTGAAAATTAATTACAGGGATAAAATGGACAAATCAACTCAAGTTACTCATAATGGCTTCCACCCTCAGGAAGTAACTCTCCCCTTCAGACAACCAATTTTAAGCATTCATAATGCATAAATCTTTAACCTGGAAAAGTAATTCCCAGATCTTACCTCCCATCATTGGGCCTTCTGAATCTGAACATTGGGCACTTATCAAAGATTGAAAAGAAAAGTGACACTTAGAGGTATCTTTCAACACTGTAAGTAAACATGGTGTTGATTTTAAATTTACATGACTAAGTGTAAATTTTATGCAGCTCTGATTAAAATGACATGGGAAATCACATTGAGTTTTAACTCAACCGGATCTGTTCCTTAATATTTGGATTAATGAGTGAGTTTTAGTAATGCAAAAGAAAACATTCTATCTGTCCAAATGGACATAGGGCGGAATTTTCCATTTTGGAGAAAAAGTGTGGTGAAGGGCGGGTTTCACATTGCATTTCCCGCTTGGCAGCAGGGCAGGAACTTGTGTCAGATTTCACACTCAGAAGCTACTAAGTTATGCATTGGCGAGTAGCTCTCCAAATCTCAAGGTGTTGGGGGCACTGATTTGTCCACCCTGTCGTTACCTAATGGGTCAAAGGTCCAGGCCCTATATTTAAACGCTACCCGACCACACACAGTCACTCTCCCCAGCCCAGCTTGTGCAGGAAACTTCTTCATATGGATGTACCCAAGAAAAAAGCTGCATCAAGGTTCAGTAATGACTCCCTTGAGGCCCTCATCGTGGAGTCTGCTGTTGTAATATGGGTTTTTTAGTTGTCTCAATTATGAGATCTTGAGACTTGTATATTTAAACATGAACCATTTATTGTTAACCTTTAATTATTTAAAGATCCCAAGTTACTGTCATGCATGGTACTGTTATCTCCATGCAGGCTGGTTCCAGAGTGTTCTCTCTGGACTGTTCTCTCAGTCTATTACCATGTGGCTCTATACATCATACCATGGGCAGTGCTATTCACCACATCCACATTAACCCTTGCTCTGCCAAGCACCTTTACATTTAAATGGCATGCAGGCACATCATACAACATCCCCACCCCCCCTTTCTTCTCCAAAAAAAAATTCTTCCCTTTCCAGCAGAGTATAATGATTTGTAATGCAATCGTTACTTGCTTTCCCTGCTCCCCCATCTCAAGTCTCCAACTTTATAAGTTTAGACAGTCTTGAGGCTTAAGTTCTTCCACATCTCGGTCTGTCACATTTGGAGGAATGGTAGTAGTATTCTGTTTCTGGTACTTGGCTATCTCCATTTGATTCATTTTTTTTTGTGTTTCTCTTTATTAGCAACTTGCCTGCTTTTTTGGATAAAGGGTTTGTCCCATTCCTTCCTAGGGGAATGTGCACTCTGCTCATTCCTAGAGTGGACTGGAATTTTATTTTTCTGTGGGGCTGCCATGTTCTCGCTGGACGTAGATGTTTCATAAATGGAACCTTCATTTCCACTTGTTTCACAACTTCAGCCAAACATCTGTTTACTGTTTTATTTTCAAATTGTTTTGCAAGCTTATGAATCCTTTCATTCAGCTCAATGGTTCTCAGCACACCTAAGACATCCAGTGTTCCTTCTTCTTCCAGTTCCTTGCACTTCTGTGTCGGATTCACATTTTCCAATCTTTTCTCTGTTTTTTTCTGTCTCTGTCTGCAACATAACTTTCATTTTGGTTTCACTGTTAGCCAGGTCTGTCTCCGGCATTGGTGGGATCCATCAGTGGCTAGGAGAGAGGGCAATGGGGCACCTTGATCTTCCTCCAGGAGCCCCTTCTCCTCAGGGTGTCAGGGAGGGGCCCTGGGCACTCACAGCAGCTGGAGACCCCATTGTCAACCACCTAGGTGACTCCAAGAGTGTCCAGCCAATCCCAATCCCCATGCCTGTGACCCCAATACTTCCAGCTGGACAGACCGAGGAGGGTGCACCTGCAGAAGACCCAAAGCAGGCCGGAGCCCTCAGGGCGTCGGCCCTCAAGAGGACGCCCACCAAAGTCATCAAAGGCAACAGGGTGTAGTAGTCAGCAGGCTGCCTCCACCCCTGCTGTGGATATCAGGGATGCACCAAAATGTAGCGGTAGGGTTAGAAAAATTAAGAAACTTTGACATCACTTCTGGGTCACAGATGTTCAGTCACTGTAGATATCAAGCACCTTTGTAAATAAAAACAGAAAATGCTGGTAAAAACTCAGCAGGTCGGACAGCAGCTGTGGAGAGAGAAACAGAGTTGATGTTTCGAGTCCATATGACCCTTCTTCAAGCCTTTCTTCATACAGGTTCAAAACGTCAACTGGGTTTCTCTCTCCACAGACACTGGCAGGCCTGCTGAGCTTTTCCAGCATTTTCTGTTTTTGTTTCAGATTTCCAGCATCTGCAGAATTTTGCTGTCACCTTCGTAAATGCATTTGCTGCTTATGAGAATGGTCTCACCATTTGAAGGCATCATGCAAATGTGACTGTGTGCCCTCTCATTGCGAGGGTGAGCTATGCTCCCACTTAAGGTTCACCTCTCTTTGTGAGCCTCACAATCATGTGATGTGTAGCTGAGTCATGATAGTTACTCATCCCTTGTGTTATGTCAGGGAGATGTGTCAAACTCTTTACTGGAAATGGTTGTATGTGTGTTAGTAACCTCTATTCTTTACAAGACAAAATGGAGTTAAGCATGGTCAGTGGCCTCAGGTGGGTTAGCTCTAGTTGTTTCTCAAAACGAGATGGCTGGCTTCATTGTTTGTGTCAAAGCACAAGACCTGCATCCATGAAGGTCTCTCCAACCATGCACAGATCTCAGTGCCCGTTAAACGTTTCTCATTAAGGTGGCGATGATGGCATCAAGTACCTTGATGCAGCATTTGTGCTGTTGTGGCGAGTTTCACTCCCCAGAGAACATGGGAACAGGGTTCGCTGCTGACCTTTCCAAAGATTAGGGCCCGGTGAATGATCAGGGTTGAAGGTGCAAGTCCAAATCCTGAATTTGCTCTTGATGTTACTAGTTGTAAAGGCCTTTCAGTGCACTGGAATGGCACTAAGGGACTGAAGGAATGGGATCGTGTCCAGTTGCCTGCACCTTACTCCTCCTGGAATCTTGTGACACAGACACGTCTTCCACATCATGCTTCTTCGATGGCGTCCTCAAGTGGAAGTTAACTGTCAATTCTCTCCTCAGATTCTTGCCCCTCATGCTCTTCATTGTCCAAGGAGTTCTCAGCCTTCTACATGTCTCCCTCTGGCAAGGGATCCTCCCTTGAAGAGCCAAGCAGTGAAAGGTGCAACAGACCATGATTATACAGGACACTCTCTGTGGAGAGTACTGCAAAGCCCCCACCTGAGCAGTCCAAAAATCAGAGGAGCATCTTCAAGATGCCAGTGGATGATGATCATATTGAACTATGCACCACGTTGTCTCTCTCCTTCGAGGCACCCAGAGGACAACGCATGGGTGTCATGAGCCATCATTTATGTGGGTAACCCTGATCCCCAAGCAGCCAGCTCTATAATTGCTGCAGCCCTTCGAATGAGCCACCTGAGGGTGACTCAGGATGTATGAGTCATGGGATTTCCCAGGGTACCTTGCACAAATGTGCATGATATGCTTCTGATGATCGCACACCAGTTGAATGCTCAGGGAGTGGGACCCTTTCCTGTTAATGAACATCAGGGGCTGCTGCCATGGAGCTCTCAAAGCCGCATGTGTGCAACCAATCACACCATGTATTCTGGGAAGCCTGGGATAGCTGCAAACCCCAGAAATCTAGCAGCCCGGCCAACTTCATCGAATATGAATTTCACATAATGATGAGCCTTATAATAGAGGGCATCTATCACCTCCTGATACATTTATGTGATGGGGAATGTGAGATGCCACATAGGTCCCCTGTGGATCTCTAGAACAATCCACAGACAAAAAAAATTTGAGCATGGCAGTGACCTTCAGGGACACTGGCAGGGGGTGTCCTCCCAGTCCATTGGGCGTTAGATCCTCCCACAGAATGTGGCAGATATGATCCAGCAGATCCCTTGACAAACATGGGTGTGCGCAGCATTGTCTTTCACTTATCTCCAGATGGGAAAGTCTTCTTCAGTAGACCCTTGGTCATGTGAGTCACCTCCGTGGTATGGGTGTAACTTCCTCATCCTCTGGGTCTTCCTTGGGCTCCCCTGGACCAAGGACCTGAGGCTAGGCTTCCTCTTAAAGCTGTGCCAGACAGTGCCAGGCTCTTCTCCTCCTCAATTGGATCACTGCCATCAAGAAGGCAGCATTAAGCGTAGGCTCCATTATTCAATCTTTGGCAGACCTCCCACTTGCAAACAGAAAGCCCTGTCATGCCCTAGAGCAGCATCTGCGTTACTAACTTTCCACTGATACAGCCTTGTAGCTGAGGCACAAACTCACACATCTAAGTGACCAAGATGCCAACCCTGATACTTGACATTTCAATCCCACAGAGACTGGAAGAGGTTTGGATGCGTTCATGAAATGTCCCACCTTACCAAAAGCTGCAATCTCTGATCTAATTTACTGATCAAGCTCAACTTACACTTCAGCAATGACTGGATGCCCTTTGGCCCATTATCCAGGCCAATTGGAGAAAGCACATTAGAGGCTTTCATTGATGATCTGGCAGAGTTGCAGCAGCTATGCTTCCTTAATGGTTGCCTGCATTTTCCATTCACACATACCTCTCTGTTAATGCTCAAATAGAGCAAATGCATTGTGAAGCCAATGACTCCTGCCGTCTCTCATTAAAGCGCATCAAAACACAGTGACTCCACTGCACCTTCTCAAGGAAGTCCTCCTCTTTTCTCTCAGCTCTGACTCTATTTTCATGCTGTGACTCTAAGCAGTTTGAGGATTCCCATGAAAGGGACCCTTAGTCTAGCCGTGGGCTCCTCCCACACTGCCTCTGACCCCTCCCGTGCAGATTGTTTTCTAGTTTTGATTTTAAACTGTGTAATAATTTCAGGGTTTCAAAAGGTGGTGCTGAATTTTTATTTTGAGACCAGTTTCGAACCCTCCCCCTGTTCGGGTCCCTCCAATCTTCTTGGAATCCCACGATGCAGTAAGACCTTCCTCCGGATTTTCTTCAATCTCCCCCAGTAATACTGGATCCCACTGTCATTGTGGTGGATATTCCAGCCCTCCCCCCGAACCCATTGCTGTTGATGTCCCCATGCCTCATGTGGACTTCACCCTTCTCCATCACGAGGCTGTGTGCACGGTTACGTGCAGAGGAGAAGTGCCCCCAGGAGAGTTTTGATTACCCCTCCCCGCACCACTTTATTATGTTTTCCCCATTTAGAGGCTGCAGGCCCCATGACCATCTCATCTGTAGGCCAGTACCAAGCCAGACAACCCCATTCCTGCCAACTGTAATACAATGAACATGACCTGCACACCAAGTTGTGCCTTATCACACACTAGCCTTGCCCTTCCCTAGATGTGCATGCCAATAATTGCCTATAGCATAGCCCACAAAGCCCAGGACTATCTTTAATCTCTCACCCTGACCATGAGGTCCACAAAGTCCCAGGAATGCCTTTAATTTCTTGCTCCGACCTCTTGGACCCAGACCAGGGACTAAGACTGTCTGTCAATGAACTTTCCTGTTCCCTCGTGATCACAACATAGTCCCTCCATACCACCAACACCGCCCCCCCACCCCCCTCACCCCCCACTTTGTGCAACCCATTCCTCTTGTGCCCCGACATCAATGCGCACTCACAGGACAGTTTGGTCGGTAGGCATATGCCAGAGTTGGCAGTGCGCCCACCAACAATTAAGAGGCCAATTAATGTGGTAATTGGCCTGGATTTTTCACTGTCCATCCAGCATTACAGTCGGCAAGCGGGCAAATCGAACAGGCGGGCTTTGAGGAACCTCATCCAAGGTTCGGGATGAGGTTTCTGATCTTAATTTTTTTTAAATGCTTGGGCAGAATTTTTGTCATCAATATGTTTAGGTGAGTGATTCTCGTGGGTGGAAATTTTTTCTCAGAATTTCACAGTATTTATTTTTGGCTTTAAAATTCTTCAGCTCCCTGAAGCAGCTCCGTGCCTTCAGGGAACTTTCATTGCGCACTCCCCCGCACCTGCATTGTGTTCAGCGCTCGCCCTCTTCCCGCCCCCGCCCCAGCAGCGCTGAACCTTTTGGAGTGCCTTTCACTCTGGCTGGCCGTTAATTGGCTAGCTAGCGTGAAATCACGGTCGGAGGTCAATCGTGGGGGCCAGCCCATTTCCCAGCCCCGCCCAACGACCTGAAAATTCTGCCCCATGATTCCTTAATGCAAGATCTGTTGGAAAACTGACACCAGGAAACTACAGGTCTTTTCAGTTCATATGCGTGATCATACATTTAACCATACACAAAGGGACAACATTTCTTGTAATGCCTTCATCTTAAAACTCTCATCATTGTCAAAATCTTTCATGGCCTATCCACTGATTTCTCCAGTTCTTGTCTCTTGTGCAACGTTCACTTCTTTTGCCTCACTATTAGCATCCTGGTCTTCAGCCATCCAAATCTTAAGCTCTGGAAATCCTTTACTAAATCTTTTCATCTCTTAAACTCTCCCTCCTTCTTAATACCCTCCTTAAAACCTATCTCTTTGAGCAGGCTTTTAGTCACTTTTCTTACTGTCTCTTAATTTGGCTTAATGTTAATTTTTGCCTTATTATGTTCCTGTGAAGCATTTTGGAACACTTTCCTTTGTTAAGAGTGCTATATGAATATAAAAGATTGTGGTATATTGCCTCCTGAATCTCCCAGCTTGATATGAATCCAGGATGCTATGTTACCGCCTTGGTGCCATGGGCAGCTGCACAACACTTCAAGGGGAAGGGGGAAAGGAGGAGGGGGAACAACCAGCAGTCATGATTCATATAGGCACCAAAAACATAGGTAGAAAGGGGGATGAAGTCCTGCAAACAGAGTTTAGAGAGCTGGGAAAGAAATTAAAAAGCAGGATCTCAAAAGGCCTCAAGGGGCACCCGAGTAGACAGGCAACTATGCCTGAGTAAGATGGAGACTGAGTGAGTAGTGAATTAAGTTCACATGGGGATTTGGTGCACGGGAAAAGGAAGTGTGGTATACATAGGAATTATTGAAAGATAATTAAGAAAGTAACTAAATTAAGCTAACTAAACAGCATAAGAGAGCCCAAAAGGAGTTCGGAGAGAGAGAGAGCCCATAAAACAGTGGAGAGAGAGAACTTGGAGTTTACAGATAGAATCTAAAAGTGATGTCACAGGAGTCCCATAAGTTGATTGGATGGTAAATATAGGCCTTTCTGGACTCAGCACAGAGGAGACGATTGGTGAGTGACAGGTGAGTTATTATGTTATACCATGCTGGAATAAACACTTCATATAAATGTAGTAACTTGAAATGGAATATACCTTCAAGACAAGTATTGTAATGTAAGCTCACATGATCTTATTGTCCAATAGCAGAGTAGTGTGGGCAGCCTCTGTGTGAGACAGTCTTGGGTGAGTCATTGAGGAGTGAAGACAGAGTTTTTATGTTGTGAACACATAAGTATAGTTGTAGAGTTAGATTATAAATAAACTGCATTTGTTTATTCTAACAATACCCTCCTGATGTTCTCTGTCTCTGTACCGACACGGTCACCCCGAACAACCCGGATCCTTTAGCCCCAGCAAACCAAGGGCACTGGATCCAACAAACTGGCAACAAGAGAAAAAGCATGAAAAATTACAGAAGAAACGAGATAAAAAAGTGAGAGAGAAAAACGAAGGATACCAGAAGAACTGTAATCGGGCAGTACATCGCACAGTAGTTGTAAGTTAAAGAAAATTTCTTTCTGAGCGTCAAAATAATTCCCTAAGAGATGCCACAATTTGGAAGAGCAAAGCCATTCGATCCAACCTCTGAAGAGTGGTCTCACTATGTTGAACGCCTTGCGTTCTTCTTCCAGGTGAGCGACATTGCGGGGGAGGAGAAGAGACGTGCAATCCTTCTGCCCACGTGTGGGAATAAGATTTACGGATTAATTAGAAATCTATTGCTGCCCTGGGCCCCAGACTCAAAAAGTTTTGATGATTTAGTGAACCTCGTAAGAAATCATTATCAGCCCAAGCCACCAGTGACCATACAAAGATTTAAATTAAACTCAAGAATCAGAGCTGCGGGGGAGACTGTTGCTTTTTTTGTAGCCAGTCTGAAGCAATTAACTGAATACTTTGAATTTGGGACTTCTATCATTGTTATGCCTAGAGATCAGTTGGTGTGCGGTATAAACGAAAAAGGGATCCAGTGGAGATTGTTGGCAGAAACAAATCTCGATTTTCTGAATGCGTTGGAAATCGCTATTGCAATGGAAGGTGCAGTACGAGACTCAGAAGCCATTTGAGGAGCACAAAATGGCGCTGCCCTTCATGTTGGGTGGAGAACTTCATCCGAAGAGAGCGCGAAAGAGCAGAGCTTTGCTCCGAAGCGGGAAGCTGCCACCGCAAGTGGACAAGTTAAAAAGGAGGTCTCAGCAGCAAAAACTTGGCTTCATACTAACAGAGATGGATGTAGACAGCCCCGTAAAGAAACACAGTTTTAAAAGATTGAATGTTTCTTCTGCCATCGATATGGACACCGCATGAGAAATTGTAAAGATAGAATCAAGCAGACTGTCAGACAAAGGCAAAAACACAAAATTTTGTCTTTGGCTGGGGTGCTCGGCGGGGGTGAGTCTGTGATCAGCACCGCACTGCGATTTCACGCTGGCAAGACAATTACGGCCCACCAGCATGAAACGCGAGTGGCAGTGCTGAGCACTGCCTGTGCAGGCGGGTGGAGGAGAGTGAAGGGGCCGAGCGTGAACTTCACGCATGCACGTCAGCTGCCGCAGAGAGATGAAAAATAATAATAAAAATGTAATGAAACATGTCCCATCATTTGACTCTGTCACATGAGGAGGGACACGTTATTAATTAAAATTTAAAACTTTTATTTTATTATTATTTGCTTTTGGAAACCTCATCCCACCCGCTGATGAAGTTTCCAAAAAAATGCAAAGGCCATTTGGCCTTTCTGCAAAAAAAAAAATAATTAATTATTTAATGGCTTTAACATGCCTTTTAATTGACGGCTGGTGCGCTGCTGACTCCGGCGCACGTCTGCCAACTGAACTATCGTGCGACTGCGCATCGACATTGACACCCTCGGTTGACGTCAACGTGTCTCATTTCACGCTTGAGCGGTCAGGCGTGCACCCACCCACCGAATGAAAATTTCTGCCCAATGAGATTAAAAGCATTGAAAAGCTTGAAATAATAGAAGCTGATATCTAACCGCTGTATAGTTTAAAGGTGGGAAGAACGGAACCTATTTACGTAACCATGAAAGTGAATGAAAATCCTATCAGACTGGAGGTGGGTACTGGTGCAGCTACTAGGGTGATCAGAGAGCATGCTTTTCAATACTTGAATCAGGGAGAACGTAAGCTGAATTTAGAACTATTGAAAAATTAAAGAGTTATACAGGAGGAAGCATAGAAGTCAAGGGCATATGTAAAGTCTCAGTAAACTATAAAGGTCAAACAGAGAGATTACCTTGCTGGTAGCAGCAGGCAAAGGACGTAGTCTCCTCGGATGAAACTGGCTGAAAGACACTAAATTGGAATGGAATGAAATCTTCCAATTAAGAACTAATGGACTTTCACAATTATTACAGAAATATGCCTCAGTTTTCAAGGAAGAACTTGGAAAAATTGAAGGCTAAAGGCAAAAGTTCATGTAGATCATGAGGCAAAAGTTCATGTTGATCATGAGGCAACACCAAGATTCTTGAAGGCAAGACAGGATCCCTTCTGCATTATGCAATGCAGGATAAGGTAGAAGCAGAACTGACAGGTTAGAAAAACTGGCAATGATACAAACAGTACAATTTTCAGAGTGGGCAGCTCCAATTGTACTTGATCTCAAAACTTACCAAAGCATTAGAAAATGCAGAGATTATAAATCAGCAGTCAATCAAGTTGAAAAATTGGATAGACACCCCATACCTAAAACTGAAGACTTGAACATTAAATTGGCAGGTGGAAAGTCTTACACAAAGTTAGGTTTGAGTCATGCCTAGCAGCAATTGGAATTAGAGCAGGCATCCTGAAAGTTCACTATAAATACACATAAGGGATTCCATCAATAAACCCATTTACCATTTGGCATATCTACTGCATGCGCCATATTCCAAAGAACCATGGAAAGTTTGTTACAGGGATTGCCTCACATGTAGTTTACTTGGATGATGTTCTCGTGACTGGACTCACAGAAAAAGAACATTTGATGAACCTGGAGGAAGTTCTGAAACGTTTTTCGCAGGCTGGAGTGAGATTGAAAAAGGAAAAGTGCACATTCCAGGCAAATGAGGTAACCTATCTAGGTCAGAAGGTCGATTCACAAGGCCCACGTCCACTTGAAGAAAAAGTGAAAGCTATTAAAGAAGCCCCAGAACCAACAAATACATCTAAATTAAAATCATTTTTGGGGATAATTAACTATTATGTATGCCTCTTGCCTAATCTATTGACAGAAATGGCACCATTATATTGTTTGCTCAAGAAAAATCAGGTCATGGCAAACATCACAAGAAGAAGCTTTCACAAAAATTAAAAAGTTGTTACAGTCACCTACACTTCTAGTACATTTTGATCCAAAGAAGAGTTGATATTAACATGTGGCGCATCAGCTTATGGACTAGGAGCGGTGCTTTCTCATCGAATGCATGATGGATCAAATATGTGTCAAGAACACTTAGTACTGCAGAGAAAAAATACTCACAAATTGAAAAAGAAGACCTGGTGATCATTTTCAGTGTTAAAAAGTTTCATCAATATGTACATGGTCATCAATTACTATCATAACATACCACAAGCCTTTACTAGGACTATTCAGTGAAGACAAGGCTATACCTCCTATAGCCTCAGCAAGAGTACAAAGATGGGTATTGATCTTGGCAGCATATGAGTATACCTTTATTCGTTGACACGGAAGTCAAACTGCACATGCAGATGCACTCAGTCGTTTATCTTTGCAGGTAAAAGATGAGGATGTTTCAATTCCTCAGGAATACATCTTGTTATTGAGCTTTCTGGACTCATCACCGATATGTGCTAAACAAATTAAAGATTGGATGAACTGAGCCTCAATCTTATCCAAAGTGAGAAATCAAGTTCTTTCTGATTAGTCAAAAATATAAGAATCCAATGAAATGAAACCGTATTTCCAGAGAAAATATGAGTTAACCAGCAAAGAAGGTATTTTATTGTGGGGAGCTCGTGTAATTGTTCCTCCAAAAGGATGAAAACCATTGTTATCTGAGCTTCACAGTTCACATCCCAGAATTTCAAAAATGAGGGCAGTAGCACGTAGCTACATGTGGTGGCTGGGAATGGATGGAGAAATAGAAAACCTAGTAAAATGTTGTATGCAGTGTCAACAAGTACAAAAATTACCTGCAACAGCCCCATTACACCCCTGGGAATGACCAGGAAGATCATGGGTACGTGTATACATTGACTATGTGGGACCTTTTATGGAAACAATGTTTCTCCTTATAATAGACATACATTCAAAATGGCTGGATACATACAAAGTAAGGTCACCCACATCTTCAGCGACAATAGACAAGCTACAACAAAGCTTTGTTATAAATGGATTACCTGACGTGCTAGTATCAGATAATGGAACAATACTCACAAGTGCTGAATTTAATCAATTTGCAAGCGTTAATGGTATTGTTCATGTGAAAACATCTCCATGCCATCCTTCTTCCAATGGACTTGCTGAGGGAGCATTTCAGACATTTAAATCTGGTATAAAGAAATTGTCTGGAGATTCGATAGTGACTAAATTAGCACGATTTCTATTCCACTATCGTACCACCCCTCATTCAACAACAAGTGTCACACCTGCTGAACTGTTGATGAAAAGTTGTCTCCAATCGAGACTGAACCTAATTATGCCAAACTCGGTGGGGGGAAGGTAGAAAGAAGGCAAGAAAATCAGAAAATGGGACATGATTGTCACAGTCGGGACGGAACATCTAATGTAGGGGAGGAGGTATTTGTGAAAAATTTTAGAGAAGGACCAGCATGGTTGTTGGGTGAAGTAAGTGCTGTAACAGGACCTCTTCCCTACCATGTGAAAGTTGAAGATCGAATAATAAGAAGACGTGGATCACATACGAAGTGGAGAAGCCAAAAATCCATAAGTGTTTCCACCAGTGCTCAAGACTGAATGCACATTTCCTGTGAAAAAGCTGAACCAAGTACAAATGTATTTGAAGGGTCAACTGCACCTGAAAGAGCCGAAGAAACAAATTTACAGGTACCTGCTGTAGGACCTGCAATTCAGACGACTTCAATAAGGGAGACTCCAAAGCAAACTTCAGAAGCTGTAGACTTGAGATGTTCTACGTGCTTAAGGAAACCCTCAGACTGACTTTATAAGTAATTGAACTGTGTAAATAGCTTGATGTATTGAAAAATTGTAAAATGTATTTTTCAGTAAAAGAGAGGGATATAGTAGCTTGAGATATAATATACCTTGAAGACAAGTATTGCAATAAAAGGTGACATGATTTTATTGTCCAAAAGCAGAGCAGCAAGGGCTACCTCTATCTGGGAGAGTCTTGGGTTAGTCACTGATGAGTGAAGACAGTATTTTTGTGTTGTGAGCACATAAGTACAGTTGTAGAGTTAGGTTGCAAATAAACAGCACGTGTTTATTCTAACAACAGCCTCCTGATGTTCTCTGTCTCTATACCAACGCAGTCACCCCAAACAAAGTGTGCAACCCGGATCCTTTAGCCCCAAAAAAGCAAGGGCACTGAATCCAACAATAAAGTTTAAGGTAGGTAAGTGCAAGTCAGCCATGTGGAATGTGATACTTACCGGGGCAGGGGAGAGATCATGGTCATGGTTCTGCCAGGGCAAGGTCGTGAAGCAAACGCTATAACCAATCGAACCCCATACCATGGGGTACCTAATACTGTCCGAGTAACGGTGAAGGACATCAAAGGAGGAGCACCTATGGATCGTGCCTTCTTCAACAAGAGGATCCTGTTAAAGGCATGTGGATTCAAAGCTGTGGAGATCTACTGCCTGCAAGACTTCCCCAGCGTTGGATATTTCGATGTGACGTTCAAGCGAGTGGCAGCCAGCATCAAGTTCCTGAAGGTGTTCAAGGAGAGACCTGCCAGAGATGAAGATCCTGACGGTGGAGCCGCTCTTTGCTCTGCCGTTGCAACGGGACCGGGTGGTGACGGTGCATCTGTACAAACCCTACGTCCCTGTCGCCAACGTGCTCACCTTCCTCACCAGGTATTTCAACAAGGTTGGGAGCTGCACCGAGGCTAGAGACGATTTGGGGATCTGAACATGCAAACGCCAAGTTAAGGTCACGCTGAAGTCCGACAGTAAGGTAGGCACCTTCCACCCTCCTTCCAGATTTGCTATTGGGGGAAGCCGTGGCTACCTTGTCTACGCTGGGCAACTCAAACTTTGTCGCTTATGCGGCAAGGCTGGTCATATGGTGGCCAACTGCAGCGCCGTTCTCTACAAGAACTGCAAACAGGAAGAGCACCAGACAAAAGACTGCAAACAGGCTAAGTGCTGCAACCTGTGTAGCGAGGCAGGTCACCACTACAGGACCTGCCCCAAATGTTGCCGTACTTATGAACAGGCAGCCAAAGCCAATGAGGGGGAAGCAGAAGAAAAGCTTCGTGTCACTCCAACCACCAAGGCCCCCATGGAGAATAACGGGACAAAGGAGGACACAGAGAGAGACAAGGTGGAGGAAAAGATTGAGGCAACAGACAGCCAATCAACAGCACTGCCCCCTGAAGCTCCCACTCCTCAGGAGAGCGAATCAATGGAGGAGAAGGAGACAGCAGTGGAAAAGCAGCAGGGGGAGTGGCAGACGGTGAAGAGAGCCAAAAGGAAGAAGGGGCTAAGAAGGAACCAAGCCATTTCCCAGACAAGTGGCAAGAGGTGTCTCCCATCCGACACGGATGACAAAGGCAGCAGCTCTTCGGACGAAGAAGTGCCAGGGCAGCACCGACAGAAGAAACAGCAAAGCTGTAGGGAGTTGGAGGACGAGACACCCGAGCTCCAGAACATTGGAGACAATGAGGAGACCAGCGCACCCCAACTTTGTCCACAACCCGAAGAGGCCAGTGCACCACAGCCCCAGGAATCTGGGACCAGTGAGGCACTCAGCGCACCCCAGCTCCAGGAAGCCGGGAGCAGCAATGCCCCAGATGGGGAGAGGATTGGAAACACTTCTCCAACAAAGGTCATTTCAAACCCCACTCTCTCCACGGACCCCCAGATGCCACCCGAGCAGAACACTGCCATTGGGGATTTCCTCAGCCCATCCAAAGTGAGGCAATTTGAGCACACTACGGGTATGAAGGAGCAGACTAAAGGTCTGGGACTCTCAGAGACAACAGGTTTGGTAAGAGAATAAATGCTTTAACATTTGTTTAAAGATTGTATCCATAAATGTGCGTAGCATTAAATCTACTACGCGATGTGTTGCGACCTTGGACTACCTTGCCAAGGTCAAAGCTGACCTGTTGTTTCTGCAGGAGTGTGTGATACCGCACCTCAGCTCCTACAGGCAATGGTCACAATGGTGGTCCCACGGGCCATCGATCTGGTCGGGCGGAAACAACTCTCGTTCCTCCGGCCTGGGGATTCTGCTGCGGGGAGGCAACTTCACCATCTCCCAGGTTAAGGAGGTGGTGGGCAGGCACCTCCTCGTAGCAGACTTAATGTACAAGAATGCTCCACTCCGGTTAATTAACGTGTTTGCCCTGTCACAAGGGGCCGAATGGCTGGAGGTTTTTCAGCAGCTCCCACTGCTGCTGGAGACCTCCACGCCAGTCATTCTGGGCGGTGACTTCACCTGCATCATCGATGCAGCTGGATGATTCGGCAGGCCCGACAGCAGATTGGACGTTACGTTCAGATCCCTGATGGAAACAGTTAAGGATGCCAAGCTGCACGATGTCTTCAGCAAACCTGCAGATGGAGCCCAGCGTAGATACACCTGGTCACGGCCAGATGGGTCCATCCATTCCAGGATGACATCCTGTTTGTGTCCCGTGCATTCACAGTCAGATCCACCGGCGTCAAGCCGGTGTTCTTCTCTGACCACTGCCTCCTACTGGCTGACTGTCACTTAGAGAAGGACCAGAGGGTGGGCAGGGGGTCATGGAAGCAGGGATGCGATGTATAAGCCTCTAGATAAAGGGGGAAAAAAATGTGCCTAACATCGCCCTCATACTGATGGCCACCTTTGTGTGTATGGCTGCATCAAGCAGTGCGTAGACCCTCAATACGCAAACACCAAGTGTCACTACGTGCTGAGGTTCTACCTGTCCCCGGTGTTGCGAAGGATGGGTCTGGCCACGCTGCCGCGGAACACTCCAAGTAGTTGGACTATGCAATACCACCTGTCCCTTGTGGAAAAATTTATGCAGATAAACACCTTTGACCACAAGTCCATCAGGCAGTGGTTGGCACGTAATGTCTTAGAGGCCCTGAGGGAAAAGGAGAGGGTGGATCCTGTGGGATCCTTTTCATGTTTCCAAACCCCTAGATAACCTGACTCCTATCAAACTCTTGCCCAGTTCAATTAAAACACACACACACACACACACACACACATACACACACACCTTTCATTACAGAATAACACAATATTTCCCAAAATATTTTTTTAAAAACATACATCCTCAGAAGCTGGCACTGCAATAAATAGAACTAAAGAAATTGATCTGCTGCACGTTGATGCCTCATTTTAGACCATTGAACACCAATCTTCCATTATGTGTTGCTTGCATCAATAAGTGCAGATTATGGCCATGTTCTTGCTTTGTCCTTCCCACAACAGCTATGTCATCTGCGATACCAATGCATCCTTGTACAGTGCATATAATATAGTTCATGTGAGCTTGAAAGAGATACTGGCTAACAGATAGCCCAAAAGGAAGATGTTGAAACAGTATCATCTGAATGTAGTACAAAATGTAGTAAGCTGTTAGGACTTCTCTGCAAGACATACTGGCCAGCAACCATGCTTTGCATCAAGCTTCCAGAAGAATTTTGCATCTGAAAATCTCAAGTTTAACGCTTTGAGTGTGGGTATTTTGTAAGCACAACATTTCAAAGCTGTGTTTAAACGTCATGAATTGAGGCATACCCTCAATGATCTGTCCTTCTTAATGACACGTGATTGAGTTACACCAGTCTATGTGCTATTGTAAGTGTCTCATGATTCTGTCTTTCTCCATTTTGTCCCATTCTACTTTCAATTTGTCTTGTATGTGGATGCTGCATTTACATGGTGGATCAGTTGATGGATTTGCTTTCTCCTGCAAGTGTAATGTTATAGCTCCGTTGAAACTGACATTTTGTAGAAATACTCTGAATATTTTGATGTTAGGTCATGAATTGAGGTGATAGGAGTAGTTTCTGAGGTTGATCTGCCTTGTGACTTCTGATTGATTCCATGGATTGTTACTAGTGTAAGGTCACAACATGCTGGCAGATCTGCAGTCACTGGGCCTTTAGCTCGCACAGCGAAGAATCTCTGTGACACCCAGGAAGATTGATTGTACTTGCACTCCAGCAGGAATATGGATCCTGCACATTGAATTAGTGAGTTGTTGTACATTGAAAGTTTCACAGCAGTGCGTTTCGCCATGGCCTTCAACGTCTGCAGGTACATGTCTTTCAGAATTCACAGAGGTAGCATGTTGGCACTTGCCCCATGTCAATCTTGGCCAATAACGAAAAATTACCAACTTTCTTAGGACAGATCATTCGAATCTTGGCAAACATTTCAGACAATGTGATGGTACCTAAGTTTTCCATGAGATTGACTGTGTGAAACATGTGCTCACCACTCTTCATGTTGTTGTGCGCATCATTGTCATTTTCTGGTTTGTCAATTACTTTATGTATATGTTTCTGAAGGATACCAGATGGTTATTCTTATTGCTTGAAGGTACCAATTGTGTACGGTCTGCTGGATCAGTGCATGGCTATTTGTAGCTGCAACAGTCTTTGCTCTAGTGCACTGCCACTATGAATAGCTCTTCCTGCGATATGCCTTGAAGAATTGATGGAAAGCTGAGCATTTCCTTGGTGCATGCAGAAGACTACATCTTCCACATGTCTTGCTAGGTTTGGGTTCTAGTGCATGCGTCAACAATTGGGGTTGCACTTAGGACCTGTAAGCACTGTCAACCTACGTATTTATAAGTACTAACATAATCCTTGATTAGCTCTTTGATGCTATACGTTTTAGGCTTGTCTAGCTTGTGGGTTCATGGAATGCTTCCAGGGGAGTGGATGCAATCACCAGCTCAACAATTCTGTCTGTTAAGTCTACATTTGAAAAATCATATTGCATACCTTTTTCTCTGCTTCTGATGATGAAGCGGTTTATGGATTATGTAGGTTGTAGTTGAAATTACATGAACTCTAGTTGATGAATACAGAATTTTAACCTGATTTTGAACCGGTCTTCCAATGTAGTCCGTTTTTTAAGGGAACCTTTAGCTCTTCTGCAATTAATCCTGACATGTTCAGCCTGTGTAGACCTTCATTCCCAATTGCTAGGCACATTTTTTTGACTTGCTTGTCTCGTTCAGACACACCTGACTCAAGAAAACATAGCTCTGTACGTTGTTTAAATATTTTGAATTTGGTCAGTAGATCAGCCGCATCCCAATTCAAACTGGGGAATTTTGTGGACATTCTGACAATATCCCTTTGATCTTCCTTCTCCTGTACTACCTGGGATGCGTGTTGCCCTAGCTGCTTTCATGCACTTTTCCGAAGCTTGGCCCAAGAAGACAAGCTGTAGTGAGAATGCACCAGAGTAATGGCATCTATGCTTTTCATTCAATTTACTGCTCAGGCACCCGGTATAATCGCAACCTTCTCTGACCCGATTTTTATGATGGCCTTTTTGTTTTTTGTCTTGTTTGACTCTCCCGTACTTGCTATCGATCCAGCCCACACCCTGGTCACTCACCTTTCCCGACTGAGCTAACCCGGTGCTGGTCCTCTTGATGCACTGCCCCATTCATGGAACTGACAGTCTATGCGCTGCAATCTCAACATGAGATATCTGTCTGCTTTCCAGCTCTTTATTTGAGCTGAGCTCAGTGCTGTGTCTCCAAACCTATTCTTCAAAGTCATCCAATGTGTTTTTAACACTCTCCGATGCTGCGATTTTGTTGCAATCTGACCAAAATGTCAAGAGCTTTCTCATACCATATAGTATGTTCTAAGGCTATTCACCATCTACGAGACCATCACTGATCACCATGTCGTGTTATTATAATGATGTAATGGTTGGGTTTATTTATTGTGCAAGACGCAAGGTGCTAATCAATCATAAGGGATTTGGTAACCATGTTGTGGGTTCATTTATTAAGACTAGGCACACAAGAATAGCTATACATAAGTGTAAAGCTTGAAGACATCAGAGCTCTGTGTGTGCACCCTCCTCAAAGCAAAAGTGAAACTAAACCTGGATCACGTGACACATTTCCCTTCTAGTGATGTCATGCTGCTATCCCTTAAAGGTATAATGCAACTCTTGGGATTCCCTGGCTTGTGACTGATCAAAATGGATAGGTCTCATTCAGGAAGATACGGAAAGCATCAAGAGACTTCAAGGAACCTGCAGAGGTGATGTCAAACATTGGAGGGAGTGCACAAATTTGCAAACACCTCATTTACCCAACCCATTTAGCACCACCTTCCCTGCATGGGACAGAGTCTGCAGATTGTACATTGGACTTATCAGCCATCCCAGGACCCATCAAACTGGAGTGGAAGCAAGTTATCCTCAATCCCAAAGGACTGCCTAAGAAAAAGAGATATAAAGAATTTGTCAGAACCACCTTCCGCACAGGAACCATAGATTTCACCTGCATGTCACTGTGGTAATAAATCCAATTTGCTTACATCTAAAAAAAAGTCTGACATTGACTTTCAACTGATTGTGTCTCTGCAAGATGAAAATGAGTTGTGTGTGGTAGTTCTTTGGATAATGGATTTTTCTGTAAATGGTAGTGACAGGATAGAGAATGGGTGTCTGGTGCAGAAAGTGCAAGTAATAGAAAGCCTCAATTGTACTGTCAGACACAATGTTAATTTTGACTCTTATCCCATGAAATACAAACAATATTAGAAGTAGCTTATTGTGAGTTTTAATCTGTAAAGCATGTGAATGCACATATGTAGCTAAGCACTCTCCCTTAAAAGCTATTTCAGAAACAACAGAATTCCTGTGCTATTTTTTGTAGCTCAGCTTTCACTTCATTTATTTCTGATCACACCTGAGTGAGCCAATAGAAATTTTGACCAGTCTCAAGGTAGTTATTCAGTCGTGACTTGTCACAAATTGCCTCTTTTGAAGATATTGCACTGATTGGTCTACAGCTCTATGTGTGCCAGGCTTAGTACCTTACTCAAATTGCTATTCTTCATGTGAGAATCCAGACACCAGATGCTATAAGGCTAGTCAACTGTGAAGAGTAGCATAGCATGAGTCCTGTCCTCATTCACACATGTACGCTTTCCAGCGACAGTCACTAATCAGGAGCAGGAAGCCTGGTTGATTTTTCTATCATCAGCAACAGTGGCAAATATAAAAAAGGCCTCTTCAAGAGTGGCAAGTGCCTTGCAGACCTGGGTTTTTATGTGTAATCTATCATCAAGTTGAGCCCCTTCCGATAAAGGCACAAAATCAGTTCCATGTGCTTGCATACTTGCATTATGAAAATGGCCCAAGCGTTGCTATAGTGGGGCAGATAATAGCTTTTGGCATTGGTTAGAATTGCTCTTGCATATTTAGGATTTTTTCATTTTTGTGGGGAATGTTGTTGAAAAGGCGATCACACAAATGCAGCAACATCGCATCATTCATTTTCATCATGAGGCAGTCAACAGGAGGCCATTTTTGTGAAGCTAACAATCAAGTGGCCCAACTCAGGCAGTAACATTTGGATATTGGTAATTTTTGATAATGGCACTTAATTGCACATCTGACAATCAACTGAAGTTATTTAATTTGAGCTTAAGTAAGAGAACCATGAGCCTTGCCAATATTTTGACACCCAGATCAGGCCCATTATTTCATACTGCATTGCAAATTTACTTAAGCAGTTCAGCTCTGCATCAATCGCCAAGACCTGTTAAATCAAGTAACAACAGTTTCCATTCCGATATATAAAATTCTAAGCCTCATCTCAAAAATAACAAACTGGTTTGTCACATGTAGATTACAAAGCTAAAGGTGCTCAACCAGAGATATTCCCAAGGGCTCCAATGCTTGACTCCCAAGAACCAAAGCAAACAGGAAATAAGTGTGCAAGGGTGGTGTGAACTCTCATTTGTCCTCCGCTCTCCCATGACCCTAGCTTGAAAGTGCCTTAAAATTAAAGGTGTTTTATCCTTCACATAGAACTCAATTACAAAATACTTCTTTATTAAGTGTCATCCAGGAAAATGAAAAATAATCTGACAAGCTTAACTAAATAAAGGCTAGAAAACTGAAGTAAAAGAAACTTGGGGGTCGAATTTTATGGCCCCTTCACAATGGTGGAGGGGTGGTAAAATGTGGCGAGCCGTTCATAGGTCCATTGATTTGGCAGGACCAGAACATCCCGCCAGCGCAAGGGGTCATAAAAACTCTGCCCTTGATTTTATCAAACTGCAATTTGGTCTTTGTAGAACTTATTTTAAATTTATTCAGTTTGAGCTGTCTTACCTGTGAACATTTCAAAATAAAATAGCACTTACACATTGGAACATTTTTTTTGGTGAAAAGAACTTTTGTATGTCTCAAGGTATTGTCTTACATATTTTTAAGGACAGAATTTTCCATGCCCACTGGCATAGGCGTGTTTGGTGGCGTGAGTGGACATTGTGGCGAGAAAGCCAAAAATCAGTTTCACGATGTTGTGAAATCAGTTTGCAATCGTCTGCTCTGCCCATCAATGGCGGGCCACATCTCCCACAGGGATTTTGTTGTAATACATCTGTATATCATTATAAGCCCAACTCGCTGAATCATACACCCACACTGCAGTATGTCAGCATCGTTGCACGCCGATGTGTTTCACAACATTAAATATAAGGCGTGCACCTGGCGAGCTGTGCTTTGAAGGGGAGGTGAGTGCACAGTAACATTGCGCAGCGCTTGTGAGGGTCATCTATTGGGCTTCAAGGTTGAGGTGCCACATATTCAGGTGAAGGCACAGGCAAGTCGCTTTTTCCCAGCTGGCTGACAGTGCGGTGCCAAAACAAGGGCTGCCCTGCGGATGAGGCGAGTTGTGGGTTGGAGGGGGGTGTGGGGCCGGGTGCAAGGGTTGCACTGCATTTGATGGTAATGCACAAGCACATGTTGGATGGGGCAGTCGGAAGCAGCCAGACATTAGGGGGAACCTTGTATAAAGTGACCATTCCTCCGCAGCTGAGACAGTTCAGATGCAGCCATATTGACATGCTTGGAGTCAGGCCTTTAGCTTATCAGCCCAATCAAGCAAGGCGTTAAAGTGCCACAAGTACTCTGGAGCTTTTCACCCTTGGGCACAGAGCAAACTAATAATATTTTAGTGGAGTGTAGAACAATTGGATGACTGGGTAAGTCACCTGGGGAGGCTGTAGTATAGCGGTATTGTTACTAACTAGTATTCCAGAGACCCAGGGTAATGCTCTGGGGACCTTGGTTCAAATCCCACCATGATAGATGGTGAAATTTAAATTCAATCAATATCTGGAATTAAAAGTCAAATGATGACCATGAAAACATTGCTAATTGTTGGAAAAACCCATCTGGTTCACTAATGCCCTTTTGGGAAGGAAATCAGCTAATCTTACCCAGTCTGGCCTACATGTGACTCCAGACCCAGTTGGCTCTTAAATGCCCTCTGATGGGCAATAAATGTTGGCTTAGCCAGCGATGCCTTGCCATGAATGAATTTTTACAAAATGATGTACAATCTCCTTGTGAAAGCTGGCCATGGAGTATTTGCTGGGATAATCACTCACAATCCATTTCAATGTCATCATTCAGGTTTGGACCAGCCTCCCCCATGGTTCAAGCTAACAGTGCAGCCTTGCAGTGCGTGTTAGGAGAATGCCTGTACCTGAGCTGAGAGCCCAGCATGCAGGCCAGTGACCAAAGCTGCCGCCAGCCAGTCAGGTGGAATGGGGCAGAGTTGGGTGAGGTCTCGGGCAGCCATGCAGTTCAATAAACTCTGGCCATCCAAGTGGTGGCAGCACTCTTTGGGATATGTTAAGGGGCCTTCAGACTTAACCAAGAGAGGTTCATAGAACACCACATGTCTCTTTCATCCTGTAAAGGAGTACATCAGGAGCCTGGAGCCTGGTGAACTAGCAGTATGCCTCAGGGCTTGCAGAGACGAAGGCTGGGCAAAGGGAGGAGCAACACCCTCAGGAAGAAAGGGTGGCTGAGGCTCCCACACATGCCGCTTAGGAGCCACAGAGAGCTGTCACTGGTGGACACCTAGCTACACCCAGGGTCAATAGACGCTGCCTTTCATTTCTGCAGATAACCAAGAACCAGTGTTGCCAAAGACTGCACATGTCCAGGGAACTGGTCGGTCATATCTACCACCTGCTGCAGAACTTAGTGCCACAGGGCATGGAGGGCATCTGCTGCCAGTGGCTGTGAAAGTGACAGCGGCACTCAATTTTTATGCCAGTGACCCCTTTCAGGGCTCCATAAGTGACCTCTGTGGGATATCACAAGCCTCCACCCACAAGTGCATCTATGAGGTCATGGACACCATCTTTACAAATGCGCACAACTTTGTGCATTTTGCCCAGGACCAGGAAAGCCAGGGTGCAAGAGCACTGGGATTTGCCCAGATCTCAGGTTTCCCACAGGTACAGGGTGCCATCGACTATACTCACATGGTGCTCAGATCTCCATGGCAACAAACGGTCAACTAGGTCAACCTCAAGGACTTCCACTTACTGAATGTTCAGCTTGTGGACGGCCACCACAAATGCATCCTGCAGGTCTGTGCAGGGTTCCCAGGGAGTGTCCACGACTCCCACGTTCTCAGTCAATAACAGATCCCTGAAGCCTTCCAGGGTCCACAGAAGCTGCAAGGTTGACTCCTCGGGCACAAGGGCTACCTGCAGAGGACGTGGCTGATGATAGCCGTGCAGTGGCCTCAGACTGCAGCAGAGCGAAGGTATAATGAGGCTCATGCTGCAACTCGCACTTTGATGGAGCAAATCATCCGGATGCTGAAAATGAGATTCTAGTGACTGGACTGGTCTGGTGGAGCCCTGCAATTCAGTCCACAGAGGGCGTTATACATCATAGTCGCCCTCTGCGTCCTTTACAACCTGGCGCTGCAATGGGGAGAGGAACTGGCGGAGGAGTAGCTGGAGGAGCTGGACATCATTTCAGTTGAGGAGGATGTTGACAGGGATGAGGGTGAGGAGGTCCTCAAAGGTGAGAATTACAGCAATGAAGCCATCGTAGTGACCAGACAAGGCAGGCACCCTTGAGAGGACCTCATAGGTGCTAGATTTATGGAGGATGATGACGACATTCAGTGAAGAGACCCCATAGATCCTCAAATTGCATCTGTGAACTTTTGACTCCATTCTGGCTGATGGCAGGGCACATACCCTCTGCGATAAGGCTCCTGTTATGGAGATGCAGCAGAGGCCCTAATAGTCGCTCGATTCCAGGAGGATGATGGTGGGACGCAGTGAAGACACTCCATAGATCCTCACATTGCCTCTGTGAGTGTTTGACTCTTATCTGGCCGAGGGAAGCTTGCTTGCACTCTGTAATCAGGGTCATATCATGGAGATGCAGCTGTGAATCTTTAAGTGCACCTGATACTTGGTCAGCCTTCAGCACATGACTCCTTCAGGAGCACAGCATCACTGGTCACAGATGCTGAAGAGATGGGGGGCCCAGCCCCACCTCAAGGATGGTGAGACACACAGAGAGAATGATGGAACTCTGTGACACCTGCCTATGAGATTCTGGCAGCAATGACAAGCACCTTCGAGGTGCAGGTTTCACTAATGTTTCCAGGGAGAGTGAGGCCGGACCATCACTTTGGTCTGATGGCTGCACAAAGCACAGGGAAATGGGCCTGAACTGAGACACCTGCCTTTATCTTGTGCAGAACCAAAATGCACATCTGAGTGACACGAACACTGCTCGTCAGAACAAGGAGTCATTGCAGGGTGACATTCTTGGGAGTTTATTTACAATACTGAACATTATGTACAAGTGATTAACACCCGTGCCCAGTCTGTGTAACTACATCTTCTTAACCTTCCTAACCCTGCTGCTAGTCTTGGTGCTCATCAACAGCAGAGGTGGATTCAGCCTGCTGACTGCTACACCCTGTCTGTGATGACCTTGGCGGGTGTCCTCTGGAGGGCCGAAATCTGAAGGGCCCTGGCCTGCTTTCAGGTTCCTGCTGAGTTGCAGTGGCAGTCGCCTCGGCCTGTGGAGCTGGAGCTGCTGGAGTCACAGGAAGATGGGATTCAGATGGGCCACACACTTTTGGAGTCACCTGGGCAGATGGCCCCGGGGTGAAACCTGCTGATCTTTCTCCCTATGGGTGCTTAATGGCTCCTGGCTGACACCTTGAGGAGAAGGGGAAGCTGGAGTGAGATCAAGCTGCCCTGCACCCTATTCGCATTGACACTGCTGGAGGCTGACTAAGGCATCAGTAATGGAACTCAGCCCATGCAACAGTGCAGGACCAATGTCCTCAATCAAGGTCTCCATGGTGGCCACCATCCTACCAGTGTTGATCTCGGTCCGTGGCATGCCAGCACTGTCACCTCAGACTGAAGGTGAATGGGCTCCTCCATTGTGCTTTGCAATCTGAGGAGTGCAGTGGATATCCCTCCCTGATGTTCCCAAGTTTGCCTTTACAGCTCCAGCAACTGAGGTATGACCAAAGCTAAAAGCAAAAAACTGCAGATGCTGGAAATCCAAAACAAAAACAAAAATACCTGGAAAAAATCAGCAGGTCTGACAGCATCTGTGGAGAGGAACACAGTTAACATTTCGAGTCCTTATGACTCTTCAACAGAACTAAGGAAAAATAGAAAAGAGGTGAAATATAAGCTGGTTTAAGTTTGCATTGAGCTTCACTGGAACTGGAGGAACAGCACCTCATCTTCTGACTAGGTACTTTACAGCCTTCCGGACTGAATATTGAGTTCAACAATTTTAGATCATGACCTCTCGCCTCCATTCCCACCCCCTTTCCGATCCCCCTTTTTTTCCAATAATATATATAGATTTTTCTTTTCCCACCTATTTCCATTATTTTTAAATGTTTTTCCATCCATTGTTTTATATTTGCCTTTTAGCCTATTTTGATCCCTTCCCCCCACCCCATCCCCACTAGGGCTATCTGTACCTTTATTATCACATTCCTTAGATAATATCACCAGCTTCAACACCTCTTTGTCCTTTTGTCTGCGACATCTTTTGGTTATCTCTACCTATCACTGGCCCTCTATCCAGCTGTACTTGTCCCACCCCCCCCCCCCCTTAAACCAGCTTATATTTCACCTCTTTTCTATTTTTCCTTCGTTCTGTTGAAGAGTCATACGGACTCGAAACGTTAACTGTGCTCCTCTCCACAGATGCTGTCAGACCTGCTGAGTTTCTCCAGGTATTTTTGTTTTTATTGAGGTATGACCAAGTCCGGAGACTCAAGATCTGACTCAGACTCAGCAGATGTCTGGCCTCCAGCAGTCCTCTGAGTGTCGGAAACCTGGGGAGTCCTCACCGCCACCTGATGTACGTCAGATAGTGCGATGTGCCCACCAGATTTTAATTCCAAAGCTACTCTAGAACTAGGTCCCAACGAGATGTGTGTCTCAGTGCTGCTGGAGTGTGTGAGTGAGCGCTGTGATGGGTCTTCAGTGAGGGTGCCTCCAGATTCTTCTTCAGATGTGTCTCTGGGGCTTGATTGGAGGCCCTGGATCACGGACTTCCTCTGTTGTTTCACGAAATGTGCCAGCGAAAACAAGAAGAGATAATTAGTGCATGACATTGGCCTGTGAAACAGGACACATCACTCACAACATGGTTGTCTGATGGATGTTGCATTGATGGATCCTCACTTGGTTGAGCACCACTGAGCTCACTGTCAGCACATGAATGGTCTAGCTCGCTGCTGGATGGCTCTGCTTTCAAAGTCCATGAGGACCTTGATTTCGGGCATTCTTCCATCGGTCTGCAACCTCTTCCTCTTGTTGTACGCCAGCTTGCCCTGCATGAATGCGGATGGAGAAAGTGTAAGCAGATTGCCTGCCAGACCAGATGATAAATATGCCTGGCATGTGTGGGTGGTGAGTGCTCCCATGGACAGGATGAAGGCAATGAAAGTGTGTGTGAGAGTTGAATGTCTCTTGAACTGGCAGTGAGTGATGGCCCGATGATGTGTGATGGGTTTGTGAGTGTGTGAGTTGAGAGTGATGAGAAAAGTGACTTACCCTGGTGGAACGAAGGAGATCATTCACCCTCTTTCTGCACTGGGTGGCTGTCCTCTTTCGCAGAACATTGACACTGAGTACCGCTACCAACACCTCCCAAGCTGGATTAGTGATGTTGCTGCCCCTCCAGTGGCCAGATCGGGGTTGGAGGATATCACGGCTGGCCTTCACTGCCTCCAAAATGCGTTCAAGGGGCTTGTCATTAAACTGGGGTGGGGTGGGGGGGTGGGTGGTGGTGGAGAGGGGGGCGGGGTGGTTGCAGGGGGTGGGCTTCAGCTTTTATGGAATTTTCAGGGTATTTTATGGAAACTTTAAAACCAGTGCACTAAAACATGGTGCTCAAGCCACTTCTTTCAGCGTTATACTTGCTGTAGTGCCTTTTGGGGCCATGTCTTCTTTGCAGCAGTCCTGGGCTGGAAGCACTGAGAGGTGTGCACGTGGCTGCTCTTTAAAAATGGCACTCGGTGTGATGAAGCAGCGAGCTGATGGCTTGGTGGGCGAATGAGAGCCCACTCGTCATCGAAATGGCGTGTTTCCCGGAAATGCGTGATAAATGAGGCAGGATTGGGATGATTCAGTGTGAAAAGCCACAATGGCATCCTTTTTCCCACCCGCTACTGCACTTAGTGCAAATCTGGAATGATTCCACCCCAAGATTTTTAAGATATGCTATGTATATTGCTCAAACGTTTGTAAATGTATGGTTATACTTGCTTTTTGGCAAAAAAACTATATTGATTAAGAATTTGTTTTAACCTCTGTAAGTTCTTCAAGACTTTTCAACAACTATTATAATGTTATACATACCTGACTACGAGGTATAGATTTTGCAGTTCTGATGGAGGATTACATCACCATTCACTCTGTTGTGAACTGTCTCCAAACTCAAATCCCGATGATATCTATGTGTTAATTTGAATTTTCTGAAACTACAATCAATGGGATGAACTCCTCCATCAATATCCAGTGACTAGTGTAGTGATGCCTGAAGGAAATAACAGCAGGTTGATATGAGAACTGTGAACATGTTAGCTCAGCAGTCAGTAAGTCAGCTCCCTAGTATTAGCACTCCTTTCACCACCCTTGTTGATGTTACCTCTGAAGCCGTGCCTGAGTTTATTTTATCTGCAGTGAGTAGCCTGGGGACAGATTTCTATAGATTTCACTATCCGTGATGGGTAACTTCCAGAATGTTTCCATTGATTATAAAGAGAGAACAAAGGTTACCATTGCCCTCGTGACAATCTCTGACAATACAACAGTTTTCCCAGAAGTAAAGGACAAATTCTACAAAGTTCATTATGGCTCACATGAAATGTTATAACTTAAAAATAATCTTGGACGGTGTTAATAACCAGATATACATATATATTAAAAGAAACAAAACATTGATGTTTCACTACAGCAAGTATAATGCTGAAAGAAGTGGCTTGAGCACCATGTTTTAGTGCACTGGTTTTAAAGTTACCCTAAAATTCCTCAATGCACTTTTTAAGTTCTGACTAAGTTTGATCTAAGTGGGTTAAAATCTTTGTTAAAATAATATGCACAGCAAGTTTACACAAATATATAAACCCATACACTCAAAGTAGCACTTAATGGAATTCAATCTCAAGATTTCTAGTTTATTGGTTAATTATACTGGAATAATATATCCTATTAATTATTGTACAGATTGATAGACAACAATGACGTTCTGACAGTTAGATATTCTAACATTTCAAAGAGAGGGAAGAAGGCACCAACGTTTAACATAATCTTGATTAAAATAAAATATAAATCTGCACGCATTTTAATTATACACTTACAGGTTGTTTGAATCCTCCCAAATAAAATGGTTTCAGTTGTATGGAACAGGTGCCCATGTTGAATCTGTCAGAAATGTAAATTAGATTCCTGCATAAAAGCACACTAATTTAGTCCCTCTCAAATTTTCTAATCTGCATTCTCCCTATGAAATTTGTAATCCTAGGGTTATCACGTTAACTCATTTTAATGTTTTGTTTGGTTAGCACTGAAAAACGAACAATATACTTAATGTATAATCATCACCTTCACAATCCAAATTTATTACAAAATGTACTACATTAAAATAGGTTTTTGTTCTTGTTTTAGGATACTCTGCAGCACGTTAGTATCATAATATAACAAAATAGGAAATAGCATATCAACATTAATTTTGAAAAATGGCATTAAGTAGAACCCACTTGTATCGATCACTGCTTGAAGTAATCTCTGGTTTGTATGACGGTGCAGGTAGAGGGCTCAAGTCCAGTTTATCAAAACCCACTTGTACCAATCAGTCTGTGCTGGGCTCATTTGATGCCCTGCTGGGTGCTTGACAGTGACCTGCATTTTAAATAACTAATTACTGATGTGCTCATCATTTCTTCTCAATCTTACCTCTCTTATTTGGTCCCATTCTTTTGGTATGTGCCAAATTGACACATTGAATAGAGCGCTGCACTACTCAGAACTAATTTAAAGAGCCGGGGATCTCAGCGATTTAAATGATCCACTTTGTGCTCAACAGCATTTAGTGAGAACGTTGCAATGGAGCTACATGAATGTGATTCAAAAAGAGTAGAGGCTGAGAGGAGGAAATGAGCATCTAATTAGTCAATTCCTTAGTGTGCTAATTTAAATTGTTGGTCAGCGCTGAATGTCAGTACTTGGAGAACTAGCTGTAGCATTCAAAAGTAGGAGTCTGGTTCTATGATCATGGATAATCTAATCAGGTCAGGAGAGATGGGGACATTTGCCATTCACCTCCATCCTGCTGTGTGCATCACCCCAAACCCTTCACTCGACATTCTCACCTACTCCATCACATTACTCCTCACCCAAATTTACATGCATTCCACCGCTTCCCTTTCTATGCACTTCCCCACATTCCCATCCATCCATTCATCACTCCCACTCACCCTCATCCTTGAACAATGTCATACCTCTCCCACAAAGTAACTCTCACCAAATGCATTCCATCCATTAGATGAACTCATGCCATTACCACCTCTCATGGGTTCTTTCTCTAGCCACAAGAGAAGAGAACACAGATCACCAGGGAAGGAGAATATAAGAACATATGAAGTAGAAGCAGGAGTTGGCCTTTCGCCCTCTTGAGTCTGCTCTGCTATTCAACTAGATCATGGCTAATCTTCTACCTCAAAGCCATTTTTCTGCACTAACCCTGTATCACTTGATACCTTCAATATCTAAAAATCTGTTGATTTTCATCTTGAACATACTAAAGGATTGAGCCTCCACAGCCCTCTGGGGTAGAGAATGCCAAAGATCCACCACACTCTGAGTGAAGAAATTCCTCCTCATCTCAGTCCTAAATGACCTGCCCCTTATTCTGAGACTATGACCCCTGATTCTAGAGCCCCCACTCCAGCCAGGGAAACATCCTTTCTGCATCTACCCTGTCCAGTCCGGTAAGATTTTTATGTGTTTCAATCAGATGACAACTCATTCTTCTAAACTCTAAAGAATACAGGTCCAGTCTCCTCAATCTCTCCTCTTAGGTCAGTCCTGCCATCCCATGAATCAGCCGGATGAACCTTCACTGCACTCCCTCTATGTTAAGTGTATCCTTCCTTAGGTAAAGAGACCAAAACTGCACACAATACTCCAAGGGCAGCCTCACAAAGGCTCCATACAATTGTAGTAAGACATCTTTACTCGTGTACTGAAATCCTTTTGAAATAAAGGTCTTCCTAATTGCGTGCTGCATTTGCTTATTAGCTTTCAGTGACTTATGAACAAGAACACCGAGGTCTCTTTGGACATCACTTCCCAGTCTCTCACCATTTACAAAAAACCCTGCATTTCTGCTTTTCCTACCAAAGTGGATAACATCACATTTTTGCATATTTTAAAGCATCTGCCATGTTCATCTGCCATCTGGAAGAAACTGAAAGTGCCCTCCGCAAATTTCCCAACTTGCAAGCACAAAAAAATGGGCACTGGGAATCAATGCAGCTTTAGCGTGACTCAAGGTTGGAAATGAGGAGTTGGCAAGCTCCCAGCTACCTGGTGACACAATTAAATATCAGCCACCAACTTGTTTTATGGCAATCAGTTATTTTGACTTGATTTCAAAAGTGAATGAATGGTTATCTCTGTAATGCTAACTTACTGCTGTCCTCTCAGTTCCATCCATCTGCTGTTGCCCCCTCTGGAACTGCCTTCTCTCTTGTGAAGCTATTCATCTTTAATCAGCTGTCTGCTGGTGCTGGTCATGTTGCTCCTCATCTGAGGTACAATCTAAAGCAGCCAAAGTGTTTCCCATCCTGATTTGACAGAACAGACCTCCAAAGTGTAGGAAGTAATCCCTCAGGAAGATTTCTGTGAACCCATGAGCAGGTAAGAAAGCAGCTGTGAATTTTGAGCATTTATTGTCATGCTTCCATGAGATGGAGATGGATTGACCTCCCTCAGTTGCTGCCATGTTCTTACCTTGCTTTTTTTGGTTCACATCCTGAAAACTGGGAAACCCCCTAAGCTGACATGAGACTGAAAAGTATGTGTAAGTACTGCTCTAATTGAGTGATTAACATATGTAAATTGGCAACTAGCCTACTGTCCTATGTCCCTAGGTTCCTAATTAGCATTTCTTGATGGGGTTGCATGCTTGCTGCATCACACACTGGAAGTTGGATGGTTGGAGCTGGGTACCTGATGCACTGACACCTTTGCCAATTTTAACCTTGACCACAACCGATCTTGCCTTTATAGTGATCATTTGAGCTGCTACCCAAATCAGTCATTATAATCAAACTCTACTATAACTGCATTGCACAGACTGTGATCATTAAACTGTCAACACACACATACTTAATCTAGCCAACAACCAAGAGTGTTAGAGAGAGAAATATAACATTAGCACTTTCTTTTAAAATCTCATTTTCTAACAATTACATAAGTTGCATTTTTTCTTTCTTTAATTTTACTTTATGATTTTCCCTACTTACATTTTGTCTTCAGTCAGCAGTGCCCCTGGGCACTGGCAGCCTATCAGTGCATTGCTCCAGTGCCAATTCTTCATGGCTGACACTGTTCTGCATTATTGTCTGAAGCCTATTAAAGAGAGGATAGCATAGCATCGTGGCCAAGTCCAATTATCACACATTTACTCTCTAACTGTTGTCACTGTGTAGTGATCAGAGCTAAAACCTGAATCTTCCTAGTCTGTGTTGCTAAGTACAACAAAAAAAGTAGATGATGGTATTAGTACATTATTATTTCTCCATCACTCAGTCTTTTCTACTGTACTCTCCTTCTCTACTTCTTTCAGAATCATCCTTCCCCCTCAAATCCATACCATGAATGCTGCCAACAAACCCATACTGCATCAGTGTAAATATGTCAGTTCCTATGAGTAGTATTATTAATGCTGTATTGAGCTAACAGTAAATTGCTAATTGTAGAGAATTGAATATGTTTTTATGCTGAGTTTGTGACCAATATAAATTGGGTTGAGGTTTTTAAAATTTGATGTCCTTATCTCTTTACAGCCAACAGAAAGGAGAATTTCATCAAAGCTAAAAGGACAATTGTTATAATTCAACCTTACTGAGGTTGAAATTAGACTTGGGCATATGAGGGACTATAGCAAATCATTAAAAAATTAACAGCGTACAAAACAGGCAGCCAATTCATGATCTATGGCACTACCAAGAAGCAAGTTCATCCCCATTGTGTCATCTAATTAATGCCAACCTATAACCAGCTAATTCATCTATTAATTTGCCTTTGGTCCATGGAGGACCACTTTTCTTGCTACTGGATTTGGAGGACCTCTTGAAGGCACTGCTTCGGTACTTCTTCAGTGCTTTGACGTGTCTGTTGTAGGCTGCTTAAGTTTCAAAATATTTTACGAGTGTGGGTATCACTGCCCAGTAAACTATGACCAAAAGCAGCATTCTCACTCAAGCTAACATGCCCAGTACTGAGGCACTAACCACCCGGAAGCAGTTCTGGTGGGCAGGACATGTCGTTTGTATGCCTCCAGACTCCAAAAGCAACTGCGCTACTCGGAACCCAGTCATGCAGCATTTTCCCAGGAAGAAAATGCAAATGCTCTAGGGATGCCCTTGAAGCATCTCTGTAGAGCTCAAACATCCCCACTGACTCATTGGAGTTCCTGGCTTGTGACTGACCAAAGCGGAGATGGTTTATTCGAGAAGCCACTGAACACATTGGGAGGCTTCATTGGGAGCATGCAGAGGGGAAGTCAAGGCAAGAGGAGGAAATGCATTAAGCTCCAAACACCTCATTCGCCCAACCCTTCTAGCACCATATGCCTTGCATGTGGTAAAGTCTGCAGATCACGCACTGGACTTATCGGTCATCTCAGGACACATCAAACCAGAATGGAAGTAAGTCATCCTCAATCTTGAGGGGCTGCCTAAAAAGAACAGGGTCCTGGTCATGCCTCTTCTGTACTCTTTAACTTATCAATAGCAAGACCAAGATCAGAATCCGACCACATGTGGAATTGTGTGAAAACCTAACAGCAATGTTTCCTTTACGTTACCCAGGTGCAATCTAGAAAAGCAGGAAAGAACAGGCCATGCACAACCAACGTTCCTTTTAAGATGTTTATATGTGTGGTCACATGGTAATCTTGAAGTGACCCCTAGTGCAACAAACAGTATGCAAAATAATTTAAAGGGACGACACACTGAAAAAAAAAAGCTGCATGCAACAATTAAATTTTAAAGGGAATATTGCTTCTCTCTACGTCATAGGATGTCAGAGTTCTAATATGCTAAGCAATCCCACAATAATCTGATCAGGCTCTGCGATCCTGCAATAAATTAGTGACCTCCACCACCTAGAAGGACAAGGACAACCGATGCAGGGGAACACTACCACCTGAAAGTTTCCCCGCAAGCCACACACCATCCCGACATCTTGACTTGGAACCATACTGTCATTCCTTCACAGTCACTGGGTCAAAATCCTGAAACTCCCTCCCTGATACCATTGTGTGTGTACCTACACCACATAGACTGCAGCAGTTCAAGAAGGCAGCTCACCACCACCTTCTCAAAGGCAGTTAGGGATGGGCAACAAATGCTGGCCTAACTAGCAATGCCCATATCTCACGAAAGGATAACAAATAAAAATGCTATGATCTTGTTTGAGACCAGTAATTTTTCTTAAAAAGAAAGAAATCCAAAATCCCAGTTATTTACTTCAACAATGAAGCTACAAGATTCCACAGTTTAAAACAAAATAAATTTTGTTTGAGTCAAACAAAGTAAACACTAAATATTCTCTTGAGCAACAACCTACACTCTAAAGCACAGAATCAACATAAGTTAAACAGGTAAATTGCAGTCATTTAAAGCTATCACATCAAATAGCAGATACTGTATGACTAAGACAGCTCTTACAGATTGGTTCAGCAGTCCACTCAGCATATAAATTTTCAATCCCAGTCACATATTCCTTCAAAACTCTATCTTCTTCATGAAGAATTTCAGCTCCTCTTCTTCTAGGATTTAGCCTGAACACCAGCTGACAGAAGCATACAACCAACCCGAGCTCCACAGTCACGATCTGCATCATCAATGGCACGCATCTACAAAACCTCCTCAATTCTACTTACAATGGTCTGGATGACATAAATCAAAAAATGTTATCTTCAAGTAAGAGAAACAGCTGCAGCAATTGTATATTTGCCTAGTCTCAGCTTCTGGATCTAGTTTCTGTCCTCTTCAGCATGCCTCTACGGCATCACTGGGATACATCATCTGAGCTCTGATGGTTCTTTTGTATGGTTTCAACCAGTTTCAGGTTTCCCAGAAGTTTTGGTTTCCAATCTCAATTTCAATTTTAGTTTAATTAGAAACTGGGAGGGTCAGTTTCCTTTCTCAGTTTCACTTTTCAATTAGGGTCCATCTCAAAAAAATACTTGCTTTGAAACTACAGATTCCATCACATAACAAAAATGTAATTTTTCTTTACTAATGTAAATGACAAAGGAAATAAAGAAAATAGAAGGCAGTTCTTGACTGGTTTGGAAGCAGCCTATCTCCAGCTGTCAGTGCTTTGTAACAGAACCGGCTCTCCAAAGGGATCACCTTAGCTAATGGCACCACAAAGTGGCTCTTTGAATTTTTACTGTCAATTGGATATCTCTCAGGAGTAATTAATATCTGAATTTTTAGGTAACTGTAATAACTTCATGAAGCAGCAGGTTTGGTGAAGAAAAGGCTAAACTTTATTTAGGAGACATGAAGAGTTGCTTGCATGCTAGACACAATCTTCCCGTTGGAAGCCCCACCCAAAGAATTACCCGTGCAATATGCTTATTGGTCAAAGCCCCCATAATCGCATCACGTGATGAGTGATTGTCAGGAGGAAGGGACAATACATCTAGTTACTACACTTCCTCCCTCTTTAAGTTTCTTACATTTACAATTTTTAAAAAAGTGTCAGAAAAATCAGCAAACATTTGTACAGTCTCTGGTGATTACAAATCAAATCTTTGAGGAGCTCGGTGGAGATGGTTAGAGTGACATAGCTCTACCGAAGGAGGTTCCTGAACACGATGAACGGGACCTGGGGCTGCACTAAAAAACACATCGTTGGAACTGGGTAGTTCTGTATTTGGCAACTTGTTAGATATGTCTGGAATATCAGCTCTAGGATGATCACACACCTCAGAAGTCGGCAGCAAAACATCAAACACAGGTTGATCTTGCATTCGTTAGGATAGTTCTCTAGCCTGAACATGATCTATATGTCAATGTACTATTCCATCTTCAACTTACACTTAAAAAGTTAATGGACCAGTCTCTGATGGGTCCTGGAATTCAACAAGGACTATTTCCAAAATTACACACCATTTTTTAACTCATTCATGGGATGTGGGCATCGCTGGCTAGGCCAGCATTTATTGCCCACCCCTAATTGCCCTCATTCAGAGTCATCCACATTGCTGTGGGTCTGGAGGCACATGTAGGCCAGACCAGGTAAGGACAGCAGATTTTCTTCCCTAAAGGAGATTGATGAACCGGATGGGTTTTTACAACAATTGACAATAGTTTCATGGTCATCATAGGACTTTTAGTCCCAGACTTCCATGGAATTCAAATTTCACCATTTCCTGTGGGTTCCCAGCACATTATGGTGGGTCTCTGGAATACCAACCCAATGACAATAGCACCATGCCACTGTATCCCCAAACACACAAGCCTTGCTGTGTAGATTGTAGTTCAATTTTTGATTATTCTAGCTCTGTGTCACCTTCCCCTCTAAATTTGGAAACACTAAGTGTAAACACATATGCAAACGGCGTTTCAGCAGTAACTCTGGAGGTGTCGAGCCCATTGTAGTACGTGGTGTTGTACGGTAACTTAGGAGAAATCCGGAAAGGTGAGACTCCAGAGTACCTGTGGATAAATTCTTCATTCCAGCTTTAAAGGTTTGGACAGATCTTTTGGCGAGACCATTGGATGAAGGATGCCAGGGAGCAGTCTTTATGTGTCAGATACCATTCAGGTCCGTGAATCTCTGAAATTTCACACTGGTGAAAGCTGTTCCATTATCAGAAACAATAGTCTCAGGTAAACCATGTATACTGAAGGAATGATGCAGCTTTTCAATAGTTGTGGCTGAAGTTGGCGTTTTTGCTTCATAGACACCAAGCATTTTGAATGCGCATCAATGATTAATAGAAACATGGTGCCTAGAAACAGTCCTACATTGTCAATATGCAGTCCAACTAAGGTCGACCAGGCTATCCCCATGGGTAGGGAGGAGCTGAAACAGGTAGTTTTTGGTGTTGCTGGCAAAGGGAACAGTGTTTAACCATGCTCTCCATGTCACTGTCTATTCCTGACCACTAGACGTAGCTACGTGTCAGCATTTCCATCTTCGATATGCCTGGGTGTGCACTGTGGAGCTTTGCCAATAGTGATTGACCACCAGACGTAGCTATGTGACAGTACTAGGTCTCTGTTCATCCAATTCTTGATCTGTTTGACACATACAGGTGATGAATCCAAGAAATTTAACACTAACACTAACTCTTGTGGAGTGGGTGTATTGACAAGGATACCTGGTAACGGAAGCCAATTAAGTGCATTTGCATTGGCTATATGCAAGCCAGGGTTAGTGACACAATACCCATTTGATGCCAGCCCCTAAGGGGGCAATGGCCTCACATTTGCCTCTTACCCTCTCCCTTAATGAGTTCCTGAAACTTCTCCTGTATGCGGTGGAACCCTTTCAGCCAGTTGAAAGGTTTACCCTCACCTTCAATGAAGTTTCCCTGCCTTTGGACTCACCTCCATTTTCATTCACACCTTTCCTCACTGGGCATAGTTGCTGAGTTCTCCCAAAATCTTCAACAGTTAAGTCATCCACAGATCTTCCATCCCACCACCTAATTCTTGGATGGATTCTAGTGGACAAAGGCTATGCATTGGCTCCTCACTCCTCTGCAACCACCACAAGCAGAGCCACAAAGGCATTACAATGACATCTGCTGACAAGAACCCTCATAGAGCAGCCCATTGGCCTGCTGAAAATTTGCTTTCGCTAGCTGGACTGCTTGGGTGGAGTCATGCAATTTGCACCTGTCAGGATATGCCACATGGTCATGGTCTGCTGCATTCTTCACAACATGGCTCAGCAAAGGGGAATGCCTGTTGAAGAATCAGAGGTAGAGGAAGGTGTGATGTCTTCAAAGGAGGAGGAATAGGACATGGGTGAGGATGGAGCAGGGGACATGGAGGGAAAACTTTCTGCTGCTTGAGGTGGGAGGTGTGACCATGGAGATGGCCAGGCCCAGGATGTCAAGTTGATTGTGAGGGGCTATCTGATCCAGCAAAGGTTCAGCAGATGAACTCTGTGGCCTGAGGGATGAACTGTGAATGCAACAAGACTGCACTGGGATAAGAAAGACAACCATGCATTCAGCCTATGCAATCTTACTGTCACAGAAATAGACAACTGCCTGGACACTCCACCATTATTGGTGAGAAGCTAATGTTTTGTTTGCACACTTCCATGATTATTCATCACAAAGTTTATTAAATCATGATAACAGAGAGTGAGTTTTTTTTTATAGAGTGAGCCTTGCTCACTAATAAATCGCAACATCTACATAACACCACAGTGACTCACTTAGTGCTCAAATTGACACGGTGCCTTTGTCAGACAGTCCTGCATTGTTCTTCCCTTGTTGCTTTGGAGGAGATGGAGGCAGTCAGCTGTGGCAGTCATCCTTGTCTTGGAGGGACCCATTGGAAGCTCTCCTGGATCTGCTCTGCCTTCACCTCTGAAGGAGCAGCTCTCCACCTCCACCTCCATCCTCATAGGTGCTCCCTCAGAGGGACTGAGAGAGCCGAGGATGATGAGGCTGCTGTGAGAACTATGGCACACTCATCTTCTTCAGGTAAATTCTCAACCCTTGGTTGATGCTCCTGTTGGCTTGAGGGAGGCTGTTACTGGGGCACAGCTGGCATCCCCTCCAGCCACCTCTGCGCCACCTGCATAACTGACCTGTCCAGGCTGCAAATAGCTTCATGTATTCCATGGACATTAGTACTCAGTTGCTGAACTGACTGGTCCAGACTCCATAAATTGTCATGAATTCTGTGCAGGATAGTACACTGCTCCTGCATGCATCCTGCATATAGCTTTGTGTGAGGTTGGCCAATCTCTATGGGAAGAGATCATGTGCTCTAAGACATGAGAAATGGTCAAGCTCATCTGCTGCTTGCACTCCTTCATTTGTAGTCTACAAGGCTGCACAGCCTCAGAGAACCCCCACAGATGGGAAAACATCTGCTCCTACTTCTCCAAGTACCAGCCCACTTTGTTTGACTCCTGACGGCCCTCATTGCTGCCAAGCAGAACATCACTGTTACAGTGCGCATGTCTTCATGGAATGGCTTGCTGCTGTGTGCCAAGGTTATTAAGTAGTATACTGAGCTCCTCAATCATTGTTCAATCTTTGGTCCCACACCTATGAGGGAAAGGCTATTTTATTCAGAGTCACATGTGGAGAGAGGCCCCTCAATGTGGTTGTTCTGCTCAATTGCACCACTTTGCTGGCATCTCCATTAACTACATTTTACAGTCTGTACACACAGGCAAAAGAGAAGAGAAAATGCTAAGTGCCATCAATGACTGCATTTTCAAAGGAGCTCTGAGCCAGCAGAGTGAAGCCTCAAAGCAATGGATCCATCAAAATTTTTAACAACTGATTGTGTACACTTTATGCAAGGCATATTTGCAGATGGTCTTACAAACAAGGCACAGTAGCGAGAGGCTTCAGAATAGTCTTTTCTCTTACCTGAAAGCCCCTTACCTGCACTTAACAATAAGCAGGATGATTCAGGAATAAAAACAAAAAAACTGCGGATGCTGGAAATCCAAAACAAAAACAGAATTACCTGGAAAAACTCAGCAGGTGTGGCAGCATCGGCGGAGAAGAAAAGAGTTGACGTTTCGAGTCCTCATGACCCTTCAACAGAATTGATTCAGGAACACCACTGGTGACTGAGGCAGGTCTTTTATCCTGCCCACTCTGTTGTTGGCCTATCTCCATTCTGATATCCTGGTAGCCTGATCTGTGAGCAGATTTGTCATTTACCTAATTGAGGCCCCAACTGGGGAAAATCACTGCAAATACTGGATTTGTCACAAAGGCAGTCTTGCAACCAGGAATTGAGCCTGCCTTCCGTTTCCCATCTCCCAATGGGAAAATCCAGCCCATTACTACCTTTACACCCTGGTCATGAAAATGGATGTGGAAATCTGCCTAATGCTCCTACAAATAAAAATCAAAGATATATGGGTAGACTCGAAACCAACAAACAAATCTTAGCAAAATACTAGTTTTGTTGTGTTCAGCCTGTCTAAAACTGGGATGAAGATTGGCAACTGCTGGAAGAGGTTATTTTTAAATTTTTGCTACTAATTTAGGCTGATTAGCATTGCATAATTACAGTACTAATAAATAATGTGTCCTAACGTGGTGAGCACTATTAGTTTTATAAGTAACTAACTGATTTAAGTAGGATGATAGGAACACCAGAGACATTTGATTTTACAGCTCAAGATATTCTTGTCTTCTTTAATAAACTTGAAAATTTGAGCAGCAAATAGTTAACCTATTAGACAAAAATATCTTCTCTCTTGGTTAGTAGAATCAATTGCTTTGGGAGATACGAGGATGTCATTGCTTTAATTATATTAATGTGTTTTAGATTTTATTGTTGCGAATTAATAAGGTTTTTTTCTTAACAATACAATTAAAGGCCAACATGGTTTCTTCTAAATATTATTTTAAAATATAGTGTACAGGATCAAATTTGATTGAGCTTGGAAGTGCTTTGAAATTCTCTGAATGTTCCTGTCCCTAATAAGGAACATTTCAGTAGAACTGTGAAATTACAAGCAAGCACCATAATCCTGTAAAATCCACTCAGAAGTTTTACTTTATAGCAACCTCACCTTAATTAGATAAACAACGTACACAAGTATTATTTAGTTACATTATGCACCATGGAAACACTTTTATCTTAGCATGCTTGGTACCATCTCTTTTGTTGCAGTAATCATTACACAGTTGAGTGCCTTGAAGAAGGTTGTGATTGGTGGATTTGCTTCATGTTTTATTCATCAGTGCAGTGACTATTTAGACTGTAACAATTGTGTATGCAAAATTCTAAATTTATACTTGAAATAGAATTTCAAACAAAATTGCAGTATAATTAGGGCATCACAAGGTGTAAGCAACTGATTCACCTAAGATTTCAAAAGATATTTCACTTTCATGCCTATACAGTCTTCAATAAGCAAGCATTTGTGGCATGTGTTTAATTGGTTACCTTTTGCTTGTACTACCTACCCTTCATTCTCGCTAGATGTTTACAGCACAACTATCAAAGACAAATTTATATAATGCTTTTAATATGGAAAGACATCTCAGATTATTTCACAGTCAATAAAGAATGGATGCAAAGCAAAAGCAGGAGATATTAGGAGAGGGACCTGATGCTTAGACATTCATACTGGTGTCAAGGAAGATCTTAAACGATGAGAGGGGCATGGAGAGACAGAAAAGTTTAAGGAGGGAATTCCAAATTAGGGCCTAGGCGATTGGAAATAATGGTGGAAAGAAGATGGCAGAACCACAAAGTTCAGAGTCAAAAGAAAGTAGAGTTTCAAGCTGGAAGGTTGTAGACCCAGAGGATGTGGCCAACATGGACAGGTATGAGATCACAGAAGAATCTAAAGCTAAGGGTGAGAGTTCTAAATTTGAGGTAGTAGAGGACCAGAAGTCAATACAATTCATTGAGGGGTCAGAGATAACCTTGATTTGGTTCAGGATATAATATGGATGGGCAGCAGAATTTTTTTATGAGCCAAAGTTTATGGAGGGTGGTGGAGAGGAAATCAGTCAGGGGCACATTGGAGTGATCAAGTATGGACTGTTTTATTCATTTATGGGATGTGGGCATGGCTAGCTAGGCCAGCATTTATTGCCCATCCCTAATTGCCCTTGAGAAGGTGGTGGTGAGCTGCCTTCTTGAACCGCTACAGTCCATGTGGTGTAGGTACACCCACAGTGATGTTAGGAAGGGAGTTCCAGGATTTTGACCCAACATCAATGAAGGAATGGTGATATATTTCCAATTCAGAATGGTGATTGGCTTGCAGGAGAACTTCCAGGTTGGGGTGTCCCATTGTATCTGATGCCCTTGTCCTTCTAGATGGTGGTGGTTGTAGGTTTGGAAAGTGCTGTCTAAGGGGCCTTGGGTGAGTTTCTGCAGTGTATCTTGTAGATGGTACACATTGTTGCCACTGTGCATTGATGATGGGAGGGAGTGAATGTTTATGGAAGAGGTGACAATCAAGCGGGTTGCTTTATCCTGGCCCAAATCTGCATATAATGTCACCAAGCAGCAGCAAGTAGATGAGAAATGATCAAGATTGGGACATTGGGACCTGCTGAGGTACAAGTGCAGGTGAGAAACAAAGCTATGTTTTTAGATGCTCTGGCTATGATTAGATAGATAAAAATAAAACAAAGTAAGAACAATCACACCAGGTTGGAAATTGAAGGGGAGACATCGGAGATGCTGGTTGACTATGTCAAATGCTGGAACCGAATTTGATGAGCTATAATACAAAACAGTCACAGAAAAGATTGTTTATAACTTTGCTCAGAATAATTTGAGGGAAATGGGATGGACAGAAATTGAATTCAAAGGTTCAAACAAGAAGAGGGATCTGGATTTGCAAAGTTACTTTTTCAAGGACTTTGGAGAAGGTTAGAGATGGGGCAACAATTAGACAGGATGGAGGATTTGAATGGGTTTTATGAAGAGTTGGATAATTCCTATGGTTTTGAAGGGAATAGAACACTGCCTGCATGGAGGGTACTATTTATAATGTTAGCTGGTATGGGGACCACAAATAGAAGTTAGGCAGTCTGGAGTTTAGTGGGAATCCATTGAGGGAGCATAAAATTGGTCTAATATATAAAATAAGTTTGGCGAGGACATGGGAGAGAACTTAGAGAGAGAGAGATGGAGATTCCGAGCAACAGAGGTACTTGACTGGGTGATCTCTATCTTGGTGATTAAGAAATCTATAATTTTCTCATACTTGAAGTTAAAGGCAAGAAGGTACGGGAGCCAGGAGGGGTTTAATGAATTGAATGCTAGTAGACAAAGGTTGGTAGGGTTATATTTGTCTACACATCCTTTCATGGTGCCCTTCCACAAACACACACACACACACTCTCTACATCCTTTTTATAAAATTCTTGTGGGAGATAGCATTGACTATAGGGTGGCAATGGCAATAATCTAAACAATGCAACAAGGCTTTCCACCTGTGTTTCTGCACTGTCAAGCATATTTAGATGCTTCATATATTTTTGAGTTGTCTTCTACGCTTCGGTCTGTACCCTTCCGTCCAACATATCCAAAGATCAACCATTTGTGTTCATCTAAAATCTGTTCGGTGCAGTATTCAGAGAGCACTTCATTGTCGAAGATGTCATCTTTCACATGAGACAATAAATCAAAGCCATCAGTTTATTTAGGTGGATTGAATGATCCATGACATTGTTGAAAGCACAGGAAGGAGTTCTCAATATCCTGGCCAACATTTATCTGAACTAACATCACCTAAACAGATTAACCTGTCATTTATTGGATCTGATGTTTGTGTGACCCAGCTGTGGGCAAAATAGCAGCTGTGGTTGCCCACAAAATAACGGTGACTAACTTTTAAAAGTAATTAATTGGCTATGAGGCACTTTGGGACATTCTGAAGACATGAAAGGCACTACATAAATGCAAGTTCATTCTTTACATGACATTACTCATAAGCTGAGGAAAAAATCAAGCTGGGCATTCAGCAGAGTTGGGTGTGCTGGAAAGTGGAATGCGATTAAATAGCCCACACTGATGGTTCCATCTCATCGAATGTAGTTTATATTTGAAAGGGGCCTGTGCATTCCATCAAACAGCTCAGTAGCAAAGAACAGCACGGCCATCAGTGTAAAATGTAAAGTAAGTAATGGTAGCTAGAAAAGTCTAGTAAAATATAACTTTTAATTAGAAATAGAAGCCACACAATTTTCCCACTAACGTACCGTGTTGGTGTACAAAGGTCCTTTATGTTAAGTTGCCATTCTTCATGTGTGAATATATATATTGATTGCTAACAGGCTGTATGACCAGGGAAGAGTGGCATATTTCACAGTTCACTCCAATCCTGTTCCCTCCTGATATTGAGACTTCTAGTAGGAACCTTGGCATCCTATCCCTAGCATAAAAAAATCTGAGGACAATAATAGTGCCCACATCTCCTCCCAGCTAACTCAGTACAGGATTGAATCTGCAATCTTCATGATGTTAATATTTTAGCATTTCAAAAAGTAGTGCATTTATCCAATGAGCTGTCAAGAAATTTGTTTGTAATGTTTATTTTTATCCTTTTCAAACTTTAATGCACTTTTAAAATTAGGGATCACCCTTGTAGGACAGAGCTGAGGAGGATTTTTTTTTCTCAGAGGGCTGTGCCACTTTGTAACTCTTTGCCCAGAAGGAGGTTGAGGTGGGGTCATTGAATATTTTTAAGGCAGAGGTAGGTAGATTTTTGTTAAGCAAGGGAATCAAAGGTTATCAGGAGTAGATGGGAATGTAGAATTCGAAACTCAAGCAGATCAGCCATGATCTTATTGAATAGCGGAGCAGGCCTGAGGGGTCGAATGGCCTACTCCTGTTCCTATTTCTTATATTCTTATGTTCTTTTAATGTTTGCACATTCCATCCATCCCATTCCCGACTCAGAAAACAAGCAAGCAAATAATCGTAAGGTGTTTGTCCTTCATGATATCTTTATAATCCATTGATTTTATACTTTTCAAGTTGAGATTTCAGTACTGAGGAGTACAATGCTTCACATTTGGAGCATCTAGTATCAGGATTAACAATTGTCAGGTCAGGTACAAAATGAATAGGTGCAGAATAAAGCTCATTCTCTTCTTCTGGAATAATGTACATCTGCTTTTATCTCAGAACAGCCTTACTGTACGAGTGTGGCATTTTTCTTTTAGTTTCCTCCACTAGCCAACCTGTGAAGTTTCTAATAGCATTTTTGATTCCAATAAGTGTCAAATACAGGGCATTATATACTGTGGGCCAACTGGAATGGTCAAGCTTGTCACAATGCATTTCTATTACAAACGTTCGACTTTACAAGACTATTGTGCTTTAAAATGTCTCTTTTAATTTAAGGTGAAATAGAATGTCCTGAATAGGGGAATGGTGATCACACTAACTTTGCCCAGAGACAAGCCCATGTGATCTGAAAACCAAATTGAAACCAGTTGAAAATTAAATGAATGTTTTCACAACCGGACACAGAGAAGGAACAGTTGATTTTTGAATACAGGCACAGAGACATGGAGAGAGAGAGAGAGGACACAGAGAGAGAGCAAGAGGGAGAGCAAGGGAGAGAGAGCCAGAGAAAGAGAGTTAACATGAAGAGCAGGAAAAGGCCATTTTTGTGAAAGCAAACATATAGGATGCTGGTAAGAGCTGGTTCAAAGAGAAGAGGATGGAACAGATGGGACTTTTAGAGATTTAAGAAACAAGGCGTCACTGAGATGGGTCTTGCTGTTGGAAGTCTGTTCTGACAGAGCAGAAGAATTTTTGATCGACAGTGGAAGATTTGACCTGACAGAGCAGGGAGAAGCGAGACTGCTGGAAGCCGGGAGTGCCTTGGAACTTAATCTTGTAATACTACACATCTGCCAGAAGTGCAGTACACAGAAGAAGGGGCTGAAAAAGTATCTCAATTGAGCTAATTAGTTAATGCAAAAATACATTTTCTTTTGAGTTTGATGTAACAATTACCTGTTAAGTAATGTTTAGTCTTTTTAATTTTAGTTTGTTTGTTATAGTAAAAGGCTTAAAATATGATTTTTTTTTTTCTTCTTCAGTTCCTTCTGTTGGTCGCTGGGAAATTAATCTCTTTCTAAAAGTTATTAATCTCTTTGGAGATCGTAACACTTCACTTAGGGCTAATGCCATCAGCAGATAAAGAATGTTCATTCTATCAATCTGGTTTGGATTTGAACCTGGAACTTGGAAATGAAATGACTAAGAGTCTTTTTCTAACTCACTCAGTCACAAAGCCGCAAACTCTCAGATTTGTTCTAATCTCTCAGCATAACCAATAGTAGTTAGTAGCATTATGAACACAGTTTCATAGGGAGTGCCTATTAGTTTTACCTTTCCTGAGGGAAACACCCTGCCTCTGTTTGACAGCTCTGCCAACAGTCTAGCCTTTTTTTTAAAGCTGTCAATGTGAAAAGTAACAGTTGGAACTTGCATCCTATCATTCTGTAGCACAGATATATTGGTACATCAAAGTGCCGCACCACCTGCTTCATTAGTTAGAAGATATTTTAATAAGCTTGAAACTCAGAACTAATACTTAAGAAAGCCCAAACAGTTTGCAGAATTGAGATGAAGTACCACAGGACACTACACAAAAGGGTACTGTAACTTCTATACAAGCAACATAAATAGTTGAAATACAACACAATACAATAACATTGAATGGTGGACTGGGCTGAAAGCATAGTCCCTTGAAACCTGAATATAAATTTAGCCCAGAAAAAATGATGAGGTTCTCCTTTCACTAACAATTTTGAAGGTTTAAGTGAAAGAATGTTGAGCCATGTCAGTTCAGTTCCCATTAAGCAGAATCAAACAACACTATATTGACAGTAACTTCTCATTGTTGGCATCATGGGACAGTTTTACACAAAGCATTCCCTTTTGGCTGCTGTCTATTTGAAAACACAATATGTTCAACTATAGGATAAGTCAAGCCTCCCTTCTGGCTTACTGTATTATTTCTCGAACACTATCTAGCTATAACCAAAGCCCCTCTTGGATAATAATATCACTGACAGGCACAAGGCTAATCAGAACACTTTACAAAAAAACTCTTCTAACTTACTCAGTTTGCAGCTCAGTGAGGTTTCTATTCCAAGCCAAATGTTGGCCTAGCTGTCACAGTGGTGTTAGTCATCCATAAGTTGTTGCTACTCAGGTCAGGCAAAGAGGTCTCTCAGATGAAAGCCTACATCATGCCCATCCTCCTTTCTATCATGTGCATTATGTCTTTAGTATTATGCGAATTATGTTGATATTCTGCCACCCTCAGTCTGAGGATAAGCCTACTGAGCTCTGTAAATGACATTTCCTCTGTATGGGCACAAGACCAGGATGCCTGAGACCCTCTCATTGGCTTTCCTGTGCCACCATCAGCTATTATCAGGGGTCTGAATGCCACTGTGTTGTAATTCAATTGAGTATGGATAAAAGATGATTTTGTATTTCTACTGATCAAAAGCGTTGTACAGAGAGATGACATGACTGGCAACGTTTCAATGACTGAAAGCCCAAAATATTGATTACTGCAAGGCAGACAATATTATCCATAAAGCAGGTTGACTCCGACAGCAGAATACCATTCTTTTCCAGTAAGATGCAAGAGAAAGCATATCGTAAAGAGAAAGATATGCATTAGGGACACAGGATGATAAATCTATTTCAACTTCTAAGTCCCTTTCAGACTTTCTGGGCAGGAGAATTCTATAAGAGCTTATTCAGGTAATGCCAGTGTCCATTTATGTGGTTAGACTTGGCACTGCATGAATCAAGAGACCTGAGGATTGTTAGAAATTGGTCCTCGGGCCTCACCAGTTCACACACGCCTCTGCAGATAGCTCACCTGAGCAAAGACATCAATATTGGGCCTTCCATCTTGGCAGCTGCAGCCGTTGGGTAAGTCCCAGGAGGGGAGTTTGGAGCAGGCTACAGAAAGAAGCCGTTATGCATCCTGTGGAGCAAATCTGGACATCTGCCCAGTTGATTGTTAACATTTGTAATGCTGTGATCCTTCAACAAGCAGTATACCCCTAAACTACATATTTAAGGAGCCTAACATATGTTCTAGGTTCCACTTGAAAAGCCTACATAACGGTCCCCTTAAGGTTAGCAGTGGGACCAACAGCTACACAGGTTGGATGCAGGCTAACCCACTAATAAAGCTGGTATGTGTTAGGCCTGCTCCACATCCAAAAAGTGCACACAACACATACCATTTTCTATATTGAGGAATTACTCCTTACAGCCTACATCCACATTTATTGGGTACTGACTGAACAATTAAGTCATTGTCAGATGTCAATGTGGCAACAGAATGATGTCAGCACAGGCTGTTATTTTCTTTAAGATGATTCGCACAATTGTTAAGATTCTAAAAGTAAATGTAATATCAGGAGACAACTTCAGAAATAGGAAAAATAAAATAGGACTAAACCTGTAATATTTAGGGGGACCTGTCAGGTTAAACATTTAATTAGTTCATCTTTCAAAATAGAAGGATGCCCCCTAGTCCAATCAATAATTTCTTCAATTCAACATGTTAACTGATTGGATTAAAGAGAACATTTTCTCAAGCTTCAATACATGCTTCATAATATTCAACAAATGAATTATAGACCACTGAGAGCTATTTAAATTTACAGGCATGACATTTAGTTTAGGTTTCACTTGAATATTGTTATCCAAGTGTATGGCCTGGATTTTGCAGTCAGTGACAAATGAAGGGTACTTGCCATTCATTACTTTTACAACTGTCCAAAGACTTTTTGTGGGTATTTGTACATCAAAAGCTGGAGATGGTTCAAAGGTTGTTTACTAGATTGATACCTGGAATGAGCAGGTTGTCTTATGAGGAAAGGTTTGACAGACTGGGCTTGTTTCCACTATAATTTAAATGAGTGAGGGGTGACTTGATTGAAGTACATAAAATCTTGAAAGGTATTAACAAGATGGGCATGGAAAGGATGTTTCCTTATGTGGGTGAGTCCAGGACAACAGGCACTGTTTTAAAATTAGAGGTCGACCTTCTAGGAAGGAGGTGAGGAGAATTTATTTCTCTCAGAGAATTGTACAACTTTGGAATTCTCTGTCTCAGAAGGCATTGGAGGCAGAGCCATTGAATATTTTTAAGGCGGAGTAGATGGGTTCTTGTTAGGCAAGGAAATCAAAGGTTTTTAGGGGTGGATAGGATTGTGGAATTCAAAACACAAAGAGATCAGCCATGATCTTATTGAATGATGGAGCAGGCTTGATGGGCCGAATTGCCTATTTCTGCTCCTTTTTCATATGTTTGTTTGTATCAATTTATGATCATCAAGAGCCCAAAACAGCGTGACATCCTCTACATGGGACATGGAAGCTGTGTCAACAGGTCAAGCAATAACATGTCTCTTAACCAACCAGACTGAAGAATCCTTCCTGAGGTGCACAGATTCTATATAATGAAGTGTAAGTTAGAACATTTAATACAATGTAACATCATATATTGAAAGTGAAATAAACATGGAAATAAACATAGGATTAAGAGGGAGATAAAAGTTACAGAAAGATAATGTATAAAACATATTCAAAACAAAATCTCCAAAAATAAGTAAAACCTGAAGGAATAGACTCTGCACTTACATATACTTTTAATTGCAGGGAGGTTGTTTGGTAACAATTAAGACTTATCAAACTTTTAAAATTTCACTTGCACATGAATGGATGTGCCCTAACTTTTTCTGGCACTTTTAGTGCATATCTAGTGAGGGTATAATGCAACTTCATGCCCTGCAGGTGTTTGAATCCTTTGGCGAAGGACTGGTTTAGCAAAGCTTGTGGAAGAGCAGGGAAACTCTGACAGCAATTTTCTGAGTTCCACATTCAACTAAATAAGTGTGGACACTGAAAGTTGATGCCCGATTTTCTCCTTAACAACAGTGAGTACTGATAGACTGTTAATCTTACCACAAAACCCAGGTCTTTGTGTTGTCAGGAAGAAATGAGAATACATTTGGGAGAAGAGGTAAATTGGAGAGACAGGAAACATTAACCTATTAATATGTTGTATGATGCATTTAGTCTTGACACACTTAGTCATTGAATTGCACATATTGACGTTGGCCAATTATAGGCTAATGAACCACCTACTTGAAATATTCCACGCTACTGTCAATTGGAATAAGTGTATTTATTTTTAATTTGGCTCACATGTTAGTAACAATAAGATAAAAGTACAGGTACTCCATGTTAGAAAATCTTAGAAGATCCATACCTTGTTGATGAGATAAGAGCATAAGAAAAGCCAGAATGAGAAAAGATTATTCAGTTGATCAGCTCTGCTATTTCCAGAGTCCATATGTGATTAACAATAATTAATAATTAACAATAATTCTGCAACCTTGTCTGCACCACCATCATCTGTTGATCAGCATTTAAAGAACAGAGAAAATAAAATCATGCAGTGTTAATAATATCTTTTTAAGGCTCAGCAATTCTGAATCCTCAATACCTCTGAGACAGAACAGTTTTAATTAGATTATTCTGCTTCCTTTTAGAAGGCAGATGTAATTAGTGTAAGAAATGACTATGAAGGTGAATGAAGCAGAAAATTGTGAGAGCAGCAATAGCCTTTGAACTACCCATTATAGCATATTGAATTTTACTTATGAAGGTAATTTAACTTTTCTTACATTGCTGAAATTGAAGTAGGAGGTTGCAATATAATGAGCAGAAAAGAAAAAGCTATATTTCCTCAAGACCTTGGTCCTCTAACAGTGATGGGACTCAGAGTTAAGAAGAAGTAAGAGCTTCCTTTTTTGGCTTGTGTCATATTTTATAAATACGGCATTAACCCTACATTTGTGTATTGTGAACATAAAACAACTAGGTTAATACTCAGGTCTAGCTCCTTCAATATGAACTAGTCTTTGGATGTGGAGTAAAGTGCTATTACCACTATAAATCATAGATCATAGAATGGAATTTTAACATTTTGACCTATCGAGAGTGTGGGAAGCAAGCAGCACACGGGGAACCTGGAAGTATCTGCAGCAAGTTTAACCCAGTGGCTTTTTAACCAAGCATTAACATCTGACTTCTGGGTAACCCAGCCAATTACCACAAGTGAGCACAATGATGACCTGCATAAGTCTATTCAGATGAGCAATTTAAAGTGGAACAGGATAGAAGACAGTTGAAGCATTATGCAGATGGAATAACAGAGAACGGAGAAAGCAAATGAACATATCACCCAAACTCCTCACTCCTCACTATCCTGCACTTCACTCCATGCCCCAATCTACCTTGCAGGTGCACCAATCCATCTCTATCTATCACTTCCTCACATCCCTGTCTGATCATCTCCCACTGACATTCACATTCATCTGAATGCAATGTCATGCCTATCCCCCAAAGTGACCCTCAACACCTGTTACCCATCTATCCATTCACTATTTTCCAATGAGAGGCAGATAAGCTGAGGTGGCCCTCTGACAGCTGCGATGAGCAGGCACTTGGAGAAAAGTGGAGTGTCAATTTGCCTGGCCATCAAAGATGAAGAGACGAGGTCCTTCCTGCTACTTGGTGACAGAATTAAGTATCACACAGCCACATTGGCTACAATACTCATGTTGACTTGATGTCATCTGCCAGTGAAATATAATCATGTGCACAATGTTCACTTAACACCCTCTAACCTTGACCTTAATCTCCCAGAGGTCCATAAAGCATCCCACTGGTAGTGGTGAAGGAGGAAGATGAAGACTGTTTTATGCTGGTCACTCACTCTGAGGGCACATCATAGGACCCATGCAGACTATGCACCGGTACAGATGCACACAACTCGTTTGGATTGGTAATACAGGTAGTTGGATATCACATGGAGCTGTATTTTCACATCGGTGATGGGGAATGGAAGTTGGGACCATTTCCAGATCCCTAATCCACCCACTGTGGAAATAGAAATGAGACCAGAGTTTCAAGGGGCAACATCTTAATTGATATGGAGGTGGATTTGGCAGCCAATTAATCGCTGCAGGTGTGAGAATGGGAACATAGGGGGGTGCCAGCTAAAGTTTGATTGGTACTCGCCACAACAGCCATTATGACACTTTGAGTGTTGAAAATGGACAATGAAGATTCTCATGGAGCTTTGAGCTGGATTTCTCATTTCCATGATGACTCAGGAGAGCTGGGAGCCTGGAACCTGGGGTAGGACAGCTCCTTATTTTTCAGGTGCCAATCTGGAGGTCATACGGGAGGCCATGAGGGAAAGGAAGGGTGTCCTGTTCTGAAGGGGACCACCAAATTGACCAAACAGTCCTGGGAGAAATTGCTGCCGCTGTCACCAGAAGTAGCATTGTGAGAAGGAGCTGTATCAAGTGCAGGAAAAGATTCAATGATCTTGTACAGCCTGGCAAGGTAAATGCCACCCCAACCCTTGGAACAGCTATCTGGATATTTGCCCTCCAGCAATTACACAAGCTAAGGAGCCTCATGTTGCTCCTGAACATGTGTACCCAGGGAACTCACTGACCCCTCAGAACGGACTTCACAGCACTGAAACATGCACCCCACAATGAACTGAAGAAGGTGCCATTGGCTATAGAGGACAACAATGTTATATCACACTGTCTTTTGTACTTGCAGGAAAAACTGACACATAATGCCTCAGAGAAGGCCTTAACAGCTAGAAGGGTACCCTAGCTGCAGAGCATTGCAGCATTGGAGGAGCAGACAATGGAAATCACCAGGATTGCAGATCACGAGGAAGTAGGCACTGACAAATGACAGTCATGGTGGAGCTAGTGATGCCAGAGAGCACTCATCAAGGATGTGCTTTGCACTCCATCCTAACCAAGAGCATGCCAAACATGGAGGCGCATTGGGAACAGGGCCGGTGAAAGAGTACTAGGTGCCCTCGACAAACCTTCAGCCTTGCGCATCCCCACCCTGCACCACCCCCCCCAACCAGACAATTAACTTTGAAAAACAAATATTGTGCATTAATAAGAATAAAAATTCTGCATTTAGAATTATAAATAAATTTTTCATGAAAAAGGAAATTATGACTATGCATTCAATATTACTGATTATACATTCTAATATACACTTCATAGGAAATGTACTAAAAGAAATGCACATTATAATGTGTAATATGGCTCACATAATGTAATACTATGTGTTCCTGCAATAGAAAATTACTAGATGATTTTATGTTTAATTTACACAATCAATAATCATTACGTTATACTGGGCTGGATTAAATTATGTTCTTCAATATTATTTACAGTTTTGTAATAGTCATGTAGGTGTGCAAATTTGTAAAACCGTTGCATAATCAGAATGAGGAATATAATATGAAATTTTGGGAAAGAATGCTGCAGTGAGCGTTGTGTCAGAAACGGATCTCAAGAGAATTGTCGACGTATTTATACAAGAAGGTGGGACATACGCTCAACATTCAGAAGACCAAAGTCCTCCATCAGCAAACTCCTAAATTCACATAACCCAGCCCCATTGATTAGGATTCATGATGAGTGCCTGCAAAATGTGGAATGCTTCCTGGATGTTATCTTTCACAGGAGGCTGACATTGACGAAGAAATCCAGCATCAACTAAAATCTGCTGGTGCGGCCTTTGGCCACCTGAGGCAGCGAGTGTTTGACCATCATGGCATCAACAGTGAAGCCAAGCTCATGGTCTACCATGCAACTATGATCCATTCTTTACTATACAGAGCTGAAACATGGACAACGTATAGGGGGCACCACAAAGCACTGAAATCATACCAACAACGCTGCCTGTGGAAGATCTTACATATTAAGAGAGAGAACAGACATACAAACATCAGTGTTCTCTCATATGTAGGCATCACAAGCATCAAGGCTATGATCATCCACCACCAGCTTCGCTGGGCTTATCATTTAGTTCGAATGTCAGATACCCAAAGCGGGTCTTCTTCTCCCAGCTCTGTCAGGGCAGACACATTAGAGGAGGACAGAAGAGATATTTCAAGGATGTGCTGGAAGCCAACATGAAGAAATGCAACATTGACATCAACTCTTTGGAGACCACTGCCTTGGACCAAACCAGATGGTGGCAGAGTCTGGAGATCCCAGCATTTTGAGACCCAATAACAACAAAATGAAGAGGAAAATTGAAAGCAGAGAAAAGAACATGCCATGACCCGAACATGATCAGACATCCCACATGACAACTGCCCTAGGCGCAATAAAGCCTCAGATCCCAAGTCAACCTCATTAGTCATCTTCAGACCCATGGAAGAAAATCATCCTCGCTACTGAGAAATAACCAATAAGTGTATGTGGATGTACATCATTAGATCTAGACTTTTCATTCCCACTGTTGAAGCCTGTTTGATTGCTTATGTAGTTTCCAGGGGTGAGACCGATCGAAGACAAAAAGATCTGAAAATATTTTGTGATGAGGAATCAAGTACACATTATACAGCAAAGTGGCAAAGTGTGAAATATAGTACTTTTTATATGTAATGGAATGCAAATGCTTCTAGACCACTTCAAATGGGTGAAATTAAATGGATAGAAACATTAGTATTATCTTTGTTTACCTTCTATTACCATCAAGATTGTGGACAAATGCATTTGTATAAAATCACCAAAGTGTCCTCGTCATTTCAACATGTCAGCCTTTCATGCAGTTAGTACATGTAATACAGGATGAAATTCTTACTAACAACTAAACATGATCTTGCTAGTTAATGTACATCACATAGGCAGGGAAGCTTCAATAAGGGACAAGGTGTCACCATCCATGAGCTAAGGTCACCACTTCAGAAGTCTCTGTTCATCATCTAGGAAGACAAGGTGAGACAGTCCCAGTGATTCAAACCAGTTAATATGGGGAGTTCAGGTTACTATTCTTCCTTAGTTCCTTGGTACTTTCTTTCAAATTTGGATTATAAATACAATTACCAATTTACTGTTATAAATTAAGATTAGAGTAATCTCAAATTTCAAATATTTGACACAATGAAGCAGAAATCAGAAAGGCAAAAGAAATAGTTTAGGTAAGCTGTTAACAGACCAAATGAATTTCTGCATTTTGAGTTTTTTTTTTTAACCTGACAGTTGCTGAATATGGAGAGGACCTGACTGTTCCATTTTTTTTAAGCCATCTTTTGGGTCTGAAGGTCAGGAAGGAAGATAACAATGGCGGATTTCCGAAATCTCGATGTTGGAAATCTGCCACTTGGTGGAAATTTCTCATCCCTGAATTTCATAAATAGTTCATTCTATTTTTTTTGCTGCCCAACCCAGTTTGCCTAGTGGTTGCACTGACCCTAAGTACTGCAGAGGTTTCTGTTCTCCAAGGTAAGCTCTCATGATCTCTTCGTTTCTCCCACAGGTGATGTCCAACCCACAAGGCCTTCCCCCTCCCCATCCGCAACCCAAGATGACCACAAAGGAAACAAAGAAACATTGTCACTCCTTACAAGCACACCATCCACCAGCATAGATACACTCACCATGATGGGCCCTGGTGTGCATTTAGATAAGGGTGAGGAACACGGCACTAATGGGCAGGAGAAGATCCCCACAGGTAGAGGTCGCTGTGGGCAGTTCCCCTCAGAGAATGGAGGACAGACACAGGCCATCTCATCTGGGCACAGATGCAAGGCCTCAGGAGTGAATGGAAAGGAGGCTCCACACAGGCCAGGAGCAACAGATGTGCTCCCACATTTCAGATTTCCCAGAGGCATTGTGTAGTCATGGGCAGAAAATGAAGGAGTCAGGAGTCCATCCAGATCATGTCTCAGAATCACAGAATCACAGAGTGTTTACAGCACAGAAGGAGGCCATTTGACCTATCATGCCTGTGCTTGCCCTCTGAAGGAGCAATTCATCTAGTGCCATTACCCCACCTTCTCCCTCTAACTCCGCACATTTTTTCTTTTCAGGGAATAACCCAGTTCCATTTTGAATGCCTCAGTTGACCCTGCCTCACCACATTTTCAGGTAGTGCATTCCAGATCCTAACCGTTCATTGTGAGAAGTAGTTTTTCCTCATGTTGCCATTGCTTCTTTTGCCACCTACCTTAAATTTGTGGCTCTGGTTCTAAATCCTTCTGCTAATGTGAACAATTTCTCCCTACCCACTATGCAGATCACTCATGATTTTGAATACCTTTATCCAATATCCTCTCAACCTTCTCTTTTCCAAGGAAAACCGTCTCAACTTCTCCAATTTATATTCATAACTGAAGTTCCTCATCCCTGGAACCATTCTCGTGAAACTTTTCTGCACTCTCTCTAATACCTTCACATCCAGATTAAACAGTGGCACCCAGAACTGGACGCAATAATCTAGTTGAGCCAAACCAGTGTTTCGTACAAGTTTAACATAACCTCCTTGCTCTTGAATTCTATGCCTCTATTAATAAAGCCTAGGATGCTGTATGCTTTATTAACTGCGCTCTCAACTGTCCTCCCACCCTCAATGATATATGCACATTTACCACAGTTCCCCCTACTCCTGCATTCCCTTTAGAACTGTACCCTTTATTTTCTATTGTCTCTCTGCGTGCTTCCCACCAGAATGAATCACTTCACACTTCGCTGCATTAAATTAAATCTGCCATTTGTCCACCCATTCCACCAATCTGTTAATGTCCTTCTTTGGTGTGTGTATGGTGTGTTGTGAAACTTGAGTTGCATGGGTTTACCATTTTAAATATTTTTATATCCTTACCTGGGTAGGCTTTTAACTCAATGAAAACTAACCCCCCTTTGTTTTAAGCTCAAGAAAGCCTGCCAGACTAGTTTCTTTACAATCAGCAGGCAAATAGTTAAGCACAGACATTAGTAAGTACCTTCATCCTTCTAAATTCACAAAAACATTGTTCTGGTCAGACTTAGAGTGGTAGGAAAGGGGAGTCATTTTTTTACTCCTCCCCACGTGGCTGTAACACTAAGGAAACAGTGACCACCTGATAGAGTGCCAAACACAACAATCAAACCTATGCAGGCTTCTGCTGACTCTGAATGCCATCTTCAATGGGAATGATCACACCTAGCCTTGGTCCTTGGGGTAATTACCCCAGTAATTTACAGCAAAGTACTCTCTAGCTCATTTCCAGCAGGAAAGTGCAGGCAGGCCATGAGAGTGAAGAAGTAGAAAGGGGACATGGAAGTGGGGATGTTGGTCATAGTGATTCCCCTTCCCTCACAGCCTTCCCTCAGTCAGTACCCTACATGTTGCCTCCGGCTTGATGCTCAAGGCTGCCAGTGGACAGTTGCAAGTGAAACAGTCTTTGGTTGGGTCCTCACTGGCTCCAAAGCCCAGAGGATGTTGACCATGCACATCTCAGCAGTCAGAGCAGGGATCTGAGCAGACTGTCTCTAGCTCTGCTGAAGCCACAGGGGTTGCACCATGTAGAAATAGCAGGAAAAAGAACAATAAAGATTAGTAGTTACACAAAAGTATGCACATGGGTTTATTATGCCATTTTGGGTTGCCACATTCCTGTTTATCTTTTGAGTCACATAAAAATTAATTGCATACACCACTTGCCCATCTTGTCCATTTTTGTCTGTTGCTTAGCAAGTGGCCTTCTTACGTGTGATGCAGGGTAAGACAAGGCTTGGTGCTGAGCAATGGGTGTCTGTGATAATGATGCTTTGTTGGATGCAGGACTGTTTTATGTTGGGGACAGGATACCAAGTGGCTTTAGCATGAAGCTGCTAAATGGGCACACAGATGAAACCTAACTAAATCATGGCATTATGAGGGCATGCAATGCATCCCGAACAGTAATGGGCATTTCTGCTGCAGCCATGGCCGCATCACATTTCTCCTCTTGTTCCTTGCCCTCCTCTGAAGAGTCAATGCATTCTGTGCCTTGTCCCTCATGCAGCCCCAAACCTTGCTGCTGTGTATACACTGCACACCATGACCATTCTCAAGACTCTGGATGTTGCATATTGAAGGACACCTTCAGATTTGTCTGCATCTTCAGCATCCCGACTGTTTGCTCTATTGTACATGTCATCATATGGCTTCAATTGTAGTGCTCTTGGGCCTCAAGTGTCCTTGGGTTCCTCGTGAGTGTGGGCAGCCTACAGGGCCACAAAGCTAAGCATCCGTTCATTCTGACAGGCCTCTTCAGTGACAAAGTGTGCATAATTGCCTGCCCTGGGAAACATGGCATCAGTCATCTGTATGATGCATTTATGAGCAGCAGACTATAATATTTTGCAAATATTTTCTGCAGATCCCTGGAATGAGCTTGAGGAAAAGAAGTTGAGGGCAGTGATGATATTGGCAACCACTGGTAAAGCAAGGCAATCAGTTCCACTTGGAAGGAGGTCTACTTCCAGCAGGCTGGAAATGTCTGCGATCACCTGACACAATACCCTGAACTTGCTGAGGCACAGGTGTTCAGACATGTCGAGGAAGCTGATCCTCTGCTATATACACTGTTTTCTTGGTATTGTCTCCTGTTGGCTACACTGCTGGGCTCAGCCCCTCTGTCCAATGGAGCAGCAGCTATGTGAACACAAGACTGACACTACACATGCTCCTGGTGCTGTTGCTTAACCCTCATCTGTTGTCTAAGGTAAAGCAGCCTAAGAGATACTCATGCTGATCAGATATATGGCAGATGGAAAATGGAGATTACACATGAAATCGCCAAAGCTTAAGTACTGTAAACAAAAACCTTTCATTTAGGCAAGGAAGCAGGTGTGAGGTCTCAGTGCTTATCATATTTTTGCCTGTCATTTGATCAGAACCCTCAATTATTCCTTTCCTTATGCCATGCTTTCACTGGTGGGTTACAGGAAGCATGGGAAGTGCAAGTAAAGTTGAAATGCCCCATTAAAGTAGCTGTTAATGAGCTATTAATATATTTAACTTGGCCAGTACCAGGGGGTTTCTCATATGCAGTTGAACATGGTGCAGTTAAATACCGAAGCAGGTAGGTTGGAACTGGCTTCCCGGTGAATTAATAATTTGAACACTTTGAACCATACATTTGCTCCAAACCCACTCACTTTAATCAAATAAGATCACGGAGCAAGAGTGGACCATGCAGTCCTTGAGCCTGCTTTGCCATTGAATATGATCATGGCTGATCTGTCCCAATTCCACTTTCCCACCCACTCCCCATATCCTTTGTTTCCCTGAGAGGTCAAAACTCTATCTATCCCAGCCTCAAATATATTCAGTGAAGGAGCAACAATCAAAATCCTTTGAGCGAAGAGCTTTCTCCTCATCTGTTTAAAATGATCGGCCCCTTATCCTGAGACTGTGCCTCTGTGTTCTAGATTCACCAGCCGGGGGAAACAACACCTCAGTGTCTACCCTGTCAAGCCCTTTCAGAATGAGCCAGAGGTCGTGGTCCACATTGGTATCAATGACTTAGGTAGGGAGGGGATGTTGTCTGCAATCAGAATTTAGAGAGTTAGGTTGAAATTAGCAAGCAGAACCTCAAATGTAGTAATCTCCAGTTTACTCTCAGTGCCACGTGCAAGTGTGTACAGAAATATGGGGAAAAGGCAGATGAATGCATGGCTGGAAAGATGGTGCAGAAGGGAGGGCTTCAAATTCCTGGGACACTGGGACTGGCTCTGGGGAAGAAGGCACCTGTTAAAGCTGGAAGAGTTGCACCTGAACAGAGCCAAGACTGAGTTCCTTGCAGGGCATTTTGCTAGTGTTGTTGGGAGGGCTTTAAATTAATTCAGCAGGGGCGTAGGAACCAGGACAGAATATTAGAGAGGAGTACCAGGGTGTACAAAACACTGGGAAAGACAGATAGCACAAGTATAGGGAATAGTAAGTTAATAGGTGAAGTCAGAGTAAGGGAAAAAGTCATGGGCCAGGATATTTAGTTCGGCGAGTTGGGGGGGAGGGGCCCACTCGCCAGTGCGTAAAATGACATAGGATCACATTGGGTGGAACTCCCAATGTCACCCTGCGTCATTTCCAATTTCAGGTCGGCGGGGGTGCAGCCAAATCAGCTGTGCTTCCGCCAACCTGTCAACGGCCTTTTGACGCCACTGAAAAAGTAATTAAGTTGGTTAATGGACCTGCCTATCCAACCTTAAGGTTGACGGGCAGGCCAGGAGCCCTGACAAGCTTCGGAAAAACATGAAATCCCATCCACGGACGGGATGAGGTTTCATGAGGGTATTTAATTCTTTAAGAAAGGTTTCAATAAAGCTTATGGACATGTCCCAACTCATGTGATAGTATGACATGAGGGTACATGGCAGGGAAAATTTTTAAACATGTTTGATACAAGTTTTAAATCGGAGTTGATCTCCCTGAGGCAGTACTTAGCCTCAGGGAGATCTGTGCACTCTTTCATGCACATGCTGAGGGAATTCCACCACCCCCCCTCCTCGCCCGCTCAGGGAGTGCATAGTGCTTCCTGGTGGACATCACACTGGGCGATCCTTAATTGGCCTGCCCACATAAAATGGTGCCACGCTCCCAATCGGGGGCACCAATCAGAGGTGCGGCTGCCCGCACCTGCTCCCACACTTGCCCCCCAACGGGGGGAGAATTTTTCCCCAAGTGTCAGTGGGGGAACATTTAGGAAACAGTGATCATTGTATCATAAGGCTTAGGATGACAGTTGAAAAGGATAATGTGCAATCCAGAGTAAGAATAATTAGCTGGGGGAGAGCCAACTTCCATGGGACAAGAACAGAGCTGGGCTAGGTAGACTGGAACCAAAGGTTGGCGGCAAAATCTATAGCTGATCAATGGGCTACCTTCAAAGAAGGAATAGTTTGGGCACAGTCAATGTATATTCCCTCAAAAGGGAAAGGTATGGCAAACAAATCCAGAGCCCCCTGAATGAAAAAGTAGATGGAAATTAAAGGTAAAGAAGAAAAAATGTGCTTATAACAGGTGTCAGGTAGAAAATACAATTGAGAACCAAGTGGAATACAGAAGGTTCAGAGGGGAGGTGAAAAAACAAATAAGAGAAGCAAAGAGGGGTTGTGAAAAAAGACTGGCAGCCAACATAAAGTGGAATCCTTAAGTCTTCTATCGGCACACAAATAGTAAGAGGGTGGTAAAAGGAGTAGTAGGGCCGATTAGGGACCAAAAATGGGGTTTACAGATGGAAGCAGGGGGCATGGCTATGGTGCTAAATGAATACTTTGCATCTGTCTTTATCAAGGAAGCAGATGCTACCCAGACCATGGTAACAGAGGAGGAAACTGTCATTAGAAGGGTTCAAAATTAATAAAGAAGTGTCAGATAAACTGGCAGCACTAAAAGTTGACAAGGCATCAGGATGAAATGAGATGCATTCATGGACATTGAAGAAAGTAAGAGAGGAAATTGTAGGGGCACTGGCCATAATCTTTCCGTCTTCCCTAGACTCAGGGGAGGTGTCAGAGGACTGGAGAATTGCAAACATTACGCCCTTGTTCAAAAAGGGTTTTAAGGATAAGCCTAGCAAATAAAGACCAGTCAGTTTAACTTCAGTGGTGGGGAAACATCTTGAAACAATTATTCAGGATAGAATTAATATTCCAGTCACATGGAAAAGTGTAGGCTGATTAGGAAGAGCCAGCATAGATTTTTAAAGGGGACTTCACTTTTAACTAATTTGCTGGAATTTTTTGAAAATATAACAGAGGATTGATGAGGGTAATGCTGTTGATGTGGTGTACATGGGCTTTTAAGAGGCATTCAATACAGTGCCACACAACAGACTCATGAGAAAAGTTATAGCTCATGGAATAAAAGGGACAATAGCAACATGGACACAAAATTGGGTGAGTAATAGGAAACAGAGGGTAATGGTCAATGGATATTTTTGGATTGGAGCAAGGTTAGTAGTGAAGTTCCCCAGGGGTCGGTATTGGGATCCTTGCTTTTTCTGATCTATATCAATTATCTAGAACTTGGTGTGCAGGTGACAATTTCTAACTTTGCGCATGCTACAAAACTTGGAAGCATTGTAACTGTGAGGAGGGCAGTATAGAACTTCAATAGGACATAGGCATGTTGGTGGATTGGGCAGACAGGTGGCAAATTAAGTTCAATTCAGAGAAATCTGAGGTGATGCATTTTGGTAGGAAGAACATGGATTGACAATATAAAATAAGGAGTGAAATTTTGAAGGGGATGCAGACACAGAGGGACCTGGGTGTATATGTGCATAGATCATTGAAGGTGGCAGGACAGGTGGAGAGAGCAGTTAATAAAGCATACAGTATCCTGAGCTTTATTAATAGGGGCATAAAGTACAAGAGCAGGGAGATTATACCGAACTAATAAAAGACACTAGTTAGACCTCAGCTGGAGTATTGTGTACAGTTTTGTTCCATAGGAAGGATGTGAACGCATTGGATAGATTGCAGAAGAGATTTACAAGAATGGTTCCAGGGATGAGAGACTTCAGTTATGAAGATAGATTGGAGAGGTTGGGACTGTTTTCCTTGGAGAGGAGAAGACTAAGAGGAGATTTGATAGAGGTGTTCAAAATCATGAGGAGGTAAAATAGAGTAGATAGGGAAAAATTGTTCTCACTCATAAAAGGATCAAGGACAAGAGGGCACAAATTAAAATGTTTTTCAAAAGAAGCAAATGTGATGTGTGAAAAAAATTCACATAGCGATTTGTTCAAGTGTGGAATGCAATGCCTGGAAGTGTGGTGGAGCCAGATTCAATTGAACAATTCAAGAGGGCATTCAATGATTATTTGAATAGAAACAATGTGCAAGGGTATGGGAAAAAGGCAGGAGAGTGGCGTTAAGTCATAATGCTCATTCGGAGAACCGGTGCAGACATGATGGGCCAAGTGGCATTCTGTGATTCTGTGATCTACGTTTCAAAGAGATCATCCTTCATTCTTCTAAACATCAGTGAGTATAGGCTCAATTTACTTAGCCTATCATCACAAGCCAACCTTCTTATCAACGGTTTTTGCAGAAGTTAAGGATTTATGGGGTTGGATGTAATATATTGGCATGGATAGAGGATTAGGTAAAGGACAGAAATCAAACAGTATGAATAAATGGGTCATTTACAATATGGCCAGCTGTTTCTAATAGGATGCTGCAAGTAACAATGCAGGAGCATCAGCTATTTACAATCTATATTAATGACTTAGATGGAGAGATGGAGTGTAATGTAACCAAATTTGCTGATGATACAAAGCTAGGTGGGAAAGTAAGCTGTGAGGAGAACACAAAGAATCTGCAAAATAGCCAGGTTAAGTGAGTGGCCAAGAAGATGGCAAATTGGGTAGAATGTGGGAAAGCATGAGGTCATTCACTTCAGTAGGTAGAATAGAATGTTTTTTTGAAATGGTGATAATTTATTAAATGTTAGCATTCAGAGGGGCTTGGGTGCCCTTGTATAAGAAATACAGCAAGTTAACATGCAGGTACATCAAGCAATTAGAAAAGCTTTGCTGTTTTTTGTACAAAGGAAGTTGAGAGTTAAAACAGCGTTGCATGAGCTAATTGAATATTTTAATTACGTACCTGATAGCTGCACTGTGGTCCTCTATTCTCTTCAATCTCATATCAATAAAACCCAGAAGAGGGCAGATAATGTTGGGAATACAACCCGGTGTCACTTTTAGTGGACCTAACTCTCCCCAGACACACAATGAGAAAGTCGTCCTGCAGTTGGTGCAGGGCTTTAGTAAACTACAGCTGGAGTACCGTGTGCACTTTTGGTCTCCATACCTATAGAAGGATGTGCTTTCTTTAGAGGGGGTGCAATGAAGGCTCATTAGATTGATGTCTGGGGTGAGAAGGACTGATTGACTAGAATGGGCCTTTTTCCCCTGGCATTTAGGGAAATGAAACAGACTGAGGGCTTGACAGGGTAAATGCTGAAAAGTTAATTTCCCTGGATGGAGAGGCTAAAACTAGGACAGAATATAGTTTCAGCATAAAGGGACAGCCATTTCTAACTGAAATGAAGAGAAGTGTCTTCATGCAGAAGGCTGTGAATCTTTGGAATTCTCCACTCCAGAGATTTATGGGGTATATTCAAGATTTAGATCAATAAACTTTTGGATGGTAAGAGAATCTAAGAGTATTTGGGACCTGACAGGAAAGTGGAGTTTAGTGAACAATGGAGCAGACTCATTGGGCTGCATTACCTCCTGCTGCTCCTAGTTCTTATGGTCTTATGTAAAGAATTTTCTTCTGAATTCCCTATTTGATTTCTTGGTGATTTTTTTTTTTTACATGGCCATTAGTTTTGTTATCCGTACAAGTGGAAATGCAGTCTGAAATCCACTACAGCTCAAAGCGTATACAGACATAAGTACACTCATAATCGAAGATTTAAAAAGCATTGTAGGGATACTATGAAACCAAATGAAAATCTAAGATACTAGAGATCTCAATCACATGTGAGTTCTTCATTACAAATTTCAGTTTGTAGATTATTAAATTTCCTCTCGAGCCAGCGACACTGAACACTCTAAGGAAACCACTGCGGGAATAGTCGCAGGCAAGGTGTGTCTGGGGAGAGTTAGGTCCACTAAACGTGACATCGAGTTGTATTCCCAACATCATCTGCCCTCTTCTGGGTTTTATCGATATGAGATTGAAGAGAATAGAGGACCACAGTGCAGCTATCAGGTATGTAATTAAAATATCTAATTAGCTCATGCAACGCTGTTTTAACTCTCAATTTTTCCTTTCACAACTAGGGCGCGGCTGTGTTTCCCAAGCTGTCAGCAACCTGCTAGGGTCACTGAGATGAATGCGCAGTGATGACAGCTTCTTTAGTGAAACTGACAGGCTGGAAGCCTTTGCTCAGTGAAACAGAAGAGCAGCAGCCATAGTCAAATGAGAGGCTGTTGTTCTTCTCTGAAAGAGTGCTATCACTGCCAGATAAGTGATCATCAACTTCTTAGAAAGTGCTTCTTCTGTCACTCACCTTCAGCTACACTTCTCTGACACCAGCTTTTATCACACCGTAGAGGCAGATTATACAGCCTCTCTTCGCAAGGAGGAGCAGGAACACCAAAAGCAACAGTACCAGCAGCAGAAAGAATGGCATCAGCAGCAGCACCAGTTGCATCGTCCTCAGCTCAATGCCTCTCCACAAGGCAGAGGGGATGGACACTGATATCCAGCTGGAAGGAGGCGAGACCCCACAGCACAGGCAGAGGATCATCTCTCTCTTGACATGTTTAAGCATCAGTGTTTCGGGAGGTTCACTCTTTCACAGCAGATCACTGCTGACAACTGCCGACTTCCCAGTGGAGCAAGTGAACATCCATTGTTTCAAAGTGCCTGTCATTGCCTCAACTTGCAAATGGCACCCCTGTTTGGCCAGGAGCTAAGTTGGGAATATTCCACTCCCTTGAGCAGAATTTAAATCTCCTCTCAGAAGAGGGCTAGGTGGTGGGGCGGGGGACACAGAATCGGGAAGGAAGGAAGGGATAGAGTGCTCATCGCCTTCCTGACTTCCCCCTCTTAAGCCACCAACAGGGAAGGTCCCACCCAGAGGCTAAATGAGATCTTTAAGTGGCCATCTGGAGAGTAAAGATGGGGAGGCTATATGCCACATAGGGAGGCCGCCCATTAAAAGCTGATAGTTTCCCTGTGGGCTCATGGGGTTCCCTCCTGATAGGGCACCCTGTAGCCCATAAGGGTGCCCTCAGTGGCCTGATCCTACCCTCACAACATAACTGCCACCACCCCCTGCAAACACCTCCCATACACACAAACCTCCTTGCTGGGGCTTGCCTTACTGGCATGTCCCTCCCTTCTACTCGTCCATGTGGCCAAACTTCATTTAATGTTCCACACTGCCCTAGCCCTGAACTCACACATTTCTCTATTTTCTCTTCCATAACTCCTCATGCTCTGTCTTGTCTATGAGACCTAGCTCCTGTTCCCTCAATCCTATTCCCACTAAACTGCTGACCAATCAATTGCTTCTCCTGGCACCCATGTTAGTCAATATTGTAAATACTTCTTTTCCTTCAGGTGTTGTCCCTTTTTCCATTAAATCTGCCATCGTTACCCCTCTCCACGGAAAAGGAAGCAATGAGACATTGCAATCTAGAATCCCATCTGCAGGCTCCCTTTCCTCTCCAAAATCCTTTCCCACCTTCCATGGAACTCCATATTTAAATCCATCCAATCAGGATGCCATAGTACTGAAACAGCTTTTTCAAAAATGACACTGTGAGACCATGACAAAAGTAAATAATCCCTCTTCACTCTTCTCAACCTGTCTGCAGCCTTTGAAATGGTTGACTGCACCATCCTCCTCCAATGTCTCTCCACTGTTGCCCAGCTGGGTGGGACTGCTGTCACCTGGTTCCATACCTATTTATCTAATCCTACTCAGAGGATCACTTGCAATGGCTTATTTCCCTGCTCCCTCACAGTTACATCTGGTGCCCCTCAAGGATCTATCCCTGGCCCCATCCTATTTCTCATCTACATGCTGCCCCTCAATGACATCATCCGATGACACAGTATTAGTTTTCACATGTATGCTGAAGACACCCAGCTCTAACTCATTCCCAGCTCCAGCTCTACCTCACTCCCAGCTCTACCTCACTCCCAGCTCTACCTCACTCCCAGTTCTACCTCACCCCAGCTCTACCTCACCTCCAGCTCTATCTCACCTCCAGCTCTACCTCACCCCCAGCTCTACCTCACCCCTAGCTCTACCTCAACCCATGCTCTACCTGACCCCCACCTTTCGTGATTCCTCCTTCATTGCTAAGTTATCAGTTATCCAACATCCAGTATTGGAAGAGCAGGTGTTTCCTCTAAATAAACATTGGGAAAACTAAAGACAAAACTAAAAGGGAGAATTTATGGAACCCACAAAAATGTGGCTTGCTGGGTGATTTAATTAAGCTGGATGTGAAATTTTGCTTTCCCAATGGCGGATTGAGGTGCAGAGAAAAATTCAGTGGCATGTTGTAGCATGTCGCGCCTCACCTGTGCCAGATTCCTACTCGTAATATATTTGCATGCCATGAATACTCATTAGCATGAAACTGTTTTTAATAATGTCCTACCCTCAGGACAAAGTTAGCGGCGCACGAGAATCTTGTGACACCCAAATCACAGTCATTTAAAGGTGGTATGAACCAGTTGGATTTGTGCAGTCATGTTTAAGGTGATCAGTTGTCCATATTGAAGTCTGTGGCACATGGGGGCTGTGTGTGGAAAGGTAGGTGTTCAGGTGCTGGCAGGTGCGGAGGATGGAAAAGATGGAGGACATAGGGTGGTGTTCAGATGCAGAGGAGGGAAGAGCCTAGTGCCATGGGAGTGGTGGTCCTGTAAAGGGGTAGGGAAGACAGGGCAGCACCGGAGAGGGAGGTTAATCCAGATGTAGACATCCAGGGAAAGCACTGGTGAAGGACACTGGTGCATCAACGCATCTAGAGAACAAGTTCAATCTAGCTGCAGATGTCGGAGAAGTCTACAGATATCCTGAGAAATGGTCACCAAGATATGCCAGATCATCAAAACGTACAGCCACATAAATTTGGTGGAAACTCCATGCCAGTGGCCCTTAAGGTTACAACAGCACTTAATTTTTACAACAATGGTGGCTTCCAGGGCACAACAGGCAGCAAATGTGGCTACCAAAAGTAGGTGAATAAAGGAGGTGACCTATGCACTATTCCACCATTCCAACGACTTTATCCACTTCCCCAGTGATGTAGACAGCCAGGCAGCAGTATCAGCTGCATTCAGTGTTATCACTCAGTTTCTCGAGTGCAAGGTGTCATTAACTGCCCGCATGCGGCCATTAGAGCTCCCTGGAAACAGCCAACTGTTTTTGTAAATTGTAAAGATTTTCACTCCTTGAATGTAGAACTGGTGTGTGACCCTGGTTAACAATCATGCAGGTCTGTGTTCATTCGCTGGGAGCTGTCACAACATTTACATCTCGCTCAACTCACGGCTCCCAGACTTTTTTGAAACCCCAGCCCAGGTTAACGGATAGATCCTCAGTCTCAAGGGCTATTTCCTGGTACAAGGCTGATGACGCCAGTGTGGTATCCCCAGAGATATCCACCAGAGCCACCACAGAGCATGCAATCAGGCTTCTTAAAATGTTTTACTACTGCCTTGACTGGTCTGGAGGGGCTCTACAATACGCACCAAAGAGGGTGTCACAAATAGTAGTGGTCTGCAGTGCACGGCACAACTTGGCTCTGCAAAGTGGATGGATGTTGCAAAGGGAGAAGAATGAGGAACATCAGCCCTCCTCAGGTGATGAAAATTTGTCAGTGTATAGTATGAGGAAGAGGCCATACGTGCAAATGAACTTTTTGTGGATGCCAGAGCCATAGTGATACTTGCAAGGGACAACAGAGCAACACAAGTTTCACACAACAATAAGGCAACTGCATTACTATCGCTCCATTGCCAGACCTCTATCGCCTTCTTGTGGGGTAGACCTAGCCCTGCCATCCTCCCTTGCCAAGTTAACTATAAAACTACACTCTTGACCATCTAGAATAGAACAGGGAATGGAGCTTTGTCACACCCACTTACTAATGAGTGCAGATACCAAGGAAATCTAAAGGGTAAGTAAGCATCCATGTAACAGCCTGCCTTGCCCAGTACCATCTTGAAAGTGCATTGATTGCAACTACACCTGTCTCATTTTTACCTGCCAAGCATAAAGTGGGCCAATATTCTCTACAGTGCATAGAAGGGGGGCCAGTTGTGCCTACATTTTAAACCATATTCCACAGAATGATCATCACAAAAGTAACAATTCACCTTAACACTCAATAAAGAATGCACAAAATGCAACACATCTCATTCAGGAATAATGTTTATGTTCCCACCTCCTCTGCAGTCATCAAATTATGGAAAACATGGGGCATGTCATGACTATTACATCTGATACTATGACAGAGACCAACACTTCTCAATAATTAAAAATGATTATATACATGACGTTAAATTGTGAGTCCATTTACAAGTGCAAAAACAGATAGGTAAATAACATGTGCCACCTTTGTGCTCATTCTTTCTAAAACGTTCTTTCCCTGGCACTACGTCTAACTGTAACCCCAACATCAGCAGCTGAGGTGGAGGCAGTCTGCTCAGAATGTTGCCATGTTGCCTTGGGTAACTGCTGTGGCAGGCGTCCTCTGGAGGTGTGGGGCCTTGAGGGTTCCAGCCTACTAAGGGGCTCCTGCACTGGTCCAGGGGCGTCCCCCTCGGCCTGCTTGTTGGAGCTATTGGGGTCAGTAATGGAGTGGATGAGGAGACTCCACAAATCCTGGGGTGTCCTGAGAGGAAGGCCCTGTCTCAGCTGGCAGCGCTCCTCCTCCATCTGGCTGTGCGAAGGCACCACCCACCCCCACCCATCTTCCTGACTAGGGAGAGGTACAGGAGCCTCGTCACCCTCTTCCCTAGCCACTGCTGCACTGAGCCCATTGCTAGAGTGATGGAACACAGTTCAGAGTGCATGTGGATTGAATGTTTGACCTGGTGGTCGCCATCCTCTCAGTGAATGAAGCCATGCGCTCACATGTCTGAGACATGGCAGAACTCATGGCGTGCATGGACTCTTCCATATCCCTGGCAACTCCACCATATTTTCCCTGGTTTCTTCTGTATATTGAGCAGGTTTCCTGTGGTTACAACTGTAGATCCATCATCATCTTGGGGCTCAGCAGGAACCTGGTCCCCAACAGTCCTCTGATCATCTGGGGACCACTATCACATCCTTCCTCAGCTGCTGAGAGATATCTATGCTGGGCTGATCAGATAATGCTCCCGAATCTACAAGCAAGCCCTCTGCAGATAATGTGGTTGTAATTGTGCTGGCGAAGGATGATGATAAGGCAGGTGATGATGCATCCTCTGAGGCACTGATTTCTTCGTCCCCAGAGGTGGAGTCTTCAGGCTCCTGTCTTGGCAATGGCCCAGACCTTGGATGGAGATGACTTGTAGTAGAGAAAAAGCAGAATCTCATTAAGAATCATCACAGTTTGTGTGCTTCACATTTCATTGCACCATCCTGAATGCCAATCTGCCACCACCAGCATTTTTGCTTCTTTCTCCTTACACCTAACTGGCCAGCCTCTCCACCTGCAACAGATTGGGCTCCCTCCTTGCAAGTGATCTCCATTCCCTCTCCTTTGGTGGCTGTCCGGAGCTTTAGGTCTGGAATTCCTCCTGTGTGTTGTAATTCTGCTTGTCCTGCATGACAAAGTGCAGGATTAGTGACATGTCAAGTGACACCTAAACCTCTTGTGTACCACTTGCATCCCAATTACACATACTAGCATGTCAATCCCACATTGCATGCAAGCGCACCCAAAAGGCAAACTTCAAAACGCTTTGACCTCAGTTGCCATGTGGCACTAAGGCTGATCATGTATTCACTCTTCTGGCATAGCTTCCCACTTGTACATATACATTATTGATGACCCCATGAGAGAATCCTGTCGAAGATGTGACAGTGGTACTTACTCTGGCAGTTCAGGGAAGGTAATTGACTGATTCCCACCACTGGACCCTGACTAACCCCTGACCCAACTATTCCACTCCAACCTCTGGAATGCCCTCCCGAACACACGACCACCTTCTCGACCACCCAACTAACCCCCCCCCCACCGACCCACCATACCCACTCACCCATGTACCTGCCAACCTATCCCCTTAACCACCCACCTGCCATCTCACCCTTCACCCACTTACCTACCACCCTACACACTCACTCACCCTCATGCCACCATACCCCTCACCCACTTATCTGAACACTACCCCTCTCATCCACTTACCTGCCACCCTACCCCTTCACCACTTACCTGACACGCTACCTCCTCACCCAGCCACCTGTCACCCATCCCCTCTCACCCACATACCTTATATACTTACCTTCTCTCATAGCTTCTCAAAGTGGCTTTGGGACCTTTGAGCTCTTCACTTACTGGAGTATGGCAGCTATTGCTGTAAAAAAGGGGAGTGGCTTGGCTTCTCCTGATGATCCTGCTCTAGGAACGAGGACTCCCAGAACAAGTACTCTCCACGTTTCTAAAGAGGCCTGACTGGAAAGTCCTGGCAAAAAATATGGAGGTCCATCTTAGGGTTAAACAAATGAGTGGAATGTTGTTGGGTCAAAATCCTGGAACTCCCTTCCTAGCAGCATGGCGGGTGTACCTACACCACATGGACTGCAGTGGTTCAAGAAGGAAGTTCACCACCACTTTCTCAAGGGCAACTAGATATGGGCAATAAATGCTGACCCAGTAGTGAAGCCTACATCCCATAAATGAATTTTTAAAAATGGTTCAGAGTGGGGGGGTGAAAAATCATGTTAGAGAAGTGAAGAGGGATTATGAGAAGATTGGCAGCCAACATAAAGGGGAATCCCAAAGTCTTCTATTGACATATAAATAATAAAGGGGTGGTAAAAGGAGGAGTAGGGAACTCAAAGGGAATTTACACATGGATGATGGTGCCATTGCTGAGGTATTAAATGAATACTTTGCATTGCCTTTACCAAGGAGGTAGATGCTACCCAGGCCATGGTGACAGATGAGGAAACTCTGCCACTAGAAGGGTTCAAAATTGATAAGAAGGAAGTGTTGAATAGACTGCCATTACTTAAAGTTGACAGGGCAGCGGGACTGGATGAGATGCATCCAAGGATATTGAAGGAAGTGAGTAGAAATTGCAGGGGCACTGGCCATAATCTTTCAGTCTTCACTAGACTCAGGGGAGGTGCCTGAGGACTGGAGAGTTGCAAACATTATGCTCTTGTTCAAAAAAGATGGTAAGGATAAGCCCAGCAATTACAGACCAGACAATTTAAATTCAGTGGTAGACAAGATTCTAGAAACAATTTTTCGGGATAGAAAAATATGGAAAAATATGGGTTGATAAGGAAGAGCCAGCATGTATTTCTAAAGGGGAAATCATGTTTAATTAACTTACTGCAGTTGTTTGAAGAGGTAACTGAAAAGGTTGATGAGGGTAATGCTGTTGGTGTGGTGTACATGGACTTCCAAAAATCATTCAATACAGTGCCACACAACTGATTTGTGAGAAAAGTTATTGCTCATGGAAGAAAAGGGACAGTAGTAGTGAGGATACAAGATTGGCTGAAAAATAGGAAACAGAGAGCAATGGTCAATGGATATTTTTCAAGGCTGGAGGAAGGCTTGTAGTGGAGTTCCCCAGGGGTCGGTATTGGGGCCCTTGCTTTTTCTGATACATATTAATGACTTAGATCTTGGTGTGCAGGGGGCAATTTCAAAATCTGCGGATGATATGAAGCTTGGGATAGTTATAAACTGCAAGGAGGACAGGGTGAAACTTCAAGAGGACATAGGCAATTTGGTGGAGTGGGCAGATAGGTGGCAGATGAAGATCAATGCAGAGAAGTATGAGGTGATGCATTTTGGTAGGAAGAACATGGACAGACAATATAAAATAAAGGGTGAAATTTTGAAGGGGATGCAGGAGCAGAAAGACACAGGTGTATATGTACATAGATAATTGAAGGTGGCAGGACAGGTAGAGAGAGAAGTTAATAAAGCATATAGTATCCTGGGCTTTATTAATAGGGGCAAAGAGAACAAGAGCAGGGAGGTTATGTTGAATTTATATAAGACACTCATTAGACATCAGCTGGATTATTCAGTACAGTTCTGGGCGCCACATTATAGGAAGGATGTGAGCAGATTGGAGAGAGTGCAGAAGAAGTTTACAAGAATGGTTCCAGGGGTGAAAAACTTCAGCTATGAGAATAGATTTGAGAGGCTGGGACTGTTCTCTGTGGAGAGAAGAAAGCTAAGAGGAGATTGATCAAAATTATGATGGGGCTGGACAGAGTAGATAGAGAGAAGCTGTTCCCACTCATAAAAGGATCAAGAATGAGAGGGCACAGATTTAAAGTGATTTTCAAAAGAAGAAAATGTGACTTGAGAAAAAACATTTTCACACCATAAGTGGTTCGGGTCTGGAATGCACTGTCTGGAAGTGTGGTGGAGGCAGGTTCAATCGAGGTATTTGAGAGGGCATTAGATGATTGTTTCTGTTCAAATAATGTGCAAGGGTATGGGAAAAAGGCAGGGCAATGGCACTAGGTTATAATGCTCATTTGGAGAGCTGGTGCAAACACAATGGGCCGATAGGTCTCCTTCTTTGCTATTAAAATTCTGTGATTCTCTAAATAGCAAAAATAATTATGACTATGAAGAATGATGGTTCTGGGATAAGAAGAGGCTGATGTGAGTGTAAGTTCTCACTTCATTGCAGGTGTCATGATGCAGATAAAGGGAGGAACAGATCCCTAATTTGTGACAAGGAAACAGTGGTTCTGGAGAGGCTGAGGCAAATGATGCCAGCAGTTGTCATGGGAGCTTGGGGTGGTTTCCCCTCATCTGTACACTGCCCCTAGTACTGATTGTAAAGGACTAACAGCATTTTGCAACTTAGGACAGAAGCATCGAAGCCATTTGTTTTAATTCAAAATGTCACAAATAAAGGACTCTCTTGAGAATACCAGCCTGTCACATGACAAAGAAAAATGAAAGTTCTGGAAGCCAATGACCAGATTTTTCCCCTGAACTGTAGCTGACACTAGGACAGCAAATCTGAGTATATGAGTAAATCTGACATTTATTTAAATGTTATTTATATTGCTGAGTGCTCTTCAGGTATATTCAGGTACAAGCAGCCAAAAAGCCATATAGCTGCAGAACAGGAGAAATGTATTAACACCCACTTTACTTTGTAACCTGCCAGAGTCAATATCAAATTCAAAAACCATCTTCCCTTTTCATTTAATCACTATTTAATTCCATCCGATCAAAGACCTACCCTTTTGTTCCTTCCATCCCCCCTTTCCCTGCCACTGCACTTGCTTAAAATATGTTACATTCATAACATTTGCCAGTTCTGATGAAAGGTCACCAATCTCAAATCTTAATACTGCCTGATGCTCCCTGACCTGCTGGGTATTTCCAGCGTTCTCTGTTTATATTTAGATTTTCAGCATCTGCAGTATTTTGCCTTTACATTAAAGAATTTTAAGATTTAGTTCAATATTTTAATAATAGATTCTAGAAACATAACCAATTGAATGAGATAGCTGTTAGAAGCAGTTGAATGAATATTGCAGCATTGGTGCACAATAAACCTCAACACACTGTTGCCTGAGTCTCAATCACTGAGGTTTGTTGTGCAATGAAAGTAAATTGACTATTATGGGCCACTGGCAGGTCTTCACAGCGTAATTCAACCAGAGATTTTGTTTTTGAAAGTCGGAGTACTTCAGCTGTCTATGAAGGCAGAGCTAAGTTTGTTTTTAGATATAATAGCCTATATAAACACAGGCACCTACAAAATCTCTGATTGTTTTTCATAAAATCTCAAGCTATGATGATTTGTTGATCATGCAGACTTGAAGATGCAGATGTGAGAGAGGTTTCCATAGCATCTGATGTAAAATGCTTGTAAACATTGGCCTATGAAGGTAAAAGCAAATCCATTGAGAGACAAATGGTTAGAATGTGTAAAATGGTCTAAAAGTGAAACTGACTCTGAAGTTCTCTTTTTCTTTATGAAATTCTGAGTTTCATATTGGCTCACAATCAATGGCGCTAAGGAATACCTCATTGTCTTTCCTCCATCACAAACAACAAACATATCAGTCATTGATAAGATAGCACGGTTGACAGACAGATGTTCCTAGTCACATTTCAGAAGAGCTGACAGCCACCCACGCCTTGCAAATAAAATTCCCTTTTTCCTAAACAAAAAACAGAATTACCTGGAAAAACTCAGCAGGTCTGGCAGCATCGGCGGAGAAGAAAAGAGTTGACGTTTCGAGTCCTCATGACCCTTCCCTTTTTCCTGTTTGCTGTTTCAATCATTTAGGTAAAGGAGTAGTTCTTGATTCATGTTCCTGTTGTTCTTTCTTGTTTACCAGGAGCAAAATGAAGAAGAAAGCCTTAAATTTGTTGTTTAGTCATATGGAGGATCTTGCAAGTTTTCTAGGCTCCCTGTATTGTTAGCTGTATTATCCCTCTCTGATAATGGCTCCCCATCAAAGATGCAAAGGAATAGATATTGATTTTTTTTCTACCCCCTTTGCAAACAAGATATCAGCATTTGTCTTAAGCTATTATTTGTGGTTTGGTAGTGGATTATCTCTATTGATAACAAAGTACGATTTAAGAACAGATGTTCTTGGGCTCTGTTATATGGGGAAATGAAATACAATTTTTAGTGTGAAAGCATGTTGAAATGTAGGTAAATGAACAATGAACACTAATGCGTGCCTTTATGTATCATAAACTTTTGGTGAGACATTCATGTTATCTTTTCAGGTTCTATCTTGGCATTTTAAATGCAATATATTCACTAAATATGCCTTATCAGAATCCTTGGAGTTGATGGACGTTCTCTTATCTTCAATCATCAGGGTGTAAAGTTGGGCTGATTTTCTTGGCAATATACAATATTTCAATGGTGGCTATTTCTGTCTTTGCCATTAAAGTTTATGATAGTCCACCCTCAATTTGTTCTTTTCTGGATTCACCTTGATTTTCAACCTTTTCTTGAGGAGTTTTGGTATATGTATTTTCAATGTGAGTGGTTATTTTTGGTACAGCACTTTTTAATTTTGGAGCCTATTACAATTGGAGTGTTTAATGAAACCATTTCCTTTCAAAGGATTCACATAGTTACTGAAAAAATACCCCTAATGTTTCAGAAGCTGATTTTTAAATATGTACTGTAATTTGTCTTTCCTTCACTGGCATATGCTGCTTTTAATGTGGAATGCAATAGAATCATAGAACGATTACAACACAGAAGGAGGCCATTCAGATTGTTGAGTTTGCAGCAACTGTCTACAAGAGCAATCCAGCAGCCCCACTCACTCACCCTTTCCCTGTTGTCAAGCAAATCTTTTCTCCTTCAAGTACATATGTAATTCCTGTTTGAAAGCCACGATTGAATCTGCCTCCACCACCCCTTCAGGCAGTGCATTTCTTTTCATATTGGCTTTCTATATAAAAAAGATTTTCTTCAATCACCTTAAATTGGTATCCTCTGATTTTTGACCCTTCTGCCTCTGGGAACCGTTTCTGTCAATCTACCCTGTCTAGACCTGTTATGACTTTGAACACTGTCAAAGTAAATGAGGTCCCTCATCTCTGGAACCATTCTAGAAAATCTCTTCTGCTACCTCTTCAAGTCTTTCACATCTGTCCTAAAGTGTGGTGCCCAGATCCAATGTTTCAGAAAAGTTTTTGCTTTTCTTTGCTATTCTACCCTATGGCTCTATTTTTAAAGCCCAGGATTCTCACACCATTTAGAAGTGTAACTGTTGTGACTCGAATCCCAATTGCACGCTTGTTGCGGGGTGACCGAGTTGGTATTTTAGATAGAGTAGTTCTGCAGACGCTTTTTAGTTGGAACACATTCTGTTTATTTACAAGGTACTCAGCAGCTACGCATGCGTGTTTCTACACTAAAGTCTATCTATTTACTTATTTTGAAATTACCCCCTTCACATTCAAGTCCAAGTCATTAATAAATATCAAGAAAAGCAGTGATCCTGGTACCCACCCCCAGGGAATCCAACTCTATAACCTTCCTCCAGTCAGAAAAAAAAACTATTCACCACTACTCCCTGTTTCCTGTCCTTTAGCCAATTTCATGCTGCCACTGCCCCTTTTATTTCATAAGCTTCAACTTTGGTGAAAAGCCTATTATGTGGCACTTTAGCAACTGCATTTTGAAAGTCCATGTAAACCACATCAACTATATTACCCTCATCAATCCTTGCTGTTACATCATCAGAAAATTCAAACAAGTTAGTTAGCCACAATTTGCCTTTAGCAAATCCTTGCTGTTTGCCTTAATTAACCCACAATTGCCCAAGTGACAGTTAATTTTGACTTAGATTATTGTTTCTGAAAGATTTCCCACCATTGAGGATAAACTGACTGGTTGTAGTTTCGAGATGTATCCTTACATCCTCTTTTTGAACAGCATGTGACATTTGCACATTTACGAACTTCTGGTGTAACATTGTGCACCATAAAACATGAGAAAACATGGTGTTCTACAGTCCCTCAAAAACAAGGGGCAACCTATACACAAGATATATGAAAAATTATGGATTTTGTGCCCAAACGTCAGGGGTTGACTTTTGTATGAGATTGACTGTCACTCAAGTATACAGGGTATTTAATAACAAATCCTGCCCTCTTTGGAGCCAGGTCTCCATTATTGCCACAACATCACATTCCCTCATTACATTAAATTGCCTTATTACAAAATAATAAAATAATTTATTGTCTTGCCAGAGATTAGCTGGATCATTAGCATAGCTAGCAGTCCATTGACTGGAAACTTGCATTAATAAATGCATGGGAAAACTTGTAATCAATTAGGTGATAATTGCATATAATTTACCTGCCTCATAAACTTACCTGCTACATTTAGGACAATCGCATTAAAAGATGTTAAATAAAAAAGGTAGAATTAACTACCTGCCCAACCTCTCCCCCGACACAATAAAATATGTTCATCAATCCATTTCCTAGACAGTTTTTGTTCATGGCTCCATGACTGGTAAAAACTAGAAATATTATAAATTCAGTGCCTTTTATTAAAAAAACCATTACTTTGAACCTTGATTCCTAATTTTCCGGGGCAATAAATATTTATGTAGCATATTTTCACTGGTTTGGAGTAAAAGCTGTATACCATATTGCTTTTTTGTGAGACCTTGCTTTGTGTAGAGTGGATGTCAGTTTTTACATTACAAAAGTGATACACTTCAGAAGTACTTCCTTGACAGTGATGCACTTTGAAATGCCTGATGCCTGATAAAAGTTTGTTCGTTCATTCATTATGCCCAGCAGAATATTTAAAAGCCAAGGGAACATATACCAACCCAGGTTGAGCAGAGGAGAAATCACATACTTCCAATGTTCAATGTAAAATTCCAGCATTCACCACAGCTAGCACTTAATCTAAACAGAAGTTGGACTTAGTATTTCTGAGACACTGTATAATTGCATACAGAAAATGTTGCTCCTAAATCAATCATACAACAGGGATTGTATGCCAGTCTTGTCTCATTGGTAGCATTCTTGCCTCTGAGACAGACGATGCCAGTTGATGTCTCATACCAGAGAGATACGCGAATAAGGTGTTAATTACCATAGGAATGCCTCTTCTCATCCACTCAACTGCCAATAACAGCTGCAGAAGCAATGGAAAAATAGTACAAATACCATTTACGCAGCTTTTTTGATGCTTCTTTAGCTTTTCTGCATAAATTAAAAATAATGAGCAAGAAAACCCAGGGGTAATTCGCCCTCATAATCTAGGCTGAAACTTCAGTTGAGTACCGAGGAGTCCTCCACTGTCAAAAATGCCATCTACTAGATGAGACACTAAACCTAGGCCCAATCTGTCTCTGAGGTGTATGTAAAAGATCCCATGGCGCTATCTGGAAGCAGAGAAGCTACCTGGGTTAACAATTATCCCTCAACAACCTCCACTAAATAAGAATATTTGATATTTTACTCATTGCTCTGGTGAAGGTTCACAGACCTGAAACACTAACTCTGTTAATCTCTCTTCACAAATGCTATCTGACCTGCTGAAAATTTCCAAAACTTTCTATTTAAATTTACTCACTTCTGTTTGTGACACCTTGTTGTCCATAATCCAGCTGTTTTATTTCGCTAATTTACAAGAGTGACCACTTTTCATTTTCTGCCTAGTGTTTGTGATATTGTGAGGGCAATTTATAAAAATTCTCTATTTACACATCCATACAATAATCATGAACTCAAGAAGTGGTGGTTACAATATGGAAAACTCAGTGAATTATTTAACTTTTAAGTAAGAAGGTTTTTTAAGCTCAGTAGAAAGTCCTGAATAAATTATGTTTAGAACCACAAAATGAAAATCACTGCCATTTCTACTACAATGATTAGTATGCAGTTTCTGGCAGCTTTTTTTAATACTGTCCTTGAATCTAAAAATTATTAATTTAGTACAACTTAAGCTCTATGCCATAAACAAACAAGGCAGCGTATGTATAATACTTGCAATATGTCTTTAATTTACATCAATTTAACTAACTTAATTAATCAAAGCTTTGAAAAGATTGAGCAAGCTGACCTCAATTTAAATATTTTGTTTTATCATCTGATCTGTATTTCTAAAAATGATTATGGGTGGATTGTAATGTTCCAGACATGATCTCTGCCCACTGGTGTGAAGCACAAGTCGCTTTCATGGAGGAGGCCCAACTGTTGTAATATGGTTCTTTAGATGTCTCAACGATGAGGTCTCGAGATTTGTATATTTAAATATAAACTATTTATTGTTAATCTCTAACTATTTACAGATCCCAGGTTAATGTCATGCATGATGTGGTTTCTCCATGCAGGCTGCTTCCGGACTGTTCTCTCTAGACTGTTACCATGTGACTCTTGACATGATTCCGTGGGCTTGCTATTCTCCAGTCCCACATTTACCCTTGCTCTGCTGAGCAGCTTTACATTACAATGGCATGCAGGCACATCATACAACATCATACAACACCTCTCAGATACTTAACTGGCCGCCACTGAGCCTTCCCTGCAATATAGGACCCCAGCAGCAGAATTCAAAGACTGGTAGCTCCCCAGTGCCGGCAGGGCCACCATGTGCAGTGCTGTTGCTTGTAGGGCTGCAAGAACTTCACCAGGGGTCATTACTGGATCCCTGGACTTAGGTGAGTGAGGTTAAGATGCAGGGACGATGTCACAGGAGGGAGGGCAGGGAGGGTCGGAGGCAAGGTCGGTGGCGTGCAGCGCCCTTCCTCTTACTGATACCAGGTCCCTTGATTGGGCACCAAGTACTGACAATGGCAGACCCCACCCCACTCCTCCATAGGTCTTTGGCAAACCCGATAGCCACCACAAAATTCTGATGGGTTCAGGGATAATTGATGTCAATTGGCTCATTAATAAGCCTATTTGACATCCTGCCATGAGAGGGAAAGTTTCCTGCATCAGCCCCTTCTTGTTTTTGACTTAATTGCAGGAGGTTTTCTTGCCACCAGGACACACAGACTCTCCTGCGATTTAAGTAGGCCCAGCTGCCATGTTTCCCAGTGCAATGGGCTGCGTTGAATTCTGCCCAACAGGAGTCAATCATGAAAGTGACAATTTGGTCGAGCTACAGGTTTTTTTTGTTTCACTTTGTGTTTGGATTTCTTAAATAATTGAGAATCTCTCCACCTTAAGAGAAATTTGGTTTTGAACCAAGCACAGGAAGATTTGGCCCAAATCACATTGCAAACTTTAGGTACCTAGTCCAGATTTAAACTCACCTTCAGTCATTCCAATAAATGAGAAAAACGCCACAGGATAAGATGTATATGTCAAGAAACATCTTTGGTTTCAATCCTTAGAATTACGAGTCACATTTTCTTGCAATTCAATGAATATTTAATGAAGCATTTTTGTTCTGTTCAAACAAGGCTGAAAGCTAAGAGCTGATCTGCATTCTTGTGTGAAAAATCAACTAACATTCCCTCCAGCAAACAATCATTTTGCACTTTCTATTAGAAATTCCTGGTTCCATCTATTTCAATCTAGAGTTATAAAATTAAACAGTAATTCATGTATTGTTAGTATACCTTTGGATTGATTGGAATAAGGAATTTTTAAAAATCAGAGCCATTACACACACTAGACTCCTGCAGTGTCCACAATGCATTGTAACAGAAGTGCATCTGTTCACATCCTAAGGTTTGTTTTCGAATGGCTGGTCAGTTAGACACTTAACGAAAGAAAAGAATTTGCATATATAAAGGGGTTGTTAGCACAAGTGAAACAACTAATAAGCATTTAAGATTGCTATTGTTTCCTCTAAGGAGCATTGGGATACTTGCTATTGGTGAAGCTCAGTGAGCTCATCATAGCTGAGCCGTCTATCATTGTTTATATCACCTCAACAAACAGAAAACGAGTCCCTTGACTCCCATTACAAGCAATGGATCAGGATTCCAAATGTGTTGATTGGAAATTCCATGCCTATAGCTCAGAAATCACCAGAAAAATCTGTTTTGACTGTAACTGTGTATCACCGCTGAAGAGAAATGTGCCCGGGGTTCAGAAATGTTTCAGCACACCTTCATCCACTAGGTATAGAGAAAAAAGGTCAATCCATGCTTACAATGCTAGAGCCTACCACTTGAGCAAAAAACAAAATGACACCTAAACAAGACAAAAAAAGTAGAATGCTGGAAATATGAAGCAAAAACAGCAAATGCTGGAAATAGTCAGCATGTCAAGTAGCATCTGTGTTGGGAATCTGTCTCTCTCCACGGATGTTGCCTGACATGCTGACTGTTTCCAGCATTTTCTATTTTTTATCTCAAACAACACCAGGTGCTGCTGGCTGGCTTTGAGTACTCAAACCAAAAGAAACTGGGTGAAATTGTTTAATGTCTAGAGAGTAACTGAGGTCGAAAATTGACACATTGACCAAAAATCAGGTTAAGATTCTATGATCGGTATAATGTTGGCAACTCTCAATGGACATATCCTTGGACATATGATCAGATGGGGCTGGATTTTAAAGAATGTTTTACCTTGAGCCCTGGCTCTTGATGGGGTTTCTTTAGGTTTGCCTGTTACCCCAAGAATGCCACCATAGACCACTACTCTAAAAACCATCCTATTTATTTACAGATCTATACACACCTCAGTACTCTACTGCCCACCATCTGCTTCCCACCAGATCTGTATCTTAGTCATGTGACATTACATCATAGTTACATCTGTATCAGGTGCTCCTGATGTTAATCCTTTACTCAACATCTTCCAAGTCTTTATTCCAACTATATGCATCCTCCTACATCTCCCCACAAAGTCTCACACTTCACAAGATTAGCCTCTGTGGTGCCATGTCCAATCTTCCTGATCAATTTCATTGGAATCATGTTTGATTGGAGTGCCTCCTACCTGGGTGCTTGTAGGGTTTCTACTTTTCTCTGGTTCCTTGTCTCCATCCAGATCTAAATAGTATGTCCAAGGTTCCAATGGTTTCCTTCCCAATGATATCAAGGCTCTTCAGTTCCTTCTGAAATTTCCCTAGTCTGTCTCAATTCTATAAGATCTCAGTTGTGGAGCTCTTTCTATTGCAATGCCTTACTTCTGATGATCTTGTAACTACACTCTCTCCCCGGGCTGTGGCACTTTTAAGTCTCATGCTCTGTGTCTGAAGTTGAAATTAGGAGCTTGTTTATGTCTTTGCTGCTCCTCACGTTTTCTAACTCTGTCACAATCATCTGAGGTAATGTTAGATTGTAGCGTTTGTTGTAGAGCTGGAAATTGTGTTCACAGCTGTCTTCCCATCAATAGTTCTGATGGTGAGATTCTGTTTTTTAGTGGTGAGGTTCTGTAGTTAAGAAGGGCTAAGTTAATATCTTCATTCTTTTTCATCAATTCCTTGATTGTTCAAATTCCTCTTTCAGCTTCTCCATTTGACTGAGGATATCTAGGCAAACTTATCACATGCATGAAACCATATTCTTGTGCAAAGCTGTAGAACAGCTCATTCGCAAACTGAGGTACATTGTCTGACTCCACAACGTCTGAGATGCCACGTGTCGCAAGGGTTCTTCTTAGTGGTGTAATATCTGCCTCCACCTTGGTGCTATGCAGTCTACTCACATCAAACCGTCTGGACTAGTAATCAATGACGATGATGAAAACTTTGCCTTTAAACTCAAACAAATCCCTTCCCAGACACTATCATGGCCTTGAAGGAAAATTGGAGGGTGCTAGTAGTTCACTCTGCTGTTGGCTATTCACTGCTCATGTAAGGCAATTCATGATTAACTCTTCAATGGACTAACTGATGCCTGGCCACCAGACTGACTGCTGGGCTCTTGCTCACCATTTCACTATTCCTAAATGATCTTGATGAATTTTTTGGGGAACGTTGTGTTGAAATGTTTTAGGGATGACTAGCCTGTCATTCAAAATTAAGAAATCATCAATGATTGTGAAATGTTTTCTCTGTTTGAAGTATTGGTGAAGTATTGGGTGTTATGAGTGTAATCCGGTCATCCATTCTGGCAATAATCTTTTATTTTGATGCATTCATCAGCCTGCCATTGTGCTTGCTTAATCTCTCATCTCTTCTCAGTGGCTGCTAAGTGTTTGGTAATGAACGATGTATATGCTTCCACTTCCTCAATAAAATTTAGATCTTCCACCTTGAGTCCTTCCACTGTTTTACTTGATAATGCATCTGTTGTCATCTGGTACTTCCAGTCAACACACTCAGTAACTGAATTGTATCTCATGAGTCTCAGTCTGAAATGTTGAATTCTAGGTGGCATTTTTGCAATTTTCTTTCAGTTAAGAGTACCCAAAATTTTGTGGGTAGGTTTCAATTTTAAACGTTAATCCCATGTCATAATCAGAGAACTTCTCACAGGACAATGTGGCTGCTAACACTTCTCCCTCAATGGTTACATGCCTCTTCTCTGTGTCCATGAGAGGTCTTGAAATGTAATAAACTGGTCTTCCATGTTCATCTTTTTGAACTTGCTACAACACTATGCCCAAGCCTGTAGATGATGCATCCACTACTATAATTGTTGGCAACTCTGGATCATAGTGTGCTAGAATGTTTGGTGAAATTAGGAGATGTTTGATCTTATCAAAAGCATTTTGCTGGTCCATGTTCCAGCACCACTGTTGACTCAAGAAGGAGTTAGATATAGCTCTTGGCGCAAAAGGGATCAAAGGGTATGGGGAGAAAGCCGGAGCAGGCTGTTGAGTTGGATGACCAGCCATGATCATAATGAATGGCGGAGCAGGCTCAAAGGGCTGAATGGCCTACTCCTGCTCCTAGTTTCTATGTTTCTATGACCCTGTCTCAACAGCTGGTGTAACAGCTTGTTGATTTCTGCCAAGTTTGGTAGGAACTTGCCTACTTGATTGACTATTCCAAGGGAGCTTTGAATTTCTGCAATGTTTTTAGGTTGTGGGAACTCTTTAATGGCCTTAGTTTTCTGCAGGTTGGCTGTGATTCCCGAAGCTTGCACACTATGCCCTAAGAATTTTATCATGGGCCTTGCAAATTCATATTTGCCGTTTAACATCAAACCCACTTCTTGTAGAACTTTGAGGACTGCTCTCACTTGACGGTCTTGCTCTTCCCTCAATGAACCATGTATGAGAATGTCACCCATATGACATGTTACTCGTTCCATGCCTCCCAGAGACTGAGACCTGGTTCTTTGGAATATCTCATATGCAGAAGCTATTCTGAATGGTAACCTGTTAAAACAATAATCACCAAATGTAGTGATAAAGGTAGCTAGAAATCTAAATTCTTTGTCCAGAGGCAGCTTCCAAAAGCCACTGTCTGCATCCAATTTTGTGAAGAGGATGCTTTTTGCTAATTTGGCAAGGCTTTCATCCACTGATACCATCGGATGGATCTCATGATCTACTGACTTGTTTAATTGAGTCAAGTCCACGCAGATACTAATTGGACCATTAGAGTTTGGTACTGTGACCATTCCAAGACACCACTTTTTCAGTACGGTTACTGGAGATATGACCCCTTGTTGTAACATGTGTTCAATCTTGCTCTTGACTTTGTCTAAGTGTGGGTGAGGAACCTTCTTTGCTGTGAAGGTGTTAGAGTTCTGTTATCTTTACCCCCTACCCCTGCTGCCCCCACCCCGGCAAGGGTAAACTTCCCTTTTGAATTTATTGCTGGATTAAAATCTAAACTAAAAATAACTTCTAAAATATCACAAGAGATTAATCAGCTTTGCTAGATAGCAAATTGGTCTTAAGAGAAATGGCCTTTCTTCTAAGAGTTTTCAAACTAAAAAAAATTATCTCTGGAAGAAAAAGACATACATTATAACAAATCTGTCTGTCTTAGAGTCCTTTATCAGAATTTAGTCTTATAATTAAGAATTCTAGAAGAGTTATAGGGTACATGAGATTTACAGATTGAGACTACAACTTTTTTAATGGCTACTATATAATGCTTTATTATAAGATTAAATCTTGGATTACGTTATAATATTGTTTTGAATACTACAAAGTGTAAATACAAGATAAACTAATTCATCTAAAAATATTATCTTCAAATCTCAAATCCACTTAAGAATGAAATTAGTTAAGACATTAGAACAAATAACAAACTAGTTTTATACTTACAATCAAAAGTATAAAGCCTAGCTTTTAGTGTCTCTCCCTCGTTTTACAGGGAGATCTAATAAGATCTCAACCCTCTAGTGGCGGAGATCTGACTTCCTCACAAAGTTCTCAAATCTGACTACTTGTTTACCTATGTTTCAAATATACAGAAAATCTGTTGCATTTGAATAAATTGACTACTGTCTGGCTTCATATGAAGCTTCTTTGAGTGAGAATTCTTGAAAATCAAAATGCAGCTGTACAAATTATCAGCTTAAGCACGGCTTCCTGTCAAGAAAAGCCTGCTTTTAAGGCGTCTTGTCTGGGTCTCTGTGTCTGTAAAAATAATGTATATTTCTCACAGAAGACTTTTAGCTGTATTTTATTTGAGTTAGATTTTTACACTTTCATGGACTGAGTTAATTATTTAACAAAGAGACATATAAGCTTGCACCTGCCCTTAATGTTATGTCCTATTCTGTTTTCAGCTTTCCTAAGCCTGAAAGTAGGGCTGGAAATTAATTCCTTAATACCTCACTAGACATTGTAAATGACCCTCAGCTGCAGCATGCTTTTCTGTTCAGTAATAATGACTCTTGGTTTTGTATCACATACAGAAGTTCCACAATTTCTTTAAACTTGTAACTTAATCTTGCCAAGTGTTGGCCTATTACTTTTAGTGTATCCCTCCTGGACCTTGCAACTGGATGGAGGATGGCTGTAATGTGATTTTTTTTCAGCCATTTTGCTTCATCAGATAATACTGAAACACTTGCACCAGTATTGGCTTGAACTCGATGGGGTTACCATCAATGTCTAATTTAATGTTCCAATAATCATTTTCTGTTTCATTAATTTCTCCTGTGATGAAATGCAAATATTTACTTTTAAACTGGCAGTTGGATGTCGAAGCTTAGGGCCTTCTGCACATGCACTGGCCGGGAAATGGCCGCAGTTTGGGTTTTCAAAAATGTTTTTTCAGGCCTTCTGAGCATGTGCCAGCTGGGAAATGGCTGCACATGCACAGTTAGCGGTTTTGCCTTCGTCAGGGTGGGAGAAATTCACGAAGTCTGCTTTGGTCGCATCCGTCATTTACTTTCGAGTGTGGGGTGCCAGACCACAGTTTACCTGTTATTTTGTGTACCTCATACTTACCCAGAAGATTAAAGTATAATTGTCTGTAAAGATATTGCTAGGTAAAAGGAATAGTGCGAGTTTGAATCAATTTCTTGTGTTTGTATTAAGATCTGTCCAACCTTTTTGTCTGGTGTATTATAGTTCATTTTTCTTGTTTAATAAATGTTTTATTCTTTGTGTTAAAAGTTCATCAGCAGAATCCTGTGAATTTGTTCAGTAATTTTCCTGCATGGTTTCAAAAAAATAAAGTTAGGATCTTTTAAGCCAGATTTCACTCTGGAATCTGGCTTCTCCAGTATTAACATCAGCTGGGATTGTAACGCTCTTAAGAGGTTATTTGTATTTTTTTTTTTGTAGCTTTTCCACTTCTTGGATTTTATTTTTGTTTTGTTGTTATTTCTTTCTTCCCATGAGCTATTGGAACTTTGGATCTGAAGATTATTTTAAACTGTCCGAACTTCCAACAGTTGTGAAACTCAGCTCCCCCGATAGGCATTCCTCTTGCTTGTATAGGGTTTTCCTGCTGCATCAAGAGCATCTTGAGATGTTGGTTGGCGCGCTTTTTCATGATTTCATGGGCTTTTGCTTTACTGCGCTTTCTCTTCTTTTCCGACATACTGAATCTTCATTCATCTTTTCCCACGGGACATCACTTTCCCCATGAACAACCATTCCTTTTGCCTTCCTAAGGCTCAGTCTGTCTCTTTATTTGCATTGTCTTTGAGAGTTAAATCTTCCCTCGTTTGCAATAGATCTGATAATGTTTCAACCACAATCCCAACCACTATATGATAATGTATTAATTCATCTCTGAGGATCCCATAGTTGTAATTGTCCACAAGTCTTGCAGGTCATTTATAAATTAGTCCATGGATTCAACCAGTTTTTTCCTCCTGTTATTAAATTGTCGTTCGTCCAATGATAAAAAAATTTTTGAATGCTGAATCATGAATCAAATGCCTGGAGGACCTCCTCATATAAGCATGAAGCCTCATCGATGCCCTGTCTTGCAATAACATTGTCTGCTATGGCCCCTACTGCATAGAGTAAAGTACCAACCTGATTCTTCTGGTCCGTCTAATGCAAACCTGAAGCTGTTCTAATACTGGAGAATCTCTTTCTCCAATTGTCCAAGTTTTGAGCCTGTTGTGAGCCGTCAGTGCTTCCGAACAGTTCTAGGATTGGCAATGTGGACTGCATGCTTACCCTAATGCTCTGTATCTGTTGCTGCTTTAGTAGTTTGGCTTGTAGATTGTGATCTGTGCTCATTGCTGTCCGGTTCGGGTCTATGTGTCTGCTTGCATGTGCAGCAATCATGATGCTCCATTTTTGTCCTTTTATCAAGGATTTATAGGTCTTTCAGGTCTGCAGTCTTCACTTGGAGATTTTCTGGGTATTTACGCTCTGCCCACTGCCAGCATGTTTCGGAACATGCATATGAACAGTCGACAGGAAGCACCAGCTACCAAGTTGTGTCTTGGATTCACAGTCTTGATGGGATTTCTTTAGGGTTTGTCTGTCATCCTAAGAGTGCTACCATAGTCTGTGACTTGCAAAAAACATTCTTGTTTATTTTCATAACTATATACAGCCTAGGTTATACTTCTGCTTCCCACCAGATCTCGGTCTCTTAGTCATGTGACATTGCATCATAATTACATCAGGAGCTACATCAGTATCATGTGCTCCTGATGTTAACCCCCCTCCCCCCCCCACCCTACCGCCCCCCTCCCCCCCCAACCGACTGATAAGTCAATCATCAGCCCACCCAGCCAAAAGCTGGCTGCCCAGCAACCATTTTAATGCTGGGAGCAGCCTTAACTGTTTCAGGGTAAAACTTCTGACTCCCATCTGGGTGGAAGTCCTGCCTTAGAGAGCTGCCAGCCAATGTAACTGCCCAGCAGCTCTGTAGTCCCAGCAGTGCCAGGTTCAAGTGGTGGGCGCTGCTGAGACCACAGGTAGTCCAGAATAAGAGGACTCTGGACTTCAAGGTAAGTCCGGTATTTTGGACAGGCCTGGCTGGCAGCTGCCAACATGGATGGTGAGGGTTTGAGAGTGTTGGGGGGCCAGGTTTGAGAGGCTGTGAAGGGGAGGGTTAAAAAGAGTGTTTGATCTTGTGGGGGCTGCCCAACAACAGCCTGCGCAGTGAAAGATGTTGGGCTACTTTCCTGGTGCACATAAAATAGTAGCGGAGCCAGAATGAAGCCTTTAGGTGGCTATTAATTGGCCACTTAAGGGTCTCAATAGGCCTAAAGGTGAGTGGGCTGCCTGACATCTTCCCCACTCACAATAATTTGGGAGATAGGTCAGGAGTGGGCGGAAAGGCAGTGGGAAGGCCACGTGTTCTATTTTATGAGCCTCCCCACCTTCAAATAGGCCTGTAAAATATCGTCTATGATGTAAATAGCCAATGCATTTCAATATAGGTAAGTGTGAGGTGGTACAGTTTATTAGTAGAAATAAAGAGCCCACTTCTTGAAAACTAGAAATCTGAATGGGGCGAGGAGCAAATGGATCTAGGGGTACAGATTCCCAAATCAGTAAATGTAACAATGCAGATCAAATTAAGACCGTGGAAAATGCAAACAAAACATTTCTTCTTCCCTGGCCACAAGAGGCCCATGAGTGTTATCACTCTGACTTGGGAGGCAGTGGCAGAGATGGTCAGTGCCAATGCTGCACAGGAAAGATTGGCCATCCAGTTGAGAAAGAGGATGAATGATCTAATCTGTGCCGCCAGGGTAAGGCAACCATCTCATCACTCTAAACTCACACACTCACAAGCCCATCACACATTCACTGCCAGCTCAAGGGACATCACCACTCACACTCTCACACACACCCTCACATCTCCATCTGGACTCATCGCCTCTGGAGTATGCCTCCACAGCCTCACCATCTTGAGGCCAGTTGCACAGATGAACATGTGTCCCCACACATACCCTGGGATATCCCCTTCCCCAGTAATGCCCTAGCCCTGAAGTCTCTTCCCTTGCCTGAGGCCACTTCACCCCCTTCCCCAAACAAGCCATAGCACTGTAGCCATTGAAAAGCCTTACCGCTGGTCCCGTACATAGAGGCCTGCCCGTGAACTCCACTAAAAGTGATGTGGTGCTGCCTGTGAAGCCTGGCACTGATGAGCACGAGTGCTGCCCAAAGGCAAACAAGTCTTAAAGTCCCAAGTGAAGTGCAGCGCACCAGGTGCACATCGCTTTTGTTCAGTTGGGAAACACTTCATCAAGCAATCACACCAACCTGCCTAGATGATCCAGTGTAAGGGGATGATTCTGGTGAACAGGGCTTATAATGAAATGCAGGCATATTAAAATGTTGTTCCTGACAGTGGGAAATGTGGCCCGCCATTGATATGTGGAGTGGACGGTAACAAGCTGGTTTCACGGCAGCATGAAATCGATATTTGGCCTTCCTGTCATATTATCCGCTCATGCCCATCATGACGCCCGCGCGAACAGGGACAGAAAATATCGCCCTTTGACCTTCATTTACTGTTGTTTAAATATTTTCCCTAGAAGGCTGTCATAACGGCAACAGTCATGATGGCCAGGATTTTCCGTGCCCGCTGGCATCGGGCGTGTTCGGTGACATGAGCGGACAATATGGTGAGAAGGCCAAAAATCAGTTTCATGACGTCGTGAAACCAGTTTGCGATCGTCCGCTCCGCCTGCTGGTAGTGGTATGTGTTTCTCATCATCAGTCGTCAGGAACCTTATTGTAATACATCAGCATATAAGGCCAGCCCGCTGGACTCATCCCCCCACCTCACCACGCTGGATTGTCCGCCCATGTCGGCAGGAAAACATGCCAGTGTAGAACACGTCTTGACAAGTCTGATGAGCAGAAGTCAGAACTTGCCCGCCAGGACCTTGCTTACATCACAGACATCCAAGGAGCAGAAGATACTGGAGCTTGACAGCAACAGGATCCTGCAGGAATGGCCATGGCATGGTGGGTGGATTCTCATGGACATTGCTCTGTTGCAAAGTAGCTCATGGAAACTGGAAAGTCACCGTTGATGCTCACAACGGATGATGGTCATGGGAGTGGGCAAGGAAGACCTAGGATCAGCTGGGAAAGGAAAAGATGTTGGGGGGGTTAGGTTGGGATGGGGGGCAATGAAGGCGTCAGGTGGCTGGGATTGGGATGGGGTATTGAAGGTGTTGGTGGGGTGAGGTTGGGCGGAAGGTGATGAAGGTGTCTGGGGTGAGGTTGGGTGGGGGAAATGAAGGTGTCAGGAGGCTGGGGTTGGGAGGGGGGATTGAAGGTGTTCGGGGGAAAGGGAGTATGGGGGGGGAGGGGGTAACGTGGGAGAAGATGGCAACTGGGGAGGTAGGTGTAAGGGGGTTGGAAAGAGTAAGGGAAGGAGTGCGGAAAGGTGAAGGAGAGCTGTTGCAGACACGATGGGATGAATGGCCTCCTTCTGTGCAATTACATTTCTGTGATTCGGAGATTGTGTGACAACTGAAAGCTAACCCCAGCAGGCAGTATTCAAAACGCTCAGGACATTGAGGTGAGTGTGATATGTGAAGGATCCACGTGTGTGGGAGAGTGCTTGCATGAGACTCTGAAAGGCCCTGCCACACACACACACTCGCTTCTCCAAGCAGAATCACTCACAGGCCAGCTGCTCCCTCTGTGATGATAGAGGATGAAGTTGAGGGGCTCACAGGCAAAAGGGACTTGGAGGGAGAGAGCAGCCTCTGAGATTTCTCAGTGGATAACCCAGGGGTGCCAACTCTGCTCCTCACCCCTTCGGGTGCCCAGGGGTGCCAGCCTGACTCGTTAAGGGGAAGGAGCATCTGCAGGGACGTCGAGGTACCCCATTTCCCACTCGGGTTGCCACTGCAGGAACTCCAGCAATTGAGTGCAGGTCTGCACATATCTCTGCATTCTGTTGGACCAGGATCTCCATGGCATCTACCATCCTCCCCTTGGAGACCTCCATACATGCACATGTGGGCACCACTTAATCAGAGAGCAGGCGGACACACTCCTCTGACTCTCGTGCCATGCTGTTGAGGGCTTCCAACAGCTCTGCGTGATGTTCCCCCACCTTCTGCTGACTCTCCAGGGTGAGTTGGAAGGCCAAATCCAGAGGCTCATCATCTGACTCAGACCTCACAGATGCCTCTTCCCCAGTAGTCCTCCGAGTGCTGGGAGCTCAGCTACACCTGCTCCTCTTGCTGCGGACACATGTCCGTGCGTGACCACCAGATTGTTAACCTGAGCCTACTCTAGATGTATGTCTCTGCACTGGTGAAAGGTGTGGGTAAGCACTGTGATGGGTCTTCTGGGCTGCTTATTTCCACCTGTTCACCCAATGAGTTGTCCTGTTGGCTGCAGATGAGGACCTGGATGGAGCTGAGGGACTGGCTGGCTAAGGGCTTTAGTTGCTTGGCAGAGTTCCCTGTGTACCAAAGTAGAGATAATTAGTGCACATCAGCAGAGTCAAAAGCAGGAGAAAGCGCTCACAGTTGCATTGAGGGAGGGATGATGTGGTGCAGGATCCTTATGAGGGTGTTCACCGCCAGCATCACCGTCGCCGCAGGCAGGGTCCCCATCCTCAGCAATCAACTCAATGGTATGCTCCTCAAAGTGAGTGAGGGGCTTAATGTGGACAACTGCACTCCCAGTCTGGGACCTCTCCCTGCTGTTGTGTGCAAGCTTCACTTGCATAAAAACAGATGGAGAAGTGTGAGCAGGACACATGGCACTGCGTGGAATGTTTGTGTGATAAGCAGAGTCATGGGTGGGAAGAGGACGACAGCTCCAGAGGATATGAGCCTGATGGAGATGTGAGGGTATGTATGAGAGTTAGTGGTGCTGTCCCTTGAGGTGTGTGGTCCCCGTGGATGCATGATGGGTTTGTGAGTGTGTGAGTTGAGAGTGTTGAGAAGGGTGAGTTACCCTAGCGGAACAGATGAGACCAATCATCCTGGTGCGGCACTGGGTGGCTGCCCGCTTTTGCAAGGCATTGGCGTTCACGACCACTGCTACCACTTGCTATGCTGGATTGGGGATGTTGCTGCCCATCCTCTGGCCAGGGTAGGTGTAGAGGATACAGCGGGGAGCCTCAATGGCATCCAAAAGGCATTCCAGTGACATGTCATTAAACTTGGAGGCTGCAGTCTTTTTGCCTTTCATGGACATCTGACCTGTAGTGAAACACTGAGATGTGTGCGCGTGGCTGGACTTTAAATATGGTGCCTGGCATGATGAAGTGGTGAGGTGATGGCGTGGCAGGCAAATGACAGCCAGCCCACCATGGAAACAGCCTGTTTCCCAGGAATGCATAACTAATATGGCAGGTTTAGGATGATACAGCATGAAAATCCGCCATTGTGTCTGGGCCTGCTACCACACTTTAGTGCAAACCTGGGACGATTCCATCCGATGTCTTAAGACAATCATCACAAGGCTGGTTATTGTTTTCATTCGACAATCAACTTACATAAAATACTTGACATCTCCACTCTAGAATAATTTGCACACAGAGCTGAATTTCTGCAACAGTCGGCAGGAAATTTGCAATAGTTTCTGTGCACTGTCAACGGGAAGCATTTTTTGGTTATGCATCAACAGTTTAAGCAATCTCTGGGTCTTTGACTACAACTTTTAGTGATGATCTTCTTGGCATGTTTTGCTGGCAGAAGAGCTACCAAGTTTCACAGCAGAACAATGTTGCTTACCTACAAATGTTCTTCATTGAAATGCAGTGTTTTGTTTTCTATCTGTGTTGTGCTTGGTTAGATCATTCGAAGAGCAGGATTCTGGAAGTAGACCAAGCTTGGTATGGCAACTAATTAGTTCACAGATTTCATGAGAAAAATGGAGCAGCCTATGGGTCCTCAAGTGTTGCTGCCGCCTGTGAATATTCCCATGCTCCAGATTCACGATCAGATCTCAGAGTTCAAGGCTAGCACCTGCAGTATATTAAGTTGTTATCACACTGTTCCAACAGCAATAAATACAGCCCTTATTATTCCAAGTGCATGATAACTTGCTTCTTGTTTAAGTTATTTTTCTTTTTGAAATGACAAGTGCTCTTTATGAATTTGCTCAGAGATAAAAAAAACTAAAGCCACTCAATATTGCAGCATAGATAAACATTAAACCACAATAAAGACAATTGAGGGAGATCTACTCACTGGGGATTGAGCTTTATTAGCTTTAAATGAACTACCGTTGATTTATTTCAGTTTGGTGCATAGAAATTAAAGTTTAGATGATTATTGGGGGGAACATAACAACAGGATTTCAAAGGAGCAGTCACACTGACATTGCAGTAAATCCTTTTTCTATTCTGATGTACAAAACCAATGAGATGATGGTGATTGGAGATAAACAAGGAACAATAGGTACTCTCAAAATTTTCTTTTAAGATTATTGTAATGTACCTTCGTGTCTTTGAGTTACGATGATACTATGTTATCTAAGATGTGATATTATGATAGAATGCTTTTACAGTTCTCATGATTTTGTGCAAAGAATAATTTCTCGGGTCATTTTTAATTTAGCTTTCGAAGCACGCTTGCAGACAATGCTAATTGCTTTTATATATGGATCCAAGAACTGTAAGTTCATAAAAAAATAATCACCTAAACTTTAATCTTCATACACCAAACTCAAATAAATCATAGGAGGTATAGCAATCATTAAAGCAGCAGTACAATTTACCACACCAAATGAAAGATTTTAGGAAGTTGATGGTTGGTTCAAGGACAATTTTCACATATACAGCCTATTTTTAAGGATCCAAAACATTCTACTGTGCACTTTACTGCCAATAATGCTGTTTCCAGATCCTCCCTTCTCTCACAAGCTGAAGCCTCTATTCCTGTCTCAGGATTTAAGCTTGAGGTTTTTAGTTACTTTATTTTAGAGACTTGGGGCTGCATTTAAAGGGGATGGCAGACTGCACACCTTACCAGGAAAAGTTGGCTAGAAACTAACACACCAGGAAGAAGTTCATTCCGCAGCCATAGACGCTGGGGGGTGGGCTAAACTGGTTGAGAATGGAACTTCCACCCCTCAGAGGGTGGAAATCCTGCCCTCGGGAACTACCAGCTCATCTGTTTTGACCAGCAGCTCCAGCAGTCCCGGCAGCACCAGAGCTCAGTAGTGGGCATTGCCGGGACTGCAGGAAGGAGGACAAAGAAGATCAAGGCTGGCCGAGAAAAATAAGTCCCAGGGTTTAGGGAGGGGAGGCATCCTAGAACCTAGGGAGGGGCAAGAGCGGAGCGGGGGGCCAGATTTTGGAGGGCAGGTGGTGTGGAAGGGGAAGGGTGACATCTTGGGGGGGGTTGCACCGAATGCATGCAGCGCACCCCTTCACCCAAATGAGATGCCCCGCCCTTTCCCATCGAGGCCTTAAAAAATAGACTAGCCACTCCCGCTCGCCTGCCCATGTGAAGCACATTATCCAGGTCAATAGGCTTGCTAACAAGCCTAATTAACCTTTAATTATTTATTTACATATGACAGGTGGGCTGCGGAATTCGGCACCCGCCCACCTAATGTATTATTGCGGTCAGCTCATGGGTGGGGAGGACATTGGTGAGCTTGCCACTCGACCTGTTTTATGTGCCAACCTGCAGTAAACATGCCAGGTAGTGGCATGTAAAATCCAGCCCTTGGTATGCTAGCTAACACCCAGAACTCATCTGCAACCCAATATTCAGCTTTCTGCCCAAAGCAGGAAGTTGCACATGTTAAAGAGACTTTAGGGAGTCAGGAGTTGAGCTATTCAGGCTCTGGTCTGCTCTAGTAGCTGAAGCATTCATTTATGTGAAAAAGTGCTTCCAGATTTCACTCCTAAATGACCTAGCTTTTAAGTTAAGTTTATGCTCTTGTTTTAAATTCCCCAATAGGGGAAATAATTTCTATGTTTCTGATCATTTTAAAGACCTTGATTAGACCACCCTTCAACCTACTTCACTCCTGAGAGTACAAACCAAGGGCCAGACATTAAGGGAAGTGTTATGTTTGCAGGACAGTGGAGTTTTGGACAGGAAACCTGGTGTTCAGGGCCCGGATTTTTGCTCCCATGACAGGTGTGCAGAGTCGGGGAAATCTTCTGGCTCAGCACACCAGCCTAGAGAAAAACTGCCCCAAACTACAGGATCTTCATTCCGGGGGCATGCAGGAGTCGGGCCCACTGCCTTCCTGAAACAGCTCGGAGTTTGGAGGTGGAGGTGGAGCTGCTGAGTGTCAAGGTGGGCTGGTTAAAGGCCCGCCTCAGTTCTCTGGCTCTTGGTGCCACTTGTGTTGTTCAACATTAGGCCCTCCAGCCCTCACCCTTCAGAGCCTGTAAGAATTTGGACCTGATTAAAATTTAGCTCCGCTGGTATCTTTAGTCAATTTAACTTTGTATCCCAAATCCACCATTTCTGTGAGTCTTGCTGAGCTGACCTACAAGGTACAATCAAGTGATAGAGACAATTGGGTGTGGTGATTCGGTAGAAGTTATTAAGCAAGAATGATAAATGTACAAAACAAAAGGTAGTGAAGACAGCATGGATTAACCTCAAAGGCCACAGATCCTCTGCAGGCTAATAGCAGAGGTGAAGTCTTTCTCCTGATTTGATATTGAGAAGCGTGTCAAGACAGTTGTCCCCAAAGGAGTGATGGTCTGACTGTACCAACGACGTCTTGATACCTGAAATATCTATCCTTAATTCTGAGTGTCTTTGTGCCATATTTGGATATATAGCTTGTATTAACTCTTTCAATTGGTCGAAAGGGAGGCCCCTTGCTTTCTCTCCCCATCTGTGTGGCTAGAGTCATGTAACTAAAACCATGTTCATTCTTTGTACTCAGTGCTACATCCATATGTTGCATGAATAAAAGTACAGTTGACATTCCCATAAAACATGTTGTCACAAAAAATGGCTAGTTGGCCTTCTCAAATTGTTTCCACATACATATAGGAGCTAGCCACCCGTGTCTTGGGTGGAAGCGTCTCAGATTTTCACTAAGCGGTAGCGGGCGGGAAAAATGACATTTTACCTGTCGGCCACAATGGCAGCTTTTCACGCATATCGTGTCAAAACCTCCACAGAAATTATGCATTCCTGGGATACATGCCATTTCGATGGTGGGCAGTCCCTGATTTGCCTGCCACACCATCACCTCGCCGTTTCATCACACTAGCCACCACATTTAAAGTACAGCCACGCTCAGTGCTTCCAGCAAAGGATTGCAGCAAAGAAGACCTAGCCCCGAAAGGCAAGAGGACTGCAGCCCTCGAACGCCTATTGGATACCGTGGAGGCCTGCTGTGATATCCTGTACCCCCACTCTAGCTCCAGGAGGGGCAGCAACATTACCACTCCAGCTGTGTTTTCCCACCGACATAGGTAGACAATCCAGTGGGGGGTGTGGGGAAACAATTCCGGCAGGATGGTCTAATAATGATATGCAGGTCTATGACAATGAGGTTTCCGATATCTGATGGTGGGAAATGCAGCCTGCCACCGGCGGGCTGAGCAGACGATCGCAAACTGGTTTAACGCCATCATGAATCTGATTGCGTCATATTGTCTGCTCTTGCCACTGAACACGCCTGACGCCAGCGGGCATGGAAAATCCCAGCCCTGAAAACCATTAGTACCAAGTGTTTCTCTTGGTGAAACAGGAAAAATAAGCAAAGAAGATGTCTTAAATGGGTTACTGTATTGATATACTTAAATGGTCAATGTGTTAAAAAAACTATTCTAATTAAAAGGTATGTGTGTTGTACCACTGTGGGAGGGCTTCATACTTAGATTTCTTAGGAGACCTTGAGTGTGACTGTAAAACAAAGAGGTGCTGTGAACATTTCAGACAAGTAGGCAACTGAACTCTTATCAACAGCACTTTCTCACAGGACTGACAGTTGGAGCTAATTTAAATTGCCTCACAGTGCAAAATGCTAACAGCCCTGTCTTAACTGTTTAATTACCTCTCCTTTCAGCAGGCAACAGCTTAAGTGAATGTATTTAAAATGTGGTTAATATGAAATCCCAAAATGTTAGTCTTAATTGATATAAAACCCTAAAATTAGTGTATTTGTGAAATCTTACAACCCCCTCAACTCCCCTACTCACTTCCTCTGCCCCACCCATGCCAACTCATTCCTATCCATGCCCCCACCCACACCCATCACCTCCACACAAACTCATGCCCCTGCACTCATCCCCAATGGCCTCTCAAACCTTCCATGCCAACTCATGCCCCCACGCATCATCCATTGTCCTTATGCCCTCTTTGCCAGCTCACAGTATCCATCTTGGACAGACCTCAGGAGCCATGATGAAATGAAATAGAATAACATTCTAAGTATCTATTATAGACTTTACTACACAAAAATATACACTCTCAATGATAAAATTCATTACATTTAAATCCCCTCAAGTACGCAATCCCTTATTAAAAAACAAACATTTTTATTCATAACCTCACACCAGAGACAACAAATCCCTTAATAATTTCTTAAGGCTGCCAATCAAACTGTAAATTACAGAACCCCACTGTGATTATGGAGGTTGTGGAAGGAGTTGAGTAGTAATATTGATATAATGATGGTCCTTGGGATTATGTCAACAACAGCTATTGAAATGACAAGCCCTAACATTTTCAACTCAGGGACACAGACAAGCTTTTATTTCCCCAAACATTTAAAGGGCAGGGGATTTAATTTACTTTACAGCTTGACAGTTACACAGACATAGCCACCTTTTATGAACATTTATGCCTATTGTAAAAATTTGAAACTCACACACTGCAGAATAAGGCCCTTGTGCCAGAAAAAATGGGGTCTGCCTGAACTCAGCACCGTGTTCAGTTGAGGCCCTGTTGAGTTTGGGTTTCCTCCATGTGTTTCTTGTGTCCTTCCCTCTTTCTTCTACCGGTAAAAATAGGATCAGTCAAAAATGGGAGCAGGACTTCCAGATCCGGACTCACCACACCATTTTGGATAAGGTGCAAAGACTCCACAACTCCGCGAAAACCTAGGCCCAGGTTTTCCTACATGCTGTGTAGCACACTGGTGCAGGATGCAGCTGCAGATAGGTCAAATCTCTGATGCGAGATCGCGGTTTGGGGTAGGGGGCGTCCAATCCCTGAGCCTAGGGAGGGTGTCCAATCATGGAGATGTGGGAAGGGCACAAAATCCCTGACCCTGAGGATATTTGTACGGGGAGAGAATCTGATGGGAGATTAGCTTAGGGTCTGGTGGGCGGAGCACTCTTGCTCCTCTTGGGCCCCAAGAAGTACTAGAAAGGCTCTTAAGTTCTCTCAAAGTTGTCCTCACCTTCCCTTCAGCTGTTTGACTTCCAAAGCCTGGGAACCCAGACCAGCCATTACAAAACCTGCTCCCATTTACACAACTTATTGTGTTTCTTAACAGTGCCATCCACAAAGTTGGCGTTGCAACTCTGTATTTCTTTATCTAAATCATATTGTGAAAACCTGAGGCATGTATACAAATCTCTAGGAATATCTCTTGTTTCATACCACAACCTGAGAATGTTTTCTTTGTCGCTTCTCTCGGCTTTCTATCTCTGCTGATCCTAATCTGTATAGCATTGTCCTGTTGAATCATTAAGAATCAGACTCAATTACTGTTAAATTCAAGTACAGAGCTCTGGAATCTGAAATGTTTTAAACAGCTACTTCTGCACTCACTGTGCGAGGACCATTTGCAGAGAGCATTATAAAGTGAAGACATCACAAAGAGGTTCTTCAGCCATAGTTCAGCTTCCCTTGAGTCACCTGCCAGCATTTTGGCAGAATAGTGATACGAGGATCAACAATGGCAGCTGAGGCCCTGGAGTGAACATGCCTCCACTTCCCCCTTCAGGTCTGCCGAATCGGAAGGCAGTCCAATCTCTGCAGCAATTAAGGGCCTGACACCCTGAAAATCCCACACTGGTCACAATCCCCACAGAGATTTCCTGATCTGGAATCAGGCCTGCCTCCCGTTTCCCATCTCTCATGGGAAAATCCAGCGCAGAAAGTAGAATCAGTTGTATGATGTTACAACTGGTACCCGGGAGAGGTCCCCCAATTTGTCATGATCCCAACAAGATATCCCAAATAGTTAACTTCCCAAATGGGACCCCAATTTTGCTATGCTCCTAGGTGAGGAGGAATAAACTGGCTCCCCTCCTTTATTCAACCCCCTCGCTTGGTTGCAACAAGGTTAATTTATAAGCGATCCCTTCCCTCATGGATCCCTTTTCCCAGTCCAAATGTATTTATGTTTTAGAAGAAGCCAATTTAACAAGGCTTTCTTGAGGCAAAGAAAGGGTAAGTTTATTAGTTACTAAAAAGCTGAGAAAAATAATGAAAATACAACACGCATATACATAGATAAGAAATGAGAAGTTGAGTCCAAAAATAAAAGTTAAAAAAGATATACAAATCAGTCTTTACCTTGTATGTGAAGCATAGATGGTGAAACATTGCAGCCATTAAGCTGGGTGATTTGGTAGAGCTGACTTCGGCAGTTTAGCTGTAAGTTTGGAGACACTTGGTTCTGCAAGTTACCTGAAGAAGCTGTCCTATTTCATTTTTGATTGTGGCTTTGTTGACTTGCCTCCAGCTAGAGAGAGAGAAAGGGAGCCTTTGCCTTCAAGCTGCAAAGTGGTGCCTAGTCACTCATCTTCTGATGTGACACCAGAACTAGAACACACAGAGCAGATTTGTAGCTAGCTTTTGAACCTCTTTCCTTGTGTGTTCCTGGAAGGGAACAAAATACATGTCTTTTGCCGAGAGCCCATTTTATTTAATCTCAGATCATTTCCACATTCTGAGATATAACACAACAGGAGATGGTTTTGGATGTTCTGTTGAGATGTGGCAATCAGCCTCTACTGTTTCCACAACCACAGGAAATTAAAGTTCAGTCTTTTGTATTTTATCTCTTTCTTTCAAGTGTCTCTGTCTGAAGTAGGCCTTGACACCTTTTAGGTGTGATATTCCATATTCTCTCTGGATTAGTCAATCAAGTATAATCCACATAGAAATTTTCCAGATGGTGGTTACTTTACATTCTCAGCTATTTTTTGCTTAGTGTCTTTGCTTGTATGCCTTTTTTATAAAAAATGCATCTTCCTCAAAAAGTTCAATATGCCCATAAGTAATTTGGGACTATAATCCACTGTCATGACAATGACATATGTCAGGTTAATAATAAAAAAGAGAACCAGGCTGACTGTGGAAAGTTCAGAAGGGAAGTGAAAAAGAAAAAAGAGAGACAAAGAGTGAGTATGAGAAAAGAACAGCAATTAACATAAATAACATAGGCACATAAATAATAAAAGAGTGGTAGAGGACGGATGGGGGTGATAAGGCACCAAAAAGGGAACATATTCATGGAGGCAGAGAGCATGACTGAGCTACTAAGTGAGTACTTTGCATCTGTGTTTACCAAAGAAGAAGGTACTGCCAAAGACACAGTAAAACAGGGAGTACTGAAATACTGGATGGGTCAAGAAATGATTAAGAGGCTTTAGAAAGGCTGGCTATAGTTAAAGTTGATAAATCACCAGGACCAGTTGCAATGGATCCAAGGAGGCTGAGGGAAAGAAGGATGGAAATTGCAGACACATTGGCCATAAACTTCCAGTCCTATTTAGATACAAGGGTGGTCCAAGGGACTGGAGAATTGCAAATGTTACACCCTTGTTCAAAAAAATGGTGTAAGGATAGTCCTAGGAACTAGGCCAGTCAGTTTAATTTCAGTGGTAGGAAAGAAACATTAATCTGGAGAAAAAAATAACCATTACTTAGACAAGCGTGGATTAATTAAGGAAACCCAGCATGTCTTTGTTAAAGGCCAATCATGTTTAACTAACCTGATTGAGTTTTTTGGTGAGGCAAGGGAGAGTGTTGATAAGGGTAATGTGGTTTATGTGTACATATGGAATTCCAAAAGGAATTTGATAAAGTGACGCATAATAGTTAGTCAGCAAAGTAGAAGTCCATGGAATAAAAGGGACAGTGGCAGGATGGATAGTGGCATGTTGGCTGAGAGACAGAAAACCAAGAGTAGTGGTGAACAGATGTTTTTCAGATTGGAGGACTATAGTAGAGTATCCCAGGGTGTAAAAGTGGGCTTGCGGTCAACAGTAATAGAGAACCCATTGGCAGATTTCTGAACGAGCATGCCGAGGCAAGGGAGCTCATTTGATTGCTCAATTTCAAATGGAGCAAGGTGAACTTGAGCTCAGTATGGAACCCATTAAGATGTGTAAGGAAACTCTTACATGTAGCTGCAGATTTTTTTTTTTATTCATTCGAGGGATCACTGGCTAGGCCAGCATTTATTGCCCATCCCTAACTGCCCTTGTTCAGAGGGCATTTTTAAGAGGCAACCACATTTCTGTGGGTCTGGAGTCACATGTAGGCCAGACCTTCCCTAAAGGACATTAGTGAACCAGATGGGTTCTTATGACAATTGACAATGGTTTCATGGTCATTACTAGATTTTAATTCCAGATATTTATTGAATTCAAATTCCACCATCTGCTGTGGCAGGATTCAAACCAGGGTCCCCAGGGCATTACTCTGTGTCTCTGGATTACCAGTCTAGTGACAATACCACTATGCCACCACCTCCCCCTATTCAAGTATAACAAATGTATTATCTATGTTTCAGAAATCTGTAAGAGGTAGGAGGTTAGGGTGTCAATAAATATGTTATAAGATTGATCTTATCAGCAACCTCATAAATATGCTCAAATCACTTGTTACCATGCAGACTTGATACCGAAATAAGGTGCATCAAAGCTATCCTGTAGGATAATGGCTACCCTGATCAGATCATTGCCTAATTTCATGAATGGGCCAAAAGCTGCCACTCTAGGTCCTGATAAGTGCCCAGTATACCTCAGATTACCCTGGAAAGTAAGGTGTCTCAAAAATTTGAGCAACCGATGAAGCTGGCTAATTTATGCTGCTACTATGCAGTAGCAAAACAAGTGGTATTTTCCACTAACAGGACACTGCCATCAAGCCAAAAAGATGTCTGCCTACCACATAAGTGAGTAATGTGGTGTATGAATTTCACTGCCGGTATGATGCTAGGCATGTAGACTGTATGTACGTCCCAAGGACTGGGGCAGTTGTATCAAACAGCACGTTCCTTCGGCTGTTCACAACAGGCAAGGTACTGACCATACTCAACCAACCCCTGCTTGTAAAACTCAGGACATAGTGTTCGACATTAGATGTGATTCCATGATTGGCCAACATTTGCTAAACAACACTGATTGTGCTAAGAATTACACTAACAACCAATTTAAGATTATCAGTCGGGCTCGCAGTGTGGCTCACTTATGCATGCTAGAAGTCACATATATTCAAACACAGGGTCCTTCCATTGCAAACAGAAAGAATGTGTCCACGCATTGCACCTATTTCAACTAAACAAACACTTGGGGGCAGCCATTCCCTAGTTTGTTCCCCATGGCAATGCCTTGACCAATCAGGGTTGACCTGCCCAGTTTGAAGTTAAAAAAAAGCTTGGCAGTTAAGTCTTCACTGGTGCATTCGCCATGGCAACATTTCTACCAATCAGTATCCACTTGCCAACCAATCAGCACCCTCTTCTCATGCGCTATAAGTTGTTGTTCCCTTTGAGATTTGATATTCTTGCAAACCTGTGCTGATGAGGAGGATAGTGTTAAACTTCAAGAGGACATAGACAGGTTGGTGGAATGGGCAGACACATGGCAGATCAAAATTAATGCAGAGGATTGTGTAGTTAAACATTTTGTTAAGAAGAATGAGAAGAGGCAGTATAATCTAAGTGGTACAATTCTAAAGGGGGTGCAGAAACAGAGAGACCCAAGGGTATATGTAAACAAATAATTAAAGGTGGCAGGGCAGGTTGAGATCATGGTTAATAAGACATATAGGATCCTGGGCTTTATCAAAAGGGGCATAGAGTACAAAAGCAAGAAGCAATGATCAATCTTTATAAAACACTGATTCTGTTTCACTTCCTAACATGTGGTGCCCATAGTTGGAGATAATTGGAGTATTATATTCAATTATGGACACCACACTTTAGGAAAGATGTGAAGGCTTTGGAGTCAGTGTAGAAAATGTTTACAAGAATGGTTCCAGGGATGAGGGACTTCAGTTACAAAGATAGATTAGAGAAGCAGGGGGTGGGTGGAGGGTGGTATAGGAATGATGTAAACAGTCCCCATTGGTGGAAGGGTTGAAAACCAAACAACACTGAATTAAGGTGATTGGCAAAAGAATCAACAACAACATGAGGAAAATCTTTTTCGCTGTGTGTGGTTAAGATCTGGAATGCACTGCCTGAGAGTATGGTGGAGGCAGATTAAATTCTGTCTTCCAATAGGGAATTGGACAAGCACCTTCACAGAAAGAATTGATAGATTGTGGGGAAAGGGCAGGGGAGTGGGACTAATAGAGTTGCTCCTGCAGAGAGCTGGCACAGACTCAATGGCTGGATGGCCTCCTTGTGTACTGTAACAACTCTATGAATCTATTCTATGATCCCTCTGGCCTCATACATTCCCCTCCTCTCTTCACTTGGCCATCAAGTTGTGCCTTTAATCACTCCCTAGAATTTCTTCTATAGACTCCTCAGCATCTCTGCCTCCCTCACCTCATTTATGACTGTTTTTAAACCCAACCTTTGGCCAACCCCTTCTAATCTCTCCTTGTTTGGTGGAATATGGTTTTTCCTCATGCCACTGTGAAGCAGGACAAGATATTTTTCTAAAGCATGATACATAAAGCAAGTTTTTTTTATTTATTCATGGGATGTGGGCTTCGCAGGCTGGGCCAGCATTTATTGCCCATCCCTAGTTGCCCTTGAGAAGGTGGTGGTGAGCTGCCTTTTTGAACTGCTGCAGTCCGTGCGGTGTAGGTACACCCACAGTGCTGTTAGGAAGAGAGTTCCAGGATTTTGACCCAGCGACAGTGAAGGAACAGTGATATATTTCCAAGTCAGGATGGTGAGTGACTTGGAGGGGAACTTCCAGATGGAGGTGTTCCCTATCTACTGCCCTTGTCCTTCTAGATGGTAGTGACCATGGGTTTGGAAGGTGCTGTCGAAGGAGCCTTGGTGAATTTGTTGAATAGGAAAACATAGCACAAATTGCATTAATACATAGTAATGTAAAAAAAAACAGTTTTGGCCCAGTTTGGATGATTCAGACTTTTTTTATTCTTGTCCTTCAAATAAAATGTTAAAGAACAAACACAGTAGAATAAATTACCATGAATTATCTGCATACATACAACACCATATTGCAAGTTGCCTTGCAAAAACTTTGCATGCTTATACATTTTATGCATTTCTGCTATCAATGGTGGTGCCTGTCAGACTATTTGATTGTGATATTTATCATCTTGTTCCTATTTTGTGTCGGCATATCAGTCTAAGTTATCTATTTGATTTTACTCCTGTATTTGTCTAGAGGCTGCACATCTGAGATGAATTGTAGTGAAATGCCTTGTTGGGATCCTCGAAATGGAGTTTTCAGCAATCTGGTTGAACCTAACAAATAGTTAATGCTAAGACTCATGGATGCTTATATGCAACAAAAAGCATTTTGACAGAAGTGGTCAAGGTCACATTTAGCTGTAGCATGCTAAGAGGCTAGAAAAAAAATCTGCAGCTGGTTACTTCCTTAATTACTGAGGGCTGAGTAGTTACGAGTGTAAACTCATTTCTTGACATGACTGGTTCTCGTTTCACAGTGATAATTGGATCATTAGAATTTCTTGACAGGTGTCTGATACCTAAGTGTTGAATTTTTGCCCACATGTATTTCTGGGATCACTTCAAGATTAGGTTGAGATTTATTTGAGAATCAAATGAGTGAAAGTGTGTGTTTTGAAACAAAAATGGGACAAAAGATGGAGAAAGGTGGAGACTGCAAGAACATGCCAAGAGGGAAGAGAGATAGCAATTTTTGGGAGAGAGAAGTTACAGAAATTTGCAGGCTATATACATTATATGCAGCTAGTTGCTTAATTGTATCATTTGGGTACAAGAGAAATTTCGCTGCAAATATGGCAAGTTTTGAACGAGCTTTAATCAAAATATAAGCTATCAGGCTGCAATGTGGATTGATCCAAAACACAGAAACAGAAGAACATCTAAAGATGGAGGTTAAACACTGAAATCCTATGAATCCCATAATAATATTGCAGAAGATAGTAAACCTACCAACTCTAAGGCACAGTTGCAGAAGTATGAGGCAATAAGCTCATTGAATCAATGCCAAAGCTGTCAATGCTAAAGCTGTGAATGATTCAGTAATATGTTGATCAGAAATGAATATAAATATATTCAATATACTTGCTATCTAAAGCTGATAATCTATCAGCTGTATAAAAGTCCAACTATAAACCAATCCTGATGACTTTCAGTCAAACATTAGTTTAATATCAATTTTCAATAAGTGAAACTAAGCTAATTTGAGTTTTTGTGAGATATTTAAACTGCCTTTGTAATCTAACTTATTATTGCTATCAGTTAGCTATACCTGCCCAAATAGCTTATGTAATTTTAGTGTTCGTTACTTAAATGTTGCTAATTTTGTTGTTATAAGCATGTTAATGAAGAAATGTTAGTTTGCAATTTTATAGACTGATTTTCTCTTTAATGATTTGTCATATGGAGCTTAACAAATTCAATCAGGAACATGTATTCTAAAAGTGAGGTGCTGGTCTAAATGTTAATATAACTTTGATTGCTTCAGGCAAGACAATGCAGGTGAGCTGAATTTAGAAATCCACTACGTCCCTAGATTAAATCCCAGTCAATGAGAAGGAAGTAAACTTGAAGGTGTTAAGAATATCTCTCATGTCCTTTGAATAATATAGGTTAAAGAACAATACAACATAAGAAACAGGATCAGGAGTAGATCATATGGCCTCCTCCACCATCCAATATAATTATGACTGATCATCTGCCTCAACTCCACTTTTCCACCAGATCCCCATGTCCCTTAGTTCCCTAAATGATCAAAAAATTATCTATCCCAGCTTTAAATATACTCAACGATGGAGCATCCATAACCCTCTGAAGATGAGAATGACAACAGTTCACAACCTCTGATTGAAGGCATAGTTCTCTTCAGCTTGTCCTGAGACTCTGCCTCTGTGATCTAAATTCACCAACCAGGGGAATCAACCTCACAGTGTCTAATTTATCAAACCCCTTCAGAATCTTGTATGTTTCAATAAGATTGCCTCTCATTCTTCTAAACTCCAGAGAGTACAGGCCCAATTTACTCAGCCTCTTATCATAGGACAATCATCTCATCCCAGGAATCAATCTAGTGAACCTTCACTGCACTGCCTCCAAAGCAAATACATCCATCCTTAGATATGGAAACAAAAATTGCACACAGTAACCCAGCCTAAGTGTCATAAAGCTCTATACAATTCTAGCAAGATTTCCTTCATATTGTACCTCAGGCCCCTTGCAATAATAGACAACATACCATTTGCCATCCTAATTGTTTTCTGTACCTGCATGCTGACTTTGCATATCTCTTGTATAAGTACACCCATCTGTACTTTCTTTACTCTATCTGCCATGGCTCAGTTGGTGCACTCTCACCTCCGAGTCACAGAATTTTGGGTTCAAATTTTGAGCACAAAAGTCAGGGTTGACAGTCTAGTACAGTCTGAGAGAGTGCTGCATTGTCAGAGGTGCTGACTTTTAGGTGAGATGTTAAACTGAGGCCCATGGTGCTACTTCAAAAAAAAGATAAAAGGGAATTATCCTCGGTATCTCGGCCACTACTTATCCTTCAAAAAGTATCTGGTCATTATCACATTGCTGTTTTTGGGAGCTTGAGGTATGCAAATTGGATGCAAAGATACTATGGCTACAAGAGCAAGTCAGAGGCTAGGAATCCTGCAACGAGCAACTCACCTCCTGACTCCCCAATGTCTGTCCACCACCCAGAAAGCACAAATCAGGAGTGTGATGGAATATTCTCCACTTACCTGGATGACTGCAGCTCCAACAATACTCAAGAAACTCAACACCTTCCAGGGCAAAGCAGCCAGCTTGATTGGCACCCCACCCACAAACAGTCACTCCCTTTCACCACCGACGAACAGTGGTAGCACCGTATACCATCTACATGATGCACTGCAGAAACTCACCAAGGCTCATTTGACAGCACCTTCCAAACCCACGACCACTACCATTTAGAAGGACAAGGGTGGCTGAGGCATGGGAACACCACCACCTGGAAGTTCCTTTCCAGGCCACATACCATCCTGACTTAGAAATTTACCACTGTTCCTTCACTGTGACTGGGTCAAAATCCTGGAACTCCCTCCCTAACTGCACTATGGGTGTACCAACACCACATGGACTGCAGTGGTTCAATAAAGCAGCTGACCACAGGCCTCCAAGGGCAATTAGGGATTGGCAATAATTTTTTTTTATTCATTCACGGGGAGTGGGCTTTGTTGGCTGGGCCAGCGTTTACTGCCCATCCTTAGTCACCTTTGAGAAGGTAATGGTGAACTGCCTTCTTGAACGGCTGCAGTCCATGTGGTGTAGGTACACCCACAATGCTGTTAGGAAGGTAGGTCCAGGATTTTGAGCCAGCGACAGTGAAGGAACAGTGATATGTTTCCAAGTCAGAATGTTGGGTGACTTAGAGGGGAACTTCCAGGTGGTAATGTTCCCATCTATCTGCTGCTTCTGTCCTTCTAGATGGTAGTGGTCGTGGGTTTGGAAGGTGCTGCCTAGGGAAACTTGGTGAATTGCTGCAGGGCACCTTGTAAATAGTACACACTTCTGCCACTGGGCATCAGCGGTGGAGGGAGTGAATGTTTATGGGTGTGGTGCCAATCAAGCGGGCTGCTTTGTCTTGGATGGTGTCAAGTTTCTTGAGTGTTTTGGGAGCTGCACTCATCCAGGCAAGTGGGGATGATTCCATCACACTCCTGACTCGTGCCTTGTAGATGGTGGACAGGCTTTGGGGAGTCAAGAGGTGAGTTAGTCTTTGCAGGATTCCTGGCCTCTCCACCTGCTCTTGTAGCCACAATATTTATATGGCTAGTCCAGTTCAATTTCTAATCAATGGTAACCTCCAGGATGCTGATACTTGGTTATTCAGTGCCACTGAACATCAAGGGGCAATGGTTGGATTCTCTCTTGTTGAAGATGGTCATTGCCTGATACTTGTGTGGCACAAATGTTACTTGCCACTTGTCAGCCCAAGGATATTATCCAGGTCTTGCTGCATTTGGACATGGACTGCTTCAGCATCCGGGGAGTCGTGAATGGTGCTGAACATTGTGCAATCATCAGCGAACATCCCCACTTCTAATCTTATGATGGAAGGTCATTGATGAAGCAGCTGGAGATGGTTGGGCCAAGGACACTACCCTGAGGAATTCCTCCAGTGATCTCCTGCAGCTGAAATGACTGACCTCCAACAACCACAACCATCTTGCTTTGTGCTAGGTAAGACACCAACCAGTGGAGAGTTTTCCCCCTGATTCCCATTGACTCCAGTTTTGCTAGGGCTCCTTGATGCCACACTCTGTCAAATGCTGCCTTGATGTTTTTGATGCCTTTTGTCCATGTTTGAACCAAGGCTGTAATGAGGTCAGGAGCTGAATGGCCCTGGTGGAACCCAAAGTGGGCGTCAGCGAGCAAGTTATTGCTAAGCAAGTGCCGCATGATAGCACTTTTGATGACCCCCTTCCATTACTTTATGATTGATCAAGAGTAGACTGATGGAGCGGCAATTGGCCGGGTTGGATTTGTCCTGCTGTTTTTGTGTACAGGACGTACCTGGGCAATTTTCCACATAGCCAGGTAGATACCAGTGTTGAACAGCTTGGCTCTGGGTGTGGCAAGTCCTGGAGCACAAGTCTTTGGTACTATTGCCAGAATATTGTCAGGACCCATAGCCTTTGCACTATCCAGTGCCTTCAGCCATTTCTTGATATCACTTGGAGTGAATCAAATTGGCTGGAGTCTGGCATCTCTGATGCTGGGGACTTCCAGAGGAGGATGAGATGGATCATCCACTTGGCACTTCTGGCTGAAGTTGTAGCAAATACTTCAATCTTATATTTTCCACTGATGTGCTGGGCTCCCCATCATTGAGGATAAAGATATTTGTGGCGCCTCCTCCTCCAGTGAGTTGTTTAATTGTCCACCACCATTCATGACTGGATGTGGCAGGACTGCAGAGCTTAAATCTGATCTGTTTGTTGTGGGATCGCTTAACTCTGTCTATCCACTTGCTGCTTATGCTGTTTGGCACGCAAGTAGTCCTGTGTTATAGCCTCACGAGATTGAAACCTCATTTTTAGGTATGCCTGGTGCTGCTCCTGGCATGCCCTCCTGCACTCTTCATGGAAACAGGCTTGATCCCCAGGCTTGATGGTAATGGCAGAGTGGGGGATATGCCAGGCCATGAGGATAAAAATTGTGATTGAGAACAATTTTGCTGCTGCTGATGGCCCACAGCGCCTCATGGATGCCCAGTCTTGAGTTGCTAGATCTGTTCAAAATCTATCCCATTTAGCACGATGGTAGTACCACACAACACAATGGAGTGTATCCTCAATGTGAAGGTAGGACTTCATCTCCACAATGACTGTGTGATGGTCACTCCTACCAATAATGTCTTGGACAGATGCATCTGTGGCAGGCAGGTTGGTGAAGATGAGGTCAAGCATGTTTTTCCCTCTTGTTGGTTCTCTCACCACCTACCACAGACCCAATCTATCAGCTATGCCCTTTAGGACTTGGCCAGCTCAGTCAGTAGTGGTGCTGTCAAGCCATTCTTGGTGATGGGCATTGAAGTGCCCCGCCCAGAGTACATTCTGTGCCCTTACCACCCTCAGTGCTTCCTCCAAGTGGTGTTCAACATGGAGAAGCTGGGGGTTTGGGGTACATGGTAATCAGCAAGAGGTTTCCTTGCCCATGTTTGATCTAATGACACGAGACTTCATGGGGTCCAGAAGCAATGTTGAAGACTCCTAGGGCAACTCCCTCCCCACTGTGCCACTACCTCAGTAGGACAGGACATACCCAGGGAAAGTGATGGTGGTGTCTGGGACATTTTCTATAAGATATTATTCCTTGAGGATGACTATGTCAGGCTGTTGCTTGACTAGTCTGTGAGACAGCTCTCCCAAGTTTGCTACTAGCCCCCAGATGTTAATAAAGAAGACTTTGCAGCATCAACAGGGCTGATTTTGCTGTTGTCGTTTCCAGTGCATAGGTCAATGCCAGGTCGTCCTTTCAGCTTCATTCCTATATTGAGGCTTTGTAGTGTCTTTATACAAATGAGTACCTTTTTAGGCCATTTCATAGAGCAGTTAAGAGTCAACCATATTGCTGTGGGTCTGGAGTCACATGTAGGCCAGACCAGGTAAGGACAGCAGATTTTCTTCCCTAGTGAACCAGATGGGTTTTTATGACAATCGACAATGTTTTTATGGTCATCATTAGACTTTTAATTCCAGATTTTTATTGAATTCAAATTCTACCATCTGCCATGGCAGGATTCAAACCTGGGTCCCCAGAGCATTACCCTGGGGCTCTGGATTATTAGTCCAGCAACAATGCCACAACACCATCGCCTTCTGACCTAGCCAGCATCACCCACATCCCATGACTGAATGAAAAAATGTGGCTGCTGTGCTTCCAACATTACAACAGTGATTCCATTTCAAAAGTAGTTCACTGGCTGAAAAACACTTTGAAATATCCAGTGGTCCTGAAAAGTACAATATAAATACTGGTTCTTTTTTCTTTCAGGTGTCTCTGAACATCAACGTTTAAAGTTTCACACCTTTTAAAATATATTCTGCATTTCTATTCTTCCCTTCAAAGTGAATAATTTCACACTTACCCACATTATACTCCACCTGTTGCCCACTCACTTAAACTGTCCATATATCTTTGCAGCCTTTTTGTACCTTCCTTACAACTTACAACCCGAGCTAGCTTTGTATCATCAGTTAGCTAGGATATATTACTTTTAGTCTCTTCACCTAAGTCATAAATATAAATTGTAAATAGCTGAGGCCCTAGCAGTGATCCTTGTGCCACTCCACTAGCCACAGCCTGCCAACTTGAAAATGGCGCATTTATTCCTACTCTCTTCTTGCTGTCCATTAACCAATCCTCCATCCATGCTAATATATTACCCCCAACTCCATAAGCCCTGAGTTACATATTAACCTTTTTTATGGCACCTTATTGAATGCCTTTTGGAAATCCAAGTATACTATGGGCTGAATTTTTCTGTCGGCGAGCAGGGGGCAGGGCCCACTCGCTGACGTGAAAATGACGCGGGATGACATCGGGGGAAACCCCCAACGTCATCCCGCCCCATTTAAATCTTCAGGAAGGTGGGGGCACAGCGCGATCAGCTGTCCACCCACCGACCTTTCAATGGCCAACTGAGGCCATTGACAGGATAATTAAAACAATTAAAGGACCTGCCCGTCCAACCTTAAGGTTGGCGGGCAGGCCAGGAGCCCCCGCGGGCTTCTGAAAAAACATGAAACCTCATTCACTGGCAGGATGAGTTTTCATGTAGGTTTTTTAAAAAGCTTATTAAAGTTTTTGTGAAATTTATTAACAAGTTCATCTCGTGTGACTTTGTCACATGAGTGGGACATGTTAATGATTTTTTTATTTTTCTATTTTTAGAATTTGAAAACCTTTCAGCGATCTCCCTGAGGCAGCACTTAGCCTCAGGGGGATGTGCACTCTTTCGCGTGCGTGCGTGAAAGAGCGCACTCTCGCATTTGGGGAATCCCCCCGCCCGCACAGAGAGCGCATTGCCCTTCCCGGCAGACATCACACTGGGCGGGCCTTAATTAGCCCGCCCACTTAATATGGTGGGAGGGGCCCCTCTTCTCTGGCGGGGATCAGCTCCCTGCCCGCCAGAGATTGGGTAAGGCCCGCTCGCCCGACAGGCAAAATATTCAACCCTATATCTAATATGTCTCCTTTATCTACTCTACATTTACATCCTCAATGAAGTCCGATAAATTTGTCAAAAATTATTTCCCTTTCATAAAACTATGTTGGATCATACTATGATTTTCTAAGTGCATTGTTCAGACTTCCTTGTTAATAGAATCAACCATTTCCTAATGACTGGTGTCAGGCTGTCAGTTATAGTTTCCTGTTCGCTCCTTTCTTGATTAGCGGTGCTACATTTGCTAACTTCCAATCCTGTTGGACTGTCCTAGAATCAAGGGAGTTTTGGGAAATCAAGACCAGTGCATCCATTATCTCGGCAACTATCTCTTTTAGAACTTTAGAAGGTATGTAATCAGGTCCTGGGGATTTGGCAACTTTTAGTCCTTTAAGTTTCTTAAATTTTTTTTTCTGCTGATATTAATTACTTGGTTATCCTCTATTCCCGTATGAAATTTGTGTTTTCTACTATGAAGACAGACACAAAACATCTATTCAAAATCTCTGCCATTTCTTCAATTCCCGACAATATTGTCTCCTGTCTCTACCTCTAAGGACTAACTGTTCTCCTTTTTATATACTTGTAAAAGTCTTACAACCCAATTTAATATTCCTGGTTAGTTTACTCTTATTTCCTATGTTTCCCCCTTTTTAACAACAATTTAGTAACCCTTTGTTGGTTTCTAAAAGTCTCCCAATCCTCAGGTTTACTATTATTGTTTGCAACATTTTAAGCCCCTTCTTTTAATCTAATGCAATCTTTAATTTCTTTCATAAACCAGGGATGAATCTGTCTTATTGAGCTTTTTATTGTGTGTAATGTATTTTTGTTGAAAATTTTGAACCATTTCTTTAAATGTTTCCCACTTTTTTTTAAAAGCGCCACATCTTACAGCCTGTTTACCCAATAAACTTTAGCTAACTCTCTGCTCACACCTATGTAATCAGCTTTGTTTTTCAAGTTCAAACTTCTTATTTTAGACTCAGTTATGTGGCTTTCAAACTAAATATGGAATTCACATGTGTGAATTGCCCCAGAGGATTTTTTACTATGAGATTATTAATTAACTCTGCCCCATTACCCAATTCTAAATCTCAGATAGTTTTGTCTCCAGTTGGTTCCACAATGTATTGTTCTAGGAAACTATCACAAAAGCATTTTACAACTCATCTTTCAAAGCACCTTTATCAATTGTTTGGCCCAATCCATGTGAAGATTAAAGTCCTCCTTTGCTACATGTTCCAATTGTGTCTTGCTTAATGCTCTGTCCAATGGTATGACGACTGTTCGGAGGCATATAAATGACTCAAACCTGCATTTTCTAACTCTTGTTATTCCTAATTTCCCTAAATTCTGATTCTGCTTCCTGATCTTCTAAGCTAAGATCTTTCTTTACCACTGTACTTATGTCATCCTTTATTCTCAGTGCTACCTCTCCTCTTTGTCCATTCTGCCTGTCTTTTCAAAATGATCTGTGCACTGGAATATTTATTTCCCAACAAAGGTCTACTTGCACCAAGGCTGGGATTTCTTGTTCCCATCACCAGTGGGCATCGTTGTGGGCAGGACAGGAAAATTTGGTGAGCAGTTAAAAGTCAAAGGCTCTCCAAATTCTCGTGTCCTACCCACGCCAGTGCTGGGACCAGAAACCCCTGACCCAAGTCCCTTGGCGATTATATCAAACTTATTTATCCCTATTTGTGCCATTAGTTTGTATATCTTGTTAATAATGCTTTCTACTTTCAGATAAAGAGCCTTCAATTTTATTTTTTTTAACCAGCATTCTTTGCATGGATCCTATTTGCTGGTGCACTATTATGGTTAATCTCTCTGATCCTTCATGTTGCACTTTGCTCATCTTTACCCAAATCGCTAAAGTGCTCTATTGTTCAACATTTCTCTTTTAATTTTGAAACTTCCCTTCAACTGATCCCTCCCTCTCACCCTTTCCCCTCAATTTTTAATTTAGAGCCCTATCAACAGCCTTAGTTATACAATTCACTAAGACTCTGACCACAGCCAGGTTTAAGTGGAGTGCATCCCAATGGAACATGTCTCTCTTTCCCCGGTGCAAGTGCCCCATGAATCGAAACCTCCTCTCCCCACACCATTCTTTGAATCATGTGTTTAATTCTCTAATTTATCAAACCGGACACCAATTGGCCTGTGGCTCAGGTAACAATCCATAGATTGTTACCTTTGAGGATGTATTTCAAACTGAACCTAATTCTTCAAACTCTTTCAGCAGAAGATCATTCCTAGTTCTACTTATGTCCCTGGTTTCATAGTGGACCAGGAATACTAAATCTTCCTTCTCCCTCTCCAAGTTCCTCTCCAACCACAATGAGATGTCCTTCACCCTATCACGAACCAAGCAACACAACCTTCAGAACTCCCTAACATGGCTGCAGAAAACCGTATCTATATCCCTGATTATACTTCCCCCCATCACTGACACAATCATTTTCATTCCCCCTACCTGAATAGCTTCCTGCACCATTGGGCTACAGTCAGTTTTCACATCTACCCTGCAGTCCTTGTTTTCATCCACACTGGTAGCAAATACCTCACAGGATTGGCCAAAGACAAGGGTCGAGGCTCCTCAAACACTACATCTTGGATCCACATTCCTGCCCAAATTGAAATCACATGTTTCTTCCTCTTAAATTTCTACTTAACCTAAGGAGTGTGGATGACTCCCAGAACAAAATGTCCTCCCCCGAATCTCAGACTTGAGTTCAACAACTTTGAGCCCAAGTTGCTTAAGCTCCAGACACTGACCACAAATATGGTTGTCCAAGATGGCAGTGTTCTCCACAAACTCACACATGCTGCAGTTATGGCACACCATCTGCCCTGCCATATCTATCTAGCCTTTATTATTTACTTTAATAGTTAATTGCTTACTAATTTAGTAAAGTACTAGCAGTTAGTGTTTCCCGGCTTAGGGACAAAAGAAAAACACAGCAATTAGAGGTAAAAAGAAAGAATGAAAACCAGCACCTCCTTCTCCTTCTGCACTGAACTCCTATTCACAACAAATTCCTGGCTTTGCAATTAGCATTCTGTTTATGAAACACAGCAATAACCTGCTCACTGACATTTGGATTGGGTTCTGCCAGGGCCACTTAGCTCCTGATCTCTTTACAGCCTTGGTCCAAACATGGACAAAAGTGTTGAACCCCCAAGGTGAGGTGGGGGTTACTGCCCTCGACATCAAGGCATCATTTTACTGAGTGTGACATCAAGGAGTCCCAATAAAACTGAAGTCAACGGGAATCAGGGAGAAAACGCTCCACTGTTTGGATTCTTATTTAGCACAAAGGAATATTGTTGTGGTTGTCAGAGGTTATTCGTCTCAGTCCCAGGACATTGCTGCAGGAGTTCCTCAGATTAGTGTCCTAGGCCCAACCACCTTCAGCTGTTTCATCAATTGCCTTCCCTCCATCATTAGATCAGAAGTGGAATATTTGCAGGTGTTTCACAATGTCCAGTACCATTCATGACTCCTCAAACACTGAAGCAGTCCGTGCCCAAATGCAGCAAGACCTGGACCAGGATTTGGGCTAATAAATGATAAGTAACATTCATGCCACACAAATGCTAGGCAATGACCATCTCCAACAAGAGAGAATCTAACCATCTCCCCTTGACATTCAATGGCATTAGCATTGCTGAAAACCCACTATCCTGGGGGTTACCATTGACCAGAAACTGAAATGGACCAGCCATATAAATACTGTGGCCACAAGAACTGGTCAAAGACTGTAAATTCTGTGAGTACTCACCTCCTGACTCTCCAAACCCTGTCCACCATCTCCATGGCTCAAGTTAGGAGTGTGATAGAATACTCTCCAGTTGCCTGGATGAATGTAACTCAAACAACACTCAAGAAGTTTTTCACAATGTAGGACAAGGAAACCTGCTTTATTTGCACTCCATCCACCACCTTAACCATTCATTCCCTCCATGCACAGTGCCAACAATGTGTATCATCTACAAGATATACTGAAGGAACTCATCAAGCTCCTTCAACAGCACCTTCCAAACCCACAACCTCTACCCTTTTCTAGATCAAGGGCAGCAGATGCATGGGAACACTACCACCTGCAAATTCCTCATCAACCCACACACCATCCTGACTGGAAACTATATCGCCATTCCTTCACTATCACTGGGTCAAAATCCTGGAACTTCCTAACAGCACTGTGGGTGCACCTACACCACATAGACTCACCATCACTTTCTCAAAGTAAATTAGTGATAGGCAACAAATGCTGGCCTAGCCAGCGATGCCCACATCCTGTGAAAGAAGAAAAAACTGTTCCCAATCACACTGTGCTCAACACTCCCTTTGGGAGTTTACATAAACCAACATTCTTACTGGATATTTCTTTGATAGTGCAATGAATCTGAACACTTATTTATATGGTGCTCTAGGTACTAACTGCCCAAGGTGTCTCTTTGGAATGTGATAGATTTTTGTCCAAGACCTATAGGGCTGAATCTTCCCAACATTGTTGGGAGTCTGATGTTGGGACCATTTTGTGGTCCTGACCCTGCTTGGGTCAGAGGTAAGCCAACAGTTGGAACCTTCCTGGCATCAACCAAGTAATGGGTCTCTTCCATATTCACCTTCCAACTAAGGATAACAGAAAGGTTCCTGAGACAGGGGGCCTAATATGAGGACCCACAACACTTCTTGGATTGTAGCCCAAGAAGCAGTGACGGGTAGTACTGAAGCAGGTTGTGAAGGATGAGAGCACCTCAAGGCACAGGTGCCCTCAGAAGCATTGTAAATATGCAGAATTGTGGAAGACCCAGAGCCCCTTCAGGGGCCCCTTCAGTGAGATAAAAAACCTGATGGTCTTACCCCTGCCATCAGGAGGCCACCTTTAAGCTGTTGCCAGTGCCCCCATCAGTGGGGAGCCGCTCTGACACCACAAAGATCACAGTGGCATCCTCAGTTTGCCCCCAGGTGGGACATTAATTGGGCTAATTGACTACCTGCTGCTTCTGGGCGGGTAGCCAGTACCGTGGTGACCCTGCTTCCAGCAAGATCACTCAGAGGAAAGAACACGTCGGGAGCCAAACCAACATGCTACTTTCTAATTTTGCTCCCACTCCCTTCTCCACACCCGCCTCTGCAGGATCAGGAAAATTCAGCAGTTTAAGCCTGAGTCAGAGGTATTTGTTTTGTTGTCATACTATTCCTTCATGAATTTGAAATCCAAACTGGTAATGTTTATCATTATTTATAATCATTTTTCTCTGAACTTATTTGTCAACGTACATGAAAATCTTAAATTCTGTTTATCAAAAACCCACTTTACTTCCAATAGAGTTCAAGAATTTCATTGGTGTATGAGACATTCTTGTTCTATCCAATAATTATCAGTCCCAACCAACTTTTACACTTTCATAGGGATGTCTATTTATCAGAGACACAATGCCTGAATGAAGGATAGAAAGCTGTATGGGGCAGGATCCCACCTCACTTCAATCAACACATTTCCAGGTACGTAACTAGGACTGTTGAAATTATGTCTGCAGATTGACCAATTAACTTGGAGAGAGGCAACAGATGAAGGCATAATATAGAGCCATTTTTATCCTCATAATTCACTGCCAGTTTACCATTTTTATTGGGGACAATTTTCTCCCGGTTGGGGGGGTACTGAGCACAAGCGGGTGCGGCCGGGTGCACAGCCAATCGCCACCCACAATCGGCTGCGCACCGCCATTTTATGTGGGCGGGCCAATTAAGGCCCAGCCAGCGTGACGCACACCCGGAAGTGCTGGGCACTCACTGTGCAGGCATGGGAAGGAGGCTGAGTCAGGGCCTGCGCCCTTTCCCGGATGCGGAAGAGTGCAGAAATCTCCCTGAGGCACAGAGCTGCCTCAAGGAGATTAGCTTGATTATGAAACATTTAAATAAAGAAAAAAAAATTATTCAGACATGTCCCCGCCTGTGACAGTGTCAACAAATTTTAATTAAAACTTTTAATGAATTTATAAACATTTCATAAAACCTCATCCCGCGCATGGATGAGGTTTCATGATAAATGCAAAAGCCGCCTGGGCTCTTCACTTGCCTACCAACTTTAAAATTGGATGGGCAGCTCTGTTAATTCATTTAATTATTTTTTAAATGGCCTTAATAGGCCTTTGACAGTTCGGCGGGCGTGCAACCAATTCCGGTGCGCACCCGCTAAACTAAAGACTGGAATGACGCACGGTGATGTAGAAACGCAGGCCCGACGTCACCGCGCATCATTTTATGCATCTGCAAGCAGGACCCGCCCCCGTACGCTGACCAGAGAGTTAATTCTTTCATGGGATCTGGCTAGACTAGCATTTATGGCCTATCCCTTATAGTCCATGAGCCGCCTTCCTGAACCACTACAGTCCATGTGGTGTAGTTACACCCACAGTGCCATTAGGAAGAGAGTTCAAGGAGTTTGACCCAGCGAGAGTGAAGGAACAGTGATATATTTCCAAGTCAGGGTGCTGTGTGTCTTGGAGGGGAACTTGCAGTAGTGGTGTTGTCATGGCACAATGGATGGTAAATGCCAAATGCTGAAATCCCAAAGAGAAACTTGAAACAGCTGCCACAACTGTTTTGCAATTTGTACTTTATTTCGAGATGCGTGCTTTGAATTCAATAGTAATAAATCCACTGACACCTAGAGGTTTTTACAAAACTAAATTAAACATTTATTAATAGAAGAAAAGATTTTAAGTACATACATAGGTCTACAAATTAACATTATAATAACTCCTAACTCTCCTAATTAATCTAGCTCCTATTTACACCTCCATTAAGGCAACAGTTAAACAGGCAAAGCACACAATAACCTGGAAAGTGATATTCACAGTGAGTTTTCTTAGCTTCGGTTCCTGTAGACAGCAATTTGGCACATAGAGGGTGGAGGCTTTCACACTTGTATTATTCCTTAGAATGCCTTCCTCCTTACACATAACCTCATCTTGTTTATACATGTTTCTCCCTTTTTAATGTAAATTCTATTGTTCCAAAATGTCTTTGCAACTTTACTTTTTCCATAATATAATCTTTCATTATACTCATATTATCAGTAATCTTTTGGAAAAATAAACACACTGACTTAGCTTAATATGGCTAAGTGTAACCATCTCATCATCTCTTTGAAATTCAAACGACTCTGGGTTATCAAAAAATGCAAATGTTCCTCACACGTCACATTCTTAAACTTCAGCTATGTTTACGTATTTAGCGTTTCAAACCTAGCTTCCCTTTTGATCACTCAAAAACTCTAGACTAGCTGTCTCTAATTCAATTAAAGCCCACACACACACATCCACACAGAGAAACTAATCGAAACCCCTCTATTAATCTAGCTTTACAATGAATAATAAGAATATTATGAAAACGATTACATTTTCATGATAGTGTTCCCATGCATCTGCTGCCTTTGTCCTTCTAGGGGGTAGGAGTTGCAAGTTTGGAAGGTGCTGTCCAAGGAACCTTGGTGAGTGAGCTGGTTGGGAGGTGCTTGGTCAGGTTGGATTTGTCCTGCTTTTTGTGGACAGGACATACCTGGGCAATTTCCTCATTGCCGGGTAGATGCCAGTATTGTAGCTGTACTGAAACATCTTAGCTTAGGTGTGGATATGTGACTGACAACTATGAGCAGTAATTTAAATTTTAAAATTCAAAATATTACTGCTAATCTATCTGACTCTTGGTCATGTAGGACAGGAGTTTGTAGTCTTTTTTGCTTCTGAAGGACCATTCCCATGTTATAAAAATTCCACTGACTTCCTGTAACACAACACGATAATTAGCTTTGTTCTACTTATTGTGGAATTTGGATGGTTGAATTAAAGGGGACTGAATAGCCTACCTTATCTGTAATAATTCTTGTTGTGGATAGACCACAATTTGCCAGCACTAAATCAATGTAATTAGACTTAGAAATAGTGGTTCATTGGGCAGAACTTTCCCCCCGTTGGGGGAGAAGTTGATGGGCAGGCGCGCTTCTGATCGGCACCCCCAATTGGAGGCGCGGCACCATTTTATGTGTTCGGGCCAGTTAAGGCCTGCCCAGCATGACGTCCACAGGGAAGTGCGATGTGCTCCCTCTGCGGCAGGGGGGAATGCCTAAAATCGAGAATGCGCTCTTCCGCGCATACGCATGAAAGAGCGCCCCCATCTCCCTGAGGCTAGGTGCTGCCTCAGGGAGATCGACTCTACTTTCCAAAATATTAAAAATAGAAAAGAAAATCCCTTACATGTCACATGAATTGGGACATTTTCATAGTTTGCTAAAAAAAACTTTATTAAAAATTTTAAAACCCTACATAAAACCTCATCCCGCCTGTGGATGAGGTTTCATGGTTTCTCTACTTCCCGCCAGGGCTCCTGACCTACCCACTAACCTTAAGGTTGGACGGGTAGGTCCACTAATTACTTTAATTGAACTGTCAATGGCCTCAAGTGGCCATTGAAAGGTCGCTGGGCCCGCAGCTGATTTTGCTGTGCCCCCGCCTTCCTGAAAGTTTAAATGAGACATGGTGACGTCGGGAGTTCCACCCAACATCATTGCGCATCATTTTACGTGTCGGTGAGCGGGCCCTGCCTCTGCTCGCCAATGGTAAAATCCTGCCCAATAGGTGTTCTGCAGAGCAATTTTAGTACATTATGAGCAGGAAATTTCTGAGGTGAGGAAATATTTAAGGGAATCTGCCCCAGCTTTCACTATAAAATTGTAAATAGGATACGCCATAAAAAGCTGCATGTTTCTAAACGTATGCAGTACTCGACATAGCCAGAAAATGTTGAAAATGTATTCATATTTTTATAGACATTCTTTGAAAATTTAGGAAAAACACCAAAATTCCCAAAGGTTTTTATTAATTTTTAATCTCTGGTGAGTTTATAACCAACAGTCAAATAGGTTCATGTAGGAGGCCCAGACGCAATTTAGAAGGTGATAGCCAACTTTGCAGTGGCAAAATAAACACATCTTCTACTGCAATCGCTTAAATAAATATTTCAGGATTTATTTAGTTTGCTTTCTAATAATTATTAATTTGAAACCCAGTTCCAAATATAACAGAAGCAATAGAATGCATATAACATGTAACATGATGTTAAGATTGGTCTGAAAAGGAACCATCTCCTTTATCGGTGGTATTAACCACCAGCAGCCAGATTGATTCCCACCTGTGCCATTAGAAACTTTACACATGGTTTTGTTGCACATTCCAGGCTCTTTAATGGTTCCTGTGTGTTTAGCTATCTGTGTTTACAAAGTGCTTCCCAACCTTGAGACATCCCAAGGTGACAATTGACAGTGAATAATTTGTGAAGCATTATCACTGTTGTAATGTAGCAACATGCAACAGCCAATTTATGAGTAGCAAGGTCCCATAAATAGCAATGAGATTAATGACCAGATAATCTGTTTTGTTGGTATTGTCTGAGGGATAAACATTGGCCAGTACATTCGAAAAGCTCCCCTTCCCTTCAGGAATAGTTAAGGAATATTTTACATCGCTCTAAGAAGGCAAATGGCCTTCACTTAAATGTTGCATCCAAGATGGCTTTTTTGGTACATTAAAGTGAAGGAATGTCATTCTAAATTAGTCAATTAGTCAAATGACTTTAGTCAATAGTATCTCTTAGGTTTTCTGAATCAGAGATAAGAGTACTACCACTGAGCCAAAGTAGACAGATGATTACATACTTGTAAAAGAAACAGAAATACCTGGAAAAACTCAGCAGGTCTGGCAGCATCGGCGGAGAAGAGCACAGTTGGCATTTCGAGTCCTCATGATCCTTCAACAGAACTAAGTAAAAATAGGAAAGGGGTGAAATATAAGCTGGTTTAAGCGGGGGGGTGGTGTGGTTTGTTGGGACAAGCAGCCAGTGATAGGTGGAGATAACCAAAAGCTATCACAGACAAAAGAACAAAGATGTGTTGAAGGTGGTAATATTATCTAAAGGAATGTGCTAATTAAGAGTAGAAGACAGGACAGATAAGGTACAGATAGCTCTAGTGGGGGTGGGGGAATACTAAAAGGTAGAAATAAACAATGGGTGGAAATACATTTAAAAATAATGGAAATAGGTGGGAAAAAACCGCCCCCCCCCACCCCCCGCAATTAAACAAGCTTATATTTCACACCTTTCCTATTTTTACTTAGTTCTGTTGAAGGGTCATGAGGACTCAAAACGTCAACTGTGCTCTTCTCTGCCGATGTTGCAAGACCTGCTGAGTTTTTCCAGATATTTCTGTTTCTGTTTTTGTTTTGGATTTCCAGCATCCACAGTTTTTTGTTTTTATCTCTGTGTTTAATTGACTGCCACTTCTCTTCAAGAAATGCCTACCTTGAAGAAGTTTTGTGCTATTCTCCGTCAGGATTTTTGAATCTCTCTTTTGCCTTGTTTCTGTTTTTGTTGCTGATTTTCCCAACTGGTGTAAGACATGATCTTCTATCCTTAACAGGTTACTCTATGGTACGGGTACAAGAATTACAAGAAATGAAAGAACAGTCAAAGCCCAAATGAAACACTAATGGACTGAATCTTACATGTCCCCATCAGGTGCGTTTCCTATAGGGGTGGTCATGTAAAATAGGGTAGACGCCCATCTCACCACCTTCCCGCCCACCCTGAACTCACCCACCGAAATCCGCTGCCTACTCACCATATTTAAATGAATAATTAAGGGTCAGTTAGGCTCGTTATCAAGCTATTAACCCTGATAATATGTTGCCCACGCCATAAAATGTTTGGCATGAATAGCAGTGTGGGAAGCCTGATTTTTTTAACATCAATGTTTAAAGGACAGGATGAAGGGGTTGGAGGTGTTGATCTTTGGGGGCTGCCCTTTGCCGAGGATGGCTGCCCCTTAGGTCAAACCCACACTTCCTTCTTACCCGCACACTCCCATAAACCCACCCCCTCCCCGCTGCCCCTCCCCTCAATCTACCCAATCCCTCCAAGCCCAAGGCTTGGGGAACCAAGGGCCTTAATCTTCTTCTCTTTCTGCAGTCCTGGAAGCAGCCACTGATGTCTCCCAGGTGCCGTCAGGACTGATGGAGTTGCGGCCAATTGGATTGGCTGGCAGTTCCAAAGGACAGGACTTCCATTCCAATGAGGGCTTGAAGTCCAATTTGGCCCTCATTCGTCCTCCCCGCAGCACTTTATGACTGTGGTGGGGGTCAGCATGGAACATGAAGAAAGCACCATCACATATACACTCCATCAGTTCAGATATGCACACCTTTGTGAGGCCACCAAACAGATAGTTGAGTTGTCACAAGGGTGAGCCACACCTCACAAGTGAGCAGATTCAAGTATTAGAGAAATGTATGGCAGTAGAGAGGCCCTGTCAGAGCACACATGACACTCTATGATCTTCTCAGCTGGATACAGATGCTGAGCCTCAGGGTCATCAAGGAAGAGGACCATTCAGGAGTAGCAACAGAAAATGTGGTGAAGTTCTGTCAGCATTTCCAGGGACACTGCATAACACTGGAGAGAGACTGAAAGAGACAGTCTCTAGCATGAGTGCTGTGATATCTTGGGCCTTTGCGCTGGTGTTCCCCTCTATGGCAAGAGTGGTCACCTGCATGGAGCATCACATGTGGCAGGAAATCAAGGAAATGCTGAGTAATAGTCTGCACATTCAGTCTGCCACTTTAACCACTGGAAGGGTGCTCAGTTATGTCCAGAAAGCTCATCTGCCACCTGTGTTGGGTTTTTTGCCTCCTGCAACTTGGGTTCTGTGTTTATTTCTATTCTGTGGAGCAGATGGTTGAGGAGAACATAAGAACATAAGAACTAGGAGTAGGCAATTCAGCCCCTCGAGCCTGCCCTGCCATTCATTACGATCATGGCTGATCTCATTTCGGCCTCAACTCCAATTTCCCACCCTCTCCCCATAACCTTTCAACCCATTACTAATTAAAAATCTATCTCCTCCTTAAATTTATTCAGCATCCCAGCATCCACTGCACCCTAAGGTTGTGAATTCTACAGAGAAAAGTAATTCCTCCTCATCTCTGATTTAAATCTACCACCCCTTAGCCTAAAACTATGGCCTCTCATTCTAGAATGCCCCACAAGGGGAAACATCCACTCCACGTCTACCTTGTCTATCCCCTTTAGCATCTTATATACCTCAATTAGATCTCCTCTCATCCTTCTAAATCTTAGCGAGTATAGGCCTCAACTGCTCAATCTCTCCTCATAAGACAAGCCCCACATCTCTGGAATCAATCTAGTGAACCTCCTCTGAACCACCTCCAATGCAACTACATCCTTCCTCAAGTAAGGGGACCAAAACTGTGCACAGTACTCCAGGTGCGGTCTCATCAATGCCTTGTGTAGTTGTAACAACACTTTCGTATTTTTATACTCTATTCCTTTAGCAATAAATGTCAAAATTCCATTTGCCTTCCTTATTACCTGTTGTACCTACATACCAGCTTTCAGCGATTCATGCACGAGGACACCCAGATCCCTCTGCACTGAAGCATTCTGAAGTTTCTGTCTATTTAAATAATAAGTTGCCTTTTTAATCTTCTGACCAAAATGGATAACCTCACACTTATCCACGTTAAACTCCATCTGCCAAATGTTGGCCCATTTACTAACCTGTCCATATCCATTTGCAAATTTCTTATTTCTTCATTGCAACTTGCTTTCCCACCTATTTTGGTGTCATCTGCAAATTTAGCTATAGCACCTTCTATCCCTGAATCTAAGTCATTAATATAGATTGTAAATAGTTGGGGTATTGTTGTTCTTGTTGATGTTGCTCCTCTTTTTTTTCCTGATATGAAGTCCAAGGTAGGGCTGCATAAGCAACTCCCATGCTGCTGAGAAGGCTGACAGCAGATGTCCAAGTTGGCTGCAATGATCTCCAATGCCTTGGAAATCAAAGGCAGTAAAAACATTCTCTCAGGTGTCCTTTGAGCAAAAGCCTTTCACCTCAGCACAGGAATCACTGTCAGATTTCACTATTTAAAGGCTTTCCAGCCCGTCAATTGCTCAGCCTCAAATATCTCCGTTGCACTCTCACCTTGTTCAACCTATAGAGTTTCAGACGGCCTGGCAAACCAGTGCACTGGCAGTTAATACCAGAATCCAGGGTTTAAGATGCAGTAAATTGACCTTTAGCCTATGTTACTCGCAAACACACCTGTCTCATGGGGGTTCTCACATACAAAGAAAAATGCATGAATTAAATTCAGAAGTCAGCGGCTTGCTGTTAGCTTCACAAAGCAGCATCAAGATTTGCTTCTTTCACCTCCCACACCCACAAACCTGCCATTGCCAGTTAAAAGTCAGCCTCCCAAAAGGGGGAAAAAATTAAAGAATGAAAGGAAAGGCTTGCACTTACATAGCGCTTGTCATGACTATGGACATCACAAAACACTTGACATCATTAAAGTAGTTTTGAAATGTAGTCACTATTGTAAATTAGGAAAACAGAATGAGAGAAAAAAGAGTCAAAAAGGAAAAGAAAAATTCAACTTTAACATTTACCTTTTTGAAATCTCCAACAACTAATACCTGAAGGAATGATACTCTACATTTGCAATAGTTACTTTTCACTGTCAGCATGTAATTAATACATCTCATGGTTAAAATGGTACTTCGACTTGAAATGACAAGACTTAACGTGCTGTGGCAAATATAATTCATATCTATCATACATACACAGCAACTTCATGTCATTCACTGCATTTCTATGGTGAGCTGAGCAATGAGATGCAATTTTCCTGAAGGTAGTGTTGGAGCAGCATGACTCGGACAACAATTTTTGGATATTTGTATTTAACTGTGCATCTGCACCTCGCCTGAAGTTGTACAATTTATGCATAAATAACAGGGAGTGCCATTCGCCTCACTGTTATTTTGAGAGCAAACTGTGGCCCATTCTGTCCTCCAAAAGTGTGTGCGTTAGCATTCCAGCTCCAAAGTAGCATGCTTACTTTCACATCATAGGAGAAGTTGAGTCCAATGTCTAATTGTGTCACAAGCATTTAACTTCACAGATTTATATTGTGTTTCTTTAGGCAAATATTCATGCATTTTAAATAAGAAACATTCTAAATAATCTGGAATTAAGCTGTGATTCATCCACTGTACCTGTGAATGTGAATTCTGAAGTTATGCACACAGAGTGTGGCTGACGTTGTGGAATATGAAAGATGCTTTACATATTTATCTATTTTTAAGCAGCTGGTGGAAATGATTGGATTTATTTTACATTTATATAATAATTTTACCAAAGGCAGAACTCACAAGGTAGCTGTGAAAATACAAGATTATATAAAATATTACTTCAGGAAATGTGATTTGTCTTAATGATTCCGCCAAGCTCTTAATTGCAGATTCCGCCTTGTTGGTGAATTTTAAGTGGTGTGTGTACAGATAGGTAGGTATATACATATATATGTAGAGAGTATGTGAGAGAGAGAGAGAGAAGCAATGGGACAGTGTGGTTGATGGCTTGATAAAACAGAATAAAGAGTACAGCATTAATATTAATATCCAACATAAGTTGGTGAAATAAACTAAGAATTCAGGAAATATGAAAGAATTGCTTAAGGCCGTATAACAACAAAGCAGTTGAAACTAAATATTTAATAGTATCTTCCTGCTTGTGGAAAGATAATATATTGAAGGCTGCATATTTTTTGACATGGAACTCAAACTTCTTGCCAAAATTAGGTACTTAAGAATTTTTTTCTACCATGATGGTTGCTACTGATTATAGAGAATTCACAAGCTTACTGGTGATGCATGCCTTGTTAATGCTTATGAAGTTGTCATTAGCAAGATCATTTAAAGAATGGGTCCCTATCCCCCTTGGATGTATTTTTTTTTAAACTCTATTAGAATTTCATTTCTAATTTGGTAATTACATGAGAAATCTTACTAACCACTGAACTTTAAGCATGTTTCCTAGAATTTATTGTACAGCTTCCTCTAAGTATTGTACATTTTTAATCACATAACCAGATGATCTCCCATGGAGTTGCAAATGGAAGCCAAGACAGGGGTAGTCTTCAGAAGACAATTGAGGGCAGGAGATAATTGGATGAGGGAGCACAGACATAATGCAGTCTCTGTTTTAAAGTTTTACATTCTGTTTTTTGTTTTTTTAACATATAACGCTTTGGTTAATAGTTAAATGATACAAAATGCAGCAATTTGAATGTAGAGTTGGTTAGAGTAAAGGAATTTCTGTGAAACAGCTAGGAGATGGAAAATTGTGCCACTACAGTGAAACCAAACTACCTCCTTGCCCTAACCTTGGTGGAGGTTGTGACGCTGTGGGTTGGACCTACTTTCAGGCAGAGAATTCAAGAAAAAGTGGTTTTTTGAGTATACTCAAATATCTTGAAATCTTTCTTTAAAGTTGAAGATCTCCCCTGTGAAATGCCAGCTGCAATTACAGCACCAGAATGAATCATAGGACCTTCCTTCCCAACTGCCAGTCCACCAACGACAGATGAAATCACGCCTAACACCTTAACCACCAGAGTCTTAAGTCGAACCACTGATGTGAGGGTGCAATTATAGCCTGACAAGCTTACAACTGCAATTTCCATTTTAAGTGTCAAAAAAATCCTGAATTAAAAAAAATGTCCCAAAAGTGTTCACAAACAATGACAACAGGAAATAAGATTTTGCCATTTTGGAAGTTCATTCAGACATAAGATTTTTGAGGTACTATATATAGCGTATATATAGATAGCACAAGGTATCAGATTTTTTAATGAGAAAGGTCCGTTTGAATCAGAGAAAGAAAAGCAGTCAAAAACCATTGAACTTTATAAATCTATTAAATTATGATTTACAATTCTGCTTAAACTATTTTTTGAAACTACAGAATGCCTTATGTAAAGTGACCATTCCTCCACAATTCAGGCACAGCCACATTGACATGGTTGGAGTCAGGTCTCTAGCTTATCTGTCCACTCAAGCAATACAGAGGCATGAAAGTGCTACCAAATGCTCCAGAGCTTTTCACCCCTTGGGCACAGACTGCAAACTAATGAGCATTTTAGTGGACTGCAGAACAGTTGGGCAACTGGACACGTTGTACAATCTCCTTGCAAAATCTGACCATGGAGCAGTTACTGTGGGAGGTGCTCACAGCCCCTTGCAATGCCATCATTCAGGTTTGGACCCATCTCCCCTATGGTTCAAGCTAACAGTGCAGCCCTGCAGTGCAGTTTAGGGAAAAGCCTGCACCTGAGCTGAGAGCACAGCATGCAGTGCAATGGACGAAGCTGCTGCCAATCGGTCAGGTAGAGTGGGAGGAGGTGGTGTGGTTTCAAGTACCCATGCAGCACACTAAACTCTGGCCATCCAAGTGGTGGCCAGCAATCTGGGATGCATTAAGGGGCCTTCAGGCTTAACCAAGAGAGATTCTTAGTACACCCAAGCTAACTCATGTGTCTCTTTCTTTCATCTTGCAGGAGGGGGACACCAGGAGCGTGGAGCCTGGTAACCTAGCTGTATGCTTCATGACTTACAGAGCGTGGAGATGACAGAGAAGAGAGCAATGGAGGCACCTGGCTGGGCAGAGCGAGGAGCAGCACCCTCAGAAAGAAGGTGCGACTGGGCTTCCAAACATACCGCTGAAGAGCCACAGAAGCCATCACTGGTTGGCGCCTAGCTAAACCCAAGGTCTATAGACGGTGCTTGTCATTCCTGCAGATGACCAAGAACCAGTGTCGCCGAAGACTACGCATGTCCAGGGAACTGGTCAGTCACATCAGCCACCTGCTACAGGATTTGGCACCACAGGGACATGGAGGGCACTCACTGCCAATGGCCATGAAAGTGACCACGGAGCTCAAATTTTATGCCAGTGGCTCCTTTCAGGGCTCCACAGGTGACCTCTGTGGATATCACAAGCCTCCACCCACAAATGCATCCACGAGGTCACCAACGTCATCTATGCGAAAGTACACCACTTTGCACATTTCACCCGGGATCAGGAAAGCCAGGATGCAAAAGCACTGGGATTTGTCCAGACCTCAGGTTTTCCATAGGTGCAGAGTGCCATCGACCGCACACAAGTGGCACTCAGATCTCCACAGTAAGAAACAGTCAATTATGTCAACCGCAAGGGCTTCCAATCGCTGAATGTTCAGATGGTGCATGACCACCACCAACACGCCCTAAAGGTCTACAACAGTTCCCAGGGAGTGTCCACAAATCCCAGATTTTCAGTAGGTCTCAGATCCCTAATGTCTTCCAGGGTCCACATAGGTTGCAAGGTTTGCTCCTCACGGATAAGAGCTACCTGCAAAGGACATGGCTGATGACACCCATGCAGCGGCTTCAAGCTGCAGCAGAGAGAAGATATAACAACCATGCTGCAACTCGCACCTTGGTGGAGCAAACTATTGGAGTGTTGAAAATGAGGTTCTGGTGCCTGGACCGTTGAAGCCCTGCAATAAAGTCCACACAGGGTGTCACGCATCATCGTCACCTGGTGCACCCTTCAAAACCTGGCGCTCCAGTGGGGAAACGATCTGGATAAAGGGGAGATGGAGGAGCTGCATGTTTCCCCTGATGAGGAGGACATCGACAGGGATGAGAGTGAGGAGGTGCTCAAAGACGAAGATGATGGCAATGAGGCAATCGCCCTGACCAGACAAGACAGGCACACTCGGGAGGCCTTCACAGCTGCTAGATTCATGGAGAATGATGACAACATGCAGTTAGGAGACCCCACAGATCCTCACATTGCATCTGTGAACATTTGACTCCTGTCTGGCTGATGGCAGTGCACATACCCTCAGTGATAAGGCTCTTGTCATGGAGATTCTGCAGATGCCCATGGTCCCTACATTCCAGGAGGATAATGGTGACATTATGGACATTCCATAGATCCTCACATAGCCTATGTGAATGCTTGAATCCTGTCTGGCTTGATGGCACCTCGCTTGCGCTCTGTGAACACAATCGTGTCATGGAGATGCAGCGGGGAAACTTTGACTTCTCCTGATCCGATGGCATCCTTTGTGAGCTGAACCCTTCAGGACCACACTGTCACTGAACACAGATGCTGATGAGTTGGGGGGCCAACTCAAAGGCGCTGGGAGCACACAGAGAGAATGATAGAACTCTGTGCTCCTGGCCCAGGACATTCTGGCAGCGATGATAAGCCCCATCGAGGCACAAGCAAGACTGATGTGACCAGTGACAGTGAAGGCAAACCATCAGTGTGCTGGGAAGGCTGCACAAAGCGCACGGAAGAGGCCCTGGGACTGAGACATCTGCCTTTTTCTTGTGCAGGGACCAAGGTTTCACATCTGAGTGACACAAACACTGCTCATTAGAAAAAGGAGCCATAGACAGGGCGACATTCTTGGCAGTTTATTAACAAAGTGAACATTATGTACAAGTGCCTTGGCTTTGTGACTACATCTTCTTAACCTTCCTAACCCTGCCACTATGTCTTGGTGCTTCTCCCAATCAAGAGAAGAGCTCACTGTTATTCCCTATCTATGATGACCTTGATGGGCATCCTCTGGAGGGCCCCAACCTGCTTTCAGTGTCCTGCTGTGTGGCAGTGGCACGCTCCTCAGCCTGTGGAGCTGGATTTGCTGGGGTCACAGGAAGAGGGGGATTGGATGGGCCAGACACCGCAGGAGCCACCTGGGTGGATAGCCCCGGGGTGTGCACCTGCTGATCCTCCTCCCTATGGGTGCCCTGGCTAACTCCATGAGGAGAAGGGGAAGTTGCAGTGAGATTGAGATGCCTCACACCCCTCTCACATTGACACTGTTGGAGGCCAACTATGGTGTCAACAATGGAGTTCAGCCCATGCAGCAGTGCAGGATTGATGTCCTAGACCCAAGATCTCCATGCCGGTCGCCATCCTACCAGTGCTGACCTTGGTGCATTGGCATGCTGGCACTATCACCTCAAACTGAAGGCAGACGGACTCCTACTTTGTGCATTGCCATCTGAGGAGTGCACTGAACATCCCTTCCTGATGTTCTTGAGCTTGCCTTTTCAGCTCCAGCAACTGAGATATGACAAAGTCCTGAGGCTCGTCATCTAACTCGGACTCAGAAGATTTTCGATCTCCAGCAATCCTTTGAGTGCTGGAAACCTGGAAAGTTCCTGCCTCCACCTGCTGTGGATCATACAGTGCAATATGCTCACCAGAATGTGACCCTGAGACACTCTAAAGCTGATGTCTGTCTCTGCGCTGGTGGAGGGTGAGGATGAGCACTGTGACGGGTCTTCAATGAGGGTTTCAGCAGATTCCTCTCCTGTGGTGTCTTCGGGTCGAGGACCTGGGTTATGGACCCCCTCAGCTGTTTTCCAGATGTGCCTGTGAAAGTAAGGAATGATAATCAGTGCATGGCAGTGGCCTGTAAAACAGGACACATGATTCACAACATGGTTGTCTGATGGATGTTGCACTGCTGGATCCTCACTTGGTTGAGCACAGCCAACCTCACCATCAGCACAGGAACGGTCCAGATCTTTGCCAGCCAGCTGGAGGACTCTATTTTCAAAGTCCCTGAGGACCTTGATTTCAGGCATTCCGCCACTGGTCTGCAACCTCTCCCTCTTGTTGTGTGCCAGCTTGTCCTGCATGAATACAGTTGGAGAGAGTGTAAGCAGGACACCTGCCAGGTCAGATGATAAGTATGCCTGGCCTGTGAGTGGTCGCATGGATGGGATGAGGACAATGAAGTTGTGTGTGAGAGAGTGAATGGTGATGTCTCTTGAAGTGGCAGTGAGTGAGGGCCCTGTGGATGCATGCTGGGTTTATGCGTGTGTGAGTTGAGAGTAATGAGAAGAGTGACTTACCCTGGCTGAAGGGACGAGATAATTCATCCTCTTTCAGTGCTGGGTGGCTGACCTCTTTTGCAGGGTGGTGGCGTTGACCACCGCTGCCATCGCCTCCCATGCCGGATTGATGATGTTGCTGTCGTTCCTGTGGCCAGAGCAGGTGTAGAGGACATCACAGCAGGCCTCCACAGCATCCAAAAGGCATTGCAGGGATCCAACACTGAATCAGGGTGCTGCAGTTTTCTCACCATTCAGGGCAATGTCTCTGTGCAGCAATCCTCAGCTGGAAGCACTGAGAGATGTGCGCGCGACTGTAATTTAAATGTGGTGCCTGGCATGATGAAGCGGTGAGGTGACGGTGTGGAGATCGAATCAGAGGCCGCCCACCAGTGAAACGGCATGTTTCCCAGGAATTCCCAGGATTAATGAGGTGGGATTGGGACGATACAGCGTGAAAATCCACCATTGTGGCCAACAAGTAAAATGTTCTCCTCCCCATCCACTACCACACTTAGTGCAAATCTGGGATGATTCTGCCCTCTGTAGGAGATTCAGTAGGCACTGGGATAGCATTGTTATAAAAAGCTTAAAATTGTGTATAACAACCAGTTCACATTATTTTGTAACATTCTTTGGAAGCTATCATGTTCTATATCTGCTCATAATATTGGCCCGAATCTTCCATCCAGGGTCAGAACCCCTATATCCGACCCTGATCAGACAGAAAAATACAGAGTTACCTCCCTCCGATTTTTCAGGGCACTCTTCCAATGGAGGATCCTGCAGCACTGATTTAGTACAGGAATCCTTGGAGGGAGCAATGGAGAGAATCCACTCAGAAACCATGCCCCCTTTTTACCACACTAGCTGTCATGCTATAAGTAAAGAGTTTAAGGCCTAACTTTTCTGGTCCTTCCTGCTGCAGGAACATAGTGGGTGGGACGGATAATTGACGGACCAGCAAAAGGTCCATTGACTTATCCCACCTAAATGTGCCAAACCTTCAAAGAGTAGGTAGGTTTGTAAGGGGGAAAGGTGGGTAAGGTAAGTGGGTAATAGGGTAGGATGGCAGGGTGACAGCTGGACAGGGTAGTAGGTGGATAGGGTGGCAGGCGGGTCGGGTGGCATGGTTCCAGGTGGATGAGTTGGTAGGGTGGCAGGTGGGTAGAGCGGCATGTGGTGTAGTAGGTGGCTCAGGGTAGTCAGTTCAGGGGCTAGTCAGGTCAGGTTGAGTTGGGGGGAATCAGGTGGGTCAGCGGGATTCTGGTGGTGGGGCCGGGTCATTTTGGTTCGGGGGCAATCGGGGAGTCGAGTGTGAGAGTCAGGTGGTTGAGGTAGGAGTTGACACAGGTTGGGGGCTAGTCAGGGGGTCAGGTGGGACTCATGTGGTGGGAACTAGTCAGGTCAGGTGGTTTGGGGGAAGTTGGGCCGGGTCAGGGACTAGTCAGGTTGGGTCAGGGGGAGATGGGAGGTCAAAGTGGGGAGTTGGGTGCTCAAGGGGGGAGTCGGAGGTCAATGTCAATGATTGTGGGGTCAGTTATATAGTTACCCGTGTGTTAGACTAGGTTTTTTTCTGCCTAATGTGACAGGATAACTATCCAGCTAAGTATTGTAGCCTGTCCAAAGTCTCTAACTCAAACTTAGAATTTGAGATTTTTACGAAGGTCCCAGGGAGTATGGGAATTGCACATTGGAAGTTCAAACTTCCTGGGCAATTCTCACGGAGGCCTTGTGGTGGGACTTCTGAGGGGTTGCACAGTACATCTTCTAGAGTACATAGAACCATAGGAAGTAGGAGCAGGGCTAGGCCATTCTACCCTTTGAGCCTGCTCCACCACTCAATGTGATCATGGATGATCCTTTATCTCAACGCCATACACCAGCTCTCTCTCCCCGTACCCCTTGATAACTTTAGAGTCCAGAAATCTATCTATTTCCGTCTTAAATATATTCAGTGACTGGGCCTCCATAGCCTTCTGGGGTAGAGAATTCCACAGGTTCACCACCCTCTGAGTGAAGACATTTCTCCTCATCTCAGTACTAAATGGCCTACCCAATATCCTGAGACTGTGACCCCTTGTTCCAAACCCACCAACCAGAGGAAATATCATTCCTGTATTCAATCTGTCCATCCCTGTCAGAATTTTATATGTTTCAATGAGATCCCCTCTCATTCTTTTAAACTCCAGTGAATACAGGCCTAGTTGGCCCAATCTCTCCTGCCATCCCAGGAATCAGTCTGGTGAACGTTCGCTGCACTCCCTCTATGGCATGTATATCCTTTCTTAGGTAAGGAGACAAAACTGCACACAATACTCCAGGTGTGGCCTCACCAAGGTCCTATACAGCTGTAGTAAGACATCTTTGCCCCTGTGCTCCAGTTCTCTCACAATGAAGGGCAACATACCATTTGCCTTAACTACTTGCTAGACCTGCATGCTTGCTTTCAGTAATTGGTGTACAAGGATACCCAAGTCCCTTTGTATATCAACATTTCCCAATCTGTCACCATTTAAATAATACTATGCCATTCTGTTTTTCCTACCAAAGTGAATAACTTCACATTTATCCACATTATACTGCATTTGCCAAGTGTTTGCCCACTCAATCAACCTGCCTAAATCACCTTGAAGCCTCTTAACAACCTCCTCAACATTCACATTCCCACCAAGTTTCGTGTCGTCAGCAAATTTGAAAATATTACATTTGGTTCCCTCATCCAAATCATTGATATATATTGTGACTAGCTGGGGCTCAAGCACTGATGCCTGTGGTACTCCATCAGTCACCGCCTGCTACTCCAAAAAAAAAACATTTATTCCTACTCTGTTTCCTGTCTGCTAACCAATTCTCAATCCATGCCTATATATTACCCCCAATCCCATGTGCTTTAATTTTACACACATTAACCCCTTATGTGGGACTTTGTCAGAAGTTTCCTGAAAATCCAAATACACCACATCCACTGGCTCTCCCTTATCTATTCTGCTAGTTACATTCTCAAGAAACTCCAGTAGGTTTGTCAAACATGATTTCTCTTTCATAAATCCATGTTGACTTTGTCTAATCCTATTGATATTTTCTAAGTGTCCTGTAATCACATCCTTTAAAATAGACTGTAGCACTTTCCCTACTACTGATGTTAGGCTAACTAGTCTGTAATACACTGTCTTCTCCCTCCCTCCTTTTTTAAATAATGGGGTTACATTTGCCACCCCCAATCTGCCAGGACTGTTCCAGAATCTTCAGAATTTTGGAAGATGACAACCAAAGCATTTATTATTTCCATGGCCACCTCCTTTAGTACCCTGGGGTGTAAATTATCAGGCCCTGGGGATTTAGTGGCTTTTAGTCTCATTAATTTCTCCAGCACTAATGCTTATTAATTTCATTCAATTCCTCCTTCTCACAAGACTCTGCGTTTCCTAGCATTTCTGGGAAGTTATTTGTGTCTTCCTTCATGAAAACAGTTGTTTAATTGCTCTGCCATTTCCTTGTTCTCTATTCTAAATCCTCCTGTTTCGGACTGTAAGGGACCTACATTTGTCTTCTCTAATCATTTTCTTTTTACATACTTATAGAAGCTTTAACAATCTGCCTTTTTGTTCCTTGTAAGTTTACTCTCATACTTTACTTTTCCCCTCTTAATCAATCTCTTGGTCCTCCTTTGCTGAATTCTAAACTGCTCCCATACCTCAGGCTTGCTACTTTTTCTAACAACTTTATATGACTCCTCTTTGGACCTAATGCTATCCTTAATTTATTTTGTTAGCCATGGTTGGACCGTTTTTCCTGCTGTGATTTTGTGCCAGAAAGGAATGCATAACTGTTATAATGCATACATTAGTTCCTTAAATATTAGCCATTGTCTAACCACCATGCCAGGACTGTTCCACAATTTACAGAATTTTGGAAGATGACAACCAAAGCATTTATTATTTCCATGGCCACCTCCTTTAGTACTCTGGGATGTAGGTTATCAGGCCCTGGGGATTTAGTGACTTTTAATCCATTAATTTCTCCAACACTAATGCTTATTAATTTCCTTCAATTTCCTTCCAGCCATGCCTTTTAATGAAGTTCCCCAATCTATCTTAGCAACTCATGTCTCAAGCCTTCATAGTTTCATTTGTTTAGATTTAGGATGCTAGTTTCAGATCGGACTACTTCACTTTCCATCCTAAAGAAGAATTCTATTATATTATGGTCACTGTTCCCTAAAGGACCCTGCCCAACAGGATTACTAATTAACCCCTTTTCATTCCACAATACCAAATCTAGGATATCCTGTTCCTTAGACAGTTCCTCAACATACTGGTCTAAAAAAACTTCTCATACACACTGCAGGAATTCATCCGCCACAGTATTATTGCTAATTTGGTTTGCCCAGCCTTTATGTATATTAAAGTCACCCATGATTATTGTGATCAATTGCTTTTAAATGGCTGTATACTTTTTGGAGTCCTTCTGCTAGGTGATATGTTTTACTGTGGCTCTTGTGTTTGGAATGGCTATCTTACTTTTAAAAACAGATTGCAAAGTTAAACAAAACAATATCCAACTAATACAGGGGATTACACAGTAGCTAATACTTGAAAATCTATACCAAGTGTGTGTAACATAAGTGGGTAGTGATCATCATTGTTTACAAGGTGGGCTAGGTAAAATATTCTTACATATTCAGTTGGTGCAGTCACAAGTGATAAAAGTCAAAAGGGATTGTATTGTTCCAAAACTAATCGCCCACTAACGGAAGTTAAACCTAATACGAAAAGTACATTTAGAAACTTTGATTCTGTAATATAACTGCACTAAACTCCTAACTCCTACAATTGCTCCTACTAATAGTCTAAATGGATAGTAAGAGCTTAAGAGCTACTTTAAATATATTAAAAGGAAGACAGAGGCCAAAGCGATCATAGCCCTTTAGAGAACGAGGCTGGGGAAATAATAATAAGGAACCAGGAAATGGCAGAGGAGTTGAATAAATACTTTGCATCAGTCTTCACAATAGAAGTCACCAATAGCATTCCAAAAAATACTAAATAATCAAGGAGCAAAAGGGGGGAGGAAATAAATACAATAACTATCACTAGAGAAAAAGTACTAGGGAAACTAATGAGGCTAAAGGCAGATAAATCACCTGGATTTGATGGGTTACATCCCAGGATATTAAAGGAAGTAGCTACAGAGAGAGTGGATGCCTTGGTAGTAATCCTCCAAGAATAATTAGATTCTAGAGAAGTCCCAGAACATTGGAAAATTGCCAATGTAATGCCCTTATTCAAAAGGGGAGGGAGACAAAAACAGGTCACTATAGGCCAGTTAGGTTAACATCCATCATTGGGAAAATGTTAGAGTCTATTATAAAGGATGTAATAGCAGAGCATTTAGAAATGCATAATATAATCAAGCAGAGTCAGCACGGCTTCATGAAGGGGTAATCATGCCTGACAAATTTATTAGAATTCTTTGAGGAGGTAACAAGCAGGAAAGATAAAAGGGAATCAGTAGATGTAATATATTTGGATTTCCAAAAGGCGTTCGATAAGGTACCGCACATAAGGCTATTTAGTAAGATGAGTCTATGATGTTGGGGGGTAATATATAAGCATGGATACAGTGTTCTTGCACAGGAACAGGAGAACGAGCACATCCTGAGTGGGGCACAGCCAGAGTGGGTATTCAGAATTTGGTGCAAAGCGGGAATTCGGTGCATAGGGGATGAGGTGCTCTTTGCATTTTTTCCTTGCTATCCAACTTCTTAAATCTTCAGAGCGTGCTGCAGCAGTAGAGACTACAAGAAAAAGGAATCACTGGTAAGTAGTTTGTAAGTTATTTACTACTTTAATCACTTATAGTTTAAGGTCTTTTTGTGGTTTACAGTTTGTATACTCAGCAGTAACAAGGATCAGGAAAGAAGGACCCTAGAGTAATTGACTTAAGAGGTTTAATTTAAAGGAATAAGTCATGGCAGGAATGCTCAAAGCTGTGGTGTACTCCTCGTGCTCCATGTGGGAAGCCGGGGACATTTCCAGTGCCCGGGACCAGCATGTGTGCAGGAAGTGTGCCCAGCTGCAACTCCTGGAAGCTCGGGTTTCAGAGCTGGAACGGCGGCTGGGGACACTGTGGAACATCCACGAGTCTGAGAGCATCGTGGATAGCACATTTAGAGAGGTGGTCACACCGCAGATGAAGGGACTTGTGAAAGGAAGGGAATGGGTGACCACCAGGCAGCCCAGGAGAAACAGGCAGGTAGTTCAGGAGTCCCCTGGGGTCCTGCTCGCAAATCTGTATTCTGTTTTGGAGGCTGATGAGGGCATTGCTTCCTCCAGGGAGTGCAGACAGAGCCAAGCCTCTGGCACCATAAGCAGCCAATCTGTACAGGAGGGGAGGAAGGGAGGAAGATCAATATTAATGGGGGATTCTATAGTCAGGGGAACAGATAGGTGCTACTGTGGCTGTCAACGTGACTTCAGGATGGTATGTTGCCTCCCTGGTGCCAGGTTCTGGGATGTCACTGAACGTTGCAGGGCATCCAGAAGGGGGAGGGTGATAAGGCAGAGGACATGGTACATGTTGGCACCAATGACATAGGTAGGAAGAGGGATGAGGTCTTGCATCAAGAATTCAGACAGTTAGGCAGTAGATTAAAAAGCAAGACTTCTCGAGTTGTAATCTCTGGATTACTCCAAGTGCCACGTGCTAGTGAACTCAGAAATAGGAGAATAGCACATATGAATACGTGGCTTAAGAGTTGGTGCAGGAGGGAAGGTTTTAGATTCCTGGATCACTGGGAGCGTTTTTGGAGAAGGTGGGACCTGTACAAGCAGGACGGTCTACATCTGAACCACAGCAGGACTAAGATCCTTGCGGGCATGTTTGCTAGTGCTGTTGGGAGGAGTTTAAACTAATTCGGCAGGGGAGGGGACACAGAACGTTAGCAGAATAGGGACACATAATAATACAGTAGAACAATCAAGTCAGAGTACAGCTGCAATAAGCTTCAAGGGAATAAGGCAAGGCTGGATGGCCTCTACTTTAATGCCAGGAGTATTACAGGTAAAACGGATAAGTTAAGGGTGAGGATTGACATGTGGAATTGTGATATAGTAGCCATCATCGAGACGTGGATGAGGGAAGGGCAGGATTGGCAGCTCAACATTCTGGGATATAGAATCTTCAGGAGAGACAGGGGAGGGGGTAAAAGAGGAGGAGGCATTGCAATATTAGTTAAGGAGTCCTTTACTGCAGTAAGGAGAGATGATATCTTGGAGGGGGCATCGAATGAAGCTTTGTGGATAGAGTTTAGGAATAAAAAGAGGTAACCACATTATTGGGTGTTTATTATAGACCCCCAGATAGTCAGCAGGAAATTGTGGAGCAAATGTGTGCACAATTTGTGGAGGTGTGTAAAAACAATAACAATAGCGTAATTATATTAGGTGATTTCAACTTTCCCAACATTAATTGGGATAGATGTAGTGTTAAGGGCTTGGATGGAGTGGATTTCTTGAAATGTGTAAAGGAGAACTTTTTAGGTCAATATGTAGAGGTTCCAACAAGGGACGGCGCAGTGCTGGACCTAATTCTGGGGAATGAAGCTGGACAGGTGGCTGAGGTGGTGGTGGGCAAGCATTTTGGTGATAGCGACCATAACATGGTACAGTTTAAGTTTCTTATGGACAAAAAAATCGACAAGTTGCAAAAAAATGTTTTGGATTGGGGGAGTGTGGACTTTAGTAAAATAAGGCAGGATCTGGCCAAGGTAGACTGGGGAAATCTACAGAGGAACAGTGGGGGGTGTTCAAAAAGGAAATGGGGAGGGTACAGGCTCAACATGTTCCTTCTAGGGTGATGGGAAGGAGTAACAAGCCCAGAGAACCATGGATGACCAGAGCTATTCAGGTTACGATGAGAAGGAAAAAAGGCTTTTAGCAGGTACAAGGGAAGCAAATCAGCAGAGGCATTAGTGGAGTACAGACAGTGCAGGGTGGAGCTTAAGAAAGCAATTAGGAGAGCAAAGAGGGGATATGAGAAAGCTCTGGCTGGTAAAAGTAGGGAAAATCCCAAGATATTCTATAATTATATCAATAGGAAGAGGATAACTAGGGAAAGAGTAGGGCCTATTAGGGACAAATGGGGCAATCTATGAGTGGAGCCAGAGGACATTGCTAGAGTGTTGAATGAATACTTCACATCCATCTTCACCCAAGAGAATGAGGATGAAGGTATTGAGCTCGGGGAGAGAGACTGCAAGGTTCTTAAGCAAATTGATATAGGGGGTGACAAGGTATTAGAGGTGTTGGCAGGTTTAAAAGTGGACAAATCTCCAGGTCCAGATGATTTGTGTCCCAGACTGCTGAGGGAGGCAAGGGAGGAGATCGCAGGGGCTCTGACCCAAATTTTTAATTCCTCTCTGGCCACGGGGGACGTGCCAGAGGACTGGAGAACAGCTAATGTGGTTCTGCTATTTAAGAAGGATTGTAGAGATAAGCCAGGGAACTACAGGCCAGTGAGTCTCACATCAGTGGTAGGGAAACTATTGGAGAAATTTCTGAAGGAGATTACCTATCTCCACTTGGAGAGGCAAGGTTTGATCAGGGATAGTCAGCATAGCTTTGTCAGAGGGAGGTCATGCCTAACAAATTTGACTGAATATTTTGAGGAGGTGACCAGTTGTGTAGATGAGGATTGTGCAGTTGATGTAGTTTATACAGATTTCAGCAAAGCCTTTGACAAGGTCCCACATAGGAGACTTATGAAGAAGGCAAAGGCACATGGAATACAGGGTAATTTGATAAGATGGATTCAAAATTGGCTTAGTTGTAGGAGGCAGAGGGTGATGACAGAAGGATGCTTTAGTGACTGGAAACCAGTGTCCAGTGGCGTACCACAGGGATCTGTGCTCAGTCCCCTATTATTTGTCATTTATATAAACTACTTAGATGACTATGTGGGGGGTAGGATTAGTAAGTTTGCAGGTGACACAAAGATTGGCCGGGTGGTTAACAGTGAGGTTGAGTGTCTTGGGCTACAGGAAGATATAGACGGGGTGGTCAAATGGGCAGATAAATGGAATTTAACCTTGAAAAGTGTGAGGTGATACACTTTGGAAGGAGTAATTTGACAAGGAAGTATTCAATGAATGGCATGACACTAGGAAGTTCTGAGGAACAAAGGGACCTTGGCGTGTGTGTCCATAGATCTCTGAAGGTGGAGGTGTACATTAGTGGGCTGGTAAAAAAGGCATATGGGACACTTGCCTTTATCAATCGAGGCATACAAAAGTCGGGAGGTCATGTTGGAGTTGTATAGAACCTTGGTGAGGCCACAGCTGGAGTACTGTGCGCAGTTCTGGTTGCCACATTATGGGAAAGATGGGATTGCTCTGGATGGGAGGCAGAGGAGATTCACCAGGATGTTGCCTGGGATGAAACATTTAAGTTATGAAGCGAGGTTGAATAGACTTGGCTTGTTTTCATTGGAGCAGAGAAGACTGAGGGGTGACCTGATCGAGGTGTACAAGATTATGAGGGGCATGGACAGGGTGGATAGGGAGCAGCTGTACCCCTTAGTTGAAGGGACAGTAAAAAGGGGTGAGGGGCATGATGTTTAGGGGGGATGTGAGGAAAAACTTTTTTACCCAGAGTGTGAAAACAGTCTGGAATGCACTGCCTGGGAGGGTGGTGGAGGCGGGTTGCCTCACATCCTTTAAAAAGTACCTGGATGAGCACTTGGCACATCATAACATTCAAGGCTATCGGCCAAGTGCTGGTAAATGGGATTAGGTAGGTAGGTCAGGTGTTTCTCACATGTTGGTGCAGACTCGATAGGCCGAAGGGCCTCTTCTGCACTGTGCCAGTGCTTCCCTAATCACCAACTCCTGGTTTTAAAGAAAACTTTCAGGGCCACCATTACCTTCTGTTGTCAAAACACTTTAGCAGCTCAAGTAAGTAAAGAGAAGTCTGGGAGGAACTGGGAGAGTCTGTGACTTTACTTTGCTGCCTTGGAAATAAACCTGTTTTAAGGTACAGGCTAGCTTCAGACTCATTCTTCCTCAACATAGAATTATTGTAATTAATATGCATTAACATAGATGCATTAACATAAATGTAGAGGAATGTTTAATGTCAGTGAACCACATTACCATGTGCGCTATGCTAATTTAACAAACATAATGTGCAGCTTCCTTTTGAATTGCTACAGTGAACAAAGGTATTATCGCTACTTTGTAATCAAGAATGATAGAATTCAGACTTCATTTGGGAGAGAGAGGGACCTTCATCTCAACATTACGGACTGCATTTGAACACATGCCCTAGAGTTGAAGTGACAGATTTTATCCAAATGTCTCATGCAGCTCTCCTCATTCAATTTCTTTAATTTCATAGGATTTTCTCTACTTTTGCCAAATTCATTATCAAACCAAATTTCAAAGCATCCACTTTCCAAACGAGAATGGTCTTACTGAGCTCTAATTTCAATAAGGTACAGACATTGAAGTTTCAGGGGGCAAAATTCGATAGCTCCTGAAAACGAGCATAGGGATTGCATTGCACTTTTAATATTGAAATTGTGCTTCAATAGAATACATGCTGGAAGTTGGTAGTTAAGCACAGCTGACCCCAACTGGGGAAGGATTAGGGAATCATTGCAGGAGTATATAAACCAATTCTGGGTGTCTGGGAAAAACTGGGAGAGTCTGTGACTTTGCTGCCTTGGAAATTAACCTATTTTAAGGGACAGGCTAGCTTCAGACTCATTCTTCCTCAACGTAGAATTATTGGAATTAACTTGCACAATTAACTTGCACCCATTCCTTCTGATGCAGGCAGAATACCAACTTTCTGCTGCCTGCCAATTTGGATGATTGCTGCGTGCAACTGATGCTAAGCATGCTGTTAAGTGGCTGCACACCTCAACAGGGGGCCTAAGTTTGTGTGACCCGAGTGCCATTTAAAACTAGCCTGCTGTACCTAATGCAAACCTGCAAGCATTCTGATCGGAGCTGGCGTTGGAACTGTTTGTGAAAGAGAGTCTGAGCAGGAAGGAGAGTGAATTATTGCATTAGAAGGGAGCGAGCAGGCTCCAAGGTTCTCTCACACTGAAATAGACATTTTGGCTGACAAGGTGGACTGGAGGAAAGAAATGACCTATCCACAAGGAAACAGGAGATCATCCGGACAAACTTTGCAAAGGCAGTGAATCCGCATAGTCTTGGTAGTCAATGTCAGGACTCAAGCCTTGAGGACCTAGATACAATGTTGCAAAATTTTTAAGGTTAGTGAATTTATGTTCAAACAGCATGTCTCAGCAATTGCACCAGTCGTCCAGAAGCCTCAGACACTGCTCAATGCACCACACCCATGACTCAACTATAGCAGCAATTTCTATAAATCATGACTCATACCTAACATTCAAACCTGCATCTCACCCTCACACACTTAACACTGTTCTAAGCCTTGCATCCCATCCCTCTCAGCCTGCATGCACAGCCAGCTAGTCAACCACGGTAGCCACATCATCCAAACACATTGAGCACACCCACTGAAACATTTCCCTCTCTGTTGCTGAACATTTTGGCGCTGAACTAGATCAACAGGACTTCACTGACAGGATGGCATGGATGCATGTTCTCACCCACATGGAGGAAATGGTATTCACCAACATCGGAGATGCCATTGCTAAGGTGACAGGACTAATCCTCCTCCTCACATCCCACTTCTCCCTCAACCCACAATCTCTTCTGATTAACAAGCTGCAGATAGTGTCAGCATGTACTTCTTCCTTCTACCCCCACTCCCTCCACTCACCATAACCCTCTGTGTCTTTCTCCTTTCAGGTACATGAGAACTGTCACTAAAGCAGGAAGTGGTGAAAGCACATAAGGTGGAACAATGGAAACACAGTGTTGAACAAGAAACATAGGGCCCTGCCAGCGTATTTGTAGGCTGGAGTGTCCGTAAAATTCTTTTGGGTCTCCTTCCTGTCACCCACTCCAATTGAGACACTTAAGTGCCAGTTATTGTAGTCCCAGCAGCATTACCAGGAGCTGTAGGCCACTGCTGGGACTACAGACCTGCCAGCCTTTCAGATTGGCCAGCAGTTCTCTGAAGCAGGACGTCCTCCTGAACGAGCGATGGAAGTTCCCCCCACCAGCCAATTAATACTCCCTGGAGTATTAAAAAGCTGCTGAGCAGTCGGCACTGGTGGGAATGCATTCCCCACCAACTTCTGTGCTGGGGCGGGAAATCCCTTTTATTCAAAAGAATCCTGCCCATGATCACATATTCTCATGCTTGCAGCCACCAACTCAGATATTGACACTATGCGTACATTAGAAGGTATTTTAGAAGCAGGATCTGCATATTTTGGGTACAAGTGTCCGCAGCCAGGGCAGGGGACAAGGGTGACCTTGTCCTCTGGTGAGGTACATTTGATTTCTGCTGCAGAGGGCCTGGGTGAGACTGCAGAAGAAGGTTGAGGCATATACACAATAAAATGCTTGGCGTGTTTGGCAGGCCTGTCATAAAGCCTGCAAGGTCAAGTAGCACGGATTAATCCAGAAACAACTTTGCACAGAGCTTGGAGCTGATCCTTAGCAGCATGGAAGTAGTGGCTAGCTCCATTCGCACACTTAAAGGCCCAACCTTGATGCAGCGTGTGATGAACGATGCCTCAGTTTCCACTCCAGCACAAACAGGAGCCAACCAACACCTGGGTGCTGTGAAGCTCAGACTTCTGTAATAGCTTGCTGCCTTACAAGCTCAGGCTGCTCTCAAGCAAGCTCAGCTACCATTATGACTGTAGTTACCAGCATTCAAAGGGGCTTGCAGTAAGTCACAGGAATCCAGCAATCTGTCCTCACACAGATTACTAGTATCTCTGAGGTGCCGCCTAGGGGAGTGGCAGTGGCTCCATGGTGCACAAAATCTTACTGTCTTCTCTCAGGATGACAGCATCCATGTGTCCATCACTGCCACTCCACCAGTTCTCACGCTGTTCTGTTCACGAGCGGGCTCCGGCAGCTGCTGCCCATGACAAGATGGTGCAGCCCAAAGCTGGGCCTTCAAAACCCAGAGCTGCTGGAGGACATCCTCCAAAGCCATCTGCAGTCTCCTCCACTGAAATCAGCAGCCTTCCATCGACCAAGCTGCAGCCACTGGCATAGCATTGATTGGGAGCACTTGGACAAGCAAAGGCACCCACAAGACAGGCGTTAAGATAATTCACAAGAGTGATTACTTGGCACTTGTATGCAATATGGCACAGTTTGAAATTATAAATTTGGTTTGTGATGTGGTATCTTTGATGAATGGACCACAGGAGACTCAGGTACAGGTTACGATTGTTTATTCGAATAATTGCAAGGAGGGCACTATCACAATACAGCTTGAGACAGTATTCTGCTAAACTGCAAGTTTTCAACATATTTATACATTATTGGTCACATACAAGAACATCCTCCAGATTCTGATCTTGTCAACATATAGTTTACATTAAACAGACAGGTCTCTGGTACAAAGGTACATACATCATCTGACCCTACTTTCACCCAGGCAGAGACCTGCCTTCCTATCTAAGCTGGGACCATCTGTCTTTCCTCTATCTGTTGAAGAGCACACTTAATCTATGTTATTACCATCCTCTGACTCCAGTCTAACTCCCAAGGCCTTGCTGGTGCTTGCAAACCCTGAGGGTGTACAAAGTTTGAGAGAGTATAAAGTTCATCTGATTTAACTGTTTAATTGTTGATTTACTGATTTGCGCTGGCCTATCTATAGATTCTAATTTAAGTAATTCATTCCCTTATAATGAATTGTCCCTTACCATAAATTCTCATTTACTTTCTTCCTCCTAACACTTTGAAATATTTATTTTGGGGGAAGGTATGGTGTGGGATTATTGGTGAATAGGGAATTGGCGTTGTGTTTACTGGCGCCTCAGTGGGATGAATAAGTCACAGACTATCCAGCCAAAATGGGGCTATGTTGGTTACCTCCTCTCTTCCTCCTCTCTCTTCTCCTCCTCATCCTGCTCCTCAGCTACTTGCTGCACTGCTGGTGGCAAGGGCTGTGCCCTCATGATCATGAGGTTGTGCAGTATGCAGCAGACCACTACAAACTTTGACATGCACTCTGTCAAGTACTCCAGGTTTCTTCTAGAGTGTCTAAGCAGAAGAAGCGTTGTTTCAGCATGCCAGTGGTCTGCTCTATCACATTTCATGGCTTTCATTGTATGCAGGCTGCCCACCAGAATCTGAGACATGTCATCAAATTATAACCCTGGTTACCCAGTAGCCACCTTCTAGTTTGCTGTGGTGGCTCAAATGCTGATGGTACAGTAGATTGCCATAGAGTAAAAGCATTATGGCGGCTGCCAGGAAATTGCGCTTTGACTTGCATAAAATGCTTCTTAAGATCACACACCAGCTGGACATTAAGGGGATGGAAACCCTTTTGGTTGTGATACATCTCATAGTTGGCAGGGGGCACTTGCAAAGCAACATGTGCACAGTCAATGGCACCCTGCATCATAGGGAAGTCAGCAATTCTGGTGAAGCTGCATGCTCATTCCACCTGCTTCTCTCTGGCAAGCGGCACATCACCTTCAATGATCACAACGTCATCCTCACCCTACTCTGAGGCTGCGGTTTTGACTACATTAGATGGCAGATTTCAATGAAGGTAACCCAACTGATGCACAGATTTTTGACACAATGTCCTGTTGCTCCCTGACCACTTTTAGTGGATATGGCATCCTGCTGAGAGCCCTTCTCCCTGCTCCTCCTCCTCCTCCTCCTTCTTTCATCTGCTTGGCCTGCTCTGTGTTGCCTCTATTCATTCTCAGGATGTAATCCATGGGGAACAAGTGGGTTGTGCAGGATCCTTGAAGTCTAGACCAAGTCCATCTGCCTATGCCACAGCACTTACTGTAAATTTTGACAACTTTAATGACTTAAGGCTCTCTATAATTGCATGTGTTCAGCTATGTGAGCTTAAATGGTGTTAGTTGCAGCTTTCAGCTCCAAAATGGTATTTTTGGCATCAAGTCAACATTGCACACTGATTGACATCACAAGCTGTCTACTCTGTATAGTTACAGCAGGTTCTCCCCGCACTCTGCTAACCCCTTCACCAGAATGGCTTCCAGCACAGATCACAGTAAGTGTGTGCTACGGATGTTACCTTGGAGCCAAAACTGCACTCCTAGTACCAAAAAACCTAATAGTAAGCAGCTGAATTCTACGACTTTAATTTCTGGTTAAGGATTATAATCTTACCTTACGATTCCACTTGGTCATATTTAATTTCTGTAAGTTTATAGGTAGTGTTCATCAGATTGTTGAAACAAAATTTTGTATCACCAAAGTGTAATAAATTTATAAGCAATTCTAAACCATTCAGCAAAAAGACCAATGCTCTTCATCACTTCATCCATGTTAACTTTCTTTGCTGCTCATTGAATTAATATGTCACTATTATACCTTTGACATTCCTTGTTAATGACTATAGTATGATTCATGTGTAGTTCATTGGGAAGTTAATTATGGAGTATCAATGCAGTTTAGTAAAGCAGACATGCATTTTATGGCCAGTTTTGAAACCAATATATTATAACTGATGTTACTTGGACATAGGGTTAATAATTTATTTAAAAGATTGCTACTTTGGTAATCGTCAAATGTTAATATTATACATTGGCTATATACATTATATATAAAAATATTGAATAATAAATGAATAAACCATAATACAGAGGCATAATGAGTCCTGGGCTGGTCTAATGTATCCTTGATTAGCTTTTTATTTTAAGCCAAATACTTTTTTATGACAAAATACCACTGTTATGTGAAAAACAGTGGGAAATATATCAAACCAGATTCACTCCATGTGCACTAGTTCCAATCCTATAACAGTGTTAAAAAAAAGACAGGAAAAGTCCAACACATGTCTCAAATTATAATGGTGTAACTTCTGGACAGCATCACTTGAGCGCCAATCCATCACTATCCCCTCTGCACAATCGTAGGCAAAATCTTTTTTTAAAAAACTCTAAAAATTCCCACCTGAAACAACAACAGAATATTCTAGAATTACTCAGCAGCTCTGGCAGCATCAGTGGAGGGAGAAACAAAGGTGGGATTTTCCGGTGCCACCAGCAGCAGGCGTAATGGCAGGTGGGCCTGGAGAATGTGGAGAGAGGGGAAAAGTCTGTTTTCCACTGGCGTAAAAAGAGGTCACAAGTGTCTGTTCCCGACTTTAATGATGGCTCGGTGTCCTCTGCCCCATGTCAGAAATGACATTTGTATGGATTTAAATATCATGGATGCTCATTATGAAGCTAGTTCATCAGAATCACTCCCCCACTGCTGATCAGGAGCTTATGCCGGTGTCAAATTAGATTATAATAGGATATAAGTGACGTGCATCTGGTGACCTGCACTTCATTTGTGAATTCGAGATGTGTTGGTCTACCTTTCATTGCGCTTTGCTCGCAACTGCTCCAACTCCGTGCCAGGCTGTGCTGGCAAGAGCAACAACTCAGAGGCTCAGAGGCAAGGCTCTCCATTCCAGACCAGCAGTAAGGTGGGGTGAGGGTGGAAGGGGTGGGAGGACAAAGGCTTGACTGGTGGTGAGGAGGAGTGTCAGACAAGACAGAGGCAAGGGAAGGGGATGGAGGGCAAAGGCTTGATTTGGGGGGGATGGTTTCACACAAGACAGAGGCAAGGGAAGGGGCTGGAGGGCAAAGGCATGATTGGGATGGGGCCAAGGCTGGGGAAAGGTGCACACAGACACATGACTTGGGGGGAAGGTGTTGGTGGGTGAGTCGGGGGAGAATGTACTTGTGGCCAGAATGGAAAGACAATCCTGTGTAAAAGCAGTAAATGCTGGTCAGGACTAGAATGGGAAGACAGGTTCTGTGACAACAATTTAGATGATTGAGCTCAGAAAGACTGTCCTTGTCCCAGCCCAGGAAGGGGGAGGGCATGTCAGTCCTGTCAGTCGTGTCCAGCATGGTGTGTGCAGGGTATGGTGACCCCCTCAGACACAGCGGTCCTGGGGGTTTCTGGCTTCATACTTCATGCGGATGGCACAGTCACAATCAGGGGTGGCAGATACAGCCTAAAGATGGAAATGAGGTAATCTGGGTTAGGCACTCAATGGTCTCAGCCTTTTCTGTTCTCCTTATGCCAGGATGAACGCCACGTTAGTTGATTAATCCATCTTTCCCTCATAAACATCTCTGCAGGAACATTGGTCAGAGACATGAGTGAGCATTAGCCTCCAAATGTCATCATCCTATTGCTGACTAGGGAGTGACTATGGCACCAATGGATTACTTCAATTCTAATCACTACATCTCCACTTAGTCCCTTGGCAGCACTGTTACAGCCTTCAGGATCACCTGAAGCACTATCACCAGCCCTGCCCCCCACCACACAACAATAGACACTACTTCAATGACAGTGCTTTAGACAGGTGCTTGGATCAGCAAGAGTTCTGCGAGATGCTGGAAGCCTCAGGCAGGGCACATTGAGGCTGTATCCTTTGGTTTACACAGTAGCTTGAACAACCAGTGAGGGAATAAGAGTAGCTTGGGAGTGGGGGTGGGGTTGGGGTTTCCATCTCTAAACTTGCCAACTGCAAGGTTTAGAGGTGTTATGGCCAATAGGCATCTGCATTTTGTCCCATTGCCCTCTTGTCTATTGGAGTCTTCTTAAAATTGGGATTTGCCATCAGTGGGACAAAGGGTTTTGGCAAGGAGATTGTTTAGTGGCCTGATTATAAATTAATCTCACATGAGAGCGCTATAACAGTTAAGGCTCCAAATTCCCTCAGTTGGGTTTGGAATGCTCCTAGCATGTCTCAGTTGTGCCTTCCTCTTCATTTGGAATTTAGGAGCGTGCCCCTTCAACTGGCCCACAAGGCTAACAGTGATTCAGGACACTTCCTTGGAAACATCTCAATCATCAGTATTCATGCTTTGAGTGGCACTACCAGAAGGGAGGCAAGCCAGAGTGATGAATAACTAGTGTATCCTGATTGGCTGCACACCTGACGATGCCAATATCTATGCACCAGCCTAAATACCATCTATCTGGCAAAAGATCTCGTGGGAATCATCTTCAACAAGTCTAGTCATGAGAGAATAGATGGCAGAGTGTTGACATTTCCCATAAGGACACATTGGCGAGGGAGGGATTCCCCATCCAATAATCAACTACAACTTTAAGCTTCACTCAAGCACTTTGCAGGAATTCTATAAGATCCATGGCATGGGATAGCACAACCAATAACTTTCCTTGCAACAACTTTGTGCAGTACCATCATAATTTTAGAAGTTATTAGGCAGGCATAATATATTTTCCTTACTTGCCTGCTGACTCCCTGCGCCTTTGATTTTTTCGTCTGCATTTTGCCCTTAGCCTTCTTGTCCCTTCCCACTTCAGTCCTAGAAAAGGCGACAGATGAGAAGGAAATTTTTTAAGCCTTTTCAAAGACATTTAGAATTTTGTCAGATTGTTGTGACATTTTCCATTAAATTTCATGCACATGTAATTTTCCAAGCCCACCACCAGGGAGCACCTATGTCCAAATTTGCACCGAGAAGAACATAAAGGGCTGAATTTTGCCATCGGGGAGTTGGTGGGGGGGGGGGTGGCGGGGGCTGCTTGCCGACACACAAAATGACACGGGGTGATGTCGGGCAGAACCCCTGACATCATCCTGCCCCATTTAAATCCTCAGGAAGGCAGGCCCACAGCAAAATCAGCTGCAGGCCTGCTGACCTGTCAATGGCCAATTGAGGCCATTGACAGGATCATTAAAACAATTAAAGGACCTGCCTATCCAACCTGAATGTTAGCGGGCAGGCCGGGAGCCCTAGCGGGGAATAGAAAAAACATGAAACATCATCCACCGGCGGGATGAGGTTTCATGTAGGGATTTTAAAAGTTTAATAAAGTTTTAGTGTAGATTATGAACATGTCCCATCTCATGTGACATTGTGACATGAGGGGGACACATTAAGGATTTTTTTCTATTTTTAATATTGTTAGAACTGTCAGCAATCTCCCTGAGGCAGCACTTTGCCTCAGGGAGATGTGAGCTCTTTCATGCGCATGCGCGAAAGAGTGCACTCTCGCTTTTGGGGAATCCCCTTAATTGGCCGGCCCACATAAAATGGCGGCGGGGCTCGCTTTTCCAGCGGGGATCAGTTCCCCACCTGTCGGAGATTGGGTCGGGCCTGCCCGCCCGGAAGATGGAAAATTCTGCCCATAATGACAGTAAATAGGATAACTTGAGAAAATTGGAGTCAAGTTGAGATCCTCGATTCATATGAGTGCAAAACATGTTTTTAACCATTTATGCGGACTTAAAATGAACAAGAATTTTGATAAAAACAAAAGCATAATACTGTGGATGCTGGAAATCTGATAAAACAGAAAATGCTGGAAATACTCAGCAGGCCAGGCAGCATCTGTGGAGAGAGAAACAAAAGTTACCTTGCAGGTCATTATCTTTCACCAGAATTGAAGGTTTTGGTTATTCATTCACAAGCACAATGGAGAATAAGATTTTATACATTCATGAATAATATTTAAAGTCGAACCCTGTTTCATTCATCTCCTTAGCACTTTGAAACTCCCAAAGTTTTTACTGAGCTTTTATCTCCCAATAATAAATGAATTTGAGTTTCAGTTCAAAGCATTCCAATTTCAGATTGTCCTGCCAGCCTCTGAATTCAGGCTAATGCATTTCTATCATTCAAATACTTTATAGAATTTACACTGATTTACACAGTCTCATGGATCCACTAGACAAGATGTGGGAGTAAAATGCAGAGAAGCATCTGAAAAATTATCTGTCCACTGATATCTTGAAGCTAAACATGACATTTGTATAAAATGAAGAGGCCTGTGGATTGCATACATAAAGACACTAACATCTGATCATGGCTAAGGCAGTCCAGAAGCATGGAATATGTTTTTCCACCCACGCCTGGACTTAGATTCTTAGAGTATATGTCACTGAAGTCAGCTTTCCTCAGTTAGAAATTAGTTTAGTCATTTTTTGAGATGGTAATGTGATGATAATGTGTTATATCTGGTGGAGTGGAGAAAAATAACTAGGCTTAAAAGTGCAAGTTGACGCAAAACATCCTGTTTTAAAATCTTGCCTATAGCATGGAATCATCAAATTAAAATGGGAAGTTAGTAGCACAGTAACCATTTTGTGGGGTTCCTACTCTCCTGTTCTTCAGATCACTCGGGGCTGAATTTTATGTTCCTGCAATGGCGGGTTTGAAGGGGGGTGCTGGGGGGGTGATATGTAAAATCCAGGGTGTGACTTTGGCCCCGCCTACAGGCCTGCACTCAACCTGCCTGAAATTTTACGGGGGTGGGCAGGTGGTGGTGGTGGTGAGGGGGTGAGGCATTGGGCGGCCCTTGGGCCTATTGAGGACCTTAAATGGCCACATAAGGGCCTCATCCTGCCCCTGCCAATATTTTACCCACAGTGGGAATGAGCTCACACCACACAGGAAGCCCAGCAGCTTTAACTGTACAGGTTGGGCAAGTGGGGGAACCTCCTTTGTGGGACCCCTGCCCATCAGAGGCACACACCCAAGGTTACTCCCACTCCTTAGCCGTCCCGCCGGACCACTTGACCCAGGCCTCCCAACTGACTGAGACCATGACCCTGGACTTACCTGGGCTCCCTAGCATGGTGTAAATGCCTGTGATCCTAACAGTGGCTACCATGCCCTGGTGGGAATGCACCATCCGATTGGCTGGCTGTTCTCTAAGGCGGGTCTTCCACCCAAGAAAGGGGCAGAAGTCTCATCTTAAAGCAATTGTAATTGTTGTAGGTCAGCAGTCGGTCGTGGGCGGGCTCCCCCTATATTTTAGTCATGGGGGGATGGGTGGGGCGCGCGGTCCACAGTGCCCTGTAAAATCCAGCCCAACGTATTCCTTTTATTTTTTTGTTGTAGTTCTCTTTGACGTTTCATGTTTCTTCTCCTTAGCTCACTCAGTCCCAGTAGATCGATCGTGTCAGCCTGTTCCTGCCCCACGGAACTCATTTCTCGTTGTCTTGACTCCCTTCTCTCTCCCCTTGTCCAGTCCCTTCCCACCTACATCCGTGATTCCTCTGACACCTTACGTCACATCAACAATTTCCAGTTCCCTGGCCCCAACCGCTTCCTCTTCACCATGGACGTCCAATCCCTCTACACCTCCATCCCCCACCAGGATGGTCTGAGGGCCCTTAGCTTCTTCCTCGAACAGAGGCCCAAACAATCCCCATCCACCACTGTTCTCCTCCGTCTGGCTGAACTTGTTCTCACACTGAACAATTTCTCCTTTAATTCCTCTCACTTCCTCCAAATAAAAGGTGTGACTATGGGTACCCACATGGGCCCCAGCTATGCCTGTCTCTTTATGGGGTATGTGGAACATTCCTTGTTGCAGTCCTACTCCGGCCCCCTCCCACAATTCTTTCTCCAGTACATCGATGATTACTTCGGTGCTGCTTCAAGCTCTCATCGGGACTTGGAAAAACTTATTAATTTTACTTCAAATCTCCACCCCTCCATCATTTTCACATGGTCCGTATCTGACACTTCCCTTCCCTTCCTTGACCTCTCTGTCTCAATTTCTGGTGATAGACTGTCCACCAATATCCATTACAAACCTACCGACTCCCACAGCTACCTCGACTACAGCCTCTCACACCCCGCTTCCTATAAGGACTCCATCCCATTCTCTCAGTTCCTTCGTCTCCGTCGCAACTGTTCTGATGATGCTACCTTCAAAAACAATTCCTCTGACATGTCCTTCTTCTTCCTTAACAGAGGTTTTCCACCCACGGTCATTGACAGGGCCCTCAACTGTGTCTGGCCCATCTCCCGCGCATCCGCCCTCACGCCTTCTCCTCCCTCCCAGAAACATGATAGGGTCCCCCTTGTCCTTACTTATCACCCCACCAGCCTCCGCATTCAAAGGATCATCCTCCGCCATTTCCGCCAACTCCAGCATGATGCCACATCTTCCCTTCACCCCCCCTGTCGGCATTCCTAAGGGATCGTTTCCTCCGGGACACCCTGGTCCACTCCTCCATTACCCCCTACTCCTCAACCCCCACCAATGACACCTCCCCATGCCCACGCAAAAGATGCAACACCTGCCTCTTCACTTCCTCTCTCCTTACTGTCCAAGGACCCAAACACTCCTTTCAAGTGAAGCAGCATTTCACTTGCATTTCCCCCAACTTAGTCTACTGCACTCGTTGCTCCCAATGCGGTCTCCTCTACATTGGAGAGACCAAACGTAAACTGGGCAACCACTTTACAGAACACCTGCGGTCTGTCCACAAGAAAGACCCAAACCTCCCTGTCGCTTGCCGTTTTAACACTTCACCCTGCTCTCTTGCCCACATGTCTGTCCTTGGCCTGCTGCATTGTTCCAGTGAAGCCCAACGCAAACTGGAGGAACAGCACCTCATCTTCCGACTAGGCACTTTACAGCCTTCCGGACTGAATACTGAATTCAACAACCTTAGATCTTGAACTCCCTCCTCCATCCTCACCCCCTTTCCATTTCTTCCCCCTTCCTTTTGTTTTTTCCAATAACTTATATAGATTTTTCTTTTCCCACCTATTTCCATTATTTTTAAATCTTTTATGCCCTGCTAGTCTTTCCACCCCACCCCCACTAGAGCTGTACCTTGAGTGCCCTGCCATCCATTCTTAATTAGCACATTCGTTTAGATAATATCACCACCTTCAACACCTCTTTGTTCTTTTGTCTGTGACATCTTTTTATTATCTGCTCCTCTCACTGCTTGCTTGTCCCTACAACCACACCACCCCTCCAACTTCTCCCCCCCCCCCACCTTAAACCAGCTTATAATTCACCCCTCTCCTAATACTCACTTAGTTCTGTTGAAGTGTCATGAGGACTCGAAATGTCAACTCTTTTCTTCTCCGCCGATGCTGCCAGACCTGTTGAGATTTTCCAGGTAATTCTGTTTTTGTTTTGGATTTCCATCATCCGCAGTTTTTTTGTTTTTATTTCAGTCTCTGCTCCTCCTGCAAGCCCTTGCCACCCCCCCTTGGCAGTGTCAAATCAGTTCACAGCTTAGATCGTCATGGCATTGTGACTGTGCAAAGCTGCCTGGCAGTAAATACGTTCAGTAAAGGGATAAGATAGGGGAATTGAAATAAAGGAAAATTAGCTTCACCATTATTAAAGTTATCCCAAAATTAGTTCCTTGTAAAACTAATTTTGCTCTCACTTACCCTTGTTTCATGAAGGTTTCATCGGGCATAATACTGGTGTAATCACACTTCACTTATGGTGACAGGACTATGAAAAATTGTTCCATTAGTTCCATTAGGGGCTGTTCCACCTTGCCAGATGGGGCAAGACAAGAAGATTGGTCGGGTCAGATACCTGGTCTCAGGAGAGTATATAAGAGGGGCTGAACAGTGGTGGCCAGTAGCCAGTAGCCCATAGTTTTAATTCCTGATCTTTCTGCCTCTACAACAACATAGGTTAAAAAAAGACCTTTTAACTTACTTTTCTGGTGGCAGCGTCCAGAAGTCCTGAGCACCGGAAGAAACTAACTGCAACATGCATGTTCATCTCTGCCTTATTTAGCAAAGAAAAGGGTTGAAACAGGGGTGAACATCCCAGTTTTGACATCCAGCGATCCTAGAGCCAGCTTTAGGCATTGCCCTTGGACACTTATTGTGCAGCATATGAAAGCTGCTGCATGTCGGGTACAGAATGCATGGTGTACACACCTGCCTTAATTGAATCCCTGGAGACCTGTTTTAATCCCTGTGAAAGGTAATTCAATATCCAGCCCATTAACTGCTTGCTGATGTTTGACTCCACAATTGCTCACCCTCTGTTACATTGCTCAAGTAAAGAATATTGACTTTTTCTATATTGACAGTAAGAATCCAGAGGCTGTTTACCACAGTTGGTGTCACCACCAATCCAAGTCTCGGCCCATGTCCGTACATAGGCACCATTCCAGCAACCAGATGCGGAGATCTGGGGCCTGTTTTCCTTCCCTGAACCCGTAAAGTTGAGGCAACTTGCTGGGCTATTGCCATCACTCTGGGTGAGATCGGCTAACTGAGCAGAGACCAGGGATCTTAACTAGGAATTTGCCAGTCTGTGTGGCTCAGCTGCTCACTGGATACTTCGAAAGTAGATAGTTGCCGGAATTAATTCAATAGAATAGGACTTTTTTTTTGAGACATGAGAAAAATGAGTGTTGTTTTTGAAGATGAAATGTGACAGAGCAATAAAAATGTTTGCGCATTGTATAAATAAAGACATCAAAGCACACTGCAAAGGTAGGTCTGTGCTTCAAGCACAGCTTCATTAGAACAGGAAGGGAGAGGTAGATGGACCTTTCATAAGATCGAGCAAAATAAAGCTTCTAAGTAGAAAGTCATGAGATCAAACCCTGCTTCATACATAATATAGGCTGATATTGCAGCACTGAGGAAATACTACACCTTTCAGAAGCGACATTAAAGTGAAGATTCAAGTTTCTGCTCTCTCAGATGGACTTAAATGACACATAAGTGTTGCAAGGTTGTTTGGTGTCTCACTAAGGTGTCTGGAGAGTAATGATGGTAAGTTAAACTATTTCTTACTGCTATGGGAATCATGTGACTTTATAGACCAATCAGACCTTAGTGTGGGGAAACTTAGGGGTACTTTTTAGCCTTGTTCTTGGAACAAGCAGGTAATCTCCTCTGATGTCTGTTAATAAAGTTCACTGTTTCTTACAAGAAACCCGTCCTGCACCCTTCGAGCTTATTACAACTGGAGCCAAGGATAGAAAGCATGGACGCAGCACCTTGCTTCATGACTGAGAGTATTCTAATATTTTAAGGGAAGAAAAGAAGTATACTCACCAGCAATGCTTCACTTTGGTAGAATTGCCCCGCACGACTCATCCGTCAAGGGCTGGAATCAATACATTGAGCAGTTAGTTTTCTACTTTGTAGCTAACAAAGGCAGAGAAGAAACATAAGACAATACTCCTAAGCATCTGCAGGAGCAAAACGTATAACCTAATCCGTAGCTTGACGGCTCCAGCCACACCAAATTCCGGATCCTTCACCAAGCTAGTCGACCTCATGAAAGGACATTTTTCGGCCTAAACCCTCAGTGATCATGCAAAGATTCAAGTTTAATTCTTTAATAAGGGCTCCCAGTGAGTCAATTGCAATGTACATAGTGAAGTTAAAGCAGTTAATGGAACACTGTGACTTCAGTGATACTTTAAATGACATGTTGCGAGTGTTATGACACAGTAGTTGGTAAAGACTGTTTTATTTGAAGTCCCAGAGGGAAACTTTAAACAACTGTCATAACCTATATTTTCAAGTGGTATGTTTTGAGTTGCAGCTCTAAATTCAGGAGTAAGACCACCAGTTCTTGAGAGGTTTTTATATCAAACTACATGAGAAATTTATTAATTTACACAAGTTAAACATATACACATGGCTACAAATGTCTACTGTCATAACTTTTTAAACAAATTCCCAAACTAATCTCCACTAAGGCAACAACAATCCATAGACTTTAAGCATACACGAGGCAAAGCATTTTCACCTTACAGATTCAAAATGAGATTCCTTTCACTTTGGTTCCTTTGCAGACAGTTGTAGGCTTACAGCTGCTTTAATGTTACATGCCTCTGTCCTGCACACACAAAACTGCTTTCTGTTATACCCAGCTCTTCCCTTTGAATGTAAATTCTCATTGTACCACCAGGCCCTTTTAACCCCACCTCTTCTAACAATAAAAACACTTTCATAGTACCAATTTTATTCATAATATAAACATTGCTTGGTGTCTCCTAGCTAGGTGCAAGATTTCACTCCCGCCCTTGAATGTTCTGTTCCACAAAATGTAAATGTACCTCTACCTCTGTTTACATCTCAAAACTACAATACATCAAAGTACCCAGACTAGCTGGTTAACACACACACAGACTAAACCTTTATTTAAAAAAATAATTTCCAATAACATTATATGCATTAATTGCTTCATGACAGCAAGATTTTTTAGTTTGCAGTATAAATGATGAAGCCATTCAGCACCGTTTTCTTGCAGAAGTTGAGATAGACCTGAAGTGCGTCATGGAGATAGCACTAGCAATGGAGAGTGCTGATAGGGACTTGCAGGCTCTGCAGCATGTGCAACATGGCGCTGTTTTGCAGCTAGGACAGGAACTGGCCGCCGGGCATTGCGTGAAGATCAGCGAGGCAACCATGAAGCGGGACACAGTCCGTCCTGCTAGAAAAACAAAAAGAAATTCTGGAAGCAGATCACCAGTAACCCAAAAGCTAAAGTATTACCGTTGTGTGGGAAATCATGCACCTGAAGTCTGTAGATTTAAAGAGGCACAATGCCACTACCGCCACAAAAAAGGGCATGTTATAAAATAGTGCAGGGCGAAATCAACACAGCCATTTAGACAGCAAGTCAAGTTAAATGGGGTGCACAATATAGAACAGCCAGAGGTTACTGTGGCTGGAGGCCAGGAAAACTGAACCAATCACTGTTACACTTCAAGTAAATGGAAAGCCTCCGGTCGTGGAGATGGACACAGGAACATCGAACACCATGGTGGGAGAACACAACTTTAAATATCTCAGCCTTTGAGTTTGGAGAAAACTGCTGCTCAGTTAAAAACATATACAGGGGAAGCTATACAGCGAAAGGCATCACCTCTGTACCTGTATCATACAGACAACAGGCAGCTCAGCTGCCAATAATTGTTGTAACTGGAGAAGGACCTAGCTGGGCCGTGATTGGTTGAATAAATTGATCAGAAATTTTTCAGGCCAGGACAGGAGGAATTCCAGAGTTGCTGAAAAAGTGTGACAGAGTATTCCGAGATGAATTGGGGAAAATCAAAGGTCTACAAGCTAAAATATACGTGGACCCTAAAGCAACACTCCAGTTTTTAAAGGCAAGGCCTGTGCCTTATGGAGAGATAGTGCTGATATGGAATTATGTCATTTGGAGAAGTTAGGAATAATCCAGGCAGTCCAATTTTCATAATGGGCAGCACCTATAGTTCCCGTACCAAAGCCAAACCAAACTATTTGCATCTGTGGGAATTATAAATTAACAGTAAACAAGCTGCAAAATTAGACAAGTACCCAATCCCTAAGATTGAAGATCTGTATGCTAAACTCACAGGAGGAAAATCTTATACTAAACTGGATATGAGCCATGCGTATCAGGTTAAAGTGGGTCCTGTCTCCTTCTGAAATTGCCGCACTCCGTTCTCTTAGATCCATCCCTGAATTTTGTTAATAAACCTGCGACAAGGGCAATGCTGTTGTTGTCTGACATACTGACCTCTACCTCGCAGAGGCTAAGTGCCAACTCTCCTACCTTCCCCGGACCATGACCCCACCACCGCACATCAAGCCATTGTTTCCAGAACTGTCATTGATCTCATCTCCTCTGGAGATCTTTCCTCTGCAGCTTCCAACCTCTTGTCTCCCAAACCCGGACAGCCCGCTACTACCTCCTTCTCAAAATCCACAAACAGGACTGTCCCGGTAGACCGATGGTGTCAGTCTGTTCTTGCCCCGTGGAGCTCATTTCTTCCTATCTTGACTCTGTTCTCTCTCCCCTTGTCCAGTCTCTTCCCACCTACATCCGCAATTCCTCTGATGCCCTACGTCATATTAACAATTTCCGGTTCCCTGTCTCTAACCGCCTCCTCTCCAACATGGACGTCCAATCCCTCTACACCTCCATTTCCCACCAGGATGGTCTGAGGGCTCTCCACTTCTTCCTTGAACAGAGGCCCGAACAATCCCCATCCACCATGACTCTTCTCCATCTGGCTGAACTTGTTCTCTCACTGAACAATTTCTCCTTGAACTTGTTTCACTTCCTCCAAATAAAAGGTGTGGCCATGGGTACCCGCATGGGCCCCAGCGATGCCTGTCTCTTTATATTGTATGTGGAACATTCCTTGTTCCAGTCCTACTCAGGCCCCCTCCCACAACTCTTTCTTCGGTACATTGAAGACTGTTTCGGTGCCACTTCATGCTCTCGTCTGGACATGGAAAAACTTAACAATTTTGTTTCCGATTTCCACCCCTCAGTCACCTTCACATGCTCCATCTCCAACACTTCCATTCCCTTCCTGACCTCTCAGTCTCAATTTCAGGTGATAGACTGTCCACCAATATTCATTACAAGCCCACTGACTCCCAAAGCTACCTCGACTACAGCTCCTCACACACTGCTTCCTGTAAGGGCTCCATCCCATTATCTAAGTTCCTTCCCCTCAGTTGCACCTGTTTTGATGATGCCACTTTCCAAAACAATGCTTCTGACATGTCTTCCTTCTTCCTTAACCGAGGTTTCCCACCCACTGTGGTTGACAGGGCCCTCAATTGAGTCCAACCCATCTCACGCACCTCTGCCCTCACACCTTCCTCTCCCTCCCAGAACCATGATAGAGTCCCCCTTGTATTTACTTTTCACCCCACCAGCCTCCGCATTCAAAGCATCATCATCCACCATTTCCACCAACTCCAGCGTGATGCCACCACCAAACACATCTTCCCCTACCCAACCCCTGTCGGCATTCCATAAGGACCATTCTCTTCAGGACACCGTGGTCCACCCGAATATCACCCCCAACACCTCATCCCCCTCCCATGGCACCTTCCCATGCAAACACAGAAGGTGTAACACCTGCCCCTTTACACCCTCCATCCTCACCTTCCAAAGGCCTAAACACTCCTTTCAGTGAAGCAGCACTTCGCTTGCACCTCCTTCAATTTTGTCTCCTGCATTCGTTGCTCCCAATGCAGTTTCCTCTACATTGGAGAGACCAAGCGCAGACTGGGTGACTGCTTTGCAGAACACCTTCGGTCTTGTCTGCAAGCATTACCCAGACCTCCCTGTCACTTTCCATTTCATCATCCTGCTCTCATGCCCACATGTCCATCCTTGGCTTGCTGCAATGTTCCAGTGAAGTCCAACGCAAACTGGAGGAACAGCACCTCATCTTCCGATTAGGCACTTTACAGCCTTCCGGATTAACATTGAGTTCATCAACTTCAAAGCATGAACTCTCTCCTCTATCCTCACCCCTTTTTAACCCCCTTTGTTCATTTTTATTCATAAAAATATTCATTTTAATTTTATTTTTTATGATTTATCCACTTATTTTTATTTATTTTCATTTTTATTCATTAATTCATTGTTTTATCCCCACCTTCTATCCTATTTTTGATCTGTTTTCCCCACCACCATCCCGTCCCACCACCCCACCCCCACAAGGGCCATCTATCACTTGTTCGTGTCGTTCTTTTCAGAGTGCTTACCCTTGTCCTGCTATTATCACGTTCTGCTTTCTCACCTTAATGCCACTATCAATACCCATTTTAGCCCTCACCACTACCATTAACACCGCCTTTGTCCTTTTCTTCATGACATCTTTGTCAATCTCTCCTTTGCCCCCACCTATCACTGGCCTTCTATGCAGCTTCACCTGCTCCACCCCCTTATACAGTATAAATTTCATCACATTTTTATTTCTCTTTAGCTCTGAAGAAGAGTCATATGGACTTGAAACATTAATTCTGTTTTTCTCTCCACAAATGCCGTTAGACGTGCTGAGTTTTTCGAGCATTTTCTGTTTTTGTTTGATGACAGTTAATGTTGCCTCATGAATCTTCCAAATTGAAAAATGAATTACACCATTCATTACTGTGGAGCATGGAAAGTAAGACAAAGTCTTTAGTGTTGCATTAGGTAAAATTTGGAATCAAAACCTTTCTAGTATGTAATGAAGAATAAATACTAAGTCTAGTGCCTTCTCCACATACCCAGATGATGAGGAGGCTGTGGTGTAGTCGTAATGTCACTCGATGATTAATGCCTAGGCTAATGCTCTAGGGCATGAGTTCAAATCCCACCACAGCAGCTGGTGGAATTTAAATTCAGTTAATAAAATCTGGAATTGAAAACTAGTCACAATAAGGTGACTATGAAACTATCCTCATTGCCCCATTAGAGAAGGAAACCTGTATTCTTAACATGGTCTGGCCTACATGTGATTCCAGATCTACCGTAATGGTCCTAGTAAACCACTCAATCAAGGGCAATTAGGGATGGACAATACATGCTGGCCTTGCCAGTCATCAAATTAAAGAATACATTTTAAAAAATGATAACATGATATTCAATCTGTAAAGTCAGTACATGAAGAGGTGATTCAACAGCTGGGACCTGCAGCAGGGAGAAATGTCAACAGAAAGTATATTTTGAGAAATAAAATGTTCTGCAAATTCCAGAAGTTTTCTGCAAGCACTCTGAGGCTATGTGTGGAGAATTTCTGAGGACTATGAACCAAACAGTTCTTACAAAGGTCATCGATCTGAAATGTTAATTTTGTTTCTCTTTCCACAGATGCCGCCTGACCTGGTGAGTCTGGTTTTTTCTGTTTTCATTTAAGATATTGAAAGATTTATCTATAGCATTCGTATCCATATGTAAACCTTATTGGTGACACTTCTCAACAGAATAGTGGCACAGAATAAGCAAAATCAAGTGGTGAGGTCTACCACCTTTTCCCTGATCCAGCCTTAATTTTCCTCCATCTGCAAATGGAACACTGCTGGTTGAGCTTTACCCAACTATCGCATACTGATGCTGGCAGACCTATTCCCAGCAGGTTTTCCTGCAGTACGCTCCTTTTAGTGATGCTCTTCAGCGTGGTCAGGAGAAGCCTGGCAGTAGTCATGTTTGTATGCCTCCAATTAGGTTTTCCATGTTTGAATCCCTCCAAACAGGCTTTTTATATTTGAGACTAACCAATCAAATTTCCACTCCAGTTGCTCTTTTCAAAATCACAAACAACAACCGAAGTGACTGTGACTTCCCACTTGTACTCCTCGACCTGTCTGTAACCTTTGACACACTTGGAATTCTCTTTCAATGCCTCTCCAACATGGTCCAGCAGGATAGGACTACACTCACCTGGCTCCATTTTTATCCATCCCGATAGCCTCTCCTCCCGTTCCTGCACTGTTAACTCAAGAATTTATCCATGGCCATCTCCTTTTTCTCATCTACATGCTGTCTATCAGCAACATTATCTGAAAACATAGCATTAGTCTCCAAATGTACTCTTGACCTTTCCAAGTTCTCTAAATTGTCAGACTGCTTGTCCAATACCCTGCTCTAAATGATCAAAAATTTCCTCCAACTAAAAGTTTGGGAATACTAAACTCAATCTTGTCTCATTAGTAATTCAGACAGTGTTGAACCCATAGTTGCAAGAGGAGTCGTGCTATAGTTGAGAAGAAACCTTGAAATTCGTGTTTCCAACTTTCCGTCAGATAATTTCTTCATTCCTGTTTTAAAATATTGTACTGCTCTTTCTGCTAACCCATTGGATGGGGGATGATATGGTGCTGTTTTGACATGTTTAATCCCATTTAGGTTCATGAATCTCTGGAATTCCTTCCTAGTAAAAGTAGTGCCATTATCCAAAACAATGACTTCTGGTAGGCCATGTACATTAAAACATTGGTGCAGCTTTTCAATAGTTACACACGATGTAGTTGATCTCACTTCATACACATCGATCATTTAGAATGTGTGTCAATGATCACCAAAAGCATGGTACCTAAAAATGGACCTACACAGTCCATATGTAGTCTAACCCAGGGTCGACCAGGCCACTCCCATGGGTGCAGTGGAGCTGAAATGGGCAACGTCTGCTGTTGCTGACACGGGAGATAGTGTTTCACTGTTTTTTCTATATCACTGCCTGTACCTGGTCACCAGATATAACTTTGTGTGAGCATCTTCATTTTTGAAATGCCTGGATGCACACTGTAAAACTCTGTCAGAAGTGGTTCTCTTCCTTGCAAAGGGATGACGACTCTTGCTCCCCACAACAGGATACCATCTTGAAAACTTAATTCAAATTTACGGCATAGAATGGTTTTAACTTCTTCAGAGAATTGTATTCAGAGACATTTGAACATCCTTGCAATACCTGTTCTCAGATTCTTGATAAAATTAAATCCTGGTGTGTCCAATTCTTTATCTGCTTCACACAGACCAGCAAGGAGTCCAGGAAATTCAACACAAGTTAAACTTCTTGAAGCACTGGAGCATGTGTAATCTAGCAAAGGAAGACAACTGAGGCCGTCTACATCTGCTCTATGCACACCCAGACGGTGCATAAAGGTGTACTCATATGCCGACAAAATCAAAGTCCACCTTTGAATTCTAGCAGAGGCTATCGGTGGAATTGCTTTAACTGCACTAAATAAACTCAACAGTGGTTTATGATCTGACACTATGGTGGTGTCAGCCATACAAATATTGATGGAACTTTTTTACTCCCAATCCTATGTTTAACCTTATTTTTCAAGTTATGAGTACACCTTCTTGGCTGCAGTGAGGGTTTTGGATACATATCCGATTGGCATTTCAGAACCATCTTCCATCTTGTGTGACATTCCCGCTCCATAGGGAGATGCATCACAAGTTAGTATCAATTCCTTTGACTGGTCATAATGTAGTAGCAGACATGATGAGTGCAAAAGCTTCTTGACTTTTATGACGGCTTCTTCTTGATGTGCCTTCCAAGACCACCAGTGGCTCTTCTTCAATTATAAGTGTAAAGGGGCTAACATTGTAGACAAGTTAGGCAAGAAGCAACCACAATGAATCATCATGCCCAAAAAAGACTTGAGTTCAGTGAAACTGGTAGGAGAGGATGCTTCCTTGATTGCCCTCACTTTCTCCTCTCCTGAATGCAACCATTGAGCATCCACTGGATGACCCAAATAAGTGACTTCAGTCGCTTGGAAGTTCCACTTCTCTTTTTTTAATCACACATCAACCTCCAAAAATCTCCTTAAAACCTCTTCCACATTGGCCAAATGTTTGGCTTCCATTGATCCTGTGATCAGGACGTCATCCAGGTACACTACAACTCAGGGAAGTCTTTGTAGTAAGCTTTCCATGGTTCCTTGGAAAATCGCACACGCAGAAAACACAACAAAGGGTAGGCGTGTATATTAGTACAGGCCGTTGTGCTTGTTAATGGTTATATACCCTCTAGACACACTGTCCAGCTCTAGCTGTTGGTATGCATGACTCATGTCCAGATTAGGGTAGGATCTTCCTTCTGCAAGCTTAGCATACAGATCTTCAACCCTCAGGATAGGATATTTATCTAAATTAGCAGCCTTGTTCACAGTTAATTTGTAGTCTCCGCAAATGCGAATAGTTTGATCTGGTTTCATCACAGGGACTATGGGCGCTGCCCATTCTGGAAATTGGACTTGCTTGATTATTCCTAACTTCTCTAAGTGGCACAATTCTGCATCCATCTTCTCCTTTAGGGCATAAGGCCTGGCCTTAAAGAACTGGGGTGTTGCCTCTGAATCTACAAATATTTTAGTTTATAGGTCTTTTATTTTTCCCAACTTATCTCAGAATACACTGTCATACTTTTTTAACAGCTCAGGAATTCCTTCTGTTCTGACTTGAAAAATTTCTGACAGGTTGAGTTTAATCTCTTTCAACCAATTGCAGCCCAGAAGGTTAGGCCCTTCACCTGTTACAACGATTACTGTCAGCTGGGCTGCCTATTGCTTGAATGATACATATAGAGATGATGCCTTTCACCTGTATTGCCTTTCCAGTATAAATCTTCAGCTGAGCTGTGGTTGCTCCAAATTCAGTGGCTGGGTACCTTCACTGAGGTATTTAAATGTGTGTTCTCCCACCACTGTGGTTGATGCTCCTTTGTCAACCTCCATGATTAGAGGCTTCCCATTTACTTGAAAGGTAACTGTGATTGGTTCAATTTTCCTGACCTTGAGATTGTATAGGGAATAGATATCAGTATCAGCAACTTCTGGCTCATTTATATTGTGTACTTCTACATTTTGGCTTGCTGTCTGAATGGCTGTCTTGATTTCACCCTGCATTGTTTTATAACATGCCCTTTTTGTGATGGTAGTGGCATTTTGCCTTTTTAAATCTGTTGGTTTCTGGCACGTTGTTACCCCCACATCTGTAACAATTTAACTTCTGAATCACTGTTCAGCTGCTTCCAGTGTTACTTTTTGTTTTTTGAGCAGCAGGGACTGTGTCCCACTTTCGCGGTTGTCTCCCTGGTTTTCGCACTACGCCTGATGGTAGGTTCCCGCCCCAACTGAAGAACGCTGCCGTGTTGTACATTCTGTGAGTCCCTCTCAGCACTCTCCATTGCTAGCACTATCCCCATGGTGCGCTTCAGGTCTATATTAAGTTCTGCAAGTAAATAGCGCTGAATGGCATTGTTGGGTATGCCACAAACCAAACGATCTCACAACATGTCATTTAGAGTATCTCTGAAGTCACAGTGCTCCATTAACTGTTTTAACTTTGTGATGTATATTGTAATTGACTCACCGGGGGCCCTTATTCTCGAGTTGAACTTGAATCTTTGCATGATCACCGATGGCTTTGGCTGAAAATGTGCCTTCATAAGGTCTACTAGCTCATTAAAAGATTTGGAATTTGGCGCGTTTGGGGCTATCAGACTATGGATTAGGTTATATATCTTGCTCCCACAGGCACTTAGAAGAATTGCTTTCTGTTTCTCTTCCACCACAAAATAGAAACCTAGGCGCTCAAGTACTGACTCCAGCATTTCAAGGACGAGTTGTACAGGTCGATTCTGCTGATGAGTGGCATGATTGTTGTACTTTTTCTTTCTTCCCTTAAAAATTGAAATACTCACATTCGCAAGGCAAGGTACAGCAACCGAGCTATTTACCCTCATCGCCAATTGTAATAAACTTGGGGCAAAATTTTACATCCCAAGGGCGGGCGCATGGCCGACCCCATCAGTAGTAAAATAGAGCATGATGACGTCCGGCGAGCGTCCCAACATCATCGCACACTTGGGCGATATTTCGGTTGGCGGGTGTGCGCAAGTCAGCAGCATACCCACTGACAATTAAGAGCATATTAAGGCCATTAAACTAGCACTTAATTTGTTTTCTTCACTGCCCATCCAACCTTTGGGTTGGCAGGTGGACGAAAAGGCCAAGCGGCCTTTGCATTTTTTAGGAAACCTCATCCGCGGGCAGGATGATGCTTCCAACAATAATTTTTTTTAAAAACAAAAATTTTTAAACATCATTTTTAATATATCCCTGTTCATGCGACTGAGTCACGTGTGGGGGCATGTTTCCCTTATTTTTAAGATCTTTATTTTTCATTTTAAAATTCTTGAGCTCCCTGTGGTAGCTCTATGCCTTCAGGCAGCTTTCAGTTTGCACGCCCCAGCATATATGCAGACTTTGGCGCCTGCGCTCCACCTGCTCCCACCCCAGCAGCACTGAGGCACTCAGTGCATGTTTCATGGCCAGCCATTGTGAAATTGCAGTTGGGGCCCGATCATGGGTGCCTGCCTCTCGTGCTTGCCCACCCCGCCCACATGACGAAGGTAAAATCCTGCCCTTGGTGTACCAGATAGGTTTCTTATTAGAAACAGTAAGCTTTATTTACAGAGCTCCTGTTGAAGCTACATTCTTGTACCAAGATCAAGGCTAGAAATCTCCATCCCTAAAATTACCCGTGCTTAGGCCAATTCTCCTGTACAGTCACATGATCCCAAAACAATACGAAAGGTTTTACTCACAATCACTACACCCATCAATTTAAATTGGATGTTAGACCACAAAGCTACAGGAACAGAATAATGTAGATCAATGCACATTACCCTGGCAGCAACCAAAATGCCATTATTCTGAGCCAATTATTTGTGCCAGGACTATTTCAAGGTGTAGGCAGACTAGATAGATAGCTACTAAGGAACAAAGAATACACCCACCGGAGGACTGGTTATTAATACCAGTGAGGAAGCCCAAACATACAACAACACTCATACCTACATCTGATTTCTAACATATTGAGATGAAGATTCTGTGGTCTACAAGGGTCAGGTGGGGTATTATTCTAAATAAGATGGCCTCACTGAAACCTTGCACTTAATTTTGCTATATAAATATTTTGGCTACAAGAGCAGGTCAGATGCTGGGAATTATGCAGCAAATAACTCACCTCCTTACTCCCCAAAGTCTGTTCACCATTTACAGGGCACATATCAGGAGTGAAATAGAATACACTCCACTTACCTGGATGAGTGTGGCTCCAAAACACTCAAGAAGCTTGACACCATCCAAGCCAAAGCAGCCTGCTTGATCGGCACTCCATCCACTACCTTAAACATTCACCCCTTCGGCCACCAATGTATAGTGGTAACAGCGTATACTATACACAAGATGCATTGCTGCCACTTGCCAAGGCTCCTTTGACAGTACCTTCCAAACCAGTGACCTCTACCACCTAGGAGGGCAAGGGCTGCTGATGTATGGGAGTACCATTATCTGCAAGTTCTCCTCCAAGCCACACACTATCCTGACATGAAATCACATAGCTGTTGCTTCACTGCTGCTGGATCAAAATCCTGGAACTCATTTCCTAACAACACTGTGGATGTACCTACACCAGATGGCCCACAGTGGTTCAAGATGGGAATCACCATCACATTGTCAAGGGCAAGCAGAGATGGGCAAGAAATGCTGGCTGCTGGCCTTGCCAGCAATGCTCACATTCCAGGAGAGAATAAGAAAAATGTATTTTTTTACAATGCATTTGTACTAACTGGCCACAGAATGCAGCAAGGGTTCCAGTAAAGTTAAATCATTTATGGTGAATATGTATTCTCCAGTACGTGCTTGGTGATTCTGGCCCCTTGCTGCAAAATAAACTGGGGAGATTGCAGGACACACCATTATCCAAAATATGTATCTCTTAATTCACAGGTAACTTGAAACAAAAAATGCTCTATTTTTTTTCACCATATTCACCTATGAATTAGAGAGAATTTTTAACATTACATATCTCCAGATACTAAAATGCAAAGGTAGAATATGGATGAGATTAAAATTAGCTCCCTATTTAAAATAAGGACTTCAGTGGAACTCCATCCGCCTGCACAACTGGCTATCGTTTTGCTAAATTAAATAAACATGGGGCCAATTTTCCATTGTTTTATACCCAGATAGGTCAATTTTCCAGGTACAAAGCAAAGGGAGAAAGGTAGAGAACCATTACGTGATTTGCATACATTTGCACTTTTAAATAAGAGAAGCTTCCCAGTCTCAGTGCCTCTTCAAGCAAAACAGTTCTAAAGCAGTGACAAACAAATAGCTTTAACTTGCTTCAGCACTTAGGACAGTTTAACAGTAAAGATGCCCCAAGCGGCTTATACAATGCGGTTATTTCCAGTCATTGGTGGGAACATGCTTTCTAGAATTTTGGTGTTGCATGGGATGGCGTTTGGCCCTTCAGGTTGGTGGTACTGCTTGTCTCGGAGACAGACCTGGAAGGGCCCAAAGAAAACAAAAGACTACTTAAAGTGTAATTGTCTGTGATTGGAAAGTGTTACAGAAAATAAATACAATATTTACACATAGTTCAAGCAATAATCACAATGCAATATATTATGGATGGATAAACATGTAAAAATTTAGTATCAGTTTAAGCAAAAGCATTTCTCAAGGAGTGCATATTCTGTTTCTTTCCCTGGAGAATTTCTAAGAGGACTAGAAAAGCTCACAAGCACCAAACTAGTGTAAGTGGGCATTATTGTTCCACTTTGTAAATGGTAATGCTAAGTTAATTCACTTTGTGCTTCTGAAAAGTGAAAACAAAAATAACCGTCTGTGTCCCTATGCAGCAAGACCTGGACAACATTCAGGCTTGAGCTGATAAGTGGCAAGTAACATTCACACCACAGAACGGCCAGGCAATCACCATCTCCAACAAGAGTGAATCTAACCATCTCCCCCTGACATTCAATGGCATTAACATCACTGAATCTCCCCCTAAAAACATTCTGGGGGTGACCGTTGACCAGAAACTGAACTGGGCGAGCCATATGAATAGTGCAGCTACAAGAGGAGATCAGAGGCTGACAATTCTGCGACGAGTAACTCACCTCCTGACCAAAGGCTGTCACTGGTTTCTCTAAGGCACAAGTCAAGAGTGTGATGGAATATTCTCCACTTGTCTGGATGAGTGAAGCTCCAACAACACTCAAGAAGCTTGACACCATCCAGGACAAAGCAGCCCACTTGATTAGGTCCCCATCCACCACCCTAAACATTCACTCCCTCCACCACTGATGTACATTGGCAGCACAGAGTACCATCTACCAAGGTGCACTGCAGCAACTCACCAAGGCTCCTTCAAAAATAACTACCTGCAATAATATAGTGTCGTAAGTGTCCAAAATATCCCAAGATATTTCACAAGAACATAATCAGACAAAAATTGGCACCAAGTCAAAGAAGCAAATATTAAGATGGGTGACCAAATATTTTGTCAAAGAGGTAAGTGTTAAGGAGGAGAGCAAGATGAAGAAATAGAGACATTTATGGAAGGAATTCAGGGCTTAGGGCCTAAGCAACTTTTTTTTATTCATGACTGGGGAAACAGTTATGGTTCAATGCCAAGCTTAACAATCCATTCAACAGCTTCAACTTAAGCAATGTGAACAGTCGTGTTTGCAGTCAACCAGGAGGTGTGCCATCAAGAGGTGGGGCTGCCATCAGTTTGTAGGCTGTGGAGTGTGTTCGAGTAAGGACTATGGAATTTCAGATGAGTGCATGGGAGTTTCTTTTTTGGTCCTGTGTCAATGGAAGTGTTTCGTTAGTTGTCAGCCAGTGGTGTTCTTTGAGGAAGGTGTTTTCCCCGTGGACATCAGGAAGTTCAATATGTGCTAACACAGGAAATCACTTGAGCTATGTTGGTGGATATCTACCCCTTTTGTGTGGCAGCTCCTGAGCCAGGCTGAGCAACATTACTCTCTTGTTGGGTAGACCAGGGTGAGTTTAGCAGTGTGTAGTGCATTGGCTCTGCTGCCCCAGGTAGTACATGCCAGTTTCCACATTAGATTCACCCTCATCTTGACCTTGGCTTCAGTGTTCTGGAGGCGTTGCTAGTAGGCTAATATACGGTCAAGAGTGATGCCAAAGTATTTTGATGTTGGGTCATGGGAGAATGGTCAAACACAGAAACAGACACGAAGTTCTTCCCTGGCTTTCGACTTGTTCAGATGGAAGGTTGAAATGAGTCTTGGTAGTGCTAGCTTGAAGTCTCTATTTTCTGAAGTAGGCTTCCAGAGAACATAGATCTTCAGTGAGTATTTTTTCAATGTCCTGAAGTTCTTTAGCCTGGAAATCCAGGACTAAGTCACCGGATGTGTGAAGAGCTATGACTTTCTGGGAGAGAGGTCACTGGTATTTATGTTGAAGAGAGCCTGTGTGATGACTGATCCCTGTGAGAACCCATTGTTGGTTAAGCATGGGCAGCTGATTTGATCTGGAAGGTTCACACACAACTGTCAGCTGCTGATCAAAGAAGTCCATGGTCTCCTCACCCATCGTTAGATGTAAGGGTGGAGTAGGCAGTGGAAAAGAGTTTAAGGAGAGAGTTGGCAGTGGAGAAAAGAAACCGGGGCTCTTTTTTGCAATTTCAAATGGTCGTAGTGTAGTGAACAGTTTTGGAAGAGAAGATAATGCTTGATGTAGAGATAAATGGCCAAATAAGTTAAAATATATGGGCAGAATTCTCCCAAATTTGCATTAAGTGCAGTAGTGGGCAGGAAAAAGGATGTTTTACCCACTGGCCACAATGGCAATGTTTCACACCATATCCTCCCATTCCCAGCAAATCCCACTTCATTAATAATTTAGTCCCAGGAAACATACCAGATCACTGGCGGGGCGGCCTTTGATCTACTCTCCCGCTGTCACCTCAGGCCTTCAGTAAACCGGGAGTCATGTTTAAAGCCAACGCTGTACAGAGCTAGCACTCTTCAAAGGATAGGAAGCGCTGGAAACTGACAGCTGCCAAAAGGAGGAAACAAGCTGCCCCCAAATTTAGTGACGCCTCCCTCGAGTGCCTGTTGTATCAGTGGAGGCCTGCCTCAATATTCCCCACCCCCATCTGGGCGAAGACCAGCAAGCAAGATCACCAATCCAGCATGGGAAGCATTGGCAGCAGTGGTCAGCGCCAAAGACTTGCAAAAGAGGACAGCCAACCAGTGCAGAAAGAGGATGAATAATCTCTTCCCTTCTGCCAGGGTAAGTCATTCTCAATTCATCACTCTCAATACACGCACTGTCAAACCCAACACACATCCACAGGGATCTCACACCTCAAGGGACAACAGCACTAACTCTCACACACACACCCTCACATCTCCATCAGGATCATTCCACTGGAGCTCGTGTCCTTGTCCTGCCCTTGGCTCCACTCACCACGCAAACATTCCATGCAGTGCCTTGCATCCTGCTCACACCCTATCTGTTTTCATGCAGGAGAAGCTGGCTCAAACCAGCAGGGAGAGATCCCAGTAAAGGGGCAGGAATTTTAGGTCAGCGTGCAGGTGCAGTTGGCTGGCCTGGGAGTGGTGGGGAATGGACCACCACCCACGATCGGCCCCTGACCACAATTTCACACTGGCTGGCCAATTAATGGGGGCAGGGGAGCATGGAAGAGCATGGAATGAAAGTTCCCTGAGGGCAGGGAGCTGCCTCAGGGAGCTGAAGAATTTAAAAACAATAAATAAAGATTTTAAATTCTGGAAAAATTTTCCACGCATCAGAATCAGTCACCTAAACATATACATGATGAAAATTCTGCCCATGCATTTTTTTTTTAGTTAATAATGGAAACCTCATCCTGCCATTAGATGAGGTTTCATCAAAAATGCAAAGTCCGCCTGGTAGATTCACTCGTCTGCCAACCATAAGGTTGGATGGACCATAAAAAATCAGGGACAATTGGAACTTCAATGGCTTAATTGCCCCCTTAATTGTTGGTGGGTGTGCTCCGACCGTCATACGCACCCACTGAGCAAATATTGCACAAGCGAGGGATGATGTCAGGACCCTTGCTGGACATCATCAGCTGCTATTTTATGCTCGAGTGGGTTGGGGGCATGCCCACATGCCAAGCTAAAAATTCTGCCCCGGGGATGGAGTGGCCCACATTTTACCCCTTACTCACTTTGAGAAGCGTGCCATCTCACTGACTGGTAAGGACATGGACCGTGACTGTGGTGATGGTGAGGTCGGCAGTGAATACCCACATGAGGATCTTGCACCACATCATCCCCCTCTCAACGCAACTGTGAATGCGCTCTCTCCTGCTTTTGACCCTACTACCATGCATGAATCATCTCAACTTTGGTTCACAGGGAGCTCTGCCAAGTGACCGAAACCCTCAGCCAGCCACTCCCTCAGCTCTGTCAGGTCCTCACCTCCAGTCAAGAGGACACCTCCTCCATTGAAGAGCTGGAAATAAGCAGCCTGGAAGACCTGTCACAGCGCTTACCCACACCCTCCACCATCACAGAGGCAAGCACCTCATTGGGACCTAGATCTTGAGCAGGCTCAGGTTTACAATCTGGTGATCACTGCATGGACACGTGTCTGCAGCAGGAGGAGACAGGTTCCACCGAGCTCACTGGCACTCAAAGGGCTGCTGGGGAAGGGGCATCTGTGAGGTTCACGTCTGTTGACAAGCCTCTGGATTGGGCCTTCCAACTCATCATGGAGAGAGAGCAGAAGGTGGAGGAAAATCATGCAGGGCTATTGGAAGCCCTCAGCAGAGTGGCGCTGTCTGATAAAGTGGTGCCTGCAAGTGCCTGTATAGAGGTCTCCATGGGGAGGATGGAGGATGCAGTGGAGACCCTGGTCCAGCAGAACACGGAATTGCGTGCAGACCTGCATTCCATCGCAGTAGCCACGGGTGAGTTCCTGCAGTGGCAATGCGAGAGGGAAACGGGCACTTTGACATCCCTCCAGATTTTCTTTCCCCTCAAGAAGTCAGGCTGGGGCTCTTGGGCACCTGAAGAGAGGAGGAGCAGCAGCTAGACACCCTCGGTCATCCACTCAGGAATTTCAGAGCCTGCTTTCTCACTCTGAGTCCCCTTTGCCTGTGACCCCCTCACCTCGTCCTCTGTCACCACAGAGAGAGAAACTGGCTCACAGGAGAACAGCCAAAGCAAGCAGGGGTCCCCAAAGCCTCGGCTCTCCAGAGGACCCACACCAAAGTCATCAGAGGCAACAGGACAAATCGTGGCACAGGCTGTCTCCACTCCTGTTGTGGATATCAGGGCAGCACTTAGAAGTGGTAGGCCTGGTAAAGTTAAGAATTTCTGATCACGTGGTTTCATGGATGAACACATTTTGTCACTTTATAATCTGAAAATATATTCACTTTCACTGAGTAATGTGTAATAGTGGCTTTCAGCTACATCTACAGGCCTCACAAGTCTCCCCCGACCCACCCCACCTCTCCACCCCGCCCCCTTCCCCCCAGCAACCCTCCCCACTAGCAGTTCTGCTGCACGTAGCTGGATCATGAGTGATTCTGAAGGGAGAAGTGTGTGTGTGTGGAAGGCCCTTCAGAGATTCGTGCAAGCACTCTCCCACACACGTGGACCCTTCCTCCGTCACACTCACCTCAATGTCCCAAGCATTTTCAATGCTGCCTGCTGGGGTTCTCTTTCAGTTGTCCATTTAAGCTGACCTGCATCTCCGACCCCCCCCCACTGATCGCACTCCCATGCAGTATTTGTGCCACCCAACACGAGACTCCTCTGACCTACGATTTCAAGAACATCGTTGTACTAAGACTTTTCTCTGCTCCCTGCTTCTTTCCTCTTCCCCCAGTCACCCATGTCCTTTCCCACATCACTATTGACCCCTCTGGCATCACCATTCACCTCCCCACTATCACCTACCAACCAGAACCCTTTTCTTTCCAGGATGTCCAGGTGAATGTGCACCTTCCCTACCTTCCCGAGAATCCCATCCCCATCCAGAATGACCTCTGTGACCTCCTCCTTCCCACCCCCAGGGTCTGTGTCTGCATTCGAGTCCCCACCAACCACCCTAGCCGTCCCTCTACCACTACCGTCACACCCTCACACCCTTCTGACTCACTCTGCCCCCTCTCATACTCACCATTCCCTCCCACCACACCCATCCTCAGTTCATAGTTATTGACACCACAGATCCCTCCCTTGCACGTTCACCTGGACATCTCTCCCTTACTCCCTCCTCCACCTGTACTCCCTCCTCCCCCTGGACTCCTCCCTCCAAACTCCTTCTTTCCCACAAAGTCTTGCCCCCCTCCAACCTCCTTCCTCCCTCTAAAATTGCATTGTGATTCCAGGAGGACAGCGAGTTCCTTCATCATGCTAGTTCAACAACATAGAGACCACTCTCCAGAAAATTCAACTTAGGTGGGCAGTCCATGTCTCCCACATGGATGGCTACTGAATCCCCAGGCTGATCTTTTATGGAGAACTGTGGCCAGTACCAAGGAAACCCTAAAAAAAAAAGAGCCTCACAAATTTCTGCATTGCAGGCTACCCCTCTTGGGAAAATACTACAACCAAACAGCCCATACCGAGGCAAGCACTGAAATTTGGTTCAGTATTTTTCAAGGACTATCTACGCTAAACTTGTAACATCTGACATGCCAAGAGGAAGGCCAGAGGAGGCACAGCTACAGAAATTTCTCCAAGCACCAACAAAAACAACATGAACTGCTAGTTCTGCAGACATCGGACTCTTCAGTCAGGACCAGCAGAAGACAATTAAGTCACTTGCAGCTTGGACATGTTCAAATAACAAGGAGTCAAAAAACCACCACGTCCCTTGTACTTAAGGCAACAAAATGGGGGCAGTACCAAGGTGAATGACCAGGGTGTGAGAGACTACCTGGGACAGAGAGATTAAAGGTGGAGGTGAGGATTTGATTGACCCAATCAGTAATTGCAGATATATCATGGCAAATGGAGGGACAAAGGCTATTCAAGGCTAATTGAATGTGAAATACGAAACATATTTGTTTTTTGTACTAATATTGAGGCTAGTCCTAATTAGTGCTAAATAACATGACACCTCCTTAAATTTCTGTAGATATTTGCTGGACATCTGACATGCCTATTTGATAGGTACTTTGCTGTCTGCTCACATTTGGTTTAAAACAACTCCAATTTTGCCATTAAAAGGAAGCATTTTAATAGCAATCTTTAAAAAATTGTTCTGGAGCAAACTGGAAACATAGAAACAAATCAGCTTTATCCTAGCTTACATTCAAAATGTTAGAATTCTGGTGTAATTTTGCTTTAAAAATGGTTAAACTACTACCTCCCACCCACCCCCCAACCCCAACAGCTCCACACTATTGGGCAGGCAATCAGATTAAACAAAGTGCAACACAAAAAAATGTAAATGTGGAACAGTGAAATAATTTCAGTGTAAGTGTTATAAATGTCAGTAGTTGCAACTATAGTGATGACACGTCTAACAGGCAATGGATGTGTCATGGCTAACAAAAAGATATGTCAACTTCACATTAACAAAACCATAGACAAACAGCATGGACATAAAGCTTTATGCATCTGAATAAAAATTATATTGGAATCAAACTCATCCTCTGCAAGTGTTTGTTTACCTTTTACAGACAACAACATCATTTATGTGAGCTGTCTGTGAACATCCACATTAGTACCCTGCAGCAAATGTCTCTGACAACTATAGTATTTAGAAGTGTCTGAGTAACTATCAAATCAGGATTACATTTTGGGAGTAAACAGGGAGGTGAATGGTCACCGACTCAAAATATTCACTTTGTTTTACACTCCACTGATGCTGCCTGATCCATTGAGTATTACCAGCATTTTCTGTTTTTATCTCAGATTTCCAGCATCCACAGTATTTTGTTTTTGAAGAAGAAAACAAAGCCATTTGCAATTGCTAGGCTTAGCTATATCTGTCTTTTAATGATTCTGTGTGCAATGATTGACAAATGCATTGTTTCATTAAGAAATCACACTGAGGCTTTCAGAGGTTGTTCTCCATGTTCCTTTAAGTAATTTAGCAAACTAATCTAAAATTTCTAGTGTATGTATAATGTCAGTGTAACACTGACAGGAGAATGTCAATTGAAATATTTTAATTAGTGGAGATCTGGAGGATTCTTTTCATTGTTCATGGACGGAGAGGGAGTGAGAAAACTGCCTGAGAATATTGCTTTATTGTGTAATACATTGAAAATTGGATTTTTTTCATTGATGTCTCAATGAATGTCAGATAGTCCACCTATTCTTCAAGCTGTCCTGTGGTGACAAAATGCGTTGCAGAATTACTAAACAATTCTACTACAGCAATGGCAGACATCTATCTATCTTTTCAATCCCTTTTATGTTCTGTATTTTTGGTGTAGCTGGAAACCGGAGAAAGTATTTTTTGCAGGGCATGCACAGCTTTTGAAGTCAGGAAACAATATATTGTATATAGTTAGGCATCTTTTATATTTTCATAATTGTGTTGTGAGGGAAAATGAGTCATGTTGGTGCAAAATATTTGGCCAGGAATTAGTAGCAGTTTCTGTGCAACAACACCATCTAATGGGCAATTCTAAAATTGTTCAGAAACTCCAGAGTCAACCAGGACAAGAGAGCCATTTTCAAAAGCTGTTAAACTGTTAACGTTATTCCAAAGTATATTTTGTAACAGACAGAATTTGTAAATCAAAGTGCAGACCTTTACATGATTCATCCCATTACATGAAATAAGTGTCAAAAGGAAATTACAACTGTCAAAATGTCATTCACAAAGTAATTATTGGGCCGTAACTTCCGGGGGAGTGAGAATTGATTTGGATTGCCACTCCACTCGTAGTTACTTATCAGGAAATCTAGTTGTTCCTATATTGCCCAACCATTGGGGGGTGGTGGGGGGGGGGTTGGGGGTGGTGTGTGGAGGTCAGAGTCAGGTGGTCAGGGGCAGTGTGGTAGTGGCAGGGGGTAGTTAGTGGTGGGGGAGGTGGTCAGGGTGTGGGGAGGGCAGTCAGGAGACTGGGGAGCAGTCAGAGGGGTGGGGAGAGTAGTTAGGGGTTGGGGTTGTAGTTGGGGGGTGGGGACGGCAGTCGGGGGTTGGTGGTATAGACGGGGGGTGGAGACAGCAATCAGCATTGTGAAGGTCACTCAGGAAGTAGAGAGGGCAGTTAAGGGGATGGTGGTGTAGTTGGGGGATGAGGAATGCAGTTTCTGGGATTGGGGTGTAGTCAGACACTTGGGGGTGTAGTCAGGGGTAGGACGGGCAGTTGGAAGGGTGGAGGTGTAGTCTTGGGCTTAGGAGCACAGTAAGTGAGGGTGGGGAAAAGTCAGGAGCTGGGGAGAGCAGTCGGGGGTAGAGGCGTAATCAGGGGATGAGGTGGGCCATCAGAGGGTGGGTGTGTAGTCAGGGGAGGGGTCCCATGAGGGATCGGGGGTTCGGTGGGCAAATGAGGGGGGTTGGTAGTTGAGGGGTGGGGAGGGCATTCGGGGAGTGGGGGTGTAGTGGGTCCCATGAAAGGGTCGAGGTGTCCCCTGGGCGTTCAGGGTTTGAGGGTGTATCCATTGGGGGGGGGGGGTAGTTGGGTAGTGGGTGGGGTGCTCCCATGGGGGGTTCAGGAGGGTGTCTGGGGGTTCTCAGGTGAGTTTGAGGTTAGTTGGGGGAGTGGGGGGTGTCCCGTGGCCTATGGGGGTTGGGGGAGTTGGGGGGGGGCGGGGGTGCATCCTGTGGGGGCTGGGGGTGGGTCAGTGATATAGTTAAGCAGAAGATAGAAGTGGTTTTAATTCTTCCAACTTTTTCTGGGTAACTATTACTGTACGCAATTTAAATTGCATCTTCGGATGGTTCCCAGTGTAGAGCAATTGCCCATCAGAAGTTTGAAGTTTGAACTTACCAGGCAATCGCCATGCAATCCTTACCTGGGGACATCCAGGGTAAGTTCCCCAGCACATCTTTGCGGTACCACCCCACCCCCGCGGTTACACTGCCCCGGTGCCCAGGAGCTACAGGCCATTGTGTTACATCAGTGAACAAATCTCCATATGTGCAAGTTGCACTAATTCTATCACAACAAAAATCAAGCTGTTATATCAAAAGTTGCCCTGTTTATAAAAAGTGGAATGTAGAATGTCCATTACATCTGTAAAGAAACATATCATAATTGTTTGCATGACAACAGAGAAACATTTAGTACCAAGTGTCCCTGATGATCAATAAATAATTGTTTAGAAACAGTTTCATGGCTGTCAACCCTCGTTCAGAACTTGTGAAAAATTATAATGATGTCCCAGTGACAAAAAATAACCATTTTTGTCTAAGATTTACAAACGATGATGGCTCCATGATAGCACTCCAGGATTTGAACACATATATTGGGTCACCATTCGGTGCAGTACTGAGTGGATACTATGGCCAGGATTTTCGTTCCTGAGGCACAGGGTTGGGAAATTTCCCAGCTCAACACATCTGCCTCAAGAAAAAGTGCCCTGAATAATGGGATTTTTGTTCCGAGGGTGGGGTGGGGGGATAGGTATGCGATGCAGTTGGCCCCACCGCCCCGGAAACAGTTCGGAGGCGGTCAGAAGGGCTGCTGAGTGCTCAAGCCAGATGGTTAAAAGGCTCGGCCCAGTGCTCTGGGATTTCATCCCAGTTTTGCAGTTGAATATTATGCCCTTTAGCCCTCACCTCTCACCTTCCTCTCACCCACTTCCCATGCCTAATCCATGCCAATGAATGGCAACTCAAACCCAACGGCTCTTCATAACCTCTATGTCAATCTATGTCCCCCACTTATCCCCATAGCTCCTTACAGTCCGTATGCCAACTTTGTGCCAAGTCATGATCCCCACTCACCCCCATGGCCCCTTATTGAATCTGCGCTAATGTAGTGTCAACTCATGCCAACACATGGCACTCCCCACTCATCACCATGGTTTCTTATAGCCTCTTTGCCAATTTAGTGCCAGCATGCCAACCCATTCCCTCACTCACCACCCTTTGCTCTTATACCCTCCATGCTAACTCAGCAACTATCTATCATGGGCAGCCCTCAGGAGCCAGGCTGAAACAAAATAAAGTTCTAAGTATCCACTACAAACGTCATTATATTAAAAAAAAAACACTCTTATTGGTAAATGCCCATTCAATACATTTAAATCCCCTCAAATAATTAATCCCTTTTAAAAACAAACATTTGTATTCATAGTCCCAAATCAAAGACAGCTAATCCATAATGAGCTCTTGGAGTTCTCAATTAAACTATGAATTTACAGCACCAACCACACCACCGCCACCACAACTGCAATAACAACAGCCATTGAAACTGCAAGCACCAATTTCTTTTTGCCTGAGACATGGCAGGCTTTTGTTCCCAATAGTTAAAGGGAGAGGGATTCAAATAATTTGATAGCTTGACAGTTTCATAGGTCTTATCTGCCTTTTATGATCATTCATGTCCACTCTTAAAAATCATAAGTCACACACTGTGGTGGCCCTGCTGGGTTCATGTTTCCTCCACGTGTGACTGCCCCCACCACCACCGCCCCCCCCCCCCCCCCCCCCAACCCCCCCTTCCTCCTCCCTACACTGGCAAAAATAGGATGTGTCAGAAATGGGGACAGGACTTCAGGGCGTGAGGTACTGGCACCATTTTTGGATAAATCACCAGTGTCCATGACTCCAGGAAATCCTGGGCGCATATTGTCAAAGGTGCTATCTTCTGTGCAAGACATTAAACTGAAGTCCCATTTGCTCATGGAGGCAAATATAAAAGATCCCATGATATTATTTGAAGAAAACCCAAAGAATTCTCCTGATGTCCTGGCCAAAACTTACGCTTTACAGCACCAGCTAAGATTATGCAGTCATCACCTCATCACTGTTTGCATGGTGTAGTGTGCACATTGGCTGCGGGATTTGCCAAGGTAATAATGATGGCACTTCAAAAGTAGTTCATAGGATTTATTAAGATTTTTATAACCAGAGGACATCAAAACTGCAACATAAATGCACATTCTTTCTTCCTTCCTTCTTTCTTAATTGTGCCATGATACTTAAGGTTTAATAACCAGTTTCACTCACTGTTTTATTTAAATAATTGTTACAGATTTTAAATGATTTGTCTCAACTACATGACCAAGGGCTAAGAAATTCAATTCAAATACAAACATTCTCATCAATTTCAAAATGTATTGCTAGCTGTTTTTAAAATTTAACAGATATTTAAATTTTTTGGTGCTTTGTTTTCCAGGAAGTATTTCTCAGCAATTTCTGTCTGAAGTCTTCAGTTGTTGATAGGACAAATGGCTTTCATTGGCTCTTTGCTTGTAGAATTGAAATTGAGAGCTGGGTGCATGCAGCAAAATAAGGAGGGACTCTGAAGATCAAGTATTCACATAACAAACAGAATGTAATTGTTGGTCTGGCTCAGATTGCGAACTCCATATTTGAATTGCTCCAATCAGGTTTCTGTCCTGCCACAGTACAGAAATAGCTCTTATCATAGTCACAAATAACATGGGGCAACATTTTCCCCCCAGTTGGGGGGATGTGCGGGAGTGAGCCCAGGTGGGTGGGCGGGTTCCCAATTGCTGCCATTTTACACGGGTGGGCCAATTAAGGCGTGACATCTGCCAGGAAGCGCTATGCGGGCAGGGGGGGATTCTCTGAGCCGGGATTGCGATGCATGCGCGCGGAAGAGCGCACTGATCTCCCTGAGGCAAAGCATTTGCCTCAGGGAGGTCGGCTCAGATTTGAAACTTCAAATAAAGATGAGAGAAAAATTTCGCTGCCATGTCCCCTCATAGGACACTGTTACATGAGTTGGGACATGTCCATAACATTTATTTTGAAATATTCTGAGATTTTTAAATCACTCACGAAACCTCATCCCACCCATGGATGAGGTTTCATGCTTTTTCCGAAGCCTGCCAGAGCTCCCGGCCTGCCCACCAACCTTAAGGTTGGACAGGCAGGTCCATTAATGGTTTCATTAGTTTTTTTAATGGCTGATGTCGTCCCGGGTCATTTTACACATCGGCGAGCAGGCCCCACCCCCGCTCACCAAACAGAAGATTCTGCCTCTGCTGTGTGATCAAATGTGAAGTGATTCATTTTGGTAGGAAAAACACAGAGAGACAATATAAAATAAGGGCTACAACTCTAAAGGGGGCGCAGGAGCAGAGGGACCTGTGTATACATGCACATTAATCATTGAAGGTGGCAGGACAGGTTGAGAGTGCAGTTAACGGCATCCTGGGCTTTATCAATAGGGGCATAGAGCATAAAAGCAAGGAAATAATGTTAAACTTGTATTAAACACTGGTTTGGCCTCAACTGGAGTATTGAATTAGTATGGGCACCACACTTTAGGAAGGATTTAAAGGCATTAGAGAGAATACAGAAAAGATTCACAAGAATAGTTCCAGGGATGAGGAGCTTCAAGTATGTAGAAAGATTGGATAAGTTGGGACTGTTCTCATCGGAGAAGAGAAGGTTGAGAGGAAATTTGATAGAAGTGGTCAAAATCATGAAGGGTCCAGACAGAGGCAATAGAGAGAAACTGTTCCCATTGATGGAAGGATCAAGGACAGGAGGGAACAGATTTAAAGTAATTTGTTAGGATCTGAAATGTGCTGCCTAAGAGTCTGTTGGAGGGAGATTCAATTGCGGCTTTCAAAAGGGGAATTGGATCATCATCTGAAAAGGAAAAATTTGCAGGGCTATAGGGGAAAGGCAGGGGAGTGACACCAGCTGAATTGCTCCTTCAAAGAGCCAGCACAGACACAGTGGGCAGAATGGCCTCCTTCTTTGCCGTCACCATTCTAATGATTTGTTTCATTGAATGTTAAACATGTCATTTAATAAGGAAGCAAATTCTCACCAGTTTTTGGTTCACCATAGGGTCACTTGATACATCATTTACAGAGTGCCTCAGCTGAAGGCTAGGAAGAATCTTTTAATGTCGCTTGTCTTGGCATCAAGTGAACATTTTAGCTGTCAGCCAAACTCTATCTGAGAGTGAAGATACCTCTTATTTTGAGCTCTCCAATTACGCAGATCATCTCTAGTCAGGAATAGTGAGTGTTACACTTCAAGTCTTCTGCACACATTGTTTGAAAGTAAAGTGATCAGAGTGGCAAAATAATGGCTCAGGGCTAAATATCTCTCTCACACACACGTATTATTTTTCTTTTTGTATCTTTCTCTGTATCTTTCTGTGTCCTTGCCTCGCTCCCTCCTCCCCTGCCACCGCCCTCCAGTTGACCATTAAATGACTCCGGGGAAGCTGGTGGTCCTCTCAGTGGGTTTTCCCCTGCCCACGTTTTTAGCTGGGGAAATCTGACACCTTTTATAATTCAGCCCTCTGTCTCTGCCTCCTTTTTGGGAAAATAAGGAAGTCTTGCTAAAACCATACAAGGCACTAGTTAGACCACACCTAGAATACTGTGAACAGTTTTGGTCCCCTTATCTAAGGTAAGACACACTGGCATTGGAGGCAGTCCAGAGAATGTTCACTAGTTTGCCCTGAGTATGGAGGGATTTTCTTATGAGGAGAGATTGAGTAGATTCGGCCTGTACTCATTGGAGTATGGAAGAATGAAAGGTGACCTTATTGAAACATGTACAATTCTTAGGGGGCTTGACAGGTTGGATGCTGAGAGGTTGCTTCTCCTTGTGGGAGAGTCTAGGACCAGAATGCATATGCTCAGAGTAAGGGGTCGCCCATTTAAGACAGAGATGGGGAGGAATTTCTTCTCTGAGGGTAATGAATCTGAGAAATTCTTTACAGCAGAGAACTATAGAGGCTGGTTCATTAAGTACATTCATAGGTAAGATAGACCAGATTTTTAATCAGTAACGGAATCAAGGGTTATGGGGAAAAAGCAGGAAAGTGGATTTGATGGTTATCAGATCAGCCATGATCCCATTGAATGGCAGAGCAGACTTGAGAGGCCGAATGGCCTACTTCTGCTCCTACGCCTTTTTTATTCATTTGTTCATGGGACGTAGGCTTCGCTGGCTGGGCCAGCATTTGCTGCCCATCCATAATTGCCCTAGAGAAGGTGGTGATGAGCTGCCTTCTTGAAGTGCTGCAGTCTGTGTGGTGTAGGTACAGCCACAATGCTGTTAGGGAGGGAGATCCAGGATTTTGACCCAGCGACAGTGAAGAAATGGTGACATAGTTCCAAGTCAGGATGGTGTGTGTCTTGGACTAGCAGGGGAACTTCCAGGTGTGGTGTTCCCATGTGTCTGCTGTCCTTGTGCTTCTAGATGGTAGTGGTCATGGGTTTGGAAGGTGCTGTCTAAGGAGCCTTGGTGAGTTCCTGTAGTGCATCTGCAGTGCATGTGTAGATGGCACACATTGCTGCTATTGTGAGTCGGTGGCGGAGGGACTAAATGTTATTTGTCAGCTCAAGCCTCGATATTGTCAAGATCTTGCTGAATTTGGACAGGGACTGCTTCAGTATCTGAGGAGTCACAAATGGTGCTGAACATTGTGCAATCATCAGCGAAAATCCCCACTTCTGACCTTATGATGGAAGAAACACCACTAATGGAGCAGCTAAAGGTGTTTGGGCCTAGAACACTACCCTGAGGAACTCTAGCAGTGATGTCCTGTAACTGAGATGGTTGACTTCCAACAACCGCAACCATCTTCCTTTGTGCTAGGTATGACTCCAACTAGAGTTTTCCCCAATTCCCATTGACTTCAGTTTTGCCAGGGCTCCTTGATGCCACACTCAGTCAAATGCTGCCTTGATGTCAAGGGCAGTCACTCTCACCTTACATCTGGAGTTTAGGTCTTTTGTCCATGTTTCAACCAAAGCTGTCATGATGTCAGGAGCTGCATGGTTCTGGTGGAACCCAAGCTGAGCATCAGTGAGCAGGCTATTGTTAAGCAGGTGCTGCTTGATAGCACTGTTGATGACCCCTTCCATTACTTTACTGATGTTGGACAGTAGACTGATGGGGCAGTGGTTGGTCAGGTTGGATTTGTCCTGCTTTTTATGTATAGGACATTCCTGGGCAATTTTCCACATTGCCAGGTAGATGCCAGTGTTATAGCTTGGAACAGCTTGGCTGGTGGTGCAGCACGTTCTGGAGCACAAGTCTTCAGTACTATTGTCAGAACATGGTCAGGGCCCATAGCCTTTGCAGTATCCAGTGCCTTCAGCTGCTTTCTGACATCACATGGAGTGAATTGAATTGACTGAAGACTGGCATCTGTAATGCTGGGGACTTCCGGAGGAGGCCAGGATGGATCATCCACTCAGCCCTTCTGGCTGAAGATTGTTGCAACCGATGTGCTAGTTGTGACAATGGAAAACTTTCCCTCCTTCTTGACCTACCTGCAGTCTTTGATATGGCTGACCACGCCACTTTCCTCCAGCCCCTCTCCACTATTATTCAGCTGGTCTTACCTGGTTCCATTCTTATCTATCTAATCACAGACAGATTTTCACTTCCAACTCCCACAACGTTTCTTCTGGTGTCCCCCAAGGATCAATCTTTGACGCCCCTCCTATTTAGCATATATATGCTGCTCCTCGATAATATAATCCTAACGTGCAGCATTGGTTTTCACATGTACCCTAATGACACCAGCTCTCTTCACCACCACCACTCCTGACTCCTCCATTCTAAATTACCTGACTGTCTATCAGTACTGGGTGAGCAGAAATTTCTTCCAATTAAATATTGTTCTCACTTCCCCATCCAAACTCCGTTCCCTGGTTATCAACTCCATCCCTCTCCCTGACAACAGTCTAAGGTTAAGCCAACCTTAGTCTCACATTTGACCCCAAGGTGAGCTTCTGACCTAATATGGTTTTTTTTTTATCATTCATTCATGGGGTGGCAGCATTGCTGGCTGGGCCAGCATTTATTGCCCATCCCTAATTGCCCTTGAGACCTAAGTGGCTTGCTATGCCATTTAAGAGTCAACCACATTGCTGAAAGTCTGGAGTCAAATGTAGGCCAGACCAGATAAGGACAGCAGATTTTCTTCCCTAAAGGGCATTAGTGAACCAATTAGGTTTTTACAACAATCAACAATAGTTTCATCGTCATCATTAGACTTTTAATTCCAGATTTTTTTTAAATTGAATTCAAATGTCACCATCTGCCATGGTGGGATTTAACCCTAGCCCCTAAAGCATTACCCTGCACCTCTGGATTACTAAACCAGTGACAATGCCACTACCTCCCCCTATATATTCACGTCATCACTAAGAATGTCTATTTCCATCCATAACATCACACAACTTCACCCATCAGCTCATCTGCTGGTGAAACCTTCATTCATGCCTTCATTACCTCCAAACATTACTAGGTCAATGCTCTCCTTGATGGTTTTGCAAATTCCATCTTCAGTAAATTTGAGGTCATCCAAAACTCTGCTGTCCTTGTCTTAATTTGCACCAAGTCCCGTCCCGTTAGCACAAATGTGGCCGTTGATCCACATTGGCTCCTAGTCAAACAATGTTTTGGTTGGTTTTAAAATGATCACTCTTGTTTTCAAATTCCTCGATGGCCTTACTCCTCCTGCAATCTCCTCCAGCCCCATACCCTCCACGATATCTGTGCTTCTCTATTGCTAGCCTCTTGAGAATCCATAATTTTAATTGCTTTACCATTGGTGGCTGTATTACCTAGATCATAGCTCTGGCATAATCTCCCTACCATCTCTCTACCTCACTTTCCTCCTTTAAGACACTTCTAAAACCTACCTCTTTGGCTACTCTTATGGTCATCTGAGCGAGTATTTCCTTATGAGCCTCGGTATCGTATTTTGTTTTATAATGCTTCTGTGAAGCACCTTGGGAAGTTATATTATGTTAAAGGTGCAATATAAATATGAGTTACTCTCTTCTTTTTGCAGTGAACTGAAGGATTGCATGAAACTGAATGTTCTCTATTAGTGATGACAGCATTGCAACTGAGGAAATCAGCATCTAAAAGGTACGACAGTGCATATTCATAGTCTGACCAGATTACTTGATCTATTATCCAAAGTAAGACTGGAAGTGGTGTCTACAAGTGTCCTACCTGAGTCTATGTTGTGCAACAACCTGAACAATAAGGATTTTGTAGCTCATTTCAATTGAGAGTTGAAAGCTTGCATGGTAACATGGAGAAAGGCAAAGGTAGAACCAGACCAAAGTATGGGCAAGCACCAGATCAGAGATAGGCAATTATTTGGGCTAGAAAGCCACTTAACAAGTTTTGACAAGTGTTGGGATGGTGTTGGTAACAGAACTTATCTGTTAGAGAAGTCATTGTAGTCTTCTGTATATGAACAGCAAGGCTTTATTAACTACTTGTAACTATATACATATATACAATAAAGGGTATAGGTATGGAACTATGTCCATCCTAGGTCTTAACACCTCTCTGGCCAACACCACACTGACCCTAGGTCTAGATTATGTGCCTTCTTACTTCACTGTGTGGGTGGTACAGTACTCAGTCCCACATTAACCCTATATGTACTAGACCCTTATATTACACCTCCCCTCAGGTCTTTATCCCACGGGTATAGAGTTACATTAGTTATTTCAAGTCTTACATTGTTCTAAGTTTTATGCATTTACCTTATTGTTACAACATTATCACTATTCTAACACTATTACTATGACAGTATTAGCATTAACAACATTGTCCCAACCCCCATCTCCCCTCTTCAAGTCCTTGAAGTTTTCAAGGCAGTCTAGAGGCCTTATAACCCTTTCACATCTTGTTTGCCATTCTTTTGGTAGAGTGGTATGTTCTGTTGGTTCTGGTTCTTGTGATGGGCTTGGAGGTTGGACTGACATTTGGATATGCTTTCATTCTTTTCTTCCATTCCTTTATATTGAACTATGCCTGGTCAGTTTGCCTGTTATGGCGATGCATGTTTGCCGTTACTCTTGATCGTTTCTTACGGGGTGGACGAAGATGGCATTTGTCTCTTTGGTGGTGCTTTTTCTTCTTTCTCCATCTGGGCTGTCTGGAAGCTCTGAGCGTGAGGAAGAGTGTTCCTGCAGTGGGAAGCAGGTTGAGTGGTATACTCACCTCTGCTGTTTATTATTGATGTTGAGAGACTGCTAACCAGTTGCAGCATCCCTTGTGGTTCTGGCATGCTGGCTAAAAGTTGCAGTGTGTGTACAGTGGTTGCTGTGTCAACCAGCTGTATCATCATCGTAGTTGAAGGTAGAGGCACCTCAGACTGATCATTCTCTGGTACCACTTCCACTGGAGGTGTCATGGTAATCTTGTGGACGGTAGGTTGCTCTGACCATTAGGGGCTTTCTAGGACTTGGAATGATAATGGATAACCCTGCTCCGAGAAGAGAGACGGAAGGTGAAATCTGAACCTGAATACTCCTTAGTGTTTGAGTACTTAGGATCGTGCAGTTCTGGCTAGCTAATGATAGTAGTAGTCTTGACATTTTCACTGCCTGAAAGAGATCCGGAGCAATGCAGACATCCCTGTTGAGGCCAGCAAAAGGCTGATGATGTACATCAGCTGAAAGATTTGTTTGTTGCTATACCTCAGTGGTTCCAGGATCATGCCGATGACCACGAATTGGACTCTCCCTGCCCCGTAAAGTGGATTGTCTGTAGTTTGAAGCCAAAGGCCTTTGAGCCATGGTTCTACATCTGACAGGACAGTAACTCTGACAGCTGAATCTAATTTAAAATTTGTTAGATGACCATTTACAAGGATGTCAGCATTCCAAAATGAAGAACCATAATTCTTGACCTCGCCCAAGAGGCATGGTTGTGTGTTTTCTGGGCTGTCTTGACTCTTGGATTATCTTTGGGCTGTGTAGTGCTGGGGTTTAGACTTTCACAATTTACCAAAGTGTCCCTGTCTGTTGCAAAGGAAGTCTTGGATTGTCCTTGCAGGATACTGATCTTTCTTGTCAGGGCACTTCACACCACAGCACTAGCAAGGTCACCCTGCTGGGCGGTTCAGGAATTGCTTTCCCTAACTTGGATTGTCCTTACATCTTTGTGACCTGATAAGCTGGACTGACGGCTGGCTTCTGCCTGATGTTGTATTCTCTCCCCATAAAATTCTTGTGTGTTGCTCACGTAGCTCAGTCTAACCAGCTGATTGCCTTGTCTAGGGTAAGATAACACTTGGCATGCAGGTCTGCAGACTTTTTGCTGAAATCTGGAGCAATGTTGTCCTATAAAGATTTCCCTCCAAAGACTTCAATTTTGTCTGGGCTTTGAGTTAGTCCCAGTGGAGTTGGAAGTGTGGAATTGTGATCCAAGTTGAAGATTTTTTTTAAAAAGTGTGGATACAGCTTTAAGAGCTTACAGGCTTCCAAGGTGGCATTACTATTCACTGCAAAACAATGGATTTTCTATGTTTGGTGGGCTTCACAAAATGGCAGTGGCGCGCTTCTGGATGAAGAATGTTCAACTATGGCTGTGTGGGTCAGCTGTCTACCGTCTTGATTTATTCAGCAATGCAGCAGTGAGAGTTACGAGGTGTTCAGATGAATCTCAGGCTTGCTGTTTAATGATTCGGCCGGTTGCGAGGTTCCCGAGAGGCTGATTAATTCAATTTCGTTTTTCTTTTTGTTATGACCACAGCACATGTTAATTGCTAAGCAAACCAAATCCCAGAGGGAAGCTTGGCTAACAGGCGATATCCTTTTTTTGTATTCTGAAAATGAAAAGAAAACGTACTGATCTCAGCAGCCAGAAGTCCAGTAACACGTTTGGGATTTAAAAAATTAAAAGTAAAAGTTTTATTAACAAGAAGAAAAGAAAACTTAAGCACACAAGATTACAGTTACACAGTTAAAATTAGTTTGACAAAACGCTCCCCCAAAAGACTCCCTATTTAGTCAGGCCCACAAGTAAACACCTTCCAGTTGATTCCTTATAGATGTTTAACTATAAAAGTTCTGTAATATTACCCAAAGCAAACTGCTGTGGTTTTAATAAAGGCATACCACATGACCTTAAACTCTCTTCCACATTGCTGTGGAAATCCAAGACTTCAGAACAAGACTGCTTTTTATAGTCCAAGGCTCTTCTGGCTTGACTGGATGGCCGACCAATCTGCATCTCCTTCCAGCCCAGAGCCATTTCCAGGAGATCTTCCTCACACAGCCAATAGCCCCTAAGCTTTCCACAGTAACTCTAAAGTACAATTTTCCTGCTTTCACCTCAGGTTCCATTGCTCTCACACCTCTTTGAAACTGAAATCCTTCCAACTATAAAATCTTTCATGTTTCTATTTTTCTCTGCTGTTGGATCAATAATATCCAATATACCCTCTTCTGTTTACCCATAGAGCTCCTGTAAGATGCAAAAATGTTTCTTGTCACATCTGACTTCCCTTTGATATTCAAACAAATTCTCAATATATCTAAAAATGCAAATGTTAGATCCAATCTATTTACTTGTACCTCAACCCACCATAACATCTCATTACAAATGAACACCCAATGCCTCTATCCTTTCATATCTTAAACCTCCCAGACAATCTGTCTCTAGTAACTTTTCCCCAGCTTAATCTCATACATGCACACACGCACACCCTACTTGAGAGTAACACAATATTCCCCAAAAATATTAAAAAGAAACATCTATTGTCACATTTTTCAACTTGGAGGTCATGTTGAGGCTTGAGGGAATTGGGATTAGCGATGGGTTTCGTTCAAATGGTGCTTCTGACTGAATTAATAAAAGGGCTTCTCAGGACTTTAGCCTGGAAGCTAAAAGCATTTTGCTCACCCCTGCAGGCTATGAACTCTGTGTGCTGAAGCTGGACTTCCAAGAGAGGTTCCATGGAGTCTTTGGCTACAGTAAAACTTCTGCCTTTAGCTTCCAGCTTTTCTCTCTGGAGCTTTTTCTGGCAAATATTCTCGGAGGCTGTAGCTTCAGTTGGGAGCTTCTTTCAGTTCAAAATCCACTGAAGACTTCCTTTTACTTACTTTTTTCAGCATTTCTCTGAGGATGGGATTTTTTGATCTGGAATTGCCACCATGTTGGGATGGTGTTAGTCACAAAACATGTCTGTTAAAGAAGTATTTTGTATGTTAACAGCAAGTCTTGATTAACTACTTGTAACTATGCACAGTAAAGGGTACAGGTATAGAGCTATCTCCATCCCTAGGTCTTGACACGTCTCTGGCCAACACCACACTCACCCTAGGTCCAGGTCATGTGCCTTCTTACATCACTGTGGGCGGTACTATACTCAATTCCACATTAACCCTACATATACTAGTCCCATGTACTAAAACAAGCTGTTGAGGGTCACAAGCATAAAATGAAGTGTTAACAATATATATTTAGATATTAATATTAAATAATTATAAATGCATCTTTGTTGAATATTCAGCATCTGCCTCTCTCTCTTTGATGAGGTTAACCCCTAATCTGAGTTAGGGTTCTGGGGTATTTTTATGGTCAGATCTTGCAACCCTAAGGTATTCACATCAAAATCAACGAAACCCTGAGGGGTCCAAATCATACACAAGTACTGTTCCACGGAGAGATGCCTTTTTATTCACATGTATACATTCTATATGTTTGTTCCTGTTTGTGTGACCTGTGATTTTGATTGAAGGAAACCTTTTCAAATGGATTAGTAATAACTGATCCCTCTAAATTATATCATAGTAATACAGATGAGCTACATGTTAACTTAATTTAATTCAATAATGCTTTTAAGAAAACAGGTATTTACTGTCAGATACAGATTATCCCCCAGCATTGTTTTTGTGTACTGGATGAGGGCGAAATAATTGATGATCAATAAATCAGTGAAGTCGGAACAGCATAAATGTTTTCAAGATCAATGAAAATATTTGACTGGCACAATTACTGGTAAATTTTAAAATTTACCTATATTATGCCCAATGACACTTTAAACCACTTCTGTTAAATCTGTTCCAGTGTTTAACACCAAGTAAGCACAAATCAATACACAATCAGTGGGTTACTTATATTGTAAATCTTCTTGCAGCTCTAGCAGCTCCTCCAAGAGTACTTCCCCATCTTACATGACAACTGCACTCCATTCCCACCTCACAAAACACCCACCTCTGGCAACCACTCATTGGCTTACCTTGGATTGCTTCCTGTGATGATTCATTAAAGATCATTCTAAACCACACAATCTGGGTTTCATCCCCTCTCAGAGCTACCGATTCTTGCCTCTCAAAATGTTTTCTGGACTTCTAGATGGCTTGGCACTGACACACTGCTGTGGCTCACAGAGGGCTTAAACTAGCTTGGCAAAGGGATGGGAACCTGACAGTAGATTCAGGAGGGAGAGAAGAAAGATTGGAAATGAAAGGCAGAAAATTAGTAAGCATGTTTGGAAGGCAGAGGAAATGAAGGCAAGACTGCAGCGGTTCAAGAAGGCAGCTCACCACCACCTTCTCAAGAGCAATAAGGGATGAGCAATAAAGCGGGCCTAGCCAGCGACACCCACATCCCATGATTAAAAAAGGGAGTTTGGCAATGCTAAATGGTATATACTTCGATGCTATTCTTGGGAATAAGGCAGCTGAGCTGAACACACAGATTGACACATTGACCTGTTACTGGCATGGTTGAAAGAAGGCCAGGAATGGAAGCTCAGCATTCCTAGTTGCACTGTTTTCAGAAGAGGCAGAGAAGTGGATAAAAATGGATGTGAGGTGGGGTGGAGGGAGAGGGGGTTGTCACAATATTGATTAAAGAAACAATGATAGGAGGGACGATATGGTAGAAGGGTCATCAAATAAGGACATATGGGTTGAAGGAGCAATCACCCTACTGGGAATATACTATAGACCCCTAACAGCCAGAGGAAGATGGAAGAGCAAATGTGTAAACAAAGTTGTTTCCAGTGGGTTTCCGCAGGGCTCAGTACTAGGTTCCTTGCTTTTTGCAGTATTTATCAATGATTTGGACCTGAATGTAGGGGTATGATTAAGAAGTGTTCAAACTAAACAAAAACGAACAATGTGGTTGATAATGAAGAAGAAAGCTATAGACTTCAGGAATGTATTAGCATAGATAGAAGATTGGCTAGCTAACAGGAAACAGTAAGCATAAATGGATCATTTTCTGGCTGGCAAGATGTAATGAGAGGTGTGCCACAGAGATCAGTGCTGGGACCTTAATGTTTTCCAATTTATATAAATGAATTGGATGAACGGACTGGAAGTATGGTTGCTAAATTTGCTGATGATACAAATGTAGGTAGGAAATTAAGTTTTGAAGAGGATGTAAGGAGGCCACAAAGGGATATGGATAGGTTAAGTGAGTGGGCAAAGATCTGACAAATGGAGTAGAATGTGGGAAAATGTGAAATTGTCCATTTTGGCAGGAAGAATAAAAAAAAACATTATCTAAATAGTGAGAGATTGCAGAGCTCCGAGATGCAGAGGGAACTGGGTATCCTTGTGCATGAAACACAAAGCTTAGCATGCAGGTACAGCAATTAGGAAAGCTAATAGAATGTTACTGTTCAGTGCGATGGGAATTGAATACAAAACTAGAGAGGTTATGGTTCAGTTATATAGGGCATTGGTGAGACCACATCTGGAATACTGTGTACAGTATTGGTTTTCTCATTTAATGAAGGATGTAGGTTTTTTCGACTAATACCAGAAATGGGTGGGTTGTGTTATGAGGAAAGGCTGGACAGGCTAAGCTTGTATCCAGTGGAGTTTAGAAGAGTAAGAGGCAGCTTGATTGAAACATAAAATCCCGAGGGATTTTGAGAGGGTGGATGTGGAAAGGACCTTTCTACTTGTGGGAGAATCTAGGGGTCACTGTTTAAAAATAAGAGGTCGCCCATTTAAGACAGATGGGAATTTTTTTTCTTAGAGGGTACTGATTCTTTGGAACTCTCTTCCTCAAAAGACAGTGGAAGTAGAGTCTTTGAATATTTTTTAAGGCAGAGGTAGATAGATTCTTGATAAGGAAGGGGGAGGAAAGGTTATCGGGGCAGATGGGAATGTGGAATTAAGATTACAATCAGATCAGCCATGATCTTAATGAAAGGTGGAGAAAGTGGCCTACTCTTGCTCCTAATTTGTATGCCCATATATTAATGAGCCTGTTAGTTGGGTGGAACAATATCAAATGGATTTCAGTCTGAATGTAATACATTTGGGGAAGGCTAACAAGACAAGGAAATACACAAATGGTAGGATTCTGAGAAGTGTAAAAGAATAGAGGGGTCTTGGAGTGCATGTCCACAGATCCCTGACAGTGGCTGGACATGTACCTAAGGTAGTCAAGGCGGCATACGGCATACTTGCCTTTATTAGCCGAGGCAAAGAATATAAAAGCTAAAAGGGAATGCTGAAATTGTATAAAACACTAGTTAGGCCACAGCTAGGGTACTGTGTGCAGTTCTGGTCACTGCATTATAGGAAAGATGTGATTGCGCTAGAGAGGATGTTGCCTGAATTGGAGAATCTTAGTTATGAGGAAAGATCGATTAGGCTAGGTTGTTTCCTTTGGAATACTAAGATAAGAAGAAATTCCTTCACCCAGGGAGTGGTGAGCCTGTGGAATTCGCTACCACAGAAAGTTGAGGCCAAAACATCGTATGTTTTCAAGAAGGAGTTAGAAATAGCTCTTGGGGCGAAAGGGATCAAAGGGTATGGGGAGAAAGCAGGAGCAGGATATTGAGTTGGATGATCAGCCATGATCATAATGAATGGCGGAGCAGGCTCGACGGGCTGAATAGCCTACTCCTGCTCTTAGTTTCTATGTAAGAACAAAATGGGTTAATATTTCTATGTCCATGTAACCTCAAAATGGGTTAACATTTACCCTACTTTTTGTTTGTTTACCCAACCTGCAAGGTTTTGAGTTGCATTACACTTGAATGATTCATCCACACTAAACAGAGTGCTACGATCAGAGAAAGCTATTGAGGACGGCAGAATCATAGTACGGTACATGCCTAAAGGATCACTTCACTAGATTTACTGAACATGGACAGCCAAATTTAGAATGTGTTGGGCTGTTAGAAAACAGGCATGACGACAATGCAAACACCAGCTCTATGTGGTCCACAGCCTTCTCCCTGTGAGATGTGACAAGCTACAGGCCTACTGTAAACTAGGAACATATTAATTAGCTTCTTGTCACTCTTTTCTAGTGAATTGAACTATGCAGAGCAGTTTATGCACTGCTAAATACACCATCTCAAATGCAGTGAGCCAATCGGATAACTATTCCACACAACAGAACAATCAGTTGGAGAAGCTCAAACTAGGGTTAATATGGCTCCAAGACCACGGGACTTACACAGAAGAAATCCTTGAAAATCTAGGGGCAGTAAGTATCAGACAACGGCAAGATTGAAAGAACACTAACTTGTAAGTCATATAAAGATTATTATAAATAATATAAATTAACTGGGGTTTTAGATGAGAGTTTCCAAAAAGAATGTTCTTCCTCATCCCTCTCTCCTATACATCAGAGAATTGGATTGATATTTACTATTCATTTGTCAGATTTATTGGTCTATTATGACCAAAGCTTCCCCACCTGTCCTCCAAATCTCTATGTTATAAGACTTTTGCAATCTTCACAAGCGCTGATATATTGATGTGTTACGTACATACTGTTAGGTTGTGGATTTCATTTTGGCTATACAAGAATTAGCTCATCTGTATTCTGGCTGCATTTCCTCCATCAAGGGTCCCACTATCATAGGTTTATAAAGTATCCACTTTAGCTGACCATTGAATTATGATAAATCAGATCATGGCAACAGTTATGCAAGCCAAACTAATCACAATTAAGATCTTGATTATACTGAATGAATTAACTTTACTTGCCTGAGTAGTCAACAATGGAGTCAAACACACAATAAATAACATTTCAAGGTTACGCATAAAGTATTTGAACATGCTTTATAAAATCAAGTTTAAAATCATATTGGGTGCAGATGCAATGCAAGTGAATCACTGTTTAGCCAGACTTTGCTTAATAAGTGTAACAGAGTTCAGAATATCTAAGATTATATTGTAACTAAGCTTGGTTACTTTTACATTGGAAACAAACCAGTGACGTGTACACTATTTGAGCATTCCACTCTCTATCTGGTAAGAGTGTAAACATACAGCCTTGTGCTTCTAGTAGAGTTACGGTTGTGGCATTTTGTGCCCTGGAATGCTCAGCTTGACCTCTTGGGATGCATGCAGTTAGTTGTCGTTGATATTCATTGCTTTTTTAAAAAAGAATCATCTAACTTTAGCTTTGCATGTATTTGTTTGTGTTGTCATTCTTCTTTCTCTGCTCATTGTCCTGAAATATAACACTTGCAATACAAAAGCTTTTACTCAATTCTTAGCCTTCCAACTTTCATTCGGTCACTTTCTTCATTTGAAATACCTGCTTCCAAAACTCCAACTTCTTTTTGTTAGTCTTACCATGTTGGCAGCACCTCTACTTTAGAATTTGATGAGCATGAATCCACTCCATTCACAAACACATTTTCTAGCCTGACACATCAATGCAGTACTAAAGGAATATTACGTTAGAGGTGCAGAATTAAATATTAAAATGAGGCTGTCCGCCCTCAAGTGGGCTTGAAAGGTTCCATGGCACTATTCAAAGGGGTTCTCCCATGTCCTGGCCAACATTTATACATCAACCACTAGTAAAACAGGTTATTTGACCATTCCTCTCATTGTTGCTTGTAATACTTCGCTTGCACACACTGGTTGCTGAGTTTGTTACAACAGGTACTACATTTCCTTTATTGTGAAATGCTTTGAGACATCAAGCTAATGAAAGCCACTTTCTTCTGGTGCACAAAAATATATATATTTTTTAAAAAGCATTAATTCCACTTCAAGGACAGCAGTTAGAAGTGAACAACCAAGGTGACTTATTGTATCAAATTGATCCATTCCAACTGGATAAATACCAGCCAGAAACTGTAATAGTCAAATTTTAATTTGGTGCTATTTTCTTTCTTTAAGTGTCTAGATTACAAAGGAAAGAACATTTTTTTCCCCAATATCAATGTTCTTCAAGATTCTCTCTAACTAATTACTCTTGTTTCCACACCCCACCAGCCAAGGACAACAACTAGTCTATTGACCAGCAATTTTGACAGGACTAACTCAATCTAGAATCAGGTTTCAATTCAAAATGTCTCATGGTACTAGAGTATACAAGATTTTTGTTAAGCTCCCAGAATTCAAAGATTAGCCCTTTTAACTTTCCCAAGAATGAAAATAGTACTACAAAGACCATTTCCATATGAGACTCATGAGCTGACGAAGTTAATAACAGGTACTACTAAACACAAGAGCCACATTCCTTGTTCATTATACCATTAGGACTACATCCTTTCAGATGATAATCTTGAAATGAAGACTCTCAGTCAATTTGCAACTGCAGGTAGAATCCACTGTGGAAATTATACCCCATGTTATCAATACCTAGTTCATAGTAATAGAGAATTTTTAGTTCTGGGAAGATTAAAATTCAACTGTAGAAAATGGAACAAATGCAACTAAAGAAGCTTGAAGACTAGTATACTTAAGATTGGGACCATGTTGACTTAAGGGATTAACAGCTAGAAAGGCAAGATCATAAGACAGCAGGTAGGCTTACTTCACTGGAAAATTGGAGACTGTTTGCAAAGAAATGCAGCCCAGAGTATTTTTTTGTTGGAGTTAAAGCTACAATTAAGTTAAAAGTAGTGAGCCCTAGAAAGCTATGTCACCATAGAGATGGCTGGAGCTTAAAATGATTCTAGGGTTTCAACTTACTTGTGTGTTTGCTGGAGTGAGGTGGGGGGCGGTTGTGTATTTTGCAGTAGGGGAAAAGGCCATACTAAAAAGGTGCTGCTGTTAGCAGGCTCCAGGCAGCAAAAGTATTTCTGTTAGCTGGCTTGGTCATTTGTAGTTGGGGCTCAGAAGTCATTTGATAACTCTGCAGTTAGGGCTCAGTAGTCGTCCTGGGGAGCTGAAAAGGTGACAGAAGGTCACTGACGCCATACTGGAAAGGGTTAGGGCTCAGAAGAAACCCTGGGAACTATTTATTGCTTGGTGAAGCTAAGCAGTTGGAACTTGGTGAAATCAGTCCAGTGAAACTAGCCGGCTATTAAAGAGCTGAATTCGCAGAGACTAGAGAGCAAATTCAAAATTCGAGGCAATGGAGTCTCAGGAGACGTGGGAAGTGTGCAGTCGTCGAGGCAGTCCAAGTTGGAGTAGCTGAGGGAATTCAGAGGATTGATCTTAGAAAGTGAAAAGTTTGGAGGCCGTGAGAGAGACAGTTTCAACAAGACTGGTAGACTCTGTTTACTGACATCTTGGTGGTTTGCTGAGAAATCCTTGGGATTTGTCTTGGTTGCATTTGCTATTTACTGTACAGTGTAATGTGTTCAATCACAGTTTGCCTGTTAATTCACATGTACCTCCATACTCTTAACATTCAGGGTTAATATAAGTTAGATATTGTAAATTGTTTTATCTTTTTGACTTTGTAAAATTTATTTCTGTTTGTTCAAAACCTGTTGAATCTTATGGCTTTATTCTCATAACAAGTGCCTTGAAACTCAAACATTATATACTTTAAAGAAAACATTATTGGTCCTTAACCAGATCTTACCAAAAACATGAAGGGTCTTGGTCTAGCATCATAACACCCAGTAGGTATTTCACCATTTTCAGATAGATTTGGGTAAAACACTTAAAATACTAACCCATTTGAGCAACAGGTTGGCTGTTAAAGCTGAAAAGTGCAAAAAGGCTATGCCAGATCATGGCCAAGGCAGAGGTACAAGCATTCCTAGAGTTTGACAATTATTGCAGGCTCAAAGTGATATAGGGACACACTATTAGCTCATTTGACACAGAAGATGCTAGCCAAGTGCTACCCTGTTTGAAGATTCTGTACTAGACAGGCTTGATTGATTATTCTTGAACTTTCAGTTCATATGAAAATTCAAATTTAATGCTGTGTTGAACCAGGCATGATGTGTCCAAACAGATTGATTATCCCTGTAAATCCTTCCAACATACCTGACGACAGGCAGTAAGAGCTAGAGTGCTTCCTGGTCACCCATACTGCAGAAGGCAATGACAATCCACTACAGTATTTTGCCAAGCATAATCATGGACCAATCCAATGGAAGTCCATGGTCATCAACACCCTGTTGGGGTATGGTACCTGGGGGAAGAGCAGGATTGAACTAGGTGGATGACCATGGGGAGCAACATCTAATTGTTTTTCCTAATTGCAAGATACTACCACAATGTCTTATTTAGCAGTATTCAACAGTCATGCAGACGCTGCAGAAGTCATTGCATTTGTGTGGGACTACACTTTTGCACCTTGACCATCACCCTATTATGCCTTTGACATGTGATAAAAAAAACATATGTCTACGACAAAACATCACCCTGGAAGAAATCAAATGCTTACCCAACAGACAAGTTGGATGCTCAGACTTTTTTTTCATTGATGAAGCTTCATTACCCCAGGAGGAGATGGTGTTGTTTGGCTCTTTACAGTGCTTTGAGATACTTTTTTGAATAACATGATCATGGCATTTGTAAGTTAAGGCTAATTATTTTGGGAAATAACGAACAGGTTTGGTCCCGCTGGGACTTGTCTAATTACACTTGGTTGCAGATGTCATTTATTGCTTCTTCTGCCTGGGGGGGGGGGGGGGGGGGTGGTGTGAGGAGAAGAGAGAGGATGAGGAGAGGATAGAGTGGGAGGGAGGGAGAAAAAAAAGGACAGTTCAGCACATGGGGTTGAGATTTAACAAATGTGTTCTTTGTACTTTTTTTGTAATGAATTTGGGGACGTGGGCAATAATGGCAAGGCTGCATTTGTTGCCTGGAGGTACTGTTGGGCTTTTTTGGAGCACTGTAGTCCTTGGGGTGATGATACTCTCAAACAAGAACTACATGGATTTGACCCAGTGACAGTAAGTCTATGACAATGGGCCCCAAGTTACATGACTTGGAAAAGAACACACATGAAATCTGAAAAGGGAAAACAGGGGGTCATTTAACAAAATGAAGAAATGGTAAACAGTGAACCACATAAAAAAACTTTTAGTTTTGATACAAATAATACTTTAATCAAATGATTAAATGATTCTCCCCAGATACAAAAAGTGGAATATTTTCAAAGGAACAGCTTTTTAAAAAAAATTAACAGTTATTTACATTTAAGTCTCAGTTATTTTCTGAAAAGTATTTCTCAGCCTGGCTGGTTCAACTGGAGTGTTTATCTGAAGATAGCTTCAATGGATGGAGAGAAAATTAGAAAGACCACCACAAAAGGAATACATAGTTCAGTACAGCAGCTGTAACAATTAATTCTCTACTCACTAAAGGAGATAGTTATATTTTATTCTGTTGTTGGTGCTGTTCTTACTTTTAACCAAGCATGTTCTACATTTACCGCTCAATTCAGTCTAGTTTGGTGCTGCTCTGCCAGTTTGCAAAGTCAAGGAAGATCAAATAAAGACAAGTGACAAGACCAATAAGCTGAATAACAATGCTACAAAATTAATCTGGATATCGGCGCAGATAAAAACACCAGTAGAACACAAGTGGCTGATTATTCAAAATCAGAGTTAAAAGCCACCATAAATGTATCAGTCACTTCCATTTCTCCTAACTGAAGAGGTACACGTATAAAGAGATTTCTATTTTTAAAATAACCAGTCACAGCCAAAAAGTTTAAAAAGAATTTTGTGCCTTTATTGGAATGGTGCAAGGCATTAAATACACCACTTTGATCATTAGATTATTTGGTTTAAATCAAAATGAGGCTCTAGAACTACAATACTGGTCCAACAGTCTTTTTTTGCAGAAAGAAACAGAAGAAATGCATTCAGTATTCAGAAAGCACTAGCAGGCATCTTAGTTTGAATAAGAAATAGTTCCTTAGTTCCCAAAGCACTTGCGGAGTTAGCCATATTTGATATTAGGAAATACAGTTTGTTATTTTTTTGGGAACAGACCGGAGTCACAAATAAGCAAAGTCATTCGACTTGTACAAACTGTCTGCAGCCTATTAGATGCTGATACAATTTTTTTTAGGCTTTTCTGAGAAGATATTTCTAGAAGAGCATTGATACACCCGTCAGTGCTGTACACAAAATAAAATCCAAGTTTAAAGAAAAATGAAAATTCACAATTTATCCCTTCCAACAGTTACTGCTGGAATGCCTCTTCCTTTGCTAGGAAAGTTTCAATCTGTAGAAGCAGAGCTTGATGAAATGTTTGCACTTTAATTATACTTTCTTAGGCACAGACATATCAGCAAGCCATGCTAACAGTAAAATGATTCCATCTCAAGGCAAAAGAAACCTCCAACATTAAAGGATAACTATATCTCTGGTTCAATTCTCAGAAATCCACTTCTCATTGCATTTTGTGTTAGATTTTTTTAAAACTGTGTACAACTCCTATTGACCAGTACATCCACACACTTTCACTAAGTATTAGTTTTCTTACCATTTATTATTTTACTTGATACTTGATAACCTAATTCTCTCACTTTCCCCACCTGATGTATAAAAAAAATCAGTATGAAATATAAACAAGCTCTTGCATTGTACGCATTTGTGAGTACAATTCAAGCATGGCAGAGCTGACATTCTAATCTCAAATCGCTTCAGTCTTGGATTTCCCATGAACAAATTATCTTAGGGCATAACCTGATCTAAAACCATCATAGAATTTTCTTACAAACTGATCCAAAATGTTTAAAAGGGGAAAAAATATTTTGGCTTCTTTCAATTTAGCCCATTTTAAGACATTCAATTGTTAAATTTGTCAGCCACATACTGTTTGGTCATCTGTTTTAAAAGTCAAGCCATTTTTAATAATGCAACACCAGTCATTCAGACAGAACAGGCCCCCAAAAGCAAGGCTCCCTTCAGCCCTTACAATATTGAGATCAGCCTTAAGACATGACTCCAAAGACAGGGTTGTGGCGACAAATGCTGGGGCCAATCTCCTCATAATCTTTTTTGGTGTGGCATACCTGGTAGAACTCCGGCTATAAGAGACAAAAGTATCTCAGGTTAAAGCTTCACAAGAAAAATAGTTGAAATGCTGTAGAATAAAAAGTCTTGCACCTGAAAATATATTTGTTCCATGAACTTATGTTTTAAGGTGGTATCACTAACAATAAAGGTTCTTCTAACACCACTCCAGATGCTGTATACCATCTAATGCAAATTTGTGTTTTACTGTATGCCTGATCGACGTCCCCACCAAAACAGGGGTGGGACGTGCAGCCTTAAGTGGGCGTTCATTTTAAACAATTTCATTCTGTCACCTTAAAAGGTAAGTAACTTTGCAACCTTACTTATAACTGAACAGCAGATTGATAAACAGACACTTAGTAGTACAAAACTTGAATATTGCTGAAGACAGACATGTTGCTGAAGCTTTTCATCTTGCAATCAGGACAAACGCCAGAATACCAAATTTCAGAAGATAACAATTTATACTACAGGAGAAAAGGGTGCTGATTGGTTAGAAAGTCAACTGTTTGGCCAAAGTGTTGCCATGGAGAATGCAACGGGGAACTATAGATTCCCCAAGCTCCCGGGTAATAAACAAAAACGCAAGGCCTTTTGTTGGAAAGAAAAGGTTCTTGCGTGTGTATGTCACTTTTAGCAAGTGTAAATGAGCCACGTTATGAGCTCAACTGATTATTTTAAATTCACTGCTAGTGTAGACATCAGCACACTCAAGATTATTTAGCAAGTGCTGCCCAATTGCAGAATCACAGTAGATGTTTTGTGTTGGGTTTCTAAGCGCTGACTGGTCGAATATGGATTATACTCTGTCTATTACGAACAACCGAAGGAACATGTTATTCGATTCGATCAGCCCTCAGTCATTGGGATGTACGACCCACATACCTGGGATCACAGTGGCACTGAAATTCATGCACGACATTGCTCAATTTGTGTGTGGTAGGCAGATCATCTTTTTGGCAGCATCCTGATAGTGGAAAATACCATTCAGATAGCTACTGCATAGTGGCAGTCAAACGGCTTGCTTAACCTGTTGTTCAAATTTTTGAGATACTTAGTCTTTCCAGGTAATTTGAGGTAGACAGGGCAGTTTTCAGGTCTGAAGCGAGCAGCCTTTGGCCCATTTGCAAATATGCATGATACAGAGCAAACAATGATCTGATTGGGACAGCTATTGTTCTGCACTTTAGCTTTGAAGCGTTCCATTTTTGCAGAGCAAATGGTTAGTGCCCTATTCACAATACTGCTGTTAAGAATATGATAAGTGTAAACTTGTAAACGCATCAAAGGCATCAATCACTTTTGGACCCGAAAAGAGCCAGTCTACCTCAAATTACCCAGGCAAAGTACCTCAAAAATTCTAACATGTTAAGTCAATCTAAAAAGGGATTCTGCCTACCACACAATTGAGCAATGTCATATGCAAAATCCAGTGGTGGTTGCAAGGTACATAGGCCGTATGTCTCAAAGAAAAAGGGTGGTACTGCCCAATCAAGAACACCCTGGTTATCTAGAAGCATGGAAGGTAAGAAAGCAAGCTTATGCCAGTCACAAAAAGCTTAATACTGTAGAAAGCCTAGAGTATAGAAAGTACAGGAGTGAAGTGAAAAAGGTAATTAGGAAAACAAAGAATATGAAAAAAACATTGGCAGGTAAAATCAAAGAAAACCCAAAAATGTTTTGCCAATACATTAAGAGTAAGGTAATAACTAGGGAAAGGGTAGGGCCCAGAGATGTACACGGTAATTTCTGTGCAGATGCTGAAGATATGGGCAGGGTTCTCAATAAGTACTCTGTGTCTGTCTTTACTGAGAGGGATGATGCGGATATTCTAGTTAAAAAGGTGTGTGAAACATTAGGTACAATAAGCATAGAGAAAGGGGAAGTACTGGAGGGACTGACATCCTTGAAGGTAGAAAAATCACTAGGGCCAGATGGATTGTATCCCAGGCTGTTAAAGGAAGCCAAGGAAGAAATGGTGGATGCTCTGAGGATAATTTTCCAATCCTCACTAGATATAGGCGAGGTAGTAGAGGATTGGAGGTCTGCGAACGTTATACTGTTATTTAAAAAGGGTGAGATATATAAACCAAATAATTATAGGCTGGTAAGTCTGACTTCAGTGGTGGGAAAATTATTAGAATCAATTCTGAGAGAAAGCATATAGAATGCTTTCCTTTATTGGATAAGGTTTGGAGACAAAAGCAAGGATGTAATGATGGAATTATGTAAAACACTTGTTAGGCCATAACTGGAATTGTGTACACACTTTTGGTTACCACATTACAGGAAGGACATAATTGCTCTGGAGAGGCTGCAGAGGAGGTTTACAAGAATGTTGTCAGGGTTTGAAAATTGCAGCTATGAGGAAAGATTGGATAGGCGGGGGTTGTTTTCCTTGCAACTAAGGGGGCTGAGTGGTGACCTGATAGATGTGTACAAGATGATGAGGGTCCTAGAGTAGACAGGGATGTCCAGTCTCCTGTAGCAGAGAGGTCAATTACTGGGGGGTACAGTTTTAAGGTGAGAAGGATTAGAGGGGACATGATAAACTTCTTCACCCAGAGAGTGATGAGTGTTTGGAATTCACTGCCTAGTTGTGGTGGAGGCAGAAACCCTCAACTCATTTAAAAGATACTGAATCTGTACCTAAAGATCTGTAACCTGCAAGGCTGCTGTCTGGGTGTTGGAAAGGTGGGATTAGAATGGGCAGCTAATTTTAATTTTTTGGGTGGCACAGGCACGATGGGCTGAATGGCCTCTTTTTGTGCTGTAACTTTCCAACGGCTCCATGGTCTCAACAATTGCCTGATTGAATCAAACAGCACGTTCCTTCGGTTGTTCATAATAAGTAGAGTACAAACCATACACAGCCATTCCGCACTTCAACTCAAAACCTCTGTCAGGTGTGATTCTGCAATTGGGCAGCACTTGCTGAATAATCCTGAATGCACAAATATATACTAACAAAATAATCAGTCAAGTTCATAATGCAGCTCATTTGCACTTGCAAGAAGTGACATACATTCATACCCTGGGATCCGTTCTTTGCAAACAAAAGGAATATGTTCAAGCCTTGTGCCATTTTTTAATTACCCAGGAGTTTGGGGAACCTAAAGTTCCCCATTGCTTTCTCCATGGCAATAATGCAGCCAGAGTTGACCTACCAACCAATCGGCACCTTTTTTTCCTATAGTATAAACTCTTGTGATTGTTTGAAATTTGGCATTCTTGCATTTGTCCTGAGTGCAAGATGAAAAGCTTCAGCAATACATATCTCTGTTCAGCAGATTAATAGTTATGTTTATATTGCATAATATTCTTGCGCCACAACATAGCACATCTTGGAACTCATTGTAAATCTTTTACGTATATAAACGTGTATCATATATTGTAAACATATACCACGTGATCTTATTAAAAAGCTTACTGGCTTCTGAGAAGGACGAAAATATTGCCTTGTACTATTTGTCTATATGATTGAAATATTGTAACAAAGTATAGCATTGTTTCATTTTTAAAACTTTTTTCATCAGATATGAGCACCACTGGCAAGGCCAGTTTTTATTGCTCATACCTAATTATCCTCGAGAAAGTGGATGTGAGCTACCTTCTTGAAATGAAGTTCATCTTATGTAGGAACACCCACAGTGCTGTTAGGAAGGGACTTCCAGGGTTTTGACCTAATAACAGTAAAGGAACAGCGATACAGTTCCAAAATCAGGATGGTGGGGAACTTGCAGGTGGTGTTGTTCCCATGCATTTGCTGCCCTTGCTCTTCTAAATGGTAGAACTTACGAGTTTGGAAGGTGCCATTGAAGAGGCCTTGGTGAGTAACTGCAGTGCATCTTGAAAATGGTACACACTGCTGCCACTGCATTGTGGGTGGAGGGAGTGAATGCTTAAAGTGGTGGATGGGTGCCAATAAAGTGGCTGCTTTATCCTGGATTGTGCCAAGCTGGAATGCTGTTGCAGCTGCACTCATCCAGACAAGTGGAGAATATGCCATCACACTCCTGATTTGTGCTTTGTAAACAGCGGCAGGCTTTGGAGTCAGGTGGTGAGTTACTCGCCACAGAATTCCCAGCCTCTGATCTGCCCTTACAACCATGGAAGCTGTGGCTAGTTCAGTTAAGTTTCAGGTAAATGGTAACGCTCCAGGATGTTGAATGTGGGGGACTCAGTGATGGTAATTTCACTGGAGGTGAAGGGAGATAGTCAGAATCTCAATTGTTGAAGATAGTTACTTTTTGGCATGTGTATGGCTTGGGTATTACTTGCCACTTATCAGCCCAAGCCTGAACGTTGTCCTGGGCTTGCTGCATATGGACATGGGCTGCTTCAGTATTTGAGGAGTCAAGGAGTTAAGAATGGTACTGAGTTTATTTAAAAACAAACGGTCTACAATAATAGCTTTGGATGGTGAAAGCTTCGACTAAAAAACAAAATAAACCTACAGTGCATATGCTCAAACAAAATTTAATGTAATCTGTTCATGCTCTTTTGGCCATTCTGGAAAGGCAGCAGGATGTTAATGCTTATCATTGCCAATTTCATGTATTTTAAATGTGACAAAATGTAAAGTACATGCACATACTATATGCACACATACATTTCATAAATATACATAAAAACTGAAATTTAAAAATGGTTTACTCACGGTGGATGCTAGCATAGATCCTCCAAACCAAACGGCATATCTCTGCATGTGGTGGGTGATCACTTGAACATCAATTGGTTTAGGCTACAAAAAAGAGTGCAACTATATTGAGTTCCTGTAAATTATACTTCAAAGTGCACAATTCTCAAACAGTTAAACAGATTTCTAATTTTATTGGAAGCAATCACTGCAAACCTATTAATCTAGAAGGATCTTAAGAAAACATCAACTTTAAAATCAGCTGTCCAAGAAATTGCAGGACTGTTTTATTTTCAAAACTTAAAAACCCAGTTTCTTCACCATTCAAAATATCTGACCCTTATTTGTCAGAGTTTGGACACCTATGGCATGGATAGCATTCAGTTCTAGTAGTCTGGATGCTGATTTTTCCCTTAGCCGATAAAATCCTAACAGGATTATTGATTCCCTCTGATTGGAAGTTATGAACAATCTTTGATCTGAGAGGAAAATAATCCTATGAATGGTTAGTCAAAGGCACTCATTTGATTTGCCTCCTACAGCAAACAGTTGTGTAGTCCAGAAGGCTATTACGCCAGTTAAACACGATCATCAAAGATTAGGAGAACTCCCTTGAGGTGGTTTTGTGCCTACTGTAAGACTCTGCATATTTGAAAAGTGTAATGCACAAAGGTTTGGAATTTGACAGCTTTAATGCCAAACCTACATTTTTGCAAATCTAAGGAATCAAGAGTTTCTTCTCATCTACAAGCTCCGCCATCACGGAGCTGTCAATCAGTTTCACTTTCTGTATATCCTACTTAGCTGATAGAAACATTTATCACTAAGGCAGGAACTGCTACAATTTCCAAGAGCAACTTATTTAAAACTTATGTCCCAAGAACATTAGAAAGTATTTTCAGGGATCAGTGTGCAAAGTAGTTTAATTGTACTGGTATCGTGAAGAATTTTGGAGCAACATCACAAAAATAGCTACCATAATCCCTGCACTAAAACAAACAGGTACAATTGACAAGAAAATGTCAGCTGGAGATGCCTGAATATAAACACTTGAGTATTTCTGATACTGGAAGTTGGTTGCTAAATTAATCACAATTGGACATAGCTCATTAAGAATTCTAGTGACAACAGTCTTTAAATAATTTTTGACTTGATTCTGCAAAGAGAAATCATGAAGTTACTGCATTTGAAGCACATATGCCACCATTGGCAAACCCATATCAGATTGCAAAATTCTAGCTGAATGGGAGTATTTTGGATTGGTAGTTTGCTTCCCTACAGCCTTAGGTACTCAAGTCAGGAATAAAACAGATTTTGAAATCTACGGTTGTCTTGGAAACATAATTTATTTGAGTGATGAACAGGAAGGTTTTTTTGAATTTCTCCATGTAGATTAAATTGTTCAATACCGTAGGTCTAGTACTGCATTAAATATTCCACCTTCTTATTAAAGTAAAGCAACGGTCATTTTCTTCTTGCCTTGAGAACATTTTTTGGGTTGTCAAGTACATGTAAATTCTGGCTCTAAAGGAAAAATCTGATAGGTTCACTTTGATTAGCATGAGGCAAGGGTCTGAGTAGGACTTAGAAATGAGGATACTGACTAAGATTTAGAACAACCCAATTCCTCTCTTCTAATTTCAAATCAAAGAAATCTGATTCAACGAACTTGACAGGGCTTAAGCTTAAAGCGTATGACTTCATAAACACAAACCCATCTCACTTGCCTTTTTAAAAAATTCTCTCATGGGATGTAGCTTGGGAAGGCCAGCATTTGCCATCCATCTCTAACTGTCCTTGAGAAGGTATCAGTGAGATTATGGCACCCTTTGTGGCCACAAACATGTCGACCCATAAGGCTGGTCCTACATCAGATTCCCTGGAAGATTTCTGCACCTAGTTTGTGCGTTTAAATTTGAAATAGCTTGAGCCCAAAACTGTTGACTCAGAAGACTGCATCACCAACTGGAGCAATATTTGCAGTTTCAGTTTTTTTAAAACACTCAAACAAAAGCTGACACAGGGAATATAAGTACCCAGTGCAGTTGTTAATCAGAATGCCAATGGGGAGCATGAAGAGCAAACAAGTTTTGGAGAACAATTTTTCAATGAAATAATTCACGATTTGTGACAAAGCTTGGCAAGCTGCGGAGCAAATACATTTACCTTTGGACTGTATTTTAGATCTCTATTTTGGTTTAATTTATTAAAAAGTACAGCAAACCTTTAGTTTTCCACCACTCAATTCTTCACTGAGTTTAAGCCTGGCATCTACTGTCCTCTTTAAGTCTCTCTGTAACCGGCGTCCAAAATCTCTAAACATGGTTGACCCACCAGACAGGACAACGTTCTGAAAGACAAAACATTTCTTCAGCCTTAAACTGTTCAAAGCTTTGCATAATTTTCATCTTTATCCAGACAATTCACAATTCATAGCAAGATGTTAAAGGAGAATTCCAAGTTGCTACCTTTAATACTGAATTTTGCACTACCAACTAATGGCGATTTTATTTGGTCACATTGAAGAAAATTGGAGAACTCAAAAAAAAAGACTAGAATTTTCAAGCAGCTTCTACAAAATAATGAGAGCAGATGGAAAATTCAGAGAACATAGAAATGGGAAGAACTGTGAATATTGTTATTTAAATTTTGACAAATCTTTGGAGCATAAAATGTGTATAAAATATTGTGGTCTGAAACAAAAAAAATATATTTCAGTCACAAATAAAACAGTAATACCAGTATGTGACACATGAGGGTAAAAGAGCAAAACTATTTGTGTAGAATATTCAACTTTCAAATTTTCCCATTGGTCAGTCTCCTTTCTTAGGCATGAATCTCAAATTTTCATACTGGGAGCCTCACTTACCCATACCACAATTTTTCTAAACAATATCTGTTCTAATCAGTTTTTTGTTGCCATATTCAACTATTTTTTTTATTGCTATGCATTCTCTGTAAAGGCCAGTTATAGAAGCACATTATAGGAATAATGCCTATTGTACAGTTCTGGGTGCCACATTATAGGAAGAATGTGAACGCAATGGAGAGAGTGCAGAAGAGGTTTACAAGAATGGCTTCAGGGATGAGAAACTTCAGCTATGAGGATAGATTGGAGAGGTTGGGACAGTTCTCCTTTGAAAGAAGACAGCTAAGAGGAGATTTGATGGAGATGTTCAAAATCATGAGGGGCCTGGACAGAGCAGATAGGGAGAAGCTGTTCCCACTCATAAAAGAATCAAGAGGGCAAAGATTTAAAGTGATTTGCAAAAGAAGCAAATGTGACATGAGAAAAAACCATCACACAACGAGTGGTTCAGGTCTGGAATGCACTGCCTGGAAAAGTGGAGGAGGCAGGTACAATCAAGGACTTCAAGAGGGCATTACATGATTATTTGAATAGAAAGAATGTGCATGGGTACGGGGAAAAGACAGGGAAATGGCACTAGGTCATAATGCTCATTGGGAGAGCCAGTGCAGACATGATGGGCTGAATGGCCTCCCCCATGTCGTTAAAATATCGTGATTCTGTGACTTATCAGTAAGTATGTCAAAGGTTTAACCAAATCTGGAGAACTGGAACATGGGAATTAAGAAAGGGCAGAAAAGGAGCTGATGTGACCACAGATATCAAACACCGTATCAGATTGATGAATTTCAAATATCAGGGAGGCAAAAAATGTTTGGTTCAGTGGAGTTTAATACAGCATAAATTATAACAGGTCAATATCTAATATTCCTATAACAATTCTATGACCAGGGAGAATAAATGACTTAGAAAGTTAATGCGGCTCAACGGGTTCACAAACAATAAAGCTCTAGGGATGCATGGTATTCAACTCTCTAAAGGAAACTTTTTTCCCTCTTAATTCTTTCATGGGACGTGGGCATTGCTGGCAGTCCCGAATTCATCTTCAACTGAGCAGCTTACTAGGCCATTTCAGAGGGCAGTTAAGAGTCAATCACATTGCTATGGATCTGGAGTCACAAGTTGGCTAGGCAAGGATGTCAGGTTTCCTTCCCTGAAGGACATTAGGGAACTAAATGCATTTTTACTACAATCAATAATAGTTTCATAGTCACCATCACAGACTAGCTTTTGATTAAATTCTACTAGCTGCTATGGTGGGATTTAAATGCATTTCCCCAGAACATTAGCCTGGACCTCTGGATTACTAGTCTAATGACACTACCAGTACACCTCCCCCAAACCAGGGAATTTGGACGTGTGTAACAAATTGGTTGATAAGTAAAAAACATCAGGTAATTTTTTAGTCAGGATGAAGGCAAGAACTGAGTTGGGTGCCACAGTATTGGAATCACTACCGTTTCAAATTTACATTTGTGACAGACTTGGAAACCCAATTCAAATTGGTCAAGATTGCAAGTAGAAAAGGAAAGTCTGGATTTAAAGGTTAAAATACCTTCCCAAGTACTTTTAAAATTAATTATTGTGCAAATGTACAAAGCAATAATGCCACATATTTGGAACACTAACCTTATAAAGTGGACGTCTAACATCAATGGGGCAGTTCTGAATGACTTCATCTACTACTTCTGAGATGGGCTGTGTGAAATCGGGATTTGCAAACTAGATGAAGAAAAGCACCATGTTAGTGACCAGTGATCAATCTGGATAATATAATTCATATTGTGATTGAAGTATTTTGATGAAAATGCTAAGTACAACAAATAAAAGTTACCTCTGGGTGAAAGAAAATTTCAGGACCCAAAAATCGCTCATAGCCTACATCAATGGTGAATTCTTTCTTGGAGATGGCATTGACTCCAGTGTATTGCTTGATCCATTTAGTACCATCTGTATCATATTTGTTGAATTCTTTTACCAAGTCTGGGCAGACATAACTAAAGCGTTCCTTTAATTCAGTAAAACAGTAGGCAGAAGTAAAACAAAAGTAAGCAAAAATAGGTACACACAAAACTAGTCATTGTTAGTCATTACAAAAGCTAACAACTGTTTGTCAATTATCTTCAATGTCTACATGTAAACATCGTTTTGACCATAAGAAATTGCCAAACATACTAGTGGTTAAAATGCAAATCATTACCATAAATATTCCAACATACATTTAAATGAAGCAGTGCTTTGCACTGCACTATTAAGCTCACTATATAAACAGGGATTCTTAATTTAAAATAATTCTGAGATTGCTTACGTTAAGATACATTAACCATCAATCATATGGCATGATACACAAAATATTCTACTTTAGATTCATCGTCTGATCTACGTGAGCTGATTACAGCCAGGGTGAGGATAGGGTTGTTAAAATTTTCCCCTGAATTAAGCAAGCAGGGGAAAATAAATAAATAAATAGCCATGGCTCCCAATACCCATTCTTCAGTATAAGTGCATATGTAAATGCTGGGTGAGGAAAGCTGCAACTTTCAACCTTTCGTGGCCCAACTGTTTGCAAAAAAACTCACCACTGAGGCTCATACAAAGAATAGCCACTTGGATGAAATATAAAACGATTGCAAGAGATCTAGGAATCTCATTACAGTTCAAGTAACTGCCCTCAGGAGAAGAGAAGTGAAAATTGGGAACAGAAAAGGAAGTTAATCTTTTCATTTTTTTAAAATTAATTGCTTATTTTTACATAGTTTTTATCCAATTGTGCTTTACTTTCAACTTTTATCCAAAGGTAAATTTCCCCAAGGAATTCATAAACAGAGCTCTTCAAAATTCTAGTTTTATGGGCTTATGATAAACATATTTAGTGAAGCAAAAATTTCTTCTCATTCAATAATGAGGCCAGCTGAATTCAACTCGTTTGGGAGTTCCATTCAAAAACGCAATTTAATATTGCAGTTAAGATATCCTAGTTAGTTTATACAGGAGACATGTTAAGATTTCCCAACTAATGCACACTGAAATCTGAAAAATTGCAGTATCTGAAGTATGTTAAATTGACAGCTGCTGCCAGTTTATGTTCATTTGTCAGCCAGAGAGGTGCCAATAATGAGATTCTGTAAGAATAATGCACTTGTTCATTGAAAACATGTGCATTCCAATGCCACAATACAAAAACTTTGCACTGTCCACAGTTTGGAAAAGTATTTTTCATCAAATAAAGGTCATTTCAATGGATTCTTAAACTGTGACTGCAATAAAAATCAAGGTTAATTTTCTTGCTGCAGTGTCTGTGTAGTGCCTTGTGAAAAATATACCATATTTAGCTTATTTGAAATATGAAACTATATTGCTACTACCTGCTGAAACAAAAAGGTTAGTGTACAGGAGATTGTCAGAGAAAAGTACAAACAAAAATTTCAATAATCATGGTATTTCTTTCATATGTTAAAATGAACTACATATTGATCACCGTAATGCTAAACTATGCAGACTATTTCTTTGCAAATCGACAAAATGTGCAAACAAAATTCTTCAAAGATCTACAAGGACAAATCTGCACCTATTAGTAGGTCATAGCTTTCATCACATTCCTGAAAATTTAGCATTTTCACATTATTCCTGTTAATTCAGCCATTTTTCTTAAAACAGGGAGGAAATGGGTTAGAGGAAAATCAAATTATCCAATCATTTGATTTAAAATAAAATAGCACAGGCAGTGCCTTTGCTTGAAAAGCATTTAAATTAGTCAATAAATTGAATTGACTAATGACGAAGTGGAATTTGTTGTGGCCAATTCCGGTTAAAGTGACATAAATATAAATTGAGTCCAAAACTATTTTCTCGTACTAATGCTTATTTACCGACATTGGTTAAAATAAAGCTCACTTACTAATGACAAAAATCTAAGAGATAACTAAGTATAGGTTTTTGTGGCGTAGTGGATCCTCGACCAACTGTGCCCCATGAGGACCAGACAAACACACGATCCAACAAATAACAACCTCAGGTTAGTACACTAATGTGTCAAATATATGAAATACCACTGGCATCAAAAAATTGCTAGAACTGGTCATGCTATAGTAAACTTGCAAAACTTGGTATTAAGTGCTGGTTTTAAATTGTGTGATTCTTGGTGGGAAAGCTCTCATTATTTAGATTTTGTGCAGAAAAATAGCTGTTAGAAAACCTGTTTCTGTATTCTAATTTATCTTTGTACCCAGACTTCTTTTATTGCCTTTATAGGGTGCTTACCCAGTACTTAACAGTTCAACAATGGTTGGCCTTGGCAAGCTGATGTAATCCTGGTCCTTTGACCAATTACATAAAGCTGTATGACTTATTTATTTCTTTACCCAAGAAAAAAACAAATACATGAATTACCATGAAGTACAGTAACAGGATACTACATAAAAAATAATGCACAAGTTAGTTACTTAATATTCTTAAATGGCATGAAGGAACTTGTCAGCCAGATCAGCTGCTGTGGTTTGGATTTATAGTTACAAAAAGAGGATGGGAAATGTAACATTAATGTCTTAGGATTAGGCTAGCCCAGCTATGCCTTAGATCGGGGTAAAATTGGACGCTTAGTCCTCCAGCAACAACTAGTGCAGAAGATGATCCTTAAGAGGAAGAAACGGCTTTAAAATGTTGATGGGATGGGCAAGAATGAGGAGGAAGGTAAGAATATATTTTATTGCAATTTGAACAGTAAAAATATGGCCTTCAAGACTTAAGATTAAAAAATCCACTAAGTAATTGCAATTTTTATGGATGTAACGTAAAGAATTTTAGTCGCTGCAAAGCAGAAATTTTTATATAAAACGTTGGAGTTCGGCCTTGACCTGGCTCGAACGGAGTAACAAGAGGCAGGTTGTTTTGGTTGGGTTTGGCACCGCATGACATTTAACAGCGGTATATTTAAAACAGGTATGCAAAGTGCTGAGGAATCACATTAAATTCCATCAAAGCATTAGAAATTTAGCCAGCGTCTCTTTAAATCTTGAGTGTATTAACTCTCAGCTAAGCTCCGAAATCATTTCAAATTTAATGTCCAGGAGCAAAGCCCTTCTGAACTGATATCTGAACTGCATTTAATTAGTACAAACAAGGCAATGACAACTGCTTAATATTTACTGGGCTACTGATCTGACATCAGTAGCCATGGTATTACTGCACTTTAACAGACTTGTTAGCTTAGTGCAGTTCCAACTATATTCTACTTCAGCAAATGAAATGTATTGGTACCCTGAATTTGGTAGGAAAACCATCACGGGTTTGTCAAGGGCAAGTCACGCCTTACAAACCACAATGAACTTTTGAAGAGGTGACTAAAGATGGACAAGGGAATGTCTGTGGATATTTATTTATATAGACTTTCTGAAGTCCCTCATAAGAGTCTGTTAGCCAGAGCTGGAGCCCATGGAATTGAAGGCAAACTATTGACCTGGTTAGGAAATTAGCACGAGACAGAAAATGAGGATGATAAGCAGGGGCTACATTTGGTAGGATGTGGCTAGTGATGTCCTGCAAGATTCTGAGTTTGGGGTCTCAAGTGTTCACCATATTGATTAATGACTTAGGTAGGATAGAAGGCCACATGTTAGTTTGCCGATATCACAATGATAAGCACCATTATAAGCGGTGTAGATGGACGCATAAAAATTACACAGATAGATAGATTTATATGAATTGGCAATACTGTGGCAAACAGATTTCAATGTAGGCAAATGTGAAGTCATTCACCTTGGACCCAAAAAGAATAAGTGTATATTCCAAATGGGGAAAAGCTGGAAAGAGCAGATGTTCAATGAGACATGGGGGTCCAAGTACATAGATTATCATAATGGCATGAACAATGTGCAGAGAATAATCAAAAAGACCACTGGGAAACTGGCCTTCATACCTAAAGGGCTGTCGGGGTAGAAGTCATGCTATAGCATTGCAAAGTCCTGTTTAGACATACTTGGGAGTACTGTTGAGTAGCTCTGTGCTCACTTTAGTAAAGATATATTGGCCTTAGAAAGAGCGCAGTGAAGGTTTACCAGAATGATACATGACCTCCAGAGTTAAACTGCAAAGGGATGTGTTGCTAGATTTTAGAAGGTTAATAGGCGATTTGATCAAAGTTTTCAAGATATCAAGGGGTAGGTAGAAAATATTTCCAATGGTGGTAGAAGTTCGGAACTCTCACGCAAATGACAACTAATGCTAGAACAAAGGAAAATATTAAACCTGAGATTGAGAGGTTTTTGTCAAAGGGATATAGGACAAAGATGCAAACATTGTGTTAAGCCAAAAATCAACTGTGATCCCAATGAATGATGGAATAAGCTTGAGGGGTTAAATATCACTTCCATTCCTGTAAGTGGAACTGTTAATGTATATTTAATTCTGGCACAATTAGTTCTAATTCAAAGTATTATTTTAAAAGACCAATAGTCATTTTTATTCAGATATATTAACTACCAACTCCAAAGGAAGCAATGCTCTATGTTCTTTCAGGGATTTATGGATTTAGGAACCTCTTGTCTCCCATTGCTCCCAAATCTTTCCATTATTCCTGCCTTCAATTCCTCTGTTACTAATCTTGGGCACGGCCAGCATAAATCAAGTAGCTAGGTTTATCAAGGTGACAATTAGTACTCCTGATGAAAGATCATCGACCTGAAACATGAGCTCAATTTCTCGTTCCACAGGTGCTGCATGATCGGAATATTTCCAGCATTTTTATTTAATCGAGGTCAATGTTTTTATGTGATAAACTATTAAAGGCTGTTTTATATTCTTTTAATTTGAATTCCTGGAATCCAACTATTTTATGCCAGCTCCTAGTATCTTATAATGTTAAGCCAGTTTTCTCATGGCAATAGATTCACAAATCCAGTGAATTTAATTGCCCAAATATTAGGGACTGACTCCCAGAATCCAAGTTAAAAAAATACAAAAACGATGAAGAAGAAGGAAGTTCCATTTATATAGTATTTCCATTTATACATAGTGTTTCAAGTCAAATTAGTTTAAAATCAAAGTCACTGTTACATCAGTAAATTGCACACAGGATTCAAGAAACAATGTTCTTTTCCGAACAGCTTCTAGGATCATTCACATCCGAGAGACACATAGTATTTCAACATCTCTTATAAAAGGTGGTTCCCTATGATAATGCAGTACGTCCAGTACCAGACTGAAGTGTCAAATAATGCTGAGTCAGGGTTGAAGTTTAACTCTTTTTGACTTGGGAAGGAGAGAGCTGCTAATTGTGCCAAGCTTTAACCTAAGCTATAAATACCTGATCTGCAGCCAGTCTGGTGTTTTGATAGTATCTACTTTTGACAGATTTTTGGACTCAGACTAATTGCACTCCAGACTTGATTATTCCAATGCTTCCGTGGTCAGGCTCCCATTTTCTACCCTACATAAAGTTTAATTCTGGATTTCTCTCCATAAATATCTTACCTTTTTCTCTCTTCCTTTTAAAGGTCCATTAAATCCTACCTCTTTGGTCAAGCTTTATGGTCTCCTGTCCTAGTATCTCTCCTGACTTGGCGTCAAATTTTGTTTTAATAATGTTCAGGAAGCACCTGAGGATGTTTTACTATGTAAAAGGAACTTGCATAAATACAAGTTGTCATTACTGTACCTTTACAGCCTTCGCCGTTTCCAGGGACTGCTCTGGGGGTATTCCCACCTCTCGATCTCTCAAAAGTTGCTGGATGAAGTATGTAATATCACGACCAGCAATTGGAATGTGTTTAATACAACTACCAATCACGTACCCTTCAGCCTTTTAAGGGCAAGAAAAAAAAAGAGAAAAGTATGTTAAATATAGCTAGTCCAGACATTGGAGCGCTTGGTAGTACAAACTGGCTGAAAACCTCAAGACTCTTTCAATAGACATTTTGATTTACCCCAATTTTGGCATAGATCTTGGGGGCTGTTAATTACATCCACTTTAATTTCAAGACAATAGAAATGTTAGCAATAAGGTTCAAAGGGGGAAATACAATGCTTGTAGGAACTGCACATTATCCAGAAGACTTGGTTCTCATTTGATCTCTTGTGGTGTTGCCACATTCATAAACTGTATACTGCCTATGAACATGTTGATAGCACTGCTTTACTTAAGTGGATTGCTGACATTGAATTGGAAGCAAATTTCAAATCCCTCTATAATCTTATCCCAACATATCTCTACAAGATCTCATAGCAATGAATTAAATGCAACCCAGAAGAATTGGGACAGAAATCAAAACTGCTTGGCAATAAATCAGTGAACTAGGCAATCAATTGGGTCAAGAATTAAAAACTCAATCAGGTGGCAGTGGTGTAAGGAAGGGTCAGCAACCAAGGATTCAAAGATCAATTTATTTCAAAACATGAGGAAATCATAAATAATCAGACAAAATCAGTTTATAGCACTTGAACTGTTGTAGTCAATTTTTCAGGAGAGATAGGCTTGAACGGATTTGGGAGACAGAATTAGGGTAAGCAAGGAGAAATGATTGCATGGGCAGAAAAGGTCAATAAGTAGTAACCATATAAAAAAAAGTTTTAAGTTCAGAAGTATTTTAAAGCATTACAAAAAGAGCTGAGTGACAGATGGCTACAATGAAAATGTATTTACTTTCTGCACTGGGAATTTGGTGTCAAGTTAAAAATGGTCAGGAAGCTCATGCATACGATATGTAAAACTAGTGATACAGAATACAAGTAGTTCATGGTGTAGGTCATCAACTGGGCTATTGTATCTGTACAGGCAAGAACAATCCAAACTAATCTTACAGCTCCACACTTACCAAGATTTGCAGCTTTCACTGCTTAAAATATTTATCCAATTTATCCTCAAGTCACTACCTCAACACGACATCAGGAAAAAAAGCCATTCAGCTTTGAGCCTGTTCTTCCTTTCAATTAGATCACAATGCATCTATACCTCAACTCATTTTACTCTGCAGCAAAGCTTCAACAAGTTTTTGTGCGAAGAGACTTTTGAGCATTGCTGCTCACATAATTGATAACCCTTCATCACTGAACACACCTATAGTGGGGCTCACCCCAGTAACCTGGCCAATATTTACCACTCAACCATCATCACTAAGGCAGATTATCTGACTATTATCTCATTGTTTTTTATGAGAACTTGCTGAGTTCAAATTGGTTGTTGTGCTCCATACAACAGGGGCCACATTTCAAAAGTAGTTAATTGTCTGTAAAACACTTGGGGATGCCCTCAGATTTTGAAAGGCACTGTAGAAATACCAGCCAGAGGAAATGATCTTTCCCTAATTAATAGAAGAACCCTTAATTTAAAAAAAAAATCTTCACTCCCTTCTCTGCTCCAGCGGAAATAATCTCAGCATCTCCAGTCCCTCTACATAATAGTAGTTTCCCATCCCTGGAATAATGGTAAATTCTCTGTGGATTTAATGCCCATGCGGCCATAACCACAGATAGTGCTCTAACCATCATTTTGTAAAGATACGTTGTTGCTTCTTGTACTTTATATCACTATTTATAAAATCTATAATTGTATTGCTTGATTTAAAAACATTTTCCAACCACACTCACTTTAAAAAATGTACTTGAAGTTAGTTCATCTATACCTTTCAGTGTCCACGAAGTGTACACATTCTGGCCCAAGTTTATCCACTTTAAAGAACAGTTGACACATCTGTCCATCCTGCCAACCTGTTTTTGTCTGTCCATCCTGCCAACCTGTTTTTGTCTGTCCATCCTGCCAACCTGTTTTTGTCTGTCCATCCTGCCAACCTGTTTTTGTCTGTCCATCCTGCCAACCTGTTTTTGTCTTCCTGAAGTCTTTTACAGTCCTTCTCGCTGCTTGCCAAACTTCCCACTTGTGTACCAAAAGTAAATTGATTGTAGTCTGTACACCGAAGTAATAACCATCTATATATACACCAAAAAAGTAAAAGTGGACCTAATTCAGATCCATCAGATATACCACTATGATATACCACTGGTTCCAGTCTGAACAACCATTTAATGACACTTCAACTGATTCCCATCAGGCAAGCTATTTTCCATCAAAATTAAAGCAAGAAGGGTCATATGGACTTGAAATGTTAACTCTGTTTCTCTCTCCAGATGCTGCCAGACCTGCTAAGTTTTTCCAGCATTTTCTGTTTCTATTTCTACTTTCCATCAAAGTTGTTACATTTTCTCTTATAGCATATGCTTGATTTATTTTCCCAAAAAACCTTGACTAATTTTTTTTGGCTATATTGTTCAGAGATCTGCACTAATTCTGCTCTCTTGCACATGCTTGATTTTAATCATTCTTTTGGCATCTATACCTTCAGCTCCCTAGGCCATAATCCTCATTTTTCCTTCTCTAAAGTGTTCTTTAAACAGCTCATGTGGCTCAATGTCAAATTTTGTTTGATAATGCTCCTGTGAAACATATTCGAATGTATTATTACGTTAAAGGCACTATATAAATGTATGTTTTGTTACGTCTAGGTAGTCTTTTCCTAATAAGCGTAAAGGAATCACTTAAAGAAAAGATGCCTAAGGTATAGCTTGTTTGAAGTCACTTTATGATCAGAAAGCACAACTGAAGCAGAGTAGAAATCAGATCTTTAAACCATTAAATACTTTCGTAAGCCAAGTGCTCTAAATAGGCTTATCCAGGTGTCAAATAGAGGTTAATTGCTGCTGCTCAGTGAAGTATGTCTTTAGACTGGCAACTGCATGTAAATACTCAACTTCTCCCCTTAAAAAGGAGCAAGACTAATCAAGGTCACCAAAAAGCTGGAAATAATTGTTCAGTTGTGGCATTTTCCTACTTTAGAAATGTGGTACTTTAGTTAAGCAAGTGAATAGCAAAATACATAATGCATGTTTGGCAAGCAAGTTCTGAAAATACACCAGACACCTTTATTGTCAGTAAATATTGTCGATTGTGCACGCCCAGTTTCATTTATGGCATTGGTATAAGGTGACTCTACTATGAAATGTGGGTATGGTAAAGGATGCTCAGAATCAGCTGGATGGATAGAATGACAAATGAGTGGGTTAGGTCAAGGGTAGAAGCTCAGTAAACAGGAGAAATGCCAGCACAGTTAAAGATAGCCAAGTGTGGGCATTGGAAACAAATACCTCAACCTGGCAACAACTGAAGGAGAAATTGAGAGTTAAAACAGAAAGGAGGAAGAAAAATTGGATGGATTGATAACACCAAGATGTGGACTGAGGGAGAAGAAAGCCAGATAAGAAGCAAGACAATGTCAATGGCCCTACTAAAGCAATGGTGAAAATTGAACAAATGACCCCATGTCACCATAAACGCAATCACTCGGTTACTGCAGATGAATCCCAATGCCTCATACCCTAAAGAACTCTCTGCAGTCAAGTTAACGCTCTCCCTCTGACAACTGAACTCCTCACATCTATGAACACCTGTCCCAATACATACCAGCTGATCTTTTACTGGGGCTAGTAATGCTTGCCACTCTTAAGGCTTGTGGCATTTATGTGGGCTCTGACAAGATCAAGTTAAGCCTGTCCAAAGCTAAACCAAAGTACAGTGTGGCAGCAACATTTTCACTCAGTCAGCTGAGCTCCCAGAATGGCTCAACTTCTTTGCTGGATTACAGTTATTGTCCTTCCATCACCCTAGTGCAACAAATTATTAATTCTCTTGCTCTTAGGAGCAAAGAGGTGGCCAAGAGAAGAAGAGATAATAAAATTTTCATTATTTATAAAACCGCAATGAAGAAAGAGATACCTTTAGTTAATGCCTACTTTGGATTGAGTGTGAAAAATAATGGCATTAACTCAAGTTCTTACTTTTTTCTGGTAAGACACTGGACTTAAAAGAGGATATGCAAATATTGACCAATTGCCATCTCACAAGAAATGATAAGGTTGAAAAGTAATATCACAATGGTTTTCATTTTGCAGGAACCAAACATTAATCTATTTTATTTTACCATTATTGAATGTATCTCTACCAAAAAGAAAACAGTAATTCTTTGGCTAGTAGCCAAGTCAATGACTGTTAGTTCCCCTCCCATCCAGTCCATTGTTCCTCTTTTCATTTTTTCCACTCATTGATTTTATTCACTAGTTCCCGTTCAGTTTTCCAGCATGGTTGCTCTTTACATACCCCTTTTATGCCAGCTGTTATACTCTGTACCACCCTTACTGAATGCCAGCTTCCACAGCAGCTCCTGTTGATTTCTTCATCTCCTGCTTAGCTAGATCTTATGCCTTTCATTTCTCATAGCCACCACCATGTACTCAAGTCAGCTCCTGTTGCATTTCCCCTTCTTTATGAGCTCCCACTGTTCCAGTTCCTGCTGTTCTCCCCTCAGCATCAACTCCTGCTGGCTATTCCAACTCTCCACTTTTTAGTGGAAGCTTCACCTGCTCTTCTTACTTACCCTGGTATCCAAATCCACTGTTCTCCCTTCTCTTACCAAAGGGCAAGAATGGATGAAAACAAACATACAATATATAAAGAAACAAGATAACAAAATTCAGCAGGAGCAAAAAAAAAACACTAGGTAATATTAAGAGAAAGAGAGGCATAGGAAAAATTGTTTTTATTATGACCTTAAGTTTTTCTCAAATATTTCACAATGAACTCCACTGGAGATCTGCATGTAAGATGCTTGAGGGCTCCTGTTCTCCCACCCTTCAAGCCAGCTGGCCCTGGTTACTAGGCATTAGACTAGATCCAAAATCAACAGAATCAGTTAGACCTGTGGTTATCTACCAAGCACAAGACTACAGATACAGAAACAGAACTTCCGTTGTGAGCAGAGTCAAAGATAAACTAGTTAAAAGATATATATTTGAAAGTTTGTACACGTGTATTTATTGACAGCAAAAAATAAACCCTTCCATAAAGGAATGGAGCATGTCAGTTTTATTAGTCGTGTCCACAGATGGGAAAACTGCCAGTGTAACACCCTTATTCAAAAAGGGAGGGAGACAAAAAAACAGGTAACTATAGGCCAGTTAGCTTAATATTCATCATTGGGAAAATAATGAAGGATGTAAAGCAGAGCATTTAGAAATGCTTAATATAATCAAGCAGAGACAGTATGGCTTCATGAAGGCAAAATCATGACAAATTTATTAGAATTCTTTGAGGGTAACAAGCAGGGCAGATAAAGGGGAACCGATATATGTAATATATTTGGATTTCCAAAAGGCGTTCAATAAGGTACTTAAGATAAGAGCCCATGGTGTGGGGGTAGTATATTAGCATTGATAGAGGATGGCCTAACTAATAGAAGGCAGAGTTGGGATAGGAGGGGCATTTTCAGGATGGCAGTCAATAACTAGTGGAGTGCCACAGGGATCAGTGCTGGCCCACAATTATTTGTAATATATATTAATGATTTGGATGAGGGAAGTGAATGTACTATCGCCAAGTTTGTGGATGACAAAAATAGGTGGGAAGGCAAATGGTGAGGATGACAGTCTAGAGGGATATAGACAGGTTAAGTGAGTGGGCAAAAACTCAGCAGATAGACTATAATGTACGAAAATGTGAGGTTACGCACTTTGGCAGGAAGAATAAAGGAGCTGAATATTACTTAAATGGAGAAAGACTGCAGAAAGCTGCAGCACAGAGGGATTTAGGGATCCTTGTGCAAGAATCACAGAAAGCTAGCATATTAGTTCAGCAGGGAACAGGGAAGGCAAATGGGATGCTGGCCTTTATTTCAAAGGGAATGGAGGATAAAAATATGGAAGTCTTACTAAAACTATACAAGGCATTAGTTAGACCACACCTGGAATACTGTAACAGTTTTGGTCTCCTTATCTAAAGAAAGATATACTGGCATTGGAGGCAGTCAGAGAAGGCTCATTAGTTTGATCCCGGATATGGAGGAATTTTCTTAAGATGAGAGGTAGCGTAGGTTGGGCCTATACTCATTGGAGTTAAGAAGAATGAGGGGCAACCGTATTGAAATATATAAGATTCTTAGGAGGCTTGACAAAGTAGATGCTGAGAGGTTGTCTCCCCTTGTGGGAGAGTCTAGGACCAAAGGGCATAACCTCAGAGTAAGAGGTCGCCCATTTAAGAGGGATTTCTTCCCTCAGAGGGTAATGAATCTGTGGAATTCTTTACTGTAAAGGGTTGTAAGTATATTCAAGGCTGAGATAGATATTTAATCAGTAAGGGAATCAAGGGTTATGAGGAAAAGACAGGAAAGTGGAGTTGAAGGTTATCAGATCAGCCAAGATCTCACTTAATGATGGAGCAGACTCAGTGGGCTGAATGGCCTGCTTCTGTCTTATGGTCCACAAGATGATAAAGTGTTATAAATTTTACTCCTATTAAATTAATTTTCTTAGAGGTTGATTAGTAGACCTTTAGCAGTCAGATAATATTTTGCAGGGTTTTTCTGTAACCCAAGTGCAGCATTATATTGTTCAAAGATTCCTTTGCTTGCCATCAAAATTGTAAAAAAAAATTACTTTAACAGGATTTAAGTTGATCATGGACATAGGCAAATGTAGCAAGTGATTTGTTGGATAAGTTTTAAGATCAACTGTCCTTCAAACCACAGGAAATTGCATCACATCTACCATAAAAAACAGCCCACAATAGTTCTCAGAACTACAAAGTTTAACTTGTCAATGCCATTTATGGTGAACTTGTCCTCTTCAAGTAATAAGGAAGGAATAAAAATAAAGGACATCAGCATTTACATTATGGAACAAATTCCCCAATTAGTTGAGTGGAAAACAAGCTTTAAATTGAAGCACAGAGTAGAGTTTCATAATGTGTGATGAGCTAATGAGGAACATATTGTTAAACAAATTAGGTTTTTAAAATAAAAGGAATACAAGCCTAGAAAAATGGCCATGCTGCACCCATTTTTTAAAGAGCTAAAGTGTTTAAGCATCCAATTGGGCAAGCAGGAAGTGCTGTGCCCCCATATTGGAGTGGACAAAAAATGGTGTCCTGGCGCAAGCCTGAGATAGATCATTCTACGGCTCTGTCGTCTTCACTATCCATGAGGTAATATGCACATGGCTAAACAATTCTGCCCATGAAGAGAGTGGCAAAGTTGAAGCCAATATCTTGGAAACTAACCACTGGCTATTCAACATTCAAGATTACACATTTAACTTGTAGAAAACTGCTGGCATCAGTTCACACGTGAATGCTTCCATTTTGGAACAGTGCATCAGCACATCAAACTACAACCCATATTGCAGTGTTTTAATTAATGAATGGTTATTTAGAGCCAAGAGGCTTTTTAATACATCATCCTGAACTGCAGGGCACCCTTCACAAATGACTAGCCTTTGGAAAAAAAAGAGCATCCTGTTGCAATTTCCAAAACTAACGTAAAAAACATTTTTTGGTTTAGGTAAACTTTGAGATCATTCACTTTGGCAAAAAAATTGTCTTACTCAGCAAAACCTCACTTCATGTATAATGAAAATTGGACAAGCACACAATTTCACTGGGATAGGGACTGGAACAGTTTCTTACCCCCCACCCCTACCATCTGCATGCAGCAACAAATAGGACTTGCTAATAAACAGTCAACGAATACTCTCATCAGGATCTATGGATCTATGGAAAGAGAGAAATAGAGTCAACGTTTCAGGTCATCAACCAGAAATGTTAACTTTTGCTCTCTCCACAGATGCTTTTATTTCAGATTTCCAGCATCTGCAGTATTTTGCTTTTGTCTCAGCACAAGCGGTTCACACCACACAGTATACCTGGCTCTCAGTGGAGAGATATCCAATTACTTTATGGGCCTCAATTTGCACATCTAGGAGTTAAAATATAAGTAACAAGGTGAATATAGCTAAGCACTGCATGCCTTTTTAAACTTTTAGAATTCTTACATGTTTCCAGAGTTGTAGTAAAGGGTAAGAGCAGCAGTACTGGACTGTTACAAGACAAGAAATCCATTGAGCACATCTACTCCAGAATAGCAGTAAAGACATTAAACATTCTTATGGAAAATTAATCAAAATAAAATCCTTGTATGTTCTTCATCTATCTCCTTATTCATCCTTTTCTAGTCTCAGCTTTATACTTAAATCTCTTAAATCTGGGAGAAAGAAACAGGCCCAATGAGCTTCTACCAGGAATAATAAACATGAGATCTCCAAGTTGTAGAACAGATGCTGTGGAGGAATTTTTGTGCCTTATAATCGAGGTGCTTTCACCAATGTTAAAGTGGACAGCAGTGATTCCTACACTCCTATATGCTTCACAGACTTGGACGACCTACAGCAGGCACCTCAAAGCACTGGAGAAGTACCACTGGCAGTGCCCTCAAAAGGGCCTCCAAATCCAGTAGCAAGAAAGGCAGTCCAATAGCAGCATACACTCGCAAGCCAACTTGCCCAGTATCAAAGCGCTAATCACTCAAAACTAGGTCTGTTGGGTGGGTCAGTTGCTCATATGACTCACACCAGACACTCAAAGCAACTAAAACAAAAACAGAATTACCTGGAAAAACTCAGCAGGTCTGGCAGCATCGGCGGAGAAGAAAAGAGTTGATGTTTCGAGTCCTCATGACCCTTCTCGAAACGTCAACTCTTTTCTTCTCCGCCGATGCTGCCAGGCCTGCTGAGTTTTTCCAGGTAATTCTGTTTTTGTTTTGGATTTCCAGCATCCGCAGTTTTTTTGTTTTTAACTCAAAGCAACTACTCTATTCAGAACTCTCTCAGCAGGAGACTCCCAAGAGGGCAGCAACAATGCTTTAGGGATGTCCTTAAAGTGTGACTGAAGATGTCAAACATCTTTGCCGATTCATGGGAGACCTGGTTTGTGACTGACCAAAATGGAGGTGGTTTATTCAGGAAACATCAAGACACTGTCAGGAACGTGCAGTGAAGCTGAGGCTCAGAAACCTCCAAACAACCTATCTACCCAACCCTTCAAATATAACCTGCCCACACAGAGTCTGCAGGTCGCACATTGGACTCAGGCATTTCAGAGCCAAATTGAACTGGTGCAGAAGCAAGTCATCCTCGATCCCAAGGGACTGCCTAAGAAAAGAGTTAAGATTAGTTCAGCCAAGCCATAATCATCTTAAGTATCACTAGGGGAAAGCCATCAAATTTTGTTTGAAAAGTACTGTGCAAAAATCAGTTACTTTAACTGTTCGAATATAGAGCTGAACTTCAAACAATCTGTTTCAATTGTGTAGAATTTCAGGGAGGCTTTGATATATTTTGAAAAACTCTTACCACTGGAATGACATGAGTGACACCATCCCCACTGTCTATAACCGTTCCAGTCAGCGTTCGCTCTCCAACTTGTCGAGATGTCCATGAGGCAGCCAAAGCAAGGACAGCCTGAAGATAAACCAAAAATACTAAAGGGTTGTGTTTCAATCCTAAATGAAAAATATTTAAAACAAATTATATTGTAGCTAACATTACTACTTTAAAAATGCATACAATGTGCAAGGACTTAGCTTAGGCTAACTTCTAAATAACAGAGTTTTGATTTTCATTGTTCGTGGAGAAGCAATATGAAAGTAGTACTTTTAAAATATCTGAGAAGCCCACCTTCTCGAAGTTATCTAGACACTATGGTAGAGAAAAACAATCTTTTCTCAATTTTTCTGGCAGCCTGGGTCAAGGGAGCTAATGCATTCTGACTAAGACGGAATGATATATTTGACCAGTCCCAGATCGGAGTGCGAATTCAGGGATGGGGAAGATGCACACAAGTGACAATTATAGTATGGAGTTCAGACCTAATAACATACCGAGTTAAATACCTGCTTTACGATGAAATAAACAGAAATGATGAATGAATTGCTATTAACTATAGATGGTGCCAGGGTGGGGAGGGGGGTCCAGTCAGTTTAAAAGAAGAGCAGGAAAGGAAATTGAGAGCTTACAAAGTGAGAAACGCTATTGGAGAAGTACTTCAGATTAGAAATCAAACCACAGCAAAACAGAAACTGTGAAGGCCAGTTGCCTTGCAGTTAAAGAGGAAACTATAAATGCTTGCACGAAGTACAAAGCCGGATAAACCACTTTTCCTTTGCTTTCACACAGCAACAGGGAAATGACATTCACTAGAGATGCTATCCTACATGAAAAGCACTGAAGTTTAAGATGAGTGTGGGATGGTTACAATAGGAAAAAGTAAGGCAGTTGCCTGTCTCAAGGGTGAAGAATCTCCTGCCACATAGAGACCAGAGAATTGTAAGAAGATAAATCAAGATTGAAATCTTCAGCAGTGTTAAGCAAAGCCTATTCTATAAAACATTATCCAGCAAGCCTATTGTACTCATCAACATAGCACCAATGACAGAAGTACCTAATAATAAGAACTTAATGAATTATAACAAGATACCAGCACTCTTTCATCCCTCTAAAAGACTGTGAATACAGAAAGAAATCTGATAAAGGAATCAGAGCCATTGTAAAGGTCGTTATTATCAAGGAACGACATTTCTCAAGTAATTTCTCAGCAATTTGTGAAAATGGCTGTGGCCTAATGTCCAAACATTATTGCTGCTGAATTTGAGACTATATTTGTCTTAGAGACAGAGATGGGGAACATATCAAGCCGCACTAGGTATAGCTATTAATCATCTGCTGTTGGGCATATTGGAGTGGAAAATGTTGACAAGTGAGAGCCAAAGGTTCAAGTGAAGAAAAACCCAAGACAGAGAGGTTTGCAATCTTATCAATGGAGCGGTTGTACTTCATAGAACAGAAAGACAAAGTTACAGCCACAGGCACCAGGCGACAAAGTTACAGCCACAGGCACCAGGCGACAAAGTTACAGCCACAGGCACCAGGCGACAAAGTTACAGCCACAGGCACCAGGCGACAAAGTTACAGCCACAGGCACCAGGCGACAAAGTTACAGCCACAGGCACCAGGCGACAAAGTTACAGCCACAGGCACCAGGCGACAAAGTTACAGCCACAGGCACCAGGCGACAAAGTTACAGCCACAGGCACCAGGCGACAAAGTTACAGCCACAGGCACCAGGCGACAAAGTTACAGCCACAGGCACCAGGCGACAAAGTTACAGCCACAGGCACCAGGCGACAAAGTTACAGCCACAGGCACCAGGCGACAAAGTTACAGCCACAGGCACCAGGCGACAAAGTTACAGCCACAGGCACCAGGCGACAAAGTTACAGCCACAGGCACCAGGCGACAAAGTTACAGCCACAGGCACCAGGCGACAAAGTTACAGCCACAGGCACCAGGCGACAAAGTTACAGCCACAGGCACCAGGCGACAAAGTTACAGCCACAGGCACCAGGCGACAAAGTTACAGCCACAGGCACCAGGCGACAAAGTTACAGCCACAGGCACCAGGCGACAAAGTTACAGCCACAGGCACCAGGCGACAAAGTTACAGCCACAGGCACCAGGCGACAAAGTTACAGCCACAGGCACCAGGCGACAAAGTTACAGCCACAGGCACCAGGCGACAAAGTTACAGCCACAGGCACCAGGCGACAAAGTTACAGCCACAGGCACCAGGCGACAAAGTTACAGCCACAGGCACCAGGCGACAAAGTTACAGCCACAGGCACCAGGCGACAAAGTTACAGCCACAGGCACCAGGCGACAAAGTTACAGCCACAGGCACCAGGCGACAAAGTTACAGCCACAGGCACCAGGCGACAAAGTTACAGCCACAGGCACCAGGCGACAAAGTTACAGCCACAGGCACCAGGCGACAAAGTTACAGCCACAGGCACCAGGCGACAAAGTTACAGCCACAGGCACCAGGCGACAAAGTTACAGCCACAGGCACCAGGCGACAAAGTTACAGCCACAGGCACCAGGCGACAAAGTTACAGCCACAGGCACCAGGCGACAAAGTTACAGCCACAGGCACCAGGCGACAAAGTTACAGCCACAGGCACCAGGCGACAAAGTTACAGCCACAGGCACCAGGCGACAAAGTTACAGCCACAGGCACCAGGCGACAAAGTTACAGCCACAGGCACCAGGCGACAAAGTTACAGCCACAGGCACCAGGCGACAAAGTTACAGCCACAGGCACCAGGCGACAAAGTTACAGCCACAGGCACCAGGCGACAAAGTTACAGCCACAGGCACCAGGCGACAAAGTTACAGCCACAGGCACCAGGCGACAAAGTTACAGCCACAGGCACCAGGCGACAAAGTTACAGCCACAGGCACCAGGCGACAAAGTTACAGCCACAGGCACCAGGCGACAAAGTTACAGCCACAGGCACCAGGCGACAAAGTTACAGCCACAGGCACCAGGCGACAAAGTTACAGCCACAGGCACCAGGCGACAAAGTTACAGCCACAGGCACCAGGCGACAAAGTTACAGCCACAGGCACCAGGCGACAAAGTTACAGCCACAGGCACCAGGCGACAAAGTTACAGCCACAGGCACCAGGCGACAAAGTTACAGCCACAGGCACCAGGCGACAAAGTTACAGCCACAGGCACCAGGCGACAAAGTTACAGCCACAGGCACCAGGCGACAAAGTTACAGCCACAGGCACCAGGCGACAAAGTTACAGCCACAGGCACCAGGCGACAAAGTTACAGCCACAGGCACCAGGCGACAAAGTTACAGCCACAGGCACCAGGCGACAAAGTTACAGCCACAGGCACCAGGCGACAAAGTTACAGCCACAGGCACCAGGCGACAAAGTTACAGCCACAGGCACCAGGCGACAAAGTTACAGCCACAGGCACCAGGCGACAAAGTTACAGCCACAGGCACCAGGCGACAAAGTTACAGCCACAGGCACCAGGCGACAAAGTTACAGCCACAGGCACCAGGCGACAAAGTTACAGCCACAGGCACCAGGCGACAAAGTTACAGCCACAGGCACCAGGCGACAAAGTTACAGCCACAGGCACCAGGCGACAAAGTTACAGCCACAGGCATCATACTCCTTAAGCAGCATCAAAATTGGTTATGTTTTCAAACATTGTTAAATGTTTGCACTGAACAACTGGTCAATCATCTTGAACAGAATGGCACAAGAAGCGAACAAGAAAATTATGCTACTGAAATTCTGGTCTACTGAATAGGTCTCAATTAGTTACTTAGTATATACCCAGTATATGGGAAAGTCCAAAAAAGCACTGTATGGAAAACTTCTAGCAACTTTACCGATAAAATGTTATGTAAGAGAAAGCTTCACCTTACCTGAACAGCAATGTAAAGACCGGGCACGTTGAATGATTCAAACATGATCTCAGCGGTGTATTCTCTATTTTCTGGCGTATTTAATGGTGGTTCAGTCTGTTGAAGATATCATTCAAGCCATTTAGCAAATTGCAGCTGATGTATCGTATTCGTTCAAATGAGGAGCCGAGGAATTAAAATTTTCTATTGGGCTAAGTATATCAGTAAGTAAATTAATAAAACTATTAGTGCAGAGTCAATCTAGAGGCATTAATTAATAATTTAAACAAGGTCTTAACTAGATTGTAAAAGAGGAAATAGACGGTATTTGCTTTAGATTTGATCAAATAATTATAAAAACTAAAACCAATTTGATAATTTATCATATAATTAAAATCAATGTTCGATTAGTCTATCAGATCTAGAGGATAAAGTTAAAAATTACATACAAAAGGACAGTAAAACTAAAGAAGTCAGGTATTAATTTACTGAAAATTCAAGGGATTTTAGATAATAAGACTTAAGTAAAAACTTCAGTTAACCTCCCTATAAAAAGTGTTGTCAGCACAGGTGAAGTAGTTAATTGGCATAGCTGCTGAGTCTTCAGTTATTTACGTTGTAAGTTTAGCAGTTTGTTAGTAGTCTAATAAATAGAGGTATGGCAGGGCAGCTCAGATCCATGGGGCGGACACCTTGTTCCATGTGGGAGCTCCACAACACTTATCAAGGATGAGAGCCACATATGCTGGAATTATCGTCAGCTGAAACAGCTAGAGCTATGGAGTTGAGAGCTTGAACAGGAGCTTGCATCGTTCCACTGCATCTGCCAAGTTGGAACTTTCGTAGACAGCATGTTTATGTAGTGGTCACCCCGCAGCTTAAGGGTATGCAGGCAGATAAGAGAATGGGTGGCCACCAGGCAGGTAATGAAGGAACTCAAGTGCATCTCGCTCTCCAACCAGTATTTCGTTCTGAATACGGTGAGAGTGCTACATAGAAATCTGGTGTCTTGGTAATAACAGAGACCTGGTTTGAAAAGAAGAACAGGACTGGATACGAAAAGTTCCTGTATACAACATGCTCAGGAAAGAAGAGGTGGGGCAGCAGGACTGATTAAGGAGCTGATGTGCTCGAAGGATCAAGGACAGTATCCATCTGGTTAAAACTAAGAAACTGATGTACCATTACAATACTGGGCATTCTACAAGCCACCAACTAGTGGGAAAGATATAGTGGAGAAAACGTGCAGAGAAAATACAGAGAGGTGCAACATTATAAAGCAGTTAAATTGGGGGGGGGGGGCTTTAATTACTCCTATACAAACTGGAATAATTGGGTAAAGGGCAGAGAGGGGCAAGAAAGTTCCAGAGTGCGTTCGGGGAAGTTTCCAAATCAGTTTTTGCCAGTCTAGTGAGGAAGGAGGCGTTGCTGGATCTGGTACTGGGGAATGTGCTGAGTCAATGAATCAAGTGCCAGCAGGGGAACATTTAGGGCACAATGACCATTGCATAATAGGGTTGAGCTTAGCTGTGGAAAAAGACAAGGAACAATCCAGAAGAAAATTAATTGGGGAAGGGACAACTTCAGTGGGGTAAAAATGGATCTGGCCTAGCTAAAATGAAATCAAAGATAGGCAGGCAAAACTATAACTGAGAGGAGATCGTTCTTCTAAATTTCAAGAGGACACGGACAGGATAGCGGACTAGACAAAATAAATGAAATTTAATGCAGTGATGCGTGCAGTTTTGGTAGGAAGGATGGGGAGACACAATATAAAGGGTACAATTCTAAAGGGGATGCAGGAGAAGGACTTGGTGGTACAAATGCAAAAATCATTGAAAGTAGCAGGGAGAAAGCTTTTAATAAAGCATCAGAGATCCTGGGCTTTATAAATAAGGGTGAAGAACATAAACAATGAAGATGTGAAAAACTTGTACAAAACACTGGTTTGGTCTTAACTGAATTGTTGTTCCCAGTTCTGGGCAGCATACTTCAGGAAGGATGTGAAAGCTTTAGAGTGTGCAGAGACTTACCTCAGTGCTAATACTCAGTTCACATAAGAAAGATTCCAGGAATCAGATACTTCTGTAAAGTGGATGGGTTGAAGAAGCTGGAGCTTTTAGTAACAGAAGAGAAGATTTGATGGAGCTGTTCAAAATTAGGAGGGGTCTGTACAGAGGAGAGAGAAACCATTCCCACTTGCACAAAGATACAGATTTAAGGTGATTGGCAGCAAAAGCAACTCAAGGAAAATCTTTTTTTAAGCAGCGAGTGACTGCGACCTGGACTGCACTGAGTATGGTTCACTCGAGGCCTTCAAAACAGAATTGTTTAGTTATATGGACAGAAAAAAAAAATGGTACGGCTACAGGGAAAAGGCAAGGCCATGGGACTAGGTGAGTTTCTCTTGCAGGGAGCTGAATGGCCTCCTGCACTGCACCTGTTCTTTGATTCATGATTCTATGAATCTGCATGCTTCAAAACCCATTACGTCAATTTACTCCAGTGCTTGGACTAAAAAAGGTGTTTCTATGATATTTCAATGGTAACTCACTAAGTTATTAGATTAGAAGGCCATCAAGAATATCAGATTTGCCTCATCTCTGTTCACAAATGCCTATGGAGAACCTGAAAGATTATAACTTCAGGGTAAACACAATTCTACATTACTATCACTGTTCTGATGAAGGGTCATACGGACTCGAAACATCAACCGCACCCCTCTCTGCAGATGCTGTCAGACCTGCTGAGTTTTTCCAGGTATTTTTGTTTTTGTTCTACATTACTATACATTGAGTTAAGTTTATTTACAAACCAACTAATTGGCTATTTCAGAGCTCATGCTTGCAGAACTTCAGGCATACCTCAGTGCTAATATTCAGTTCACAAAACAATCTTGTTTTCTCAATTACACTGGTGTCTTTTTCTTCATGACCTTCCCAGTTAATAAAGTTCTATAAATATGAAATTATTTTCCTTTTTTAAATGAAAGCAATAGGAGCGATCTCCTTCACTGAGAACATGTTCCCAGGCCTTCATTCATTACTCTTTAGCTAACTGCAACATGCAATGTTGGCCCTTCAACTGAAACAGTTTACTATTGGACAACATACTAGAGCACTAATACAAAGTATTAATTAAGCTTTACATTTGAAGTTACTATTTGCATGCCAAGTGACACAGATTTATTTACCAAAAGGAAGTAATGGTCTTCTGGCTCTGCTCGAAGGTATTTAAAAATGACTTGTTCCATAAATCTCTCCATGAGATCCCAATCTTCAACTATGCCATGGCGAATAGGCCACTGTTGCAGAAAATAAAATTGCACATCAATTTGCTATTTTTAAAATATAATTAATGCCTCAACTAGATGACATATTAAAGGTCTATAGAAAGGTTAGGCATCTAAAACGTAACATTTCAAGTTTAACTGAAGAATCCAGTGCAGGTGATGTGTTTATTTTTGAAGTAGTCAGATAAGCAGGTTGTTGCACTAAGACACAATCCTTCAGTGCCTTCAAATATGCGTAGGCCCAAATTTGCTAGTAACTGGATTTTAAGCAAGCCTAAATTTATTTTACATAGGCTACTTACAGAGAGCAGACGTTCTTAATCATACTACTGATGATTGTGTAAGCAACTTACAGTAAATTTAGATTTGAAAAGTAAATTTTATCAAGTCTAATTTATTCTCCACCTAGGTACAACCTAGCACAGCAGCCATTTCAGTCACAAAACAAGGGATAAAACTGGCCACAATCTTCCGTAAAATTCCTACAAGTTTACATTTTTTTAAATATTGAATGATCTTATGACATGACCATAATCTCAATGAGATGCGCAGAATATTTCATTAGCAAGCATAACTGTATAACCTTCTAAACTCCCAAGTTGTTATTATTCTAACATATCAGGTATTCTCCCATCAAAATAGCGTTTGTAAAAGGACATTGTAAAAAAGCTTCCAGTTTCCTTGAAAGTCAATATCATGGCAAACACTAATGCTAATCTCAACGCTTTTTATTTTCATTGTAAATGAAACATGTTTGTGACATAAATGTGGATACATATAACTACTAAACTTGCCTTTGTTGCATAAGTAGGTTTATCTATTGCTTCATCACCTATGAAGAAATCCAAATCATCAACTCCTTTCATCACCCTCCTTTGTGCTTGGTCACCAACTTTCGCAGACTCCTTGATGGCAATACCTTGGGATATAACGGAGGAAAAGAACAAATAATCTATCCAATGAACTGCAACTATTTATGCAAAGACAAATACACAAAACAATCACTTCCAAAATTCAATGTTTCAATGATGCATACAATTTTAAGATAATTGCACTTTTCTTTTTAAATTTACATTTTGTGCAAAGATGCCCCAGATGCATATACACATCATACAGCAGAAGCCAGAAACAAATTGCACTAATTAGAAATCTTCACGAAAACCTATTTGAAAACAACTTTGAACCTGCTTGGAGTGCGGTTTTGAAACTCTGATACTTGGCATTAATATTCCACTTAGGCCTTTTGGAAAAATAAATAAGTACTGCATTTATACATTTATGATAAATCAGAAAAATAAAACTAGCTCAAAGGGCATTCAGGATTGGAGTGTAATATTACATAAAATTACTAGGCACAAGAAAAATTACAAACTTTAGCTTTTGAAAACCAATCGAACATGACACTAACAGTAGCTGGCACAGACAAAAATTAAATCTACAAATGCTGGGAAAAGATTTGAAACATCAATAAGTTGCCTTTTCTCTTTACAGAAGCTGAGTGACCTGCTCTTCAAACTGACTTAATTTTAAAATATTAACCCGGCCAGAATACAGGAAGGGAACTATTTCTACGTCAACTTGGCTACTTTATAAAATTAGGATGCTTATTTTTAAAATGGACAAGGTTTTACCCTGACTAGCCACGAACCATACCAGAGGGATTTCTAACCTTCAGAAATTAGCAGGCACCTCATTTTCTTTAAAGAAGTGCTAACGCCCTCAGTGACACCAGACAATTAAGTTCTAAAGAAATGCAGCAATCCCCTTTACATTTCTAAGGCAGAGCTCCGACCAAAGGAAGCAGTATGTCTGCGAAGAACAAAAGGGTCCCCGACTCCTATTAAACGCCTCAAGATTCCAGACCTGGGAAAATAAATTATTTGTCCAACACCAAGGAGAAGTGGGAGGTATGTCACATGACCTCCCCAAACTGCCAGAATATATAATATTGGCATGTGGAACTAAACTCAGGCAGTCTACCATTTTACCATCTAACAGGTAGCAGCAGAAAAACAGATAGCCCAGGTAAACCGCCTAGCCCTCATCTACACAGAACTACTGGAACATTGGAACTTCTGTATCTGTGCCTTTAAAATGAATTCATCTCTATGTGCCTCTTCCCATCATGGAAGTCCTCGCTTAAGGGAAAGACTGATCACCCTGAAACAGTCAGCCTGCTACCCTCTGAAGAAATGCGCCATTGGGATTTTGATTCTGGACTCAGATGAAACCATAACTTTTAGTTTTATTGTGGACTTGCCCTGTACCCCTTTCTTTCCCTTATTCCTCTTTTATTGTATAAGTGCAGAGAGGGGCGGACATTGCAAAACTCCTTACCGCATTGTGTGCGCAAATTAAACCAATCCTCTTATTTTACCTTATCTCAAGTTTGCTGTGGGGTTATTAACAGAGGATTGGATCACTCTAAACCGAAGGGCTGGGGAAAACACACCCCCACTTATAAAGGGGGAAAATCAGAAATCCAAAATGCCTATTTACAGATGGGTAGTGAGAGAAGAAATCAGGGCTGTTTAAATTACTCCCCCTCCTGTCCGTAACAATATTAAAACCATTCCTCGCACATTAATTTATTTCGGTTTGAACTTGTGTTCACCTTCGCTTTTCAATATGGCGAAGGGGAGAAGAAAAACAAAACTGGTCTGAGCATTTATAACCTTTAGACAATTTACAATAAATAAAATATGATCTTTTCCCACTGAAGTTTAAAACATTTTTGCTACAGCAACTGCTGGAGGACCAGCCTGACAATTCTTCATTTCAATTCAAATATATTTAGGCGCAAATGCTTCATAAAAGTCTGTCAGACAGTGATCATATATGAATATCTCACATCTGACAATGTCAACCCTTAACGAGTGGTCACAATTATGAACCATACACACACAAATGAAACAGTGCACAAATCCAACATTTGAAGAATTAAAATGGATTATAACTTCCCACTTAAATGATTTACATATAGTGAAACCATTTCCTGTAATAACTTACAAGGTTTAAAAAGTTCACATCTTCAATTACTGTTATAAGAACTGTGTGCATCTTGAAAAATAAGGCAAAACCCTAAAGTTGCAACATGCTATTATGTATATTTTAGCTGGTATAAATTACCTACTGCAAGAATTTTGATCTTGGTTAGTTGAAACCTCAGTACTTTTAGAGGTAAAGTGAAGGAAATGGGTCTTAGAAAACTGTTCCATGGTTCATCATATTATGCAAGTCCATTACAAAACTACTGGTCTGTTAGAACATGTTTAAACCTCTTCTCCTGAAGATGGTATGCATTGTTCCAAAGGTTCTAACCTTTATTGTTCAAACTCACAAATAGGTGCAAGGGAAAAATAATGGAAGGTGTTTCGGCCCTTGGATTATTATCTCAGGAAAACAGTCAATCCCTTTAGGAAAGGATGAAGCAAGGAAGAAAAATAAGTGGAAAAAGGAAAAAATGAACATTAAAGAGGGTAATCATAAATGGGAACTTTTCAGACCAAAATAGATTGAGAGAGTATCCAAGGACTTTTGGATCCATCATATTTTCAATAATTGATACTAATACCTTGAATGTCTATTGCTGAGAACCTGAAGGACAGGCTGGGCTTGATAGTGTTTTTTTCTTCTATATTTTTGCAATAAGGGCTACTGATCCTAACATGGCAGGTTGAATTAAAACCCTAATTGCCCTTGAGGTGGTGGTGGGGAGCTGTCTTTTTGAACTGCTGCAGACCACGTGGTGTAGGTGCACCCATAGTGCTGTTAGGAAGGAAGTTTCAGGATTTTGACCCAGCGACAGTGAAGGAATGGAGACATATTTCCAAGTCAGGATGGTCAGTGGATTGGAGGGGAACTTCCTTCTGGTGGTATTCCCATGTATCTGTTGTCCTTGTCCTTCTACATGGTAGCAGTTGTGGGTTTGGACGGTACTGCCTAAGGATCCTTGGTGAGTTTCTGCAGATGGTACACATTGCTGCCACTGTTCAGTGTGGAGGGAGTGAATGTTTGGGGATGGGGTGCCAATCAAGTGGACTGCTTTGCCCTGGATAATGTCAAGCTTCTTGAGGCAAGTGGAGAATATTCCATCACACTCCTGACTTGTGCCTTGTAGGTGGTGGACAAGCTTTGGGGAGTCAGGAGGGGAGTTTCTGCCACGGGGTTCCTAGCCTCTGACCTGCTCTTGTAGTCACAGTATTTATATGGCTAGTTCAATTGAATTTCTGGACAATGCTAACCCCCCAGGATATTCATAATGGGGGAATTCAGCAATGGTAATGCCACTGAATGTCAAGAGGCGATGGTTAGATTCTCTCTTGGAGATGGTCTTTGCCTGGCACTTGAGTACGAATTTTACTTGCCACTTGTCAGCCCATGCTTGGATATTGTCTCGGTCTTGATGCATTTGGAATGTCTATGATTCTTAACTTTGGACTTACAGAAGGCATTAGATAAATTCCCTCAGACTGTTAGCAGAAATTGAATCCCATTGAATTAAAGCCGCTGGGATTGAAGGCAAGTTATTGACCTGGTTAGGAAATTGGTTGAGTGGCAGGTGGCAGAGCAGGGATAATGGACAGTTACTCTAACTAGTAGGGTGTGACTAGTGAGTCCTGCAAAGATGTATGAACATAGGAGCAGGAATAAGCCATTTGGCTCCTCAAACCTGCTCCACAGTTTTGTCTGCTCTCCTCTCCTCCCCCCCCCCCCCAAATAACCCTTGACTCCCTTGCCTAACAATCTGCATTGGGGCCTTAACCATTCACCCTGTTAGTGATTTAGATGATGGATTGGAAAGCCACACATAGGCATTTGCCAATGACACAAAGACAAGCAGCAATGTAAGCAGTGTAGATGGTAGCATAAAGTTACAAAGAGATATGGATAGATTATGTGAACGGACAACTCCGGCAAATGGATTTCAAAGATGACAAATGTAAGGTCACCCACTTTGGGCCTAAAATGGAGATAACAGGATACTTTCTAAATGGACAAACATTACAAACAAGTGAAGATCCAAAGAGGCTTGGGGGTCCAGGTACATAGACCATTAAAATGTCATGAACAGGCACAGAAAATGGTCTAAAAGGTTAAAGAAATACTGGCTTTTATATCTAAACATGTAGAAGTTATGTTGCAGCTATACAAAATCCTAGTTAAACCATATCTGGAATACTGTGAGCAATTCTGGGTACTGCACCTTTGGAAGCATGTACTGGCAACATAGGTTTACCTAGGCTCCAAGGGATAAGCTGCAAAGAGAGGTTACACAAACCTGGAATTTAGAAATTTAAGGCATGATTTGATCGAAGCTTTCAAGATATTAAGAAAAGCAAGGTAGAGTGGGGTGGCACAGTGATTAGCATTGCTGCCTCACAGCTCCAGGGTCCTGGGTTTAATCCCACCCCAGGTGTCTGTCTGCATGGAGTTTGCACATTCTCCCAGCATCTGCACAGGTTTCTGTCAGGTGCTCTGGTTTCCTCCCACCGTCCAAAGACGTGCTGGTTAGGTTGACTGGCTACTGTAAATTGTCCACTAGTGCATATGTCTGTGTGTGCGCATGAGTGTGTGCCCTGTGATGGACTAGCATCCCATCCTGGCTGAACACCGCCTAGCACCCATTACCTGTCAGGATAGTGTCCCACTGCCGCCCTGAATTGGATGAAACGATTCTGGAAAAGGCGAGTGAGTAAGATAGGGTAGATAGAAACCAGCTGGGGCGCCTATGACTGGGGGCACATTTTTTAGAAGTTAGTGTCAGATCTTGATTAGGAAACATTAACACATAATGGTAGAAGTCTGAAACTCTTCACCAAACTTTAATTGATGCTAGATCAATTATAAATTTAAAACAGAGGTTGATAATACTTTTGGATAACAAAAAATCTAAGGGATATGGGAAAAAGGCAGGTAACTGGAGTAATGTCTCAGATCAGCCATTATGTAATTGAATGGGGGAAACAGATTTTAAGGCCTAAATAACCTACCTTCCTATTCTGAGAGGTGGATTCTACAGCAGAGAAACAATAACAAGCGTGCAATATTCTACATTTGGTTTGATTATGACCACTGTTGTAGCTATGAACCGAATCTGTTCACGGATGGTGGTCTGTATAAAGCATAAAATGTGAAAATATTCTAGCTCCACTGGAGCAAGGCTGTGCCCAAAGACTGCCCATGACCATAAAAAAGTGACTGCTTACATTTGCCACTGAGTGTACTACTGCTTTTAGGGGAGCCTTTGAAAGCCACTCGAGACTGTTCTCCACTCTTCTAGCAGCAACAGGGCTGTAATATAAAGAGGGCATCAGAACCTCCTCCCAATAAATCCCTTCAGGTTCTTGCGATCAAGAGTTGAAAAATTGATTCTTATAAACACAACAGAGAACTATAAAAGACTACAGATTAGGAGTGAATCATTTCTTCAATTTAAAGTAGATTATTTTGAAACAGACCACTAGCAAATATAGATCACATTTAAATATATATGATAAATTGGTCCTCTTTTGCTGGGTGCAATTAAAAGTAATGAAGGAATCAAACTTGTGCTTGGCTTGAACTGTAACACACCTACCAAGTAACATTGCAACCTCAAGTTTTTGCCCCACCCAACTAAAGAATTCAAAGAATTATTTTAGTAACAAAATGTATATATTGCAACAAATGTAAAAGAGGTTTCCATTACTGATTCTCCCTTCTACTTTTCAACTTTGGTGGGTAGCAAATGAAGCTCATCAGCCTGTAGATTATCTGACATCAACCAAGTAGATTCAAGGAGAAAGGATTATTTAATTAAATCAAGGAATACTGGCACTGTTCCTCCTCAGGGATGCAAGTGTCACTACATTCAACATTTAAATCTCCTGGTGCTTGTGGGTGGATTGAAATCTCTCTACACTTTTGGATTATGTTCATTGTTACTGGCAGCCACTTTGGATTTTAATTCATGGACATAACTAAGATTCACCTGGTTGTATTTATGATGCAGTCATATTAATCCTTGCATTGTTTTTTTTTGAAGAGTACAAAACTAACCTTTGAAGTCTGCCTTCAGCTGATAGCAACATTTTAATTGCTTTTATCTCCAAAATGGAGAGCGATAGCAAGCTAAAAAAAACAATAGCTCAAACAGTTTAAAATTGAGAGAAAAAGGTTAGAAAAGACAGGCTAGATCATTGTAGGTAGAAAAGCTATTAGTAAAAATGAACAGATAGAAAGAATGGGAAAGGGGGAAATAGTTTTCGTAGGATAGAGAATTTCAATGTATTTCAGTAGATTTGGGATGATATTACAGCAATAAAACCATGCCTGATATTAGAGTAGTTTTATTAAAAGAACTATTTTCACTGTCGTAACACATTAGCTGAACAGTTAAACTGGTCAGCAAAGGGCAATTCCCTGAATTAGCTGACAGTCTGAGATTTAACTTCCATTACATATGGCAGTTTTAACGAACATGGTTTAATTTCTAATCACGTTAGAGACCTAAATTGCATAAGTTTTACAGGTAGTTGTTTCAGGGCCACTTATTTTACATATGCTCAGTGCTGACAAAATAGTATTCAGTAAAGACTAAAAACCTAACTAAAAAAAAAACTAAGCAGTAGCCATCTCCTATGGAAAACTACATAGAGTATCATGAATGTAAAAATACCATATATTTGATAATAGAAACAGAAAATAGGAGTAGGCCATTCCACCCTTCGAGCCTGCTCTGTCATTCAATATGACCATGACTGATCTTAGAACAAATTAAGTTTACAGCTTAGCTTTGCATTAGAAGATAGATCTTTTTAAGCTTTTACTATTTTCTGTCATGATAGACACACCCAGTTGAATGAAGTTTTTGCGTGATCTAAAGCTACCTTATAAATCACAAGTCATTCCAAATTACCCTCTCCACCTTTTACATACAGTCTGCACTGCAGAGCAAGGAAAATGCAGAAATGTGATATCCCTATGTTGTTATTGCTGTACTCTAAGACTTGAACACAATCAAAGCCAACAGCGGTACCAAGAGAGGGCTGCATGGACGGAGATACCATCCTTAGGTGAGAAGTTAAATAAGGGCTTTGTGTCTGCTTATTATGCTAGATACAAGGGAAGCATCAAGTTTTCCTTGTCAATACTCCTCCCTCAATCAACAGGGCAATGAAAACAGACTCAGCTAGTTATTCATTTTGTCGTGTTATTTGTGGGGTCTTACTGCATGACAACATTTGCACAATGCTGGCTGCACAACAAAAGTAATATATTGGATGAAAAGTGCTTTTGAACACCATGGTGTCATGTTAAGTTGCCATATTAATCAAAGTTTCTTCATTCTTAATTATTGTATGCATCTACCTTTTAAATTTAATCTACATTTTGATAAACGCCATGAACCAGGATTTCACTTGTACATGGAGAAGGCATATAAAAGATCTGAATACAACTCATTTTAAATCAAGAGCAAATAGCTTTCCCTATCCTATATTTGATGGCAGAGGGGAAAATTGGCCTGAGAAAATGATTCAGATAAATCTGAAAGTTTGCACAATTTGCAAAGCTGATGCAATGACAATTATCTAAAGTTCACGCTACTGAAGTACACCAGAACGAAAGCCTGATCTATTACTAACAGCGCCTTCAATTTCAGTAGCTGTTGAACCCTAAAAAGTGGAAACTGTTACTTAAGATTTGAATTATAAAGGAGAGTGATGGATGTTTTCTTCAAAAATACCTCAAAAGTTAACAGGTTGGTTTTTCTACAAAGAAATCCGTTAAAAGTGCAGTTTAAAAGTACAATTCAGGAAATTTGGTTGTAGTCATATATGCAAGTTGTTTCCAGGTTTTATCTCCAATTTGCTCTAAGTTCACCAATCTCAGTTAAGGCAGCAGTTATACTACAATTAGCTTTAGTATCCTTGAGCTGGAGAAACAGAGGAAAGCATAAGTACAAGTGCACCAAAGCCAGAAATGGGCTCGGCTACAGTTTCCCTGCCTCTTCAACCCCTGTAAATAACTTGCTGACACTCCTGTCTAGGCTTTGGCAATAACAGCCATCTAAGCAACAAACCAGAGGGTGCCTGCTGCTCAAGCTAACAATCACAGCAAGAAGTGAGTGCCTTTTTGAAGGGCAGAAGCTTATTGAAAAATAAAAATGTTGTAAAGCTAGGGAGGCAGAAATTAGGACAGAGGAATTACAATTGTCCCCTTTCAGACATGCGGTTCCTCTTAGGGGTAAATACCAGTTTATCAGTTTCCATTCGAGATGCAGAAAGGAAACTTATTCAAGTAATTTTACACTTGATAACTTAGTGACACATGAAATGAGTGCTTTTCATTCTAAGTATCAATGTGATGATAGGGGATGTTCTGACTGTGGTGAGGATAAGACTGCAGGTTGCAACATTATAGAAGATCCACTAACACTGGTCAAGTGGATCATGCATGCCATTTAAAGATACAAATTGCTGATGTACATCTGCACGACTTCTCCTGATTGACCTCTAGAAGCCCTGACTTGAAACATTAGTGCTAAATATTATACAGCTGTCTGGCAGAATGTTCACATTGCACATAAGGGAAGTAGTTCTAAGTCACAATGAGTTGCCAACAGATTTTAATAATTAGTACCCCGCAATAAGTAAACATGCTGCAATCAATCTTAGCCTGTAGAAGATGCATTAAAGACAGAATCTCCGAAGACTTTATCAATCAGCTTTACCTCATGTATCATATAATTCTTTTACCTTATTGAACTGTACTTATTTCTAGGGATATTCTCTATAGCAGAGGCAATAACGGTCTGTAGCAGTTTTAACACAGCCCCCTTCCTTTCCAGGTGGGCGAGTTGAGTTTGATCGAGCATTATTTTTTCTAAATTCCGTACAGATTGTGAATTTACAGTTCACATCAAGCTTGTAAATACAGTCAGATATTGATAGCTCTTGTAACTGTTTCCATTGCCCAAGAAATCAGCATATTTGTTCATCTGAAGTAGCTGCACCAGAAAGGAAATATGGGTGTGATGTGTGTGCTATGAGTCAGTACATCTGTGGCCTGTTCAGAAATGCTTCTAAGCCTACATCATGAGTTTCAAGAAATAGTTTGCTGGCATGATGGCGTAAAGTTAAAATTGCATTGATAAAAGACTGAACTTACAGTAGGACTTTTGAATTGTCTATGGCTACTTAGGCAGGTTTCTGGGCCAAATGCTGTTATGTGCTTTTCCCCCACCGATTCTAATACAACTGCTTTCATGTTTCCACCCTCTTTTTAAGTATCATTGTCTTTTCAAAGATTGAACCAGGTTTCAAAATGCCATGTTGTTTGTGATCAGGAGTGTGTCTTGGGTTGTATAATCCCAAGACCAACTGTTACCCTATCAATAACACTGCACCCTGAATCATAGAATAGTATAGTACAGAAGGAGATTACTAAAATCCTGATGAGTCTAATCCCAGGGGATCCACCCACAAATTTGTGTTAAGCAAAGCTTTGCGAAAGCAGAGGCCCCATTCCCACAAGAATGCATCTCTTTGTAACCCAATATGCCTGTAAATGAGGTCTATGTCAAAACCAACAGATCCAAATGCCAAATGAAGACAGAGTAAAACAGCAAATGTTGAAAAAGTCCTCATTCAATTTGTTCACTCTTTACAACAGTCTGGCCTTGTAAAAGGCCAGAGTTTTACATTGAGAAACCTTGGGAGTTAGCTCTGGAAATGCTCCGTAATTTTTTGCTGGTGAGTGTGCTCTCTTCAGAAGTGTATGATAGAGTCCACCATGTCATCTATGCAGTCAGTCACGTTTTCAGTGTTTTTGTGCTACAGTGTGAAATCGCAGAGCATCTGTTGTCTTGGCGGCATTGGCTGGGGAAGCAGGTAGGCGAGTAGGCGGGCATTCATTGGACTCTTCAGGCTTATCGGCCTCCTTGGGTCCCATGATTTTGCACTCCTATAGTCTAACTCTGCTATGAATGGTCAGTGCCATCACATTATAAGCTTAGACAAATTTGGTTAATTTGGGGTTACCAGTGCGGAATTTTGGCTTATCACAAGCATCATTCTGAGATGTGCTATTCTGTTGGTGGGAATGATACATTGATTTCGACATAACAAGACTTGTGTTATCAGAGTTTTACTCATCGCCATTTCACTAACTTGGCATTCTCAGTGTCTCTCTCATATTTCCAAGGTAGGAACTATTGTACTTAGGGCCCAACTGCAACAGGCTAAACTGCTGCAATTTTATTCAAAATTTATAGAATCAATAGGAGAATACACATTGCATAGCACAATAAGTATAAAATTGTCCATATGGGATCAAACTTTCCTTTAATCTCTGGCATTTCTTCAGGCAGAAGTTTTTGCTGTTTTCAACAGTGCAATGCTTAGTTAAAAGGATCCCCTCCTTTTGCTAAAGGACTCATCAGCTTTGTTCTGTCAAGATTCAGATTCTCTTTTACCAGGGGAACTTTAATGCTTCTTTTTTCAAAAATGCCCTTCGATGTAATCAGACTGGTGAAATAGGTTGGCAAATGACAGATGAACTTTAATGTATATAAACTTAGTGAAGCATTTTGGTAGGGAGAATGGGGAGTGGCAAAAATTGGTGAAATTTTAAATGGGTACAGGGGCAGAGAGATCTGACAGTCCACATACATAAATTCTTGAAATTGGCTGTTTAAAAATACATCCAGGATGATTGGTTTATGAATGGCAAGAAAGTACAAAAGGAAGGAAGTTATGCTAGACCTTCAAGTCACTGTTTAAGCCCCAGCTGGAGTCTTTGGGAAGAATGTCAAGGTGTTTGAAAGGATGCACAGGAGATTTACTAGAACGATAGAAGAAAAGGGTTTCAGTTATCTGGAGACCAGGGATTCTGGAATTGTTTGCCTCAGCACAAGACAGTTAAAAAGAGATTTAATAGAGTGAACAAAATTATGAAATTTATGACAGAAGCAAGATACTGTGGATACTGGAAATTTTAAATAAAACAGCATTGGAAATACTCAGCAGGTCTGACAGCGTATGTAGAGAGAGAAATAAAGTTAACACCTCAAGCCAAATGCGACTTTTCTTCAGTAGACACTCTTCTGAAGAATCATATTCAACTCAAAACATTAAATCTGTTTCTCTCTCTCAGATGTTGCCAGAGCTGCTATGTATTTTCAGCACCTAGCTTTTAATTATAAAAAGCTATGTTTTGATTAACTAGATAGGGATAAATTCTACTGGCAGGAAGATTGGTAACCAGAGGACAAAGATTGAATATAATTCACAAAATAAATCAGCAAGACAGAGGCAGTTATGTTACAGTCCGGAATGCACAGAAAGTGTGGTGAAAGCAGATACAATAGTTAATTTCCAAAAAGGAACAGGTAATGTTTTCCTTTGAGTACACAGCAAGTCTATGGGGGAAAAGGCTGGGATGTGAAGAGCCATCTCTGGCATAGTAGGCCAAATGGGCTCCTCCTGTGTGATAAAATCCTTGATTAAGCTAGACAATGGGATTGCATGTTTGATATCCATTTCTCCGTTTATATCCCTCACTTTCATTTTCGTATACAACAGTCAGTTTGTTTTAAATATGGCAGGAATTAGAAATAAGATTATAACTTATCATGCCAGGTTGAATGCACACAAAACATTTCTAAGGAACATCCCATCTAATTCCCATAGACAGGTAAATCCACTTTGAAATGAAAGCACAATTGCATCAGTTGATGCCTATTATTTAATATGTTAAAAAAGAGTTGTGTGGTGGGAGCCAATGTGACTGAGCAGCATTTTAGATCTTTAGCAAAGCAAGTGGAATCCATCTTCAAATGGAGTCTAAAACTCTTTTTTGATAAAGGATACGTGTAAGCCTCACGAGTCAAACAACTGTGTTAGTGTTTCTTGTTATTTTCTTCCAAAAATCTGACATTTTATTAATAACCTGGCAGTTTTCAGAAATAGTCCCCAATTAAATGAAGCTTGCTTTATTATTAATGCCATAATCGAGATAGCTTATGACAGGACTAAATTATCTCAGCATTGGGAAATATATAAAGGCTAAAGTCAGAAGTGTGATGGAATATTATCCACTCACCTGCAAGTGTGCAGCTGCAACATTGTAGCTTAAAACTATCTTGGACAAAGCAGCCCACTTGATTGACACCCCATTCACCACCAGTGGACCAAGCTGCAGTGAGTACCACCTAATAATTCACTGCAGCAACTTGCTAAGGCTTCTTCAATAGCATCTCCAATATCCAGGATCTCTAATACCAAGGACAACAAAGCAGCAGGTGCATGGGAGCACCACCATCTCCGAATCACAGACCACTCTGACTTGGAAATATATCATCTTGACTGGGTCAAAAGACGAAAACTTCCTATCTAACAGCACTGTGGGACTATTTTCACCACATGGGCTGCAATGGATCAAGGTGGTGGCTCACCACCATATTTTTTGAGGGCAATTGCAAATGGACAATAAATTCTGGCCTCGACAACAACAGGCACGTTCCATTAATGGTAAGAAGAAAGAATGGAATGTCCACCATGCTCCACTCTCAAGTATCTTTTTACAATCGGTAAAGAAACTCGGAGGTAGAATGGCTTTCCATGGACCCCATATTAATCCTTTCTCACTGTTAAAGCAGCACACAGCAAGAAGCTGGGGATCACAAACCTTCACTTCTAAGACAGGCTCAATTTAATGTTCAAATTCTTCTCAATAATCAATGAAGAAATTAAATCTTGGAAATGGAAATGGTTAAGTGGGCAAGATCAGAACAATAATCTGCTGTGTGAAGGCCCATTTGCTTTTGGAAGCTGAAAATGAATATTTTTCAGTTCCTGCATTCAGGTTAATGCATAAAAAATTAACCCTGATGGGCCATAAATACTGAACTTCCCTAACTTGTGTAAATGGATTTATTTACATGAGTATTTCAGAGGATCTGCCCAACCACCTAACATTGATCAAATCATTTTAAAAATACAGGCAGCAACACAAGGGCTAGCTGCATTTCACTGAAAAAGTGGCTACAGCTTGATAATTTTATGCAATAACCATTCCTTTTTATAAAAGGAACTGTAAACTGAAGCCAATTTAAAAACTAAGTTATCAAGTCTCTTAGTGACCTCAGCAGGTAGTTGATATACTGTGTATACGTTCAAGTCTATAATATCTTAGATGTACAGGATATGCATGCTACAACCAAGACATTTAATATTTAACAGGTCTTCTATGGTATTGTTTGTGGTGACACGGCGGACATAATTTAAACAATGTACTCTTGTACAAAGGAACATACCATATAGTATAAGGGTCACTGATTTATTGATAACTGAAATTCCATCCTTTTTCCTTGACAAACTGTTACAGATGCTTTGAAGATTAAATTCTGCAATTCTAACCATTTTTCACAAAACTGTAAATGATTATATAGGTTACATATTTAAAATATGCTGCAGGCAACAAGCAGCCAGGAAGGTGGGTATGTAAAGGTTATTATTGGAGTATACTGTAAGATTTTGCAATTATGAGCAAGCGTCAGACTTTAATTAGGGAGTAATTCTGATGTTTGGAAATGCATGGAGAGCATTTATGATTTGTGGTGTGATTGGATGGAATGTCAAAATGATTTACTGGTTGATTCTTGGGGCCCCATGACAAAACACAGATGATGATATCTGTGGGGGCAGGAGATGGCAATAGAAAAAATACTTAGATGTGAAGCAGAGGGGAAGAGGGGAGATCTAGGGTCTTTAAGAAATGGAAATTTGGAACAGAGTCTCGTTATACTGCAGTGCTGTATTGGCAGTGGGGCGGGGGGGGGAGGGCTCTGAGATCTGGGACATGTTAAAAACTTAATTTTCAATATTAAAAATTTTAGTTACTGAGAAAAAATGGCAGGAGACTTATGTTTCAAAACCTATTTTGAGCAATTCAATTGTCTCCCCTTTCTTTTACTGGTAGGTTCCCCTGGTTGGCCATTCGAAATTGTCTTTTTTAATTGTTTCTTACTAGCATCTTTCTACCTCCTTCCAGGTTCCCTAAAAACAAACATGACAGCAAAAGTAGGAGAAACAATAAATGACAGTATAGCTAATATACCGAATATTTAATACATATCTAGCAACAGCAAATTTCCTGTAAAACATTATACATTTATATTAAACATTTTCACAAACCCTAATTGTTCCTCAGACAGCACTTTGATTACAAGCTTAACTAGCCAATTAGTACCATTCCACTTGAATTCAAAAGCCCAGATTAAAAGGATGGAATACCAAGATCAACCAAAAACCTTTAAAGCTATATTTCAACATTTTGCTCATTGCTTTACATGATTTGTTAAATGTTACTAGTTGAAGTATGAGATATAACTCCACTCCCTTTACAAAGTTGTGTCAAAGACAGTGTTACAGATATATTAAAAGTTTTGCTTTATACTTTTACTAAAAATATTCTGGTAAAACAATTTAAACTGCTCATGCAAGGGTAGTAAAGCACACATTTTTATACAAATTAGATACTTCAGTTTAATATTTGGTCGAGGGAATGGAAAAATCATACATTTGGCCATCTCTACTGATGCCTCTATCAGTAAGATTGTAGAAACTTTACTTTCGATCAAGATGTAACATTTTTTGTAAAGATTGATATACTGAACTCACATGATGGAATTATGAACTGTGGTTCTGTATTCCCAGCATACCCAAGCTTTGTATACCTGCAAGATGAGAAAAAGATATTTTGTTTCAGAAAATTATTCACAAATCCTTATTGCTAGAACTATGAAATTAAAACCTTACTTGACTTCTAATGCATATGTTTAAATAATTCTCAAAAATATTGCCTCAGCATCTTAAGGAACCCTAGTTGTGTCAGAAGTTTCCTCTCCCACTTTGTTTCTATTCAGTAGCTTGGCGTAGCCAAACAATCTTCTTTCATGCACAATGGTCTGAGGTGCATCTGTCATTCACAGGTTTCATAAGGACCAAAGCAAATCAATATTGCCAACATCTCACCCCCAAAGTACATGACAAAGTGGTAGGGACAAGCCCAAATTAATCCAGTTAACCAAAACGTCACTTGAGGATAGGATCGTAACTTGTACCTTCAGCAATGAAATCTAGCAGCTCAGGCAAATCTCACTTGAAATAAATACAGAAAACTCTGGAAACACTCTGGTCAGGTAGCTACACAAGAGTGGAATGCAGGGTTTGCAATTCAGGTTAATGACCTATTGCCTTTCCCTCACGTTGAAGAATTAGTCTTTAAACTCCACTCAATTGGTCCAGATGAAAAATGATTCTTTATGGGAATCTACACGGATCCTCATACTTTTAACGTCTTCCCCACCATTACCACATGGTCCAAAACTAACTCTTCCCTTCCTCTACTTCACTATTTTCATGACAAGGGATAGATTATCCACTAATATCTACTACAAACCCACTAATTCCTGTAGCTACTTTAATTTGTATCAGCACTTTCAATAGTTAGCCACTTACTACCTTTAGATTCCTGCCTTAAGAGCACTGAAGCCTAAATTTTCTGATTCTTATTAAATGGATAGAATCAATGGCATGGTTGTGAACTAACATGCATGAGGAGCATAGAAGCAGAAAATCAAAAACAGTCGCTTGATAATATAGAACTTGAGTTTTGCTGAAAAGATATGTTGTTGAAGCTTTTCATCTTGTACTTACTAGGACAGATGCAAGAATGCCAAATTTTAAAGGGAGCAACAATTTATATTGCACGAGAAAAGGGTGTTGACTGGTAGGAAAGTCAACTTTGCTTGGCCGAGGCATTGCCATGGAGAATGCACTCTGAAACTATTGTCCCCCATGCTTTTGCTTAATTCAAAAATTGCCTAGACATGGCAAGGAACCAGGCATTGTGCCTTTTTTGAATCCAAAATAGTTCCCTAGTGAAAAAGTGAAAGTCACCATAGTCCCAGAGGATTGTAGGATGCTCTCTTATTAGAGAAAGATGACTGGTGGTGAGTTTAACCCAAGGGTCACCACACCTCAGGTGAGGTTGAGAAGGCATGGAAGACCTCAGCCGGTACAGGAATTGAACCCACGCCGTTGGCGTCACTCTGCATCATAAACCAGCCGTTCAGCCAACCAAGCTAACTGACCCCCAGTTCCTTGATGCATTCTCCATGGCAATGCCTCGACCAGTCCACCAATGTACCAACCGTCTACCTACCTACCAACCAGCACCTTTTCCTCCCACAGTATAAATCGTTGCTCTTTGAAATTTGGCATTTTTGCATCTGCTCTGGTACGCGAGATGAAAAGCTTCGACAGGATGTCTCCTTTTTCAGCAATACTTAAAAGGCTAGTACACAGTTTGCTGATGTATACTGTCTCTAACAGAAGTGTTTAGAGAAATGAAACATCTGAGCATTTAAATATTTGTTACTTAGTCTCCAGGTTTTCAACTGGGGGGGAAAAAGGGCTTGAGAGTTTTAACTAATCTTTTCATAATTAAGCACTTTAAGAAAAATTAGTTCATCAAGAAAACTATGATCACAGATCCTGCTGTTCATAGATGGTACATGTCTGATATGTTTTATAAAAGACAGTATTTAACAACAATTTCCAGTACCTTTCTTCTTGAAAAAACAAAGAAACTCAAATTCTAACCGGAAAAGGAGGTACACCTATTAGTTGAAGTATATGCCTGAAAATTCAACTAGTTGCATGCATGCAAAATTCAGCTGAGGTTGCCAGGAGGTCAAAAATAAATTAAAGCCCAGACTTTTGAGAAAGTCCAACGCTTAAATAAAAATGTTAGCAAAGGTAATAAAAGGCACAAAGCTAACATTAGAAAAAAAATCATATTACTTGTGAATTATGCATTTTTAAATTTGTATTTGCTTAAAACCTTAAACATTAAATTTCAGTTAGTGTAACTCAACTGGCTCATTAACATTACAGTAACAGGTAAGTGTTTACATTGGGTATTCCCATGTGTTTACTTCAGCAATTTTAGTTAAATATTGATTTAACATCAAACAGAAACAGAGACAACAGGAAGCAAAGTTTATGGACAGTTGGTATGCCCACCTTTAATTAATGGGCATTCATATTTACTTTCAGCAGTCTCCTTTTCAGTAACTGAATGACAGGTGGATGAAACCATGTGACTATTGGCTGGAGGCCCTTCCACAACTTTCATCAGAGTTGCAGCATATGCTGTAGTCTCACTTTTACATTTAGACTGCACACAATGTCTAACAATTGCTTTAAGACAATTTTCTACTTGCTTTTCTTCATTCCAGCAGACTTTATCCTTTTTAGTGATCAGGGCTTCATTTCTTTCAACATTGTCAGTTTAATATGAATTTCAGCTATTACCAGTATTAATTTTCATTTCCCGTAGGACATACTATTTCATCCACAAAAAAACAAAATCACTGGTCCTCTGATATATTACCAAAACCAGCTCCCTTATTCCAACAACATAATTGTGAAATCCACATTTTCAACCAAGTCTATACATAAGAGGGAGATCACATCTGTCAGCTGTACTCAATGTAGAAGCAACTTAGAAGTTACAGAATCAATATCAAACAGCTGAAATGTCAGCAAAAATTGTAATGTCCTGTTAAAAACCGTGGAAGGAAGTACATACAAATGCCATCCTCTAGTGAATTTGTTATTTACATATCACTATCAACAGGATGGATTCTGATCTCTGCTCGAATGGATGGGGCAGCTAGCCATAGACAAAACTAGTAGAAGACCTAAAATAGCTGTTTTGCAAAATGCTGACTTATTACTACCACAGGTGGGAATTGGTCTCTTCAGTTCCTGTATGTTTTAAATACCTTCCATTTCCTATGGTGATGCTAGTTCTTAAAAGCATTTCATTGACGCGTGCATCAATTACTGTTCAGTTTTCAGCAAGTCAACAACAGCAATCACAGGACGCTTTGAAAATAGAGGTTTATATGGCAAATCAGCAGCACTTCAGATGGACTTTAGCAAACACTTCTGAAGAAGGCTCTTTGATGGTTTTAAGGGAAATGAAACACGAGGTGCGATATTGAGTCAAGATCAAGTAGTTAAGTCCCACACCCGATCTGCGAGAAGTCTCTCTACTACTGGTTTTCAAACAATCACTCTTGCTGGCTTACATGTGGTTCATAAGTGGGACTGAGTTAGAGCATGACTCATCTGTGAAGACTCCATTGTTGACTAGGCTAACGCCACTTATGGTCTGACTTTAGATATGATAACCAGCTATTTGGGCATATTACTGGAGAATTTAAGTTGGTCTTTAGGCCCTATGACAAAAAAGGGAAGAGAGTAATAAGAACATACAAGAAAGAAGTCAGAGCAGGATCAGGCCATTGGAGTCTGTTCATTCAGTATCATAGCTGATCCTCCACCAACTTCGACTTCTCACATTATTCCCATTTGCTTAGCATCCAAAAGCTATCCACCACAGTCTTGAATGTATAGCTAAATTTATACTACACTCCTTTTCTCCAGAGGATTGAAGTGCTTTTAATTCATTTATGGGGTGTGGGCATCACTGGAAAGTCCAGCATTTGTTGCCCAACCTTTTTGAACCCTTACGGGCTATGTGGTGTAGATGCTACCCGCACCCCCCCCCACCCCCACAGTGCTGCTCAGGAGGGATCCCGAGGATTTTGACCTAAGGACAGTGAAAGAACAGCAATATAGTTTCAAGTCAGGATGGTGTGTGGCTTGAAGAACATGCCAGTGGTAGTGTTCCCATGCATCTGCTGCCCTTGCCCTTCCAGGGTTTGGAAGGTATTTTCGAAGGAAATTTGATGAGTTGCTGCAGTGCATCTTGCAGATGGTACACACTGCTGTCATTGTGCACTGGTGATGGAAGGAAAAAATGTTTAAGGTGGTGGATAGGATGCCAATCAAGCACACTGTTTTCTCCTGGGTGGCATTGAACTTCTCGGTGCTGTTGGAGCTGCACTCATCCAGACAAGTGGAGAGCATTCCACTCCTGACTTGTGCCTTATAGCTGGTGGACAGGATTTGAAGAGACAGGAGTTGAGTTTCGCAGTGCAGAATTCCCAGCCTCTGACCTGCTCTTTTAGACATCATACTTAGCTGGTCCAGCTCAGTTTTGGTCAATGCTAACCTCCCAGGATATTGATGGCAGGGATTCAGCAATGTAAGTGTCATAAAATGCCAAGGAGACATGGTCAGATACTCTTATTGGAGATGGCTATTGCCTGGCACTTGTGGGGCAAGAATATTACTTTCCACTTATCAGCCCAAGCCTCAATGTTGTCCAGATCTTGCATATGGACACAGATCTGCTCAGTATCTGAAGAGTTACTACACTTCAATCATTTGCAAACATCTCCACTTCCGATCATGATGGGCAGGAGGTCACTGATGAAGCAGCTAAAGGTGGTTGGATTCAAGATACTATCCTGAAGAACTTCTGCAGTGATGTGCTGGTGCTGAGATGATTGGCATCCAGCAACCATAACCATCTTCCTTTGTTCACAACTGGAAAAAAGAAGAACTTCTAAATGTCCTTTCTTTAGGAACATCAGGCAAATTAGGTGCAAAGTTCCAGAGCTTAGGTATTGGTCATGTAAAAAAATCTACAAAAAGAGTTAATTGGTAAAGCAGTGAAGTCTTTTTTAAACTAAACACAAACATCAATAATGAATATATTTAATAAACTGGGAAATGAGAAGCAACTGTAAATTCCTCCATAAACAAAAAAACAGAACAAAACTTGCCTGGAAACCAAGCCAAAATACCAAACCTGTCACAGCAGGCTCTGGTTTAGCAGAAATGTGATTATCTTCATTTCCACTATTGTGGATAGACTATACTACATCTGAACGACTGTACTAAAATCAAATTTAATGGACAAACAGGATTCATATTTATTCAAAAATGGTGTAAACTCAAGACTAACCTCATATGCTCCATTCATTAGACTATTTCAGATCCTATGTCTTGAACTGGATTTTACTGTATGATTCATATACCTTTCTTCTCTATATTAGAAGTGTTGCGTATACTGTACTACTGACTTCCTGCAAATTTTACTTGCTTCCTGAAACATTTGCACCATTACGCTTGGATAATAACAGCATTCTTGCTGCAAAGTTACATATATCTGACCCATTTTAGGAATTACCATGGGAGCACTGTTGGTGGGCATTAAAGATTCCCTCCATCCAATTTATTTTGTAAGCTTGAGACCAGGTGTTAATGTTCAGATTTTTACAAGCATAGCTTTGTTATTAATGGCATCTATAAACTTGATGAATTTCTTAATAAACATAGTAGCAGCAATACAACTAAAATTGAACACAAACATTCAGTTATCTTGGATTAGGTATATTAATGCTTTCTACCGCACGCTAGGTTAGTTTAGAAAAGCTGACACAGGAAGTGCACTGGTTAAAGAATGTTGATAGATGCAAAAAAAATCATACTTCCACTAACAAAATTAGAAGTTAGCATCTGAAGCATGAAGCTATACTAGAAATATTTCCAACACTATGGCTTCAAAGCATACTGGAGAAATATGTACTATTACAAAAGTACAACACACAACAGCTCCCCCGCCAAGAAATTAAGTTTCATTTAAGCATGATATTCTTTTTCCTTTCAGCCCAGGAAAAAAAGTCCAACATCACAAAGAATCAAAATAATTTAAGGATGCTTGCCCCTGTCCTTACACACACGACTGCACTAAAGAATATACAAATTAACACTTTTTTCATCTTTTAAATGTTTATTATCTCCCTCACCTCAAGTTCTGATGTACAACCATAGGTATGTGTATTGAATATGTAGATTGTTAATCACTGCTCAACCACGTAAAGCTCTTGCAGCATTTTGTTTCTTAAATTCATCACAATCTTACATAAAATACATGAGTGTGCCTGCCTTGTACAATTACTTATCAAACTCATGAATATTTGTCAATGATTACAATTTAATAAAATTTACTAATATACTTTAACATAAACGGAGCATTTCTTTGAGTTGAAAGGTACAACTGAAATGTACTTCAATAAGTGTCCCCTTATCTGGATCCAGTCTTTTCCAATGAAAGAAATAGACTGATTTAATATTTTGTACTTGCTTATTTAACAGTTTATGAATGACTGCATATTGTTCAATTATTTACTGATGCCTACCATAGCCAATTTAGATTTGAAACTTAAATACATGAACTAAAGAGACTATGGAATTAGAATCACATAATTTCCAAACCATGTTTTTGTATTTCAAAGATGTCAAAAATAAGACAAGTCAATTGCATATGCATTTAAAATTGCCTACATTAAGCTTACTCTACTGACAAAATGTACAAGAAAATCTGATCACATGAGCAGTAAAATGTAGAGGAATTAGACTCATGAGTGACAAATTGGGTCAGTCCACTCATGGGGCACAGGTTTTCATTATGCAACATTCAGTGGCCTTATTTTCAACACAACAGTACTTGTTCTTATCAGCAGTAGATAGATGGAAATATTACCTTTCATTCTTACCAGTACAACTGTAAATGACATAGGTCATTGTTGTAAAACATCAAACTTAAAATACTTTTGATTATAAATAAGCAAATCTGTTATCTATTTTGAAAAGTAGACAATTCTCAACTCTTTCTCCTATTGAGCATTGTGCTCATTGAGATTGAAATGATGTATTCAAACACACCCAAGTTATGTATAGTAGGAATCAGATGCAGAAGAAAGTTTCTGCTCCATTCCACTAGTATGACTCAATTTCAGATGCAACCAGCATATATTTTTCCAACATCATTCACCAACCATTCTTATGGCCTCAAGCAACTTAGATTGACAATTTAAACAGTTTTATTCTGAGGTGATGCTCAGTAGGAACTTCAAAATCTGTCAAACTGATATAGAGTTCTCACAGTCACAGAAAGCTTTAGTCCAAATGGTGTTTTATTCAGGTAAGGATTTAGTGATGAAAACATATTAGAAATAAATGATTTATGGCACAAAAAGCAGCCAATTGACCAACTGTGTCCATGCTGGCTGGAAGAACAATCTAGTCTAATCCTACCTTCCAGCTCTTGGTTCACAGCCTTGTAGACTACAACACCTCAAGTGCATACCCAAGTGTTTTTTTCAAATGAAGGTTTCTGTCTCTACCATACTTTCAGAGAGAGCTTCAGACCCACACCCACCTCTGAGTGAAAAAATTACTGATCACCCTTCAAATCCTTCCAATTACTTTAAATCCATGCACCCCCTGCTAACGGAAATAGGTCCTTCTTATCCGCTCTACGTAGGCACTTCAATTTTATACACCTTAGTTAAATCTCCCCTGATCTTCCTCTGATCCAAAGAACGCAAATGCAGCATATTCACTATGAGGGCCATAGCTAAAATTCTTCATTCATAGCAACATCCTTGTAAACCCTTCTGTATCCTGTGACCACATCATTCCTGTAATGAAGTGATGAGAACTGTATGCAGTACTACAGCTATGGCCCAACATTCCAGCATAACCTCCCTACTCTTACATTCTATGGCCAAGCTAATAAAGGAAAGTATCCCAAGCCAATTTAACCATCTGTGCAGTTACCTTCAACGAGCCGTAGATATACACTCCAAGGTCCCTTTGTTCCTCTAAATTTATCAGGATCATTCCATTTATTGTGCTCCCTTTACCTTGTTTGTCCTCCCCAAATGCATGACATCACACTTCTCTGCATTAATTCCACCTGCTACTTTTTTGCTCACCTGTCCAGTCCATCATCTTCCTGCAGTCTACAGCTTTCTTCCTCACTATCAACTTAACTACTTTTTGTATCATGTACAAGCAACTTAATCATGCCCCCTACATTTAATTCTAAAACATTTCTACATACCACGAAAACAAAAGGCCCAGTACTGAAACCTACAGAATGCCAATAGAAAACAACCTTCCAGCCACAAAAAACTTCACCATAATTCTAGATTCCTGCCAAATCTATTGACCAAATTTACCAGCCTCGAGACCAGATTTTTTTAAAAAGCATCTCACCCCAACAAAATTTAACAATATAGTTTGCCACCGAAAAAAACTTCCGATGCATGTTGCTGATGCTCTCATGCACTTCATTCCAGGCAACCAGATCAGCAAGTAATACAAACTGAAACTAAAATATGTTACCGACCTAATGCGTTACAATGATGCATATTACATGGCGAAGGTCGGATTATGCAAACAAATCACTCTTGTCGGGCGTGCCACAAGTCAGTGAGGCATTTGATACGCTCCATTAGGATGCTCACAGTCAAGTCATCCGCAAAAATACATAAAAATGCCTAACCATTAAAGAGACACTAATCATCCATTATACTTGTCTACACAGCAAAATTCAACAGTGCATACTATCCAACAGTACACTGCATATACTAGGATTTATTTTCCTGAAGGCGGTATAATTTCCCCGTCGTGACACCAATGGCCAAATTCAACACTTTCATTCAAACATTTCTCACAAACGTCAGAACGTTTTGAAAAGCGGAAGTGCAATGTGAAAAATCTCAACTGATCTTAAAAAAAATACCCTGCTTATGATCTGTAAAAAGCAAAATTACAAATGCAACACGCATTGAACCTATAGTCGGTGCCAGAATTTTTTTAAAAAATAAAAACACAATAAAAGAAAAGCTTTGTCGGGCAGAATCACTTCACTAATCGCTTTACACCTCCAAAAAAACTCCCTTATAAGGAAATTACAGATGAAAGCAGGAAGCGGCTTTGACAACTTGGGAAGTTGCTTGGCGCTTGTTCACTGGCGGCCTTTTCCATCACGGTTATTTTGCAAATCTTTATTTGGAGCTTGAAGGGAACAACACCGCGCCTCACACGGGTCTTTTAACGGTGGGAGAGGAGAGAGAGATTCTGACCATGCATGGAGAGCAAGGCCGTTCACCTGGGCCTTGAAGGTGCAAACGGAAGGGCGGGGACCAGCTCTGTTGCAGCAGCTTCAGCTTGGCAGCCGCACACTGACTATTGTCAAAGCCGCCCAGGGCTATGCTTTTTAATGCCAACCCGCTCCGCCCCGGCCCACACCCCCACACTGTCTGACTGAAATGATACGGAGGCCCCTGCCGGCCCACACCCAGGAATCACATCCTGGCACTCGGAGCGTCCGCTCCCCCGGGGAGGGGGTAGAGAGCCGAGTGTCAGATTGCTGTCCAAAACCCCCGCCCTCCCCTTCATCCCCGCTTACCCTGTGCCACAGTCCACGACACAAGCCGGTAGTCTGCCTGCCATTTTCAGGTGCTCTTTCGTGGCGTAACGGCCAACAAAAACAAAAAAAAAGGAGCCGATGTACTGGGAGCTACCTGACCATGAAAAGGCGGAACCTTCAACCGCTCCGAGTCCGAGACACAACTACAACTTCCGCACTAGCCCCAAAATGGCGGGGACCTCCGGCAGTTCATTTACCCATCATCCCCACCCACTCAGCTTGACCGAACCCGAATGGTCCACAGGGCCATCCACCAGCAGCCACTTCCTGCTGGCCGCCCATTGGTCAGTTTCCAAAAGTACTCCAGGCTGACTGGACAACGCTCCTGTCAATCACCACTTACGTCATGGAACATTAGCTGCGCCTGTGAGCGTATCGTCCGCTCGTGCGGGACGAAGGTCACGTGCCTCGCCTGCCTCCCTCCCTCCCTCCCTCCATCCACCCCTCTTATCCCCAGTTGCATTGCATCATGAGACTTGTAGTTTATACGCAGCGGAAGTTACAGTCGATTCCTCTCCTGGTGTTTTGAGCGATCGAACTACAATTCCCAGTACACCGTGCGCGCACCGGACTGGCATTGGCGATGATTTAGGGTCATCTGACCAGGAACTGTGAAGTGGGGGGGGTTTGTTTACAACATTTCGCCTCCTAGTTGTCATCTTTGATATGTGATATTCTCGATTACTTCTCTGCGTAAGTTTCAGCATCTTCCTGTCCTTTTTTTCGTGTGTATCATGGCGTTATTGACTGAACGATGTTAGGCAATTTGGTGATTGTGAATACTCTTTTTTTGGGGGTGTGGGGTGGAGGGGAGGACGTGTTGGCAGTTTAGGTCCAGGTCCAGTCTGTGGTAGATTAGCGCAAGGCACTAGGGTACGTTGACACATGCTGCTGACATTCGTCTCGGTGACCAATTGAGTTGAATATTACTGGTTTCCATTTTATTATCATAGATGTAAATGCAGCACTTCTTCTGGCGAGGTGAAATTAAAACATTACCCGTTAAGGAATTAACTATAATTGGTGCTTTGGAATTGCGTTTGTAACTTTTTAACCTTTGCCTGCCCTTTGATAGTTGGCATTGAAAATGTCATTGATCAAGAAGACATTAACTGCCACAACCTGTGCACAGCACGACACTACCTGGAATCAGCCAAGACTGTGACAGTATGTGTCAGTGGTAGCACTCTTCTTCCTTGACTCAGAGGGTTGTGGAGTCATGCCCTATTCTGTTTTGTTTGGAAATCAGGTGCGATGTAAAATGGTAAAAGCAAAAAATACGGATTCTGGAAAATCTGAAACAACAAAAATTGCTGGAAAAACTCTGTAGGTCTGACAGCATCTGTGGAGAGAAAGAGAGTTAAAGTTTCGAGTCTGTGACTCTTCTTCAAAACTAAAAAGAAGTAAAAGTGTGGTGAAATATATACTGATTAAGGGGGTTGGGACAAGTGAAGATGGATAGAAGGCCATTGATAGTTGGAGGCAAAGGAGAGATTGCAAAAGATGTCATAAACAAAAGGTCGAAGGGGTGTTGATGGGGTGATACTGGCTAAAGGAGTTGCTAATGGTCACATTAAGAGTAGAAAGCAGAATGATGGCCTGAGTGGGGTTGGGAGGAGGAGACATTGTGGGGAAAAAAGATCAAAATAGGCTAAAAGATAGGGATAAAACAATGACTGGAAATAAAAAAAAAGAAATAAGTTTTATGTATATAAACATGAGAATTAAAAAATAAATATTTGAAAAAATGGGATTGAAAAGGGGTGAGGATGGAGGAGAGAGTTCATGATCTGAAGCTGTTGAACTCAATGTTACGTCCGGAAGGCTGTAAAGTGCCTAATCGGAAGATGAGGTGCTTTTCCTCCAGTTTGCATTGAACTTCACTGGAACATTGCAGCAGGCCAAGGACAGACGTGTGGGCGTGAGAGCAGGGTGGTGTGTTGAAATGGCAAGCGACATGAAGGTCTCAGTCATGCTTGCGGACAGACCAAAGGTATTTTGCAAAGTGGTCACCCAGTCTGCGTTTCGTCTCTCCAATGTAGAGGAGACCGCATTGGGAGCAGCAAATGCAGTAGACTAAATTGAGAGAAGTGCAAGTGAAGCGCTGCTTCACTTGAAAGGAGTGTTTGGGCCCCTGGACGGTGAGGAGGGGGAAAGTAAAGGGGCAGGTGTTGCATCTTCTGCAATTGCATGGGAAGATGCTGTGAGAGGGGTTTGAGGTGATGGAGGAGTGGACCAGGGTGTCCCAGAGGGAACGGTCCCTACAGAATGCTGACAGGGGTGGGGGGGAAGGGAAGATGTGTTTCGTGGTGGCATCGTGCTGGAGTTTGCGGAGTTGCTGGATTTGGTGATATAAAATGGATTGTCATGTTCACTGGTGTATTTTGCCTTATTGACCAGTTTCACTTTGAATGTAAAGTATAGGTCGGCACTTCAGAACAGCACTGAGACAGTGCTGCACAGTCAGGGAGAAGTTAAAACACCAAGCCTCTCAACTGAATACAAAAGATCCCAAAGAGATGTTTGAAGAAGGACAGGGAGCTCTCCTGGCTCCCTGGCAAACATTTGATTCTCAATTAACACTTAAAAAAAAACACAATCAAGTCATATATATCTTTGCTGTTTGTGGGACAAAATTTGGCCATGGTGTTTTTTACATTACAACATTGACTACAGTTCAAAGGCACTTTGTGCTTTGTGACGTTCTAAGGTAAAAATTGTTTAGATACAGACTCTATTGCTTTCTGCAGGCATGCGGTAAATACTGAAGGTGTGCTTGGAGAGAACAAAAGTGGTTCCATTTCTTGTATCCGGAAACTTCTCATAACTGAAAGACAAGGGTAGAATGAACACTTCATTTTGAAACTTAAAGTTGCGTCACTTATTCAGAAAATATTTTATTAGGTCATCACACAATTCTTCTACGCAATAAAATCGATCTCAAATTCACAAGGAGCGCAAACAAGTTTAATTTACCTCTGCCTGAGTTTGTCTATGCTTGAGCGTTTTCAGACTAATGGTGATTTTTTTCAATCCTGTCTGCACAAATCTATAGCATCACTAAAGTATTTGGTTTAATGTAGACGAACAATGTAGATGTGTAATACAGTAGAAATTTAACATGCATTTGTGCAGGATTATTTTTATTTGTTGCTTCACAACGTGATGAGATTAAAAATTGCTAGTTTAGATTGGATTTCTCAATGCATGATTTATCTACAGCAACAAATTGCATTTGCATAGAACCTGTAGTGTAGTGTAGTAAAGTTTCAAATTGCTTTCAAAAAGGTGAAAATGGATGCTGAACAGTAACAAAAGAAAATTTAGGTTGATGATTGAAGGCACGGTTGAAGAGACAGACTTTAAGGACAATTTTGAATGTAGGAGAAAAGATTAGCAAGGTGGAGAGGTTTAGGGAGAGAGTTCCAAAGTGTGGGACCAAAGGATGTCTTGTCACTGAAGGAGGGAAAATACATAAGAAGGCAGAGTTAGAAGAGCAGTGAGTGTTGGCTCTAATGCAATGCTGAATATTGCTTCTCCCTTGTCAGACATTTATTCTACACTATGGTTGATAAAGATAATAGTGAGAATTTATGGAGACTATCTGTTAAATTATTGTTATACCCAGTCCATTTAATTTGTGAGCTGAGAATTCTCATTACATTAGTTTTTGAGTTATTATGCAAGAATGATACAACTCCAAGTTGGAAATATTGAGTGGCATAAAATATATGCACAGTGTGATCCACATTCTCAGGATTTACTGGTTTTCACAGTTAAATTGCCATATTGTTGCACTATAAAGTACAGTATCATGTATATTCTAATGTTGGAATTAATGCAGATCTTGTATTACTTTTAACATCTAGTCCCCGCTATTACCCAAGTGACCTCAAAAGTCATATAGTACACAGCAAGGTCTCACATACAGCAAATTTATGAGTTATTTATATTTTTTCTTTTGATGTTAGTTGAGGAATTAATGTTGGCTGGGATGTTGGGAGAATTTCTTGTTTTGTAAATAGTGCCATGTCTACTCATCTCAGCAAAGGCTTTTTTAATGTCTCATCCAAATGACAACACCTCTGACAATACACTATTGAAATGTGAGCTTAGATTATGTGCTGCAATCTTTTGAGGCTTCAACCAGTTTACTTGGCCAAAAAGTATGGAAACCATCTTGGCCTAATTCTTAATTAATTTTTTAATTTAACAATTAAAAACTATAAAGTCCAGTTTTGGAATCGGCATTTATTTGCATTTATTTATCCAATTTGAGAATTCAAAATTGTGATCAGGGTGTTGGAACAAATTACCAATGGGGATTTACGTTGAAACATGTATTAACTATCTTTGTTTGGTGTTAGATCATACATCAGTAATTGCCACCCATTTTAGAGATGGTGTGAGGTAATTACAACCTACACCGTTTTCTCATAACTTCAGTGCTAAAGTCCAGAAGACATTCATCATCAGAAATTGTAAGGTCTTATAAAGTTTCAAAACTTCAAGTTGGATATCTTTAAAGACAAAATGCTAACTAGGACTATAGTAATACAGTTTTACCAGTTGCCAAATATAATCTAGAAGTCCACAGTTCAAAATAGTGAACTTTACGTTGTTGATTCTTGCAGTCTACTGAAATTGAGAGAATAGGGCAGCCAAAATGACCTGAGTTCACTTCTCAGTCAGTTAAAAAGAAGTTCAATTGCAGGAGGAGCAATCATTTCTGCATCCCTCCCCCCCCCCTTCTTATATTTCACGAGCTGTTGTAATCATTATTGTGGTGTTTAGATAATGATCATTGTCAAGTATAGATTAAAGTTGCTTCGCTAACAAACTTTTGTGTTTTTTTTTGTTTAATTGTAACAAGTCTAAGTATTTTGTAGAACAGAATGTGAATCTTTCTGCCTTAAAGTAAAGTATATTTATGATTGTAACACACTGAAAGGAAATGTCATTCCGAAATATCTGATGCAAAATTAATCCTAATTGTTACAACTTTAGCATGTAAGCATTTGATTTAAGATGATTTATCTTCTATTCCTTTATCCTTTTTTTATTTTAGTTATTTCTTGCCCTCAATAAGGTGGAGGTTCCCCCATGACTCTATATTAATATGTTGTTTTTTCTAAAGAGTTGCACAGCACATAACAGTCGTTGAAAATGTATTGATTATAATTCACGTTAGCGAGTAACCAGTGACCATCATGCAGTACCTCATCCTGAATAAAGTAGTATTGGGTAGCTTGTGAATATTTCATTAGTACGTGATGGTAATGGTATTATCTTCCAATTAAGTTACGGGATTATTTGCTACCCCAATTGCAAATTATATAATTATAGATATGCACAAAATATGTATTGTTTTGCTCACATTATGTTCCCAATTCATGTGTTTGTTATTTTATTTGTACTGTTGTTGAAATGGAACAACTTCAACTTATTCTACTTCTAGCTAAGTTGTTAAGCTTTCTAATAACTCCACATTGGATAAAACTAAATTCTCCTTATGTATACAAAATCAATAATTAAAACACTTTTGCGCTCATAAAGGTGAGAAATTAAACGGGACACTTCCCCTTTCAGGTCAGGATAAAGTACTCTCTGGTCAGAATTAGCACATCTGGATGCAGAAAAAAAGCCCTAACGTTGTGCCTCAGCCCCAATCCCAGAAGAGCAGCCCTAACTGCATCCATGTGGCACTTCTCCATTTTTCACATCCTGTGGCCTCTCTGAGTGAATTTTCAAGTAGTAGGTCCAGTTCCACTAAGAACTGCATTGAGACTACTCAGGCTCATTTTACATGGGCCGTCACAGTCAGCAAACAGATGAAACTTTCATCTCATCAGTCTGGGTTAGACATGAACCTAGGCCTCAAAAATGAAAGATCATACATTGGGCAATCTTATTTTATGCATTCAACAAGGTACAGCACTTTTAATCTTCTTGGACACACCTAGGGTTTAATGAATTGAGAAAAAACGTTTGCATCATGCATTGCAAAATCAGTTTCCTTTCTAATTTATATGAGGCTGTGTAGTTTAAGAAAAAAAATTAAGTTAGAGTACTTTTTGCTATTAAACATAAATTATTAATTAAAGTTAATTAGTCTTTAGTAGTGGCCTGGTTCCAATAATTAAATAACCCTGCTTCATGTCTCGTAAACACAAGCAAATTTGAGTTTATTACTGGTGAACTAAAAGACTTTACAACTTTAAAGTTTTTGTTGGTGCTTAATCTGAAAAGTTTTTTTTATTCAGAAGTATAGAGGTAAAAAAAATCAAGGAAGCTTTCATTGTGTATACCTGTTTCTGATGAAGAGTCATACGGACTCAAAACGTTAACCCTGTCTTCCTTTCCACAGATACTGTCAGACCTGCTGAGTTTTTCCAGCAATTTTTGTTTTTGTTTCAGATTTCCAGCATCCGCAGTATTTTGTTTTTACCTGTTTATAAAATGACTTATCTGTGGAAAGAGCTTCCTCCCCCAACTTTACAGACAAGATACTTGAAAATAAATCAATTACCCATATTCAAGACTTTACCTCCCTATTCGTCTTTATGGGAAGTCTGATTGTTCCATGTGCTACCACAGCTGAGCATGGATGGGAAGCACGAGGGAAAGCAGGGTGTGCTGGACACCAGGAGTGAAGCAAGCTGTCCTATTGATTCCAGAATAGACAGGGGAGTGGAATTGGGCCAATAGCAGGTGAGTGGGCACTCCAGAGGGAGGTTCATCAACGTCCTTTGCAAAATTTTTTGTATAAAATCTCCTTTATGCTCTGATTTTTTTTTCAAAAATTAAGTAAAGTTAGTCAAACTATTAGCGATGTCCTTTACAAATCCATGCAGAGTGACCATGATTAACCAATAACTTACCATGTGTTCATTAATTTCTGGAAGTTTACCCCTAACTGAAGTAGAACAAATTGCCTCATAATTTCACAGATTATCTTTTTCTCCTGTTTTGAAAATTTTCTGTGTTATGGCGAAAGGGCAGGAGATTGGGACTAATTGGCTAACACTTTCCAAAAGCCAGTAGAGGCATGATGGGACAAATGGCCTCTATGCTATATCATTCCAGGATTTTAGCTGTGTTTTGCAGATATGCAGTTTGCAACATGGAGCAATTGGTTCCTTGGATTGTTGTAGAGGGGTGTGACCCATGATCATGTGATGTAAGACTTCAAACTTCCACAGCTATAGATACAAAGGGCATTTGCCATTTCACTGGCACAATTCTCATCTTCAAATAGTCTTGGAAATTCATGATTGGCACCTCCACTCTGTCTTCCCGAACTGGCTCCACTATGTTAGGATTCACAGCACCTGGGGTTGGTAACATTTCTATTTGTAATGCCATTAACCTTTTTTTAAGTGCAGTCTCTTTTATAACATAGCTCTTCCAGACACAATTCTAGAGCCATTGTTTCAGCTTCATCTGTAAAAACTGAGTTGAAAGATTTATTAAGAATCTCTGATGTTCCTATGTCCCTGCCTCTTTTTTGATTTCTTCCCTTCCAACGTACTTATAAAAGCCATTGTTATTTCCCTTTTATGTTGATCATCAGTTTATTTCATGCTCTCCTCTTTCGGCATCCTCTTGCTTACTTTGTGTTTTATGTTTCTCAGTTTTCTAATGTTCTATTCTTTATATTTATCATTTGATTCAAACCTTGTTTGCATATATCAGATGCATAATACCTGTGGTTCAAAAAAGAGTTGTACGAAATTTTCCAGGTATTGACGACAGTGTAGATATTTTTCAAATATTTTGGTAGATAAATGAACAATAAGTTTCAGGTGCGTAAAATACTGTGTGAGCTACTGCTTCATGGTCCTCTGGATTCATGCATTATGTTTTAGATGCCATAATCTACTCTGGTGCTTGTAAAGCCCCAAGGTAATAGTTTACTGCCACTGCATAAGCCTCAGTTGAAGTTTGTATTTCAGTAGTATTGTAAACTGTTAAGTTTGAACTAACTTATGTTTGTTTAATATAGGTGATACACGAGTAAGATTTGATATGGTGAGGAGAAGAGCCTAAGGAATAAGATATTTTCATTTAGACTGAAGAAGCTGGCTGTATGAAAAGGTATTTGAGGTACATCTAAACAAAAATATATTTTTACCTATTTGAAACAACCATATTGACATTGCTGGGTCAAAAAGCTGGAACCCCCACCTCCCCAAACAGCATTTGTTGGTGTACCAACACCACATGAGCTGCAGCGGTTCAAGAATGTGACTCACCACCACCTTCTCAAGGGCATTAGGGATTGGCCATACATGCTGGACTAGCCAACAACACTCACATCCAAAGAACAAATTAAAAAATTCTGAACAATTTGCATGTAATTACTAATTTTGCTTAATGTTTGGTGCAACAAGTTTTATTAAAATATCCTAAAAAATACAGTGATTCTAAATTACTGTCAGCTCTCCTTTGGATTTGTTCATGGATAGTTTGCTGCTGGAGTATAATTGTGATATTTAGCAGCTGACTATCCTGTCCTTGAACCACTGCACCTAATGGGTATATAAATGTAGCTAATCAGGGGACAGTTGTATCAGCTTTGCAATCTCAACTTCAAAGTAAGTAACTGGCTTTTTAACCATAACAATAGAAACTTGAATAATGATGTCACAGGATTATTAGATACATCCCTCTATAAGAACTCAAGGAACTCAGTATTGTATGCGGTGAAATCCTGCAAAATGTACTTCCTCGGAGCACACATAATTATGCAATACTACAGCACAGAAGGAGGCCACTTGACCCATTGTGCCAATGCTGGCTCTTTGAAAGAGCTGTCCAATTAGTCCCACTCTCTTGCCCTTTCCTCATAGCCCGGCAAATTTTCTCCTTCAGGATTGCTTTGACCATTTTTTCCATTGACATTTTTTGAAGCCAGGTGTGTACCCAGATGAAAAGTATTAAATGGAAGTATTTGCTGAAAAAAGCTGTTTAGTCAATAAATTTGTATTCTGATTAAACCATTTGGACAATGAGAAAGATGTCATATAATTCGACATCTGTCAGTCCACCTTGTGTGATAACCACTTAACCATTCCATGCACAAGTTAACACAGTATTTTTTACCAGCTAATCCATCAAATGCTTCAAAAAGCTTCTCCAGGAGCAATGAGTGACCTCTTGTCCCACATTCATCATTCCCATTGGTTGATTAACATAATATTGTACTAGATACCATATTTCGTGTATATCTGGCCTGACTTGATCGTAGGTAAAAGGAAAGAAGTATTTGCATTTATATTGCACATCTTAAACCTTTCACAGCACTTTACATAGAATTACTTATCTTTGAAATGCAGAGCCAAGCATGAAAGCCATATTGCTCAGTCCAAGATTCCACAAATATTAGCAAGATGATTGTCAACTTCTATATCCTAATGGTTGGCGATATTAATTGTTCCCGTTTCTCAGCACTGTTTTCTCTCATCTCCCTTCAGAGCTGTAATCACCCTACTCTTTGAAATGCTAACTCTTTATCCTCTCCTCCATATCTAATTTCTGTCCATCTCCAAACAACATTTCCTTGCTATGGTTCCAGAATGTGTCATGGGCATCCAGCTCGCTCCCACCACTCCCAATTTTAGATCTTTTAGATCTGTCTTTCATCTTGTACATAGTGCTGGTTTGCCCTAGTCAAAGTCACCAATGATGTTCTGTGTTCCTGTGCCCACAGTGCAGTATTCACCATCCTCCTCCTTTTCTTCCTTGATTATCTGGAGCTACTGAAATGTTGACCATACCATCCTAAATGAACATTTTTCTTCTATGATGCACCTACGTCATGCTTCCTTCGCATGGCTCCATCCAACCTGCCAAAGTCAATGAGCACATCGGCTGCATTGAATTCTCCTCCTGTGCCTGCATGGTCAACTCTGTTGAGTCCCAAGATTTAATCCATGATCCCTTCCTTTTCCCCATAGATAAACTACTCCTCAGCAATGTTGGACTTTTAGCATTTAGCCAGTTTACATTTATATGCCACAATATCTAACTTTTCTCTGCCAATAACATTAATATTGCAACTAGCACTCTACTGTCTGCCGTCAAGCGATAGGTGAGTCAGAACTTTCTGCAGCTTAATATGAGCAAATCCAAAGTCAGACTTTTCAGCATCTTTCAGAAACTCCGCCTTGTCCATTGATCCCATTGTTCTCTTGGATGCCTGTTGAAGCTCAATCCAGAACGCAGTTGAGTTTCTGAATCCCACCTTGAGTCCATCACTAACAGTTCCTGGTTTCACCTTGATAATATCACCTCATGTTTGTCACTCAAATTCTCAATGCCTTTGTAATTCCAGGCCTGACTTTTTCGATGCCAACCTCACATCCCACAGTCATATAAATTTCACCTTCAGAACTCTGCAGCCCACTCTCTACCCTGGGGAAAATCTTGCTCAACTACCTCCCTTATTGCCAACTTTCATAGTCAGTGCATCAATTTCAAAACCTTTGTGCTCATCCACAAATGTGTCCACACCATTGTTTCCCTCCCATCTCTGCAGCTGTATAACCCTGCTTGCAACCCCACTTTTCCAGCTCTAAACTGCTGTGTGTGTGTCCTCCCTCCTTCTGCTCTGTGGTTGTTGGGAGTGCTTTGACCCAGTTCTGCCTGTACTTCTATGTTGGTATAAAACAGTTTTGGATATGCAATAGTGCAAAATTAGCAGCATGACTTGGCAGTGAGACTGGTTACCTTATTCCTGACCACTCTAAAGGTAAGAATGTGAAATCACTTCAGCAGCTAATCCTATCTGGCTTTAGCATTGAAATGTGTGCTGCAGTTCAGTGAAACTTGAAGATTAATGTGCTATGAGACCACTTGTTGTTTGTAATGTTAGTTGAGAGCTAAAGCCCTCTATTAGCCAAGATTTACATATTTATGAGCTCCTTTGTTGATAGGTAAGAATGACACGGGAGCTGTAGCATAACTGTAGTTTTCTGGCTCTGCCCCACTTCGCACTGAGCAGCAAAACATAGTGTACTAAGATTCTGATTTTAATTCGGAACACATTTAGCCATATTCACTGAATTTATACTTTGGACTATATATGGTTGATTGTGGAGATGTACACACTGTCAAGCTAAAGTGTTGGGTTCCCCTCTCCCATTCCTCCCCGTGCCAACATCACTACCCATTACAGTATTGTGGAATAATGTTATTCATGACATCCAATGGACTTATCAGCCATGTAGTTTTTATAGTGTGAGCTTTGTAGGGAATTAAAATGGCTATAGAAAGGAATCTTTTCGAGCATTTGGTTGATTTTTGAGGTAACTCTTGATTGTGGATTGGTACTTCTGATATATGAAGTGTTTTTTTGATTGGTTCACATTTAGTCGGATATTTGATTGAATAGACACAGTTAATATTACAGTTAGTAGTTACCTGAATCCATCATGATAAACACTTTAAAGACGGGATACTCTGTTCCAGACGTAGAATAGAAATTTTATAGGTTTGATGTAATTTTAATCAGTCATATAATTTGAAAATATTCTAATTCCTATATACAATCTATAATATTTTAATTTTTTTATATATGTGTGCACTTCTTGCCACCAAAAGCTTATGACTTGTTTTGATTTTTGATCACAATTTCGTGTCAACATTTTGCATTGTCAACAACTGCCATTCAGGTTTGCTAGATCAAGTTCAGCGATTGTGATTGTATTCTTTTGTAAAGAACACATCATATCAAATTTCTCAACTTTTCCAGCTCTGTTATCGCCTTGTTTTTCCTTTTCTGGATAAGTTTTATTTTTTTTTAAACGGTTAACTATATTTGAAATATTTCTATCCTTTTTAAAAAAAATTACCTGCACTCCCACTTAGAGCTCCTCCACCCCAGCCAGTTTGCTGACTTTCACCTATTGCCTCAAATCCTTCAGTAATAGATATCCTCCTCCCGAACTTACCAATCAAGCCACGTTTTTCTACTAGTTATAATTGGTTATTTATGGCCACCAACAAATTAGACCTAATATATCCTCGAACCATCAAGGGTGTAAGCCATGTTAGATTTAGATTTAGTTTTTAATTCATTCATGGAACGTGGGTGTCGCTGGCTAGGCCAGCATTTATTTCCCATCCCTAATTGCCCTGGAAAAGGTGGAGGTGCATTCTTGAACTGTTGCAGTCCATGTGGTGCTGTTAGGGAAGGAATTTTTACCCAGTGACGGTGAAGGAATGGATGATATATTTTCAGATCAGATTGGTGAATGGCTTGGAGTGGAACTTTCAGGTGGGTGGTGTCCCCAAGTGCCTGCTGCTCTTGTCCTTCTTGATGGTAATGGTCATGGGGTTTGGAAGGTTTAGTAATGAGTATTGATTTAGTTAACAGGCTATTGGTGTGTGAACATTTATCAAATAGTGAACGTAATATGATTGAGCTCAATACAGTGTTTGGAAAGGAGAAATGCAAGACAGCCACTAAGATTCTAAATTTAGGAAAGGCTGACTTCAATGTGAGAAACTGGACAAATCTGTTAGTGCGTAAAATGACAGAAGGGAGGTATTCAAAAAAGAATTTAATATGTTGCAGAACCACTTTATACCCCTGAGGGCAAGAGTTCTACTTGCCAGAAAAAAGCCATGAGCAACTAAAGAAGTATGAGACAACATAAAGCAAAAAGAAAAAGATTACAAAAATGCAAAACATAGCATAGACCCTGGTTAATGGGAAAGACACAAAGACCAGCAAAGGGTGACAAAACAGATAGTAAGAGCTACAAAAAAAGAGTATGTAAAAATGAACTTCTAAAGGATATCAAAATCAACCCAAATAATTTTTACAATTGTATGCAGAAAAGAAGGATGGTCAGAATAAATGTGGGTCCTTTAGCAGTTTTCAATGGTGATGATGTCAATGAAAATAAGGAAATGGCAGACATGTTGGAATAATTATTTTACATCAGTATTTACAGTAGACGAAGAGGTCAGCATGCCAGACATCCCAAGGAAACTATTTTTCAATTAGGGTAGGGACTCATTAAAATTAATGTAATCAAGATAATAGCAATGGAGAAATTAATGGCTAAAGAATGCATAATTCCCAGAACTAGATGGTTTTCACAATAGGGTTTTAAAATAAATTGGTGAAAACATTGAGATGCCCTAACTATAATCTTCCAAAGTTTTCTCGACTCAGGAACTCTGCCTTTAGGTTGGTAAATTGTCCTTCCACTATTTAAGAAAGTGGGGCCAGGGAAACCACTAGTTAGCCTAACAGCTGTTGTTGGGAAATTGCTAGAGTCTATAATTTAAGCATATGGTGACTGAATACCTTGAAAATTTCTGAAAAGGTGACTAAAACAGTGGACAAGAGAATGTCTGTGGATATGATTTATATGAACTTTCAGGAGGCATTTGATAACATCCCTCATAAGAGATTGTTATCTATGACTGAAGCTGTTCAAATTGAAGGCAAATTATTGTCCTGGTTAGGAAATTGGCTGAGCAGGAGACAGAGATCATGGACAGGTATTCTAATTTTCAGAATGTGACTAGTAGTAGCCTGAAAGGATCTGCGTTGGCATCTCCACTATCACTTCACTTATTAAAGACTTAGATGATGGCATAGGAAGCCATGTATCCAGATTTGCTGATGACACAAAGATAGGCGGTATTGTAAGCAGTATAGCTGATAGTTGAAAATTACAGAGATATTGATAGATTAAGTGACTGGGCAGAACTGTGGCAAGTGGATTTTAATTCATGCAAATGCGAGATTATCCACTTTGCTCCTGAAAAGGATAGAATAGGATATCTTCTCAATGGTGAAAAGCTGAAAAGAGAGGAGGCTCAGAGACTTAGCGATCCAGGTATACAAATCATTAAAATGTCATGAACAGTTGCAGAAAACAATCAAAAATGCTAATGCAGTGCTGAACTTTGTCTAGAGGAATAGAACACAAAGGGGTAGGAGTCATGCTTCAGCTATACAAAATTCTGGTTCGACCAGGCCTGGAATACTGGAATTGGGCACTATCTTTAGGAAGGATATTGGTCTCGGAGGGAGCACTGCTTATGTTTGATAGAATGATACAGTGACTCCAAAGGTTAAATTAGAAGAGAGATTACTCAAACTAGGGTTGTATTCTGTGGAAAGTAGAAGGTTAAGGGGTGATATGATTGCAGTTTTCAAGATGTTATGAGAAACTATTTCTGCTGGTTGAGAAGTCTAGGACTAGGTATCATATTGAAAAAAAAAGAGCCAGACTTTTCAGGAGTGAAATTAGGAAATGCCTTTACATACAAAGTGTGGTGGCAGTTTGGAACTCTCTTCCACAAAACTAGCAGTTGATGCTAAATCAATTGTAATATGCTAAATAATTTGTTTTCAACAGATTACAAATGGTGTGGTTGTTTATCATGAATCGAATGAGCTCGCAGAGCAGTTCTCCCCAGAGACGGCGTATGATCCTTGGAATTATTATTCTGTTGATTGTCGATATCATCTGGGTTGTATCATCTGAGCTTACCTCAGTGAGTATTGTCTTCCGTGAAACTGATGATTTCTTAACTTGATTATTTTGGAGGATTTTTTTGATCCATTCAAGAATGGTTCACTGCAAAAGATAGACTGAAAGATTCATGGCCATAAAAATTTATTGAGCAGTCACAAAGCTCTTTGGAACATTTATTCTACAAAATTGAAGTTTCAGTGAATGTCACTTCAGAATCATTTTATTTACATTTTCCCAACATTACTATCCATTGCTATGCTTATATTGAATGCAGAATTTTCTAAGGGACATGTTTTATGTTCTTTGAATGATAACTAAACTGATATATATGTGATGCGAACTTCAGGGCTGGATTTTCATCATGGAGATGAGAATTGGGAGTCAGGAATTTCAGTGCTGGCAGGCAGGATTTTCTTATGGCTGAGTCAGTTAGGGCCAAAGTGGAGATGGAGGCAGGTCGAAGTGTCCAGGTTAAAAGACTCACCTCCATTTGGAGAGATATCAGCCCAGTTCTGCAGATCAGTGTCAAGGCTGCCCTCACTTCCCCTCCCCTTCATCCCTTACCTAATCACCCTGTATAGACTTTATAAACAGAATTCAAAAGCCCTACAATAACATTTGGAAGTCTTTAAAATGTATAAATTTGTAAATATAAATAAACTTGTACTCCCCAGCACAACTGTATAAGCAAACACTGCAGTGCAGAATGCATTAGTGGTTTGGAAGGCAGCCAAGACATCAAATTGACATTCTCAGCACAGTTGTGCAAACAAATCCATTAGTGCCTTTGAAGTCAGCCAAAAGCCCAGATATCTATCAAAGCTTTCAAACACCCAAACAGTTGGTAAATGAAAACCATGAGAAAGGGTTGAACAATCAGCTATAGATCTGACACTAGTTCAATGCAGAATAACACTTTACCTAGTGGATGTTCTATTCTGATGCATCTGAAAACTTTACCACTTTTACAGTTCTATTCTTTCACTTGACGGTTTGTCAATTGTCGGAAGTAACAATCTGGCAACCGCCTTATTTAATGGTCACTTACATTTTCCAATCACACTGCTGTCACAACTCACTTTAGTAAACATACATATAACTTAGGCTACAGCATTTGATGATGCACTGTGAAGGGGGCAACACCATTTTTACTCATCCTTTATTCTTTATTCTTTCATGGGATGTGGGCATTGCTGGCAAGGCCAGCATTTGTTGCCCTTGAACTGAGTGGCTTGCTAGGCCATTGCAGAGGGCATTGAAGAGTCAACCACATTGCTGTGGATCTAGAATCACATGTTGGCCAGACCAGGTATGGATGGCAGATTTCCTTCCCTAAAGGGCATTAGTGAACCAGATGGGTTTTTATGGCAATTGGTGATAGTTGTCATGGTCACCATGACTGACACTATCTTTTATAAGCCAAATTTATTAACAATGCAAATTCCACCAGCTGCCATGGTGGGATTTGAACCCATGTGCCCAGAACATTAGTCTGGGTCTCTGTATTACTAGTCCAGCTACATTACCACTACGCCACCATCTCCCCTCTTCCTGTCTCCAATCCGTGCTGCTTATCTGCATTCATCAGGTGTGATTTAGAAAGGTTTCCAAAATGCAGCCACCTCCATGCAGAAGTACTGAAATGCCCTTCCAGAATGATGTGCGGCAACTTCTAAACAGTAGCTTGACAAGCCTAAGCAAACTATTGTTTATCAATATTAGATGAACCCATGCTACCAATATTAAAAAGACATGAAAACCAAGCTTGTTATCTTTACAGTGATTTTATGGCAAGTTAGTAATGTTAAGCTCAGCTACCCAGTAAAGTGTACATGAAAGTATTTGTCCAATAGATCCAAATACCTAAACTTTACCTGCAAACAATGCTAAGACAACTGCAGTCTCTGAAGTTACAAGAATAAAGTCATCAAAGGTGCAAAGACTATGATTAGGATGCTGGAAATCAGTGAAACAACACCTACAAAAGCAAAATATTGCTGTTTCTGGAAATCTGAAATAAAAACAGAAAATGTTGGAAATACAGTAAAGTCCCACCATTCATGGGGGTTATGTTCCCACGAAACCTTGCAAACAGCGAAATCGTGAATGATGAATATGCTTTTCAATGGGAGTCAGTTAAATGGGTTCCAGCAATGTGAGGGCAGCATTGGTTTGTGCAGTTACTATATAGCAAATTGTGGTACTTGTATATGATAAATGGGGGTGGAGCCTCGGAGCAATTCAAGACATATGTTGAAAATTTTAAAAAGAGGCAATCCTCATTTCAGAAAAACTGTTACCTGAAAACTGGCAGACAAAATCAGTGAACATTTCAAAATTGAACAGAGCTGTTATTGAATGTCCATGGCCAGAACTAATGGAAGGAATCAGCTTCTAGAGGCTTCAACACCATCTCCCTGTTAAAGTGTGCTGAGGTCTCTGCTCCATCATGGCTATCACCTCCTTCGGGAAAGAGGAGAGAGGGGAAAGAGCATGCAGTAACTAAATGATTGCTCATGATGGACAATGTGGTGTATAAAGGATTTAGCACAGGTAAGCGAATATGCAAACAAGGAAGTCACGGAAGGCGGGACTTTACTGAGCAAGCCTGGCAGTATCTGTAAGGCGAGTTAATGTTTCAGGTCCATGCCCTTTCATCAGAACTGGAAAAGGTTAGAGATGTTACAGGTTTAAAGCAAGTATAAAGGCAGAAAAAGAGGGGAGAGGAGGAAAAGAACAGAAGGGAAGTTCTGTGATAGGATGCAAGACAGAATAAATGACAAAAACAAATAATGGTGCAAGGCAAAAGTTGATGCTAATGGGACAAGAAACAAAAGGCTGTCAGGAATAGGTATAAATAGGGAAAATGCAGAACCTTAACAGGTACCATTCAAAAAGGAAAAAAAATATATTGTGGTTAGAAATTATGATCTGAAATTATTGAACGCAAAGTTTTGAGTTCAGCAGATTGTAAAGTGCCTAATCGAAGGGTGAGGTGCTGTTTCTTGAACTTGGGTTGAGTTTCATTAAAACATTGCAGAAGGCTGAGAAAAGAAAGGCCAAAGTAGGAGTGGAGTGACGAATTAAAATGACAGGCGGTTGGAAGCTTGGGATCATGCTTGCAAAATTCAGTGTTCTGCAAAGCAACTACCCAGTCTGGATTTCATCTGCATTGAATAGAGGAGATCACATTGTGAGCAACGCAGGTAGTACACTAAATTGGAAGAAGTGTTTGGAGCCTTGGGCAGTGAGGAGGGAGGAGGTAAAAGTGCAGAAAGGACATCTCCTGCACTTGCATGGGAAGGTGCTGTGGGAAATGAATGGAGTGACAGGAATGGGCCAAGGTATCGCAGAGGGAACAGTCCATTTGGAATGTTGGTAGATAGGGGAAGGTGTGTTTGTTGGTGGCATCATGCTGGAGGTGGCAGAAATGGTGAGGACAAGGGGAACCCTGTTGTGGTTCTAGCAGGGAGTGAGAGCAGAAGTGTGAGAAATGGGATAGATATGGCCAAAGGTCCTGTCAACCATAATGAGAGGAATCCTCGGTTGAGGAAGGAGGAAGACATATCAAATCTAGCATCGTCAGAACCAATGCAACAAACATAGAGAAACTGGGAGAATGGAATGGAATCCTTTTCGGAAGCCAGTGTGAGGAAGTGCAGTCGAGGTAGTTGTTGGGGGTCCAAGAATGGTGACAGATAAGTCAAGGAAGGGAAAAGTTAGAAATGGGCCATGTGAAAGTGAGGGAAGTTGAAAATTAGAAGCAAAATGACTAAATTTTCCAGTTCAGGGTGAGAATAGGAAACAACACCAATGCAATCATCGATGCACTGAAAAAAAGAGGTGGGAGGAGACCTGAGTAGTGCAGTATAATGGTTTAATAGTTATGGTAATGGGATAGTGATGTGTATCATGATGTAACAGTGACATCAGCAATCATGTGCAAGAGACTAAGACGATGAGATGGAATAGTCTGTACACGAGAGAGATGCACTTACCTAGGAGTCTATTATGTATATAGTGTAAATAAAGTAGTTTTGAAGAAAACTACCTGAGTCAGACCCAAGTCACTCATAAGTAGAGGAAAACCTTCCCAATGTAGATTAGGCCACAAGTTACCTGAAGAGAGATCTAAGTACTATTCAAAGTGGGAACCAAACCACAAACCATGGTAGCCGTGCTGGTGACACCAATCTAACAACAATTTGGTGCCATTGACTGAATACCCACAGGGAGAAATTGGAAGAAGACTTCTTCAAAGGAAGAACCAAAAGACCTACCTTGTTGAGAGGCACACTGAGAATCAGTAGCGATGTCAACATCAGTCGAGCAGTTACTGTCCCTTCCGCAGCCATTTGAAAATCTCGAAGGTCTACAGAGAAGCCAGCATTGGGAGTTGTGGGGGAAAACCCTTCCTGAGGGATCAAGCAGCATCAGGTTTGCGTGCCAAAGAGCAGAAGCACCAGGTTAGTTTGTTCCTCCATGCAGTGGTGCCTGTTGCCGATGATGTCCTCCTGCCACGGGGTAGAAGAGACCTCTGCAGACTATGAAACCATCTGAAAATCGGTCGATGCATACGTCATTCCAAAATGGAACCTCATAGCCAATTGAGCGTGATTCAGTCAGAGAACCCAAAGGCCAGGGGAATCCATTAAATTATTCCTTACAGACCTTTGTAGGCTAGCCAGTTGTTATGGGTTTGATACATTGAAAGATTAACTTATTCGAGACTGCACTGACATCAGAATCTGCGACCTAAAAGCTCTCAGATTTTTGTTTTCTTCCAGACAAGAGACAACCTAACAGCCAAACAAGCAGTTCAATATGCTAGGCAGGCCGAACTTAGGGAGCAAAAATCGGGCTATAATCCATGGAAACACCAAGACTTTGGATGAGTCTGTAGTTAGGCTAGCCACATCCACTGAAAAGCCCATCAAAATGGGCAAAAGAGTGGGAAACCCTGCAGCAGCCATCTTAAAATGCAGCAGCACAGAAGGCAAGATTGCCCAGCAGGGGGTGCAGAGTGTTTCCAATGCAGAAAGACAAGACACTTCAAGTGGTTCTGTAAATTCAGCTGTTCATTTAAAAGAAGAAAGCAACAGAATGTCTATGAAACACAGACAATTAGGGAAATTGAGAATAAGGAATGAAGTGAGAATATAGACTTTGTAGGAGAGGTAAGGAATCAAGAAAAAACATTTTGGTCCGTTACTTTAGAAGTTAAAAGCTTTAAAATTGACTTCAAACTTGATACTGGAACTGGTGTTACAGTACTAGCTGATCATTTGGAATGGCTCAAAACAGTAGATATCCAGCCATCAAGAATGAAATTGCAAAGCCCAGGTGGTATGGATTGTAGTTTTAGAGTGTTAGGGACTGTAAGGGTTTTTGTGGGACTAGGGAATAAGTACTGCCCACATTGGCGCGGACTCTCCCCCCTGACTTCTGGATGACCCCCCAACCTCAGAATGCTCCCAGACCTCCAAACATCCCCATCTCTCCTCCCCACCCTGCCGTTGACCTCCAGGCCACCCTCCCCTGACCTCTGGGCCTTAGACATCCCCACCCAATCTCCGAACACCACCCCCCCCCCCCCCCAAGAATTTGGACCACCCCTCCCCTGACTTTTGGACCCTGCCCCCCCCCCACCTCAGAACCTCCCCACCCAACTCAACCTCCGAACAACACCCCCCAATCTCTGTTCCCCACGTCCGCATACCCCAAACTCCTATCTACTTACCTTCCCCTGGCCTGTCAATTACCCTAGCCCTTTAAAAACTTACCTGCTTGACAGCAGCAAGTGCTGTAAAAAAAAAAGGGGGTCATGGCCTCCTTGAATATGCGCGATCTAGACTTCACCGGGGCCTGCAAGGATTCTTTCGATGCAGGCCCCAAGCAGCTCCAGTAAACCGAAGTAGCAACGCAGTTTTCAAGACCAGGTAAGTGTGCATTTATTCCTTCTAATTTCTGTGGCCCAGCACTTTGACGCTAGTCAGATGTTACGCCCCATTATGATGCAGAGTCACATTGGAGTAGTAGAGTTAGCAGTGAGTTCGGCAGAAATTGGCATTTAGATAGCACTTATTCAGAACTATATCCTGTATATATGTATATTATGTGTTATTAATAAACAGTTATTGTTTAACTAAACAACCCTCCTGACCTCTTCATGAGGCAACATACACAATACAACATGGTGGCAGCTATGGGATCCGAACCCACATCCCTGAAGAGACTGGATAAGAAAACAGAAACTGAATGTTAGGTCCAATAGCCAATGACATAATTGCCAGCTAAGGGATAAACAAATCTTCTGATAACTTTGAAGTGGTCATGAAGTCCTTATGTACCTACTTTAACCTAAGAAACAATAGAACAATGGAACAAGCAAAATTTAACCAGAGTCCAAAAGCCTAAGCAACCAGTAGACTCTTTCATAAATGAGTTATACAAATTTGCTGAAAGCTGTGACTATCGTGACCTTACGTCAGAGTTTATAAGACACTGGATAGTAGTGGGAGTGGCCGGTGATGCTGTTTTGGATGTTCTTCAATCTAAAAAAAGATCTGACTTTGGAAAGAGCTATTTAAATCATCAGACAATTAGAAGTCTGCAAGCAAAAATTCATCCATTTTGCGTGGCAAAGTTAAACCATGATACAGAGCAACCCCAACAGTCCAGCTCATAAATAAACAAAAGGGCAAGGAGACTCCACAGCAAGGAAAGAAATACCCAAACAAAACAAGATGGTGGCAGCAGGTAAAGGACCCCAAAATCCCTAAGAACAAACAAGTAAAGAAACTGCAATCTGCCCTGGAGAATTGCGCCTAACTTGAGGACCTTTAATACTCAGCTGGAAATCGCCTAAGCTCCATTACAGGCCTGGAGCCTGAAGGGCAGAAGAAAGGTTGACTGTGCAGTGTAAAAGGACTCCACCAGAGCATGTGGATGTCTGTTGTGAGATAGAGTCAAAGAACCTAGCTGGATCACAAAAGGACGAGCAAACTCTTTTTTTTAAAAAAAAGACTAAGCTTTTAAAATTCAGCGCAATAATCAGGCAGCATTGGCAGAACAATTGTTTAAAAAAGGCAGTTTGAAGAATGCTGCAGCCTGGATCTAGTGTCAGTGCCATAACAAGGCAACTGCACGCAAATGAAAAAAGAAAAAATTAGAGAAGTCAAAGCAAAAAAAAAATTTAAAAATTGGCTTCAATTCGATTCACCAAGCTCAGGAAACTAGCTGGCTAAAACGATTAGCCCAAAATAATCGCTGAAGTTTTAACAGCTCCATAACTGCGATGGCAGCCTGCCAACTCCCAAAAAAGCATGGGAAGAAGGAATAATACTTTTAAAGCTGTGCCGAAAACAGCCATGGTTGGCAAATCAACACTGCCAGACCAATTAAGGCAGATGGAAGGCCCAGACCAGGTACAAAATTGGATATTATGGAAAAGATTTTTGATAACATCAGGCTTGAATATGAAAAAAAAGCCCTCGCAGTAACATGAGCTTGTGAGAAGTTCTCTTATTGTATTGTTGGGCTGAAGGTGCCCATTGAGACAGATCACAAACCATTAGTCTCACTACAGGACAATAAAGAGCTTGCTAGGATGTCCCCCAGTCCCAACTACTGGCACAACTGCTGGCAAGCTCCAAAAAGCTTCAAAAGAAATGGCAGGAGCAGAGGCAAAATGAAGAGTATATCTGCATCGATCAGATACCTAAAAGGTTGCCCACGACAGCATCCAGATTGCACTTATGAAAATTTACTTCGCACAGCAAAAACACGGCACTGTAATTGATGATCTGCTGGTGTATGATAACAATTGGTCAGTCTTACTCCAGCCGGACACTCTACAACAAATCCACCAAGTCCATTTTGGCATGAGCCCAGTCTGCAGTGTGATGACCGGGGATATCAAGAACAATTGAAGACATGATTTTAAACTGCCAAGTGTGCCTGCTGCACAAACCAGTCTAAAGGGAGCCCTTTATCCCCACACAGTTCCCTACCAGACCATGGGAACATTTGGTAATAAATCTATTCACTACAACAGCAAGTCTTTCCATCCTCATTATTGACTACTTCTCTTGGTGGATTGAGTGAAGTGTTTGTACACAATGGCCACAGAGTCAGTCACTAGGTTGTTGAAAAAAATCTTTGTAATTCTGGCATCCCAGACCAGGTGGCGTCTGACAACAGCCTGTAATTCGCTCATGAATGCTTTGCTCATTTTGCCAGGAATTACACATTTCAACACCTCACCAGCTCTTCAAGGTATCCACTATTTAACAGTGAGGCAGGAAGGGGCGTCCACACTATTAAAGCCCTCTTGGAAGAAAATGATGACTTTCCAACAGCGCTTCTGACACATAGACCCACCCCACTGTAAATGTGAATTAGCCCCATCAGAGCTGCTGATGGGTGGGGGTGGGTGCGGGAAGGGGTGGCGTGTAAATATTATTGTAAATACATTTTGGTAAAGACTTCAGGGGAGGTGTAGTATTAGGTTGTGAGGGAGCATAAGGGCTAATGTGAGACTGGGGTATCAGTATTGTTCATATGATACAGGAGGTCACGTGGGAGTAGTAGAATGTCGTGGTGAATCTGGCAGAAGTCATCATGAAGATAGCACCTAGTCAGAGCTCTATCCTGTATATATATATATCTATAGCTATGTGTTATTGATAAACAGTTATCATTCAACCATACAGGCCTCTAGACCTCTTCATGAGAAATCACAACAATGCAACACCAATCTTCAAGTAAAAGGTCAGATAATAGCTACCCTTTGCCACGAGGGTGGCAAATTAGAGACCCTCCATATCATACAATCAAAGCACGTCTCAGCAGAGCATAAAATGCATGTATACAACTGGGCATTCTGGAAATAACAGACAAAGTCCTACAGCAGGATAAAAGGTACCATTCAGGGAGGAATTTCCAAGGTTGAGTGACGAACTGATGGATTTCCATTCAGCAGCAGCTGGTGAGTTTTATTCATTGAGCAGTGGATTGTTCTTTGTCAGAGGCACCATCTGCTCGAACCCAGGAGGAGATTGTAGATCTCGGATCTTTTCGAAGACAGGCTGAAAGGTGTGGAAATGGAAGACAATGAAGAAGATGGTGATCATCTGCTTGAGGACCTTCTAGACCTAGGTTGGCTCGTTCCTGAAAAAGTTTAAGACATAAGTCATTGTAGTAACAAGTGATCTATTGGAAGATGAGGTCCAAGAGATTGGTATGCTCTTTGAATCTACTGCCAAAGTATATGAACACTGTTGTCATTTGAGGAGTCAGCTGTCGAAGAGCCGAATTCCATATGTTTATCCCATTAAACCCACCAATGAGATATATTGTATATTGCTGGCTGACCACAGTGAACTGGTCAGGGAGAACAGAATTCTTGTTTTTCCAAGGTGGATCACCAATGCTAGAGCGATGATGGATCCTATTAGTTTGTGAGAAAGAATTAACATCTACACTTCAGTCTTGTCAAAAAATCATTCACTAAATTTGTCCTTCAGTACAGAAACTGAGGCCAAAACTACAGAGCTTCTACAGCTGAAGAGTCTTATATAGAAATTTCATCTAAGTTCAGTCCTGAAGATTCATTCCATTGCTGACGATGGTGTTGTCTTACCTCATGCTGACACCATCATCCAGTTGCCTACACCAGAGCAGGTTTGCAGTGAAGCAAGTGTGCCAATGTTACCACTACCTACAGAAAGGCAAAAGTAGTATCCCAAGTATAGTAAGGAAAATGCATTTTCTTCTTATCCTGCTATGCCTACTGGATATTCATCATTATTATTCTTGACTTCAGATTTGTTAAAATCTCAGATATTTCCTTTTTCATCCTTAATACAGCTGTGAATTTCTTTGTTGGTATTGAAGATGTTTCGTCTACGGTGTGCTAAGCGGGAGCTGAGGTTCCCTCAGAGAATGCTAGTTTGTCCTCTTTCTGTTTAAGTCTTGGATAAAGTCTGTAACGGTACAGGAGGATTACAGAAGTTTGAAAATGTAATGTAGATAGTTTAAGGTTGTTATTAAAAATTGAGATTATACTTGAGTGGGGGGACGTGGCACAGGGAGATGTAGAATAATGGATTATTACAGTTACAGTAATGAGATAGTGATGTGTATCATAATGTAATAATGACATTAGTCATGTGTAAGAGACTAAGAAGGTAAGGTGGAATAGTCTGCATATGAGAGAAAGGTATACTTACCTACAAATCTGTTACGTACAGTGTCTAAATAAGGTAGCTTTGAAGAAACTTACCTGACTCAGATCTAAGTCACTCATAAGTAAAGGGAAACCTTCCCAATGCAGATGAGGCCACAAGTTACCTGAAGAGACATCTATGTAACATTCAAAGTGGAACCAAACCACAAACTAAGTAGGACTGGAACAAAGAACAATCCACATATCCCACAGGTAGGCATAAGCTAGAGTCCATATGTGTTCCCACAACAATACCTTTAATTTGGATGAACTGAGTGGAGTTAAAGGAGTTGTTCAATGTGGGAACCAGTTCGTCCAGGTGAGGAAGTGAGAATCTCTACAAGTTCAACATTTTGACTAAGAAAGTTTGATATACTGTCACTGGATTAACAATTGAATTGTTTTGTTCAGTGATAACTAGTATATTAATTTCTTATATTAATGTAGTAGGATAAATCATTTTAGGATTTTGATAAATATTTTGTTTTGTGTTTTTTTTTAAAAAGAGACCAATTACCCCCACCTACTGAAGGTCCCCAGCATCACAGGCACCTTTCTTCAGTCAGTTTGATTCACTCCATATGATAATAGCTGAAGGCACTGGATACTGCAAAGGCTGTGGACCATGACAATATTCCGGCAATAGTACTGAAGACTTGTGCTCCAAAATTTGCCGTGCCCCTAGCCAAGCTGTTCCAGTACAGCTACAACACTGGCATCTACCCAGCAATGTTAGAGGATGGATTCAACTTCATGAAAAATTATGAAAAAACTGAAAAGAAAAGAAGAGGCTATTAAAGTCTCCAGAACACAAAATAGGACAGAGTTTTTGGAAAGGGCTAGGAACCTAACTTCACGCACATCAGATAAAGGGACGACAATGAGAAAGGGGGCAGGAAATACAGGACTGAAGGTGTTGTATCTGAATGCACACAGAATACAAAATAAGCTTGTGGCGCAGATTGAAATTGGCAGGTATGATGTGGTGGGCTTCACAGAGACATGGCTGCAAGGGGATCAGGACGGGGAGCTAAATATCCAAGGATATACACCCTATCAAAAAGATAGGCAGGTTGGCAGAGGGAGTGGGGTTGCTTTGTTAGTAAGAAATTAAATTAAATCGATAGCAAGAAATGACGTAGGGTCAAATGATATAGAATCTTTGTGGGTAGAGTTGAGGAACCACAAAGGTAAAAAAAACCATAATGGGAGTTATGTACAGGCCTTCGAACAGTATTCAGGATTTGGGGCACAAAATACACCAGGAGATAGAAAAGGCATGTAAAAAAGGCAAGGTTACAGTGATCATGGAGGATTTCAATATGCAGGTAGACTGGGAAAGTCAGGTTGGTAGTGGATCCTAAGAAAATGAATTTGTAGAATGTCTATGAGATGGCTTTTTGGAGCAGCTTGTGGTGGAGCCCACTAGGGAACAGGCAATTCTAGATTTAGTGATGTGTAATGAGGCAGATTTAATAAGGGAGCTTAAGATGAAGGAACCCTTAGGAGGAAGTGACCATAATATGATAGAATTTTCCCTGCAATTTGAGAGGAAAAAGCTGGAATCAGATGTAACAGTATTACAGTTGAATAAAGGCAACTACAGAGGCATGAGGGAGGAGCTGGCCAGAATTGACTGAGAGATGAGCCTAGCAGGAAAGACAGTGGAACAGCAATGGCACGAGTTCCTGGGAGTAATTTGGGAGACACAGCAAAAATTCATCCCTAGAAAGAAGCATACTAAAGGGAGGACGAGGCAACCATGGCTGACAAGGGAAGTCAGGGACAGCATAAAAGCTAAAGAGAAAGCATACAATGTGGCGAAGAGCAGTGGGAAACCAGGGGATTGGGAAGCCTACAAAGACCAACAGAGGACAACTAAAAAAGAAATAAGGAGGGAGAAGATTAAATATGAGGGTAAACTAGCCAGTAATATAAAAGAAGATTGCAAAAGTTTTTAGATATATAAAGGGTAAGAGAGAGGCAAAAGTGGACATTGGGCCGCTGGAAAATGACACTGGAGAAGTAGTAGTGGGGAACAAAGAAATGGCGGCGGAACTGAATAGGTAATTTGCGTCAGTCTTTACAGTGGAAGACCCGAGTAACATCCTCAAAGATCAAGAGAGTCGGGGGGCAGAGGTGAGTATGGTGGCCATTACCAAGGAGAAGGTTCTAGGAAAACTGAAAGGTCTGAAGGTGGATAAATCATCTGGACCAGATGGATTACACCCCAGAGTTCTGAAGGAGATAGCTGAAGAGATAGTGGAGGCGTTAGTGGTGATCTTTCAGGAATCACTGGAGCCAGGGAGAGTCCCAGAGGACTGGAAAATTGCTAATGTAACGCCCCTGTTTAAGAAGGGAGTGAGGCAAAAGACGCAAAATTACAGGCCAATTAGCCTGACCTCGGTCGTTGGTAAGATTTTAGAGTCCATTATTAAGGATGAGATTTCAGAATACTTGGAAGTAAAATCGGGCAAAGTCAGCATGGTTTCATCAAGGGGAGGTCATGCCTGACAAATCTGTTAGAATTCTTTGAGGAGGTAACGAGCAGGTTAGACAAAGGAGAGCCAATGGATGTTATCTACTTGGACTTCCAGAAGGCCTTTGACATGGTGCTGCACAGGAGGCTGCTCAGTAAGATAAGTGCCCATGGTGTTAGAGGCAAGGTACTAGCATGGATAGAAGATTGGCTGTCTGGCAGGAGGCAGAGAGTGGGGATAAGGGGGTCCTTCTCAGGATGGCGGCCGGTGACTAATGAGTTCCGCAGGGATCAGTGTTGGAACCACAACTTTTCACTTTATACATTAATGATCTAAATGAAGGAACTGAGGGAATCCTGGCTAAGTTTGCAGATGATACAAAGATAGGTGGAGGGACAGGTAGTATTGAGGAGGTGGGGAGGCTGCAGAAGGATTTGGACAGGTTAGGAGAATGGGCAAAGAAGTGGCAGATGAAATACAACGTGGGCAAGTGTGAGGTCATGCACCTTGGTAGGAAGAATAGAGGCATAGACTATTTTCTAAATGGGGAGAGAATTCAGAAATCTGGAGTGCAAAGGGATATGGGAGTCCTAGTCCAGGATTCTCTTAAGGTTAACTTGCAGGTCGAGTCAGTAGTTAGGAAGGCAAATGCAATGTTGGCATTTATTTCGAGAGGACTAGAACATAAAAGCAGGGATGTGCTGCTGAGGCTTTATAAGGCTCTGGTCAGACCACATTTAGAATATTATGAGCAATTTTGGGCCCTGTATCTCAGGAAGGATGTTCTGGCCCTGGAGAGGGTCCAGAGGAGGTTCACGAGAACGATCCCAGGAATGAAAGGCTTAACATATGAGGAACGTTTGAGGACTCTGGGTCTCTACTTGATGGAGTTTAGAAGGATGAGAGGAGATCTGAGTGAAAACTTACAGAATACTGAAAGGCCTGGATAGAGTGGATGTGGGGAAGATGTTTCCATTAGTAGGAGAGACCAGCACCCGAGGGCACAGCCTCAGAGTAAAGGCAAGACCTTTTAGAACAGAGATGAGGAGAAGCTTCTTTAGCCAGAGAGTGGTGAATCTTTGGAATTCATTGCCACAGAAGGCTGTGGAGGCCAGGTCATTGAGTGTAATTAAGACCGAGATAGATAGGTTCTTGATTGGTAAGGGGATCAAAGGTTACGGGGAGAAGGTGGGAGAATGGGGTTGAGAAACTTATCAGCCATGATTGAATGGCAGAGCAGACTCGATGGGCCGAATGGCCTAATTTCTGCTCCTATGTCTTATGGTCTTAATGTCTAATGTTGAAAGTTGCCCAGCTATGTCCTGTGCACAAAATGCAGGACAAATCCAAGCCGGCCAATTACTGCCTCGTTAATCTACTCTCGATCACCAGTAAACTGATGGAAGGAGTCATGAACAGTGTTATTAAGCGGCACTTGCTTTGCAATAACCTGCTCACTGACACCCAGTTTGGGTTCTGCCAGGGCCACTCAGCTCCCGACTGCATTACAGCCTTGGTTCAAACATGGGCAAGAGAGCTGAACTCCAGAGGTGAGCTGAGAGTGACTGGCGTTGACACCAAGGCCGCATTTGACAGTGTGTGGAATCCAGAAGCCCTATCAAAAAAACGAGAGTCAATGGGAATCAGGGGGAAATTGCTTTGCTGGTTGTAGTCATATGTAGCCTATCCTCCTATAAAAGAAGAGGATTGTGCTTATTGGAGATCAATCATCCCAGTTCCAGAACATCACTGCAGGAATTCCTCAGGGTAGATCCTAGGCCCAACCATCCTCAGCCGCTTGGTCAATGACCTTCCTTCCATCATAAGGTCAGAAGTGGGAATGTTGATTGATGATTGCACAATGTTCAGCACCATTTGTTTCTTCTCAGATACTGAAGCAGTTAATGTCCAAATGCAGCAAAGACCTGGAAAATATCCGAATTTTAATTTTTAAAAAAAGGGTAGGCAGGAAGGAAAATGAGGTGCCATATCTTTGTTAGTAAAGGAAGAGATCAGTGCTAGTGAGGAGTGATATAAGCACTGGAGAGCAAGACGTAAAGTCAGTCTGGGTAGAAATAAGAAATAGCAAGGGAAAGAAGTCCCTGGTGGGAGTAATCTACAGGTCCCCAAACAATCGTTCAGCAGTAGGGCACAGCATAAACCAGGAAATATTGGGAGCATATAAGAAAGGCACGGCAATAATCATGGGTGATTTTAATATGCATATAGACTAAACTAATCAAATTGGCAAGGGTAGCCGCGAGGGAGAGTTCATAGAGTGCATTAGAGATTTGTTTCTTGGAGCAATATGTTGTGGAACCAACCAGGGAACAGGCTATTCTGGATTTGGTTTTGTGTAAGGAAATGGGATTAATTAATGATCTCATAGTAAAGGATCCTCTAGGGAAGACTGATCATAGCATGCTAGAATTTCAAGTTCAGTTTGAGAGCAAGAAACTTGAGTCCCACACTAGTGTTCTGGAGTTAAACAAAGGTATGAGGGCATGAGGCATAAGGGCAGATTTCGCCCTAGTGGACTGGGCCGGAAGACTACAATGTAGGACAGTCGATGAACAGTGGCAAATATTTGAGATATTCAATTCCTCCCAAGTAAAATATATTCCAAAGAGGAAGAAAGATGGTTAGAGGGGAAAAAAACATCCATGGCTAAGCAAAGAAGTTAAAGGTAACAAAGGCAAAAAATAAGGCATGCCAAATTGCAAAGGTCAGTGTCAGGCTGGAAAATTAGGAAACTTTTAAAGATCAAGGAAGGGTTACTAAAAAAAAAAGCAAAGGTAAATTATGAAAAAAAACTAGCGCAAAATGTAAAAACTGATAGCAAAAGCTTCAAGTATATAAAAGGAAAGAGTAGCTAAAGTGAATGTTGGTTCCTGATTAGAGGTTGAGACTGGGGAGTTAATAGTGGGGAAAGCAGAAATGGCAGAGACGCTTAATCAATATTTTGAATCCGTTTTCACAGTGGAGGACACTAGTACCACCCCAATAGTAACAGGTAGTGCAGAGGGTATAGAGAAGGAGGAACTTAGAACAATCACTATCACTAGAGAAAAAGTACTGAGCAAACTCATTAAAGGGTGATAAGTCCCCAGGACCTGATGGCCTACATCCCAGGGTCTTAAAGGAAACGGCAGCGGAGATAGTGGATGCATTGGCTATAATATTCTAAAATTCCTTGGATTCTGGAAAGGTTCCAGTGGATTGGAAAAATGCTAATATAACACCCTTATTCAAAAAGGGGCAGGCGGGGGTGGTGGGAGGGCAGAGGCATAAAATAGGAAACTATAAACCTGTTAGCTTAACCTCTGTCATTGGGAAACTGTTGGAATCCATTATTAAGGAATTAGGAATGGGGCATTTGGAAAGTCAAAATGCAATCCATCAGAGTCAGCATGGTTTTAAGAAGAGTAAATCATGTTTGACTAATTTGCTAGAGTTCTTTGAAGATGTGACAAGCAAAGTGGATAATGGGGATCCTGTAGGTGTACTATATTTGGACTTCCAGAAGGTCTTTGATAAGGTGCCACACCAAAGATTAATACACAAGATATGATCATATGGAGTTAGGGGTAATATATTAACTTGGATAGAGGATTAGCTAACCAACAGAAAGCAGAGAGTCGAGATACATGGGTGTTTTTCTGGATGACAAGCTGTAACTAGTGGGGTGCCACAGGGTTCGGTCCTTGGACATCAACTATTTACAATCTGTGTTAATGACTTGGATTCAGGGATAGAAGGTGCTATAGCTAAATTTTCAGGTGACACTAAAATAGGTGGGAAAGTAAGTTGCAATGAAGAAGTAAGAAATTTGCAAATGGATATGGACAGGTTAGGAGAATGGGCCAAAATTTGGCAGATGGAGTTTAACGTGGGTAAGTGTGAGGTTACCCATTTTGGTCAGAAGAATAAAAAGGCAACTTATTATTTAAATGGAGAGAAACTTCAGAATGCTTCAGTGCAGAGGGATCTGGGTGTCCTCGTGCATGAATCGCTGAAAGCTAGTATGCAGATAATAAGGAAGGCAAATGGAATTTTGTCATTTATTGCTAAAGGAATAAAGTATAAAACTAGAGAAGTATTGTTGCAACTGTACTAGGGATTGGTGAGACTGCACCTGGAGTACTGTGCAGAGTTTTGACCCCCTTACTTGAGGAAGGATGTAGTTGCATTGGAGGCAGTTCAGAGGAGGTTCACTAGATTGATTCCAGAGGTGCGGGGCTTGTCTTATTAGGAGAGATTGAGCAGTTTGGGCCTATACTTGCTAGAGTTTAGAAGGATGAGAGGAGATCTAATTGAGGTATAAGATGCTAAAGGGGACAGACAAAGCAGACGTGGAGTGGATATTTCCCCTTGTAGAACAAGAGGCCATAGTTTTAAGCTAAGAGGTGGTAGATTTAAATCAGAATTGAGGAGGAATTACTTTTCTCAAAGGATCGTGAATCTGTGGAATTCACTACCTCAGAGAGCAGTGGGTGCCAGGACACTGAATAAATTTGAGGAGATAAACAGATTTTTAATTAGTAATGGGTTGAAAGGTTATGGGGAGAGGGTGGGAAATTGGAGTTGAGGTCGAAATGAGATCAACCATGATTATATTGAATGGCAGGGCAGGCTCGAGGGGCTGAATTGCCTACTCCTGCTCCTAGTTCTTATGAAAAAAGAGGCAAGTAACATTTGTGCCACGCAAGTGGCGGGCAATGACCATCTCCAACAAGAGAATTTAACCGTCACCCCTTGACTTTCAATAGCATTACCATCGTAGAATTCCCCTTGTATCAACATCCTAGGGGAGGAGGTTACCATTGACCAGAAACTGAACTGGACAAAAGAGCAGGCCAGAGGCTAGGAATTCTGCATTGAGTAACTTATCTCCTGATTCCCCACAGGCTCTCCACCATCTCCAAGGCACAAGTCAGTAATGTGATGGAATAGTCTCCACTTGCCTGGATGACTGCAACTCCAACAATACTCAAAATGCTTGACACCGTCCAGGACAAAGCAGCCGTTTGATTTGGCACCCCATCCATGAACGTTCACTCCTTCCACTACCGACGCACAGTGGCAGCAGTGTGTACCATCTACAAGATGCACTGCAGCAACACATCAAGTTTCCTTTGACAGCACCTTCCCAACTCATAACCACTATTATCTAAACAAGGACAGGAGACACCACTTTTAAGTTCCCCTCCAAGCCACTCACCATCCAGACTTGGAAATATATCACCACTCCTTCACTGTTGCTGGATCAAAATCCTGGAACCCCCTCCCTAACAGCACTGTGGGTGTACCTACAGCTCATGGACTGCAGCGGTTCAAGATGACAGCTCACCACCACAATCTCAAGGCTCATTAGGGATGGGCAATAAATGCTGACCGAGCCAGTGACTCCCACATCCCATGAATGAATAAAATCAGATCAAAGGGAATCATCATTCTGTGTGTTTCTGAAGAGGTTATGTGTGTTCCCCTGTTTCACTTTTCACTCAACCATTTTTTTCCCCCCATGTAAACATGTGTTATGTGAAGTTGTCAGTATATAGATGATTTTAGATTCATTTTACGGTACTATAGCTTACAGTACTATAGCTTAGAATTTAACTAAGCTATAATAAGCAGAGCATAAAACAATTTTTTTTTTGTAAAATTATCAATTGCAATATAGCATTGTAGCACCGGCAAATGGACTCAGCAAAAGTGATTACAGATTATTGAATGTGCAAGATATATTTTGTTGCTTTAAACATTAAGCATTTTAATACACTGTGCTCTTTGGGGAAAGGGTTCATGGGTTTGGATAACAGATAAAACCCTTAAGGTGACATCCAATCAAAAAACTATTTATTGCATTTGTAAGTTTTAAAACTTTTTCTTCTTTTCAGTATATATTTAAAAAGTATGAGAAACCCTTCTTCAGTACATTTGCCAAAACATCTATGTTTGTGCTTTACCTCATTGGATTCCTTGTTTGGAAGCCCTGGCGGGAGCAGTGTACTAATGGAAGACATGTTGCATTGGTAAGTAGGCCTCTTTGATATGGGAAAATAAAGTGTAACTGCCCTTATATGCAGAACTATTAATTACAGTAAGAAATTATATTTTGTGTACAATCACTACAGATTTATTTTAGTGCAGGTGTGCATGTCTACTTTTAATATAAAAGTTTGTGTAATTTGTGGCTTTCGGTAAATATCCAATCCAAACTATGCTTATACAGGAATTTGTGATTAATTACTATTAACTTTAGCAGATTAAAGACAACTTTATCAATATGGTTAGCTGTTTCCTGGTGCTTCCTTATTAAGCTTTTCAATCTTTTTAAGTTTGCAGATGCTGAAAACTATCTTGCAACTTGTACTACAGACAGTAGTGTAAATGATTCCTTGGTGAGTATTCAGTGTTATAAGTTACCTTGCATGTATACTGTTAATTCATATATCAAAGCTTTCATTCAAATAGTTTGGTAATTGCCTTCAGTTGTTAGTAATGTAGGAGCATATGAGCAGACTTTAAACAGTTCATTGGGCCTTCCAATTTTGAGCCCTATCCTTACGGTCTCAAATGGGCTAACCTTGCAGTGAATTTTTTCGGAAAAACAAATTTCATCCTTTTATGCTACCTGATTGTGCTGGTCCATGGAAGATTTTTACCTTTATAATACTGCAAGTCATTTTGAGCCAAAACATGAACATGAATTTTGCCCTTGACGGGCGGGCGGGCAGCCGATCACCGCTGCCAAAATGGGCCCTGCCACCGTTTTAAGTGACACCCAATGGGAAGTGCTATGCACTTCCTGTATAGGCAGGAGGAGATTCCCCAAATGCGAATGGGTGCTCTTTCATGCATGCGTGTGAAAGAGCACACATCTCCCTGAGGCTAGGTGTTGCCTGGAGATCGCTGAAAGATTTTCAAAGTTTAAAAATAGAAAAATAAAAATATCATTATGACAATGTCACACGAGATGGGACATGTTAATAAAGCGCACAAAAACTTTATTAAACTTTTTTAAAACCGACATGAAACTTCATCCCACCGGTGGATGAGGTTTCATGTTTTTTCAGAAGCCCACTGAGGCTCCTGGCCTGCCTGCCAATCTTAAGGTTGGATGGGCAGGTCCTTTAATTGTTTTAATTATCCTGTCAATGGCCTCAATTGTCCCCCCGCCTTCCTGAACATTTAAATGGGGCGGGATGATGTCAGGAATGCCCCCGCGACGTCATCCCGTGTCAGCAAGCAGGCCCCACCCCCTTCTCACCAATGGAAAAATTCAGCACCATTATTTTCATTTCAGAGAACCAGCACAATTTCAGGTGCAATTTTTACCCAGATTGCTGATTGATGGAATGGAAACTCTATCCCCACTTAATGGTTATAGTGATCATGTGTACATGCATACAAAGGGAGGGATCTGAGGGTGTAGATGTACAAGTCACTAAAAGTAGTAAAGCAGGTTAATAGGACAATAAAAAAAAAGCAAACAAAGCACTGCAGCTCATTATTAGATGAGCAGAATCCCAAATCAGATAAACAATGTAAGATTTATATAGAACCTTGGTCAGGTTACAATAGGAATGTTGTGAACAGTTCTGCTCTCCGTACTATAAAAAGGATGGAGAGGCACTTGAGAAGGTGCAAAAAAAGTTTTACTCGGATGATACCTAATCTTTTACATCATCTTTAAGATTGTGAAAGGGTTTGAAAGGGTAGAGATAGGGAAGATATTTCCACTCATGAGTGAGACCAGAAGTAGGGGTCATGAATAAAAGACACTCATCACTAAATTCAGTAGGGAATTCAGGAGAAGCTTCTTGATCCAGGGAGTGGTTAGCATGCAAAACTTACCACATGGAGTACTTGAGACAAATCGCCTAGGTGCATTTAAGGGGAAGCTAGATAAGCAATCAAAAAAAATAATCAACGGATATGTTGATGTGGTTAGATGAAGAATGGTAAGAGAGGGCCAAGTAGCCTGTTTCTGTGCTGTAAATACTTTGTGGTATTTATCGTTAGTTAATGGGCCATAACTTCCTCAGTGGCAATCAACATCAGATTGCTCCTCCGTGCCCAATTACCTGCGTGGATTTTCTTTCATGCCTATCTCGCCTGACCTTCCGACTCAGGCCAGGCGAGCTCCAGGTAGCCCAGTGTCACAGTCCAGCTCCATCAGATTGAAGAAGGACAAGACCCATTTTTCACAAACTGCCATAAACCAGGTAAGTTTAAAGGTCCCATTGAATTGACAGGCCAGGGAGAAGGCATGTCTCTAAGGTAATTGGATAGGAATTGGGGGGTTGGGAGGGGTTTGGAGGTTGGGCGAGTGGCGTTAGCCGGAGCTCGGAGGGGGCGGGGAGCGGCATTGGCTGGAGCTCAGGGGTGAGGGAGGGTGGGGGGGAACGTTGTTGGCCGGAGCTTTGGGAGGCGGGGGGGGGGGTGAGTGGGGGAGTCTGAGCTCGAGGGGGGTGGGGGTTGTTGGAGCTCCGGGGGGTGGTGTGCAAGGGTTGGGGTGTGGGTCTTCATTGGGGTGTTGGACAGAGGTCGGTGGGCGGGGAGGTTGTTGCTGATCTTAGATGGGTGGGAGTTGGGGGAGTTCAAACCTCTGTTGCGTTGTAGTCGGGGATCTGGCAGGAGCTCAGGGATGTGTGTGGGGGTGCAGGCAGGGTAGTCCCATGGGGTGGTGGGAGTCCCAAGGGGAGGGGATCAGTCTGGGTCTTTACAATAGTTACCCAGAAGTTAGAAGAAGTCTTTATTCTTCTGATGTTTCTGAGTAACTATTTGTGTAACAAGGCTGGAATCATCTGAAGTTTGAAATTCAAATTGCATTTTCGGATGATTCCCATGCAGGGCAATTGCCCAGAGGAAGTTTGCATTTCTGTGCAATTGCCACGCAAACACTTGCCTATGAACTTCCGAAGGGGATTCCCCAGCACACCTTTGGGGTACTCCCCCAAATCCGCACTGGTAAGTTACAACCCGATGTCTTGGCCTCAAAACTGAAACTTGTAGTTTCCTAAACCAGGATTTTAATCCTCATGCCTGATGAGAAGGGAGCTTGTGGGGACTGGGGTCAAATAGGGTCAGAGTAATTACTTCCCCATTGACACTGCACACTTGGCAGTCATGATTTTACTCCCAATTTTTGGGAAGCATTTGAGGCCCTCGCTGCAAGCCATCATCAGCCTCATAAATAAACAAACTTTAGGGTAATTTGTACTCTGATCTGATTTGATATGGGCTGTGTGATGATTCCAAGCAAAAGGGACCAAGCAATGTAAGTTTCTTCAAAAATGTGTGGAAATTGCAGCAGGAGTGATCCTCCTTGGGGTCTGCTCTGCCCCCTTGCATCAACCATGAGCACCTCTCAGTCCACCCAATGACTTGGTGCCAGTGATGATTCTCGTGGGTCCCTGGCAGTGGGATCCAGCCACCCAGTTTTCATATTATTCTGACTGGCTTCAAGTGGGAGACGGTTCCTGGATAGTAATGAAACCCAGAGGTTAAGATGGCCTCTTCTGTCCGGCAGAGCTACAAAAGCTTGTTGTTTGCTATGGCTCCAGAAAGCTGCACTTAACCCCTAACTAAAATAGAAGTTCTAATGCTCATTTGAGTTTCCAGATTAAAATAGATTGATGAAGGTAGTATGGATGCTGCAGTAGTGCATTGGAATTCCAGCATGTAACATCAGAGAGATGTAACACGTGTTTGAAGCTATGATATCCCTACTGGGTTCTGGAGAAGGGTCGTATTGGACTCGAAACATTAACTCTGTTTCTCTCTCCACAGTTGCTGCCGGACTTGCTGAGTTTTTTCAACACTTTTTTTCAGATCTCCAGCATTTGCTGTACAATCGCTAGGGAAAAGGTACTGGGAAAACTATTAGAACTAAAGGCTGACAAGAACCTGGACCTCATGGCCTGCATTCCATGGTCTTAAAAGAAGTGGCTGCAGATAGAGCAGATGCATTGGTTTTGATCTTCCAAAATTCCCCAGATTCTGGAAAGGTCCCAGTAGATTAGAAAATCACAGATGTGACTCCTTTATTCAAGTAAGGAGGGAGACAGAAAGCAAAAAATTGTAGGCCAGTTAGCCCAGCACCTGTCATATGGAAAGTGCTAGCATCCATTATTAAGGAGGTAATACCAGGACATTTAGAAAATCATAATACAATCAGGCAGAATCAACATGGTTTTGTAAAAGGGAAACCATGTTTGACATTTATGAGAGTTCTTTGGAGTCACATGTGCTGTGGATAAAGGGGAACCGATGGATGTGGTGTACTTGGATTTCTAAAAGATATCCAATAAGGTACATATGAACATACGAATTAGGAGCAGGAGTAGGCCTTTGATGTGGCACTGTCAAATTCCTTCTGGAAATCTAAGTACAGTGCATCCACCGGTTCCCCTTTATCCACAGCACATGAAACTCCTTCAAAGAACTCCAATAAATTGGTTAAACATGATTTCCCTTTTACAAAACCATGTTGATGCTGCCTGATTGTCTTGAGATTTTCTAAATGCACTGCCATAACATCTTTAGTAATAGCTTCTAACATTTTCCCTATGACAAATGTTAGTAGGTTAACTGGCCTATAGTTTGCTGCTTTCTATCTCCCTCCCTTTTTGAATAAAGGAGTTATATTTGCTATTTCCTAATCTTAATACAACCTTACCTAAATCTAGGGAATTTTGGAAATTTGAAACCAGTTCATCAACTATCTCACTAGGCACTTCTTTTAAGACCTTAGGGTGAAGTCCATCTGCACTTGGGGATTTGTCAGCACACAGCCCCAATAACTTGCTCAATACCACCTCCCTGCTGATTGCAATTTTTGCAAGTTCCTCCCTCCCTTCCATCTCCTGATTCACAGCTATTTCTGGGATGTTACTTGTGTCCTCTATGTTGGAGACCAAAGCAAAATACCTGTTTAACTCATCCTCCATTTCCCTACTTTCTATTATCAATTCCCCAGACCCACTTTCTATAGGACCAACGATCACTTTGTTAAGTTTTCTTATTTAAATATCCATAGCTAGCTTTCCCTCACTTTCATTTTTCCTTCCTTAATAATCTTTTTGTCATTCTTTATTGTTCTTTATATTTTTTCCAATCTTCTGACCTACCTCCCATCTTTGTGTAATTATATGCTTTTTCTTTAAGTTTGATACTGTCTTTAACTTTTTTAGTTAACCATGGATGGGTGGGCCCTCCACTTGGAATTTTTCTCGCATTGAATGTATTTATTGTGTATTCCAAAATATCCTTTTAAATGTCTGCCACTGAACTTCTGTTGACCTATCCCTTAACCTCATTTGCCAGTTCACTTTAGCTAGCTCTGCTTTCATGCCTTCATAATTGCCATTATTTAAGTTTAAAATACTCGCCTTGGACGCACTCGTATCTCCCTCAAAATGAATGTAAAATTCAATCATATTATGATTGCCGCTACCCAGGGTTGCCTTCACTAGGAGGTTGTTAATTAATCCTGTCTAGTATAGCCTGCTTTTTGGTTGGCTCCAGAATGTGCTGTTCTAAGAAACTATCCCAAAAACATTCTATGAACTCCTCATCTACTCTACCTTTGCCCATCTGATTTTTCCAGTCTATGTGCAGATTAAAATCCCCCATGATTATTGCTATACCTTTCTGTCAATCTCCCATTATTTCTTCTTTTATACTCTGTCCTACTGTGTAGTTACAATTAGGGGGCCTGTACACCACTCCCACAAGTGACTTCTTGCCTTTATCATTCCTCATCTGAACCCAAACTGCTTCTACAACCTGGTTTCCAAAACTAAGGTCATCCCTCTCCAACATGCTAATACCATCATTAATTAACAGAGCCGTCCCGCCACCTTTTTCTAACTTCCTGTCCTTCCTACATGTCACATACCTTTCAATATTCAGGTCCCAATCTATGTCATACTGTAGCCATGTCTCTATAATGGCTATCAAATCGTACTTATTTATTTCTGTTTGCATTATCAGTTCATCAGTTTTGTTTCGAATGCTACGTACATTTAGATACAGAATCTTTAGTTTTGTTCTTTTATTATTTTCATAGTGTCTAGCCTTATTTGCCGATTTACTTTTTCCATATCTTTTCCCACTCACTCAACCTATCTATATTCATCTGCAAACTCCTAATGTCCTCTTCACAACATACTTTCCTACCTAGCTTTGTGTAATCTGCAAATTTAGCTACCATGTCTTCACTCTCCTCATCTAAGTCATTGATGTAAGTCATAAAAAGTCGAGGCCCCAGTATAGACTCCTGTGGGACTCCACTCATCACATCCTGCCAATCAGAGAAATACCCATTTATGCATAATCTCTACTTTCTGCCAGTCAATCTTCTATTCATGCTAATATGTTACCCACTACACCATGCGCTTTTATTTTTTGTAATAATCTTTGATGTGGCACCTTATCAAATGCCTTCTGGAAATCCAAGTATAATACATCTACAGGCGCAGGTTACTCATTGAAAAAACTCCAATAAATTGGTTAAACATGATTTTCCTTTCACAAAACTATGCTGACTCTTCCCAATTGGCTTGAGCTCTTCTAAATGTCCAGCTACAACCTCCTTAATGATCGATTCTAATAACTTGCTCATAACAGACGTCAAGCTAACTGGCCTATAGTTTCCTGTTTTCTGCCTCCCTCCCTTCTTGAATAGAGGGGTAATATTTGCTACTTTCCAATCTGATGGAACCTTTCCAGAATCTAGTGAATTTTGGAAAATTAAAACCAGCACATCAACTACCTCATTAGCCACCTCTTAAGACCCTAGGATGTAGTCCATCAGGACCCAGAGACTTACCTGCCTGCAGCTCCATCAATTTGCTCAGTACCATTGCTCTTGTCAATTCAATTTCACCAAGTTCCTTTCCCCTGTTCACCTCCTGATTTGCAGCTATTACTGGAATGATTTTTGTATCCTCTGTAGTGAACACAAGCAAAATATTTATTGTGAACACAGAAGCAAAATATTTGTTCATTTCTTCCACCATTTCCATATTATCAACTATTAACTCCCCACTGTCCCTCTCTAGAGGACCAACACTCACTTTACTTACTCTTTTCCTTTTTAAATACCTGTAGAAACACTTGCTATCCATTTTACATTTCTAGCTAGCTTCCTCTCGTACTCTAATTTCTTTCTCCTGATTAACCTTTTAGCCATTCTCTGCCGTTCTTTATATTCTGCCCAATCATCTGTTCCGCCACTCATTTTTGAGGAGTTGTATGCTTTTGCCTTAAGTTTGATGCTTTCCTTAACAGCTCTAGTTAACCATGGATCGTGGGTCCTCCCCTTAGAATTTTTATTTGTATTCGGAATGTACTTATTCTGAATGCTCTGAAATATCCCCTTAGATATCTGCCACTGCTTTTCTATTGATCCATCCTCTAGCATAGTTTCCCAGTTCACTTCAGCTGCTCAGCTTTCATCCCCACATAGTTGCTCTTATTTAAGTTTAAGATACTAGTCTAAGACTTGCTGTTCTCCCTTTGAAACTAGATATAAAATTCAGTCATATTGCGGTGGCTGCTACCAAGGGGTACCTTTACTCTGAGGTCATTAATTAATCCTGTCACATTACATAATACCAAGTCTAATTTAACCTGCTCTCTGGTTAGTTCCCGAAAGTATCTTAGAGCAGCACAATCTCAGAAGCATTCTAGGAATTCCTTATCCAGGCTACTACTGTCATTCTGATTTTTCCAGTTTATGTGTAGATTAAAATCATCCATGATTATTGTTGTCCCCTTGTCACAAACACACAATATTTTCTCTTGAATATTTTGTCCTATTCCTATTTGTAACATCTAGTCTTGATTGTTGATGTATTCTTATGACTTCTCGCTCTGCCCTTCTCTGACCCTCATTTCTCATACTACTGTTCTGCTGTCCTGTCTTGACTCTACACCTTGAATTGCTACCTCTACCCAAGCTTGATCCCTCACCCATCTTGTTTATAGTTTAAAGCCCTCTCTATTTCCCTAGTTACGCAATTTGCAAGGACACTCGCCCCAGCATGGTTCAGGTGTAAACTGTCCCAAAGGTACAGCCCCCATTTTCCCCAGTACTGATGCCAGTGCCCCACAAACCGGAACCCACTTCTCCACCTACCTTTGAGCCGCACATTCATCTCTCATCTTATTTGCCCTGTGCCAATTTGCACGTGACTCAGTTAATAATCTAGAGATTATTGCCTTTGAGGTTCTGCTTTTTAATTTGGTACCTAGCTCCTCATATTGAATTTGCAGAACCTATTTCCTAGTTCTACCCATGTCGTTGGTACCTATATGGACCAGGGCAACTTAATCCTCCCCTTCCCACTGCAAATTTTTCTCCCTGAGCAGATATCCCAAACCCTGGCACCGGGCAGGTAACATAGCCGTTTGAACTCTCTCTTTGCTGCAGAGAACAGTATCAATCCCCCTTACTATACTATCCCATACTACCACTATATTCCTTTTGCTCATCTCACTTGAGTTTCCTGTACCACAGTGCCATGGCCAGCCAGCTCATCCATTTTGCAGACTTCGCTTTCATCTACACAGATTGTGAGCACTCCTCTGAGGCTCCTCTACTACTGTCTGTTCAGTCCCATTACCTGCCTCACTGACAGTCACATCCTCCTGTCCCTCACTGCTTACCAAAACAGATGACCCTCTTCTAAGAGTTGTGACGGTCTTCTGGAACAAAGTATCCAGGTAATTCTCTCCCTCCCTTAAGTTGCGCAGTGTCTTCATTTTGGCTTCCAGATTAATAATCCTGATCCGGAATTCCTCAGGCTGCTTACACTTCCTGCAAACGTGTTTGTCATGGATTGCTTTGACGCCCAAAAGAACTCACATCTCTTAGCTGCAACATAAAACCTGCCCCACCATTCTAACTTATGTTATTTAATTTACTTTAATTACTTTCTTCCTATGTATGCTACAATTTACTGTGTTTATTGAATGCTAGTACCACTGACAACTAAGGCTATATGCTTCTTAACAACAAGATATGTCTTCTCACTCTTTTATCCTGTGTCTCCGCTGCTCTCCTCACGCTCTTTTATCCTCTTTGATTTACCACATCTTCCTAACTTTGATCCCTTGCCCCATTATTTAGATTAAAACCCTCTCTACTTCTCTAGCTAAATGCCTTGCGAGTACACCAGCCTCGGCATGGTTCAAGTGTAGACTGTCCCAACAGTACAGATCCCACTTTCCTCAATACGGGTGCCAGTGCCCCACAAACCAGAACCCACTTCTTCCACACCAGTCTTTGAGCCACACATTCATCTCTCTAATCTTGTTTGTCCCATGCCAATTTGAATGTGGCTCAGGTAATAATCCAGAAATAACTACCTTTGAAGTTCTGCTACTTAATTTGGTGCCTAGCTCATCATAATGACTATTCAAAGCTTCCTTCCTCATCCTGCCTGTGTTGTTGTACCTAAATGGACCATGACCACTGGATTCTTCCCCTCCCAGTGCAAGTTACTCTTCAGCCTTGAACAAATGTCCCAAACCCTAGCACCGGGCAGGCAACAAAGCCATCTGGATTCTCGCTCTTTGCTACAGAGAACAGTGTCAATTCACCTTACGATACTGTCCCCTATTACCACTACATTCCTTTTGGCTTCCCCGACTTGGATGGCTTCCTGTACCACAGTGCCATGGCCAATTTGCTCATCCAACCTGCAGCCCCCATTCTCACCCAAACAAGCTGAGGGAATCATAAACCTGTTGGACAATTGCAGAGGCCCACACTCTTGCCCTCTGGATCCCCTAACCTGCCTCACTCGCAATCACACCCTCCTGTCCTTGGCCACTGAACAAATCAGCAGATCCTATCCTAAATGGTGTGACTGCCTCCTGGTATAAAGCATCCAGGTAACTTTCCCCCTCTCTGATGTGTCCCAGAATCTGCAGCTCAGCCTCCATGTCAATGACTCTGAGCCAAAGTTCCTCAAGCCTAACTGCAGGTGTGTTTGCCCTGATCACAATGTTTCCAGGCGCTCCCACATGCTGCAGCCTTGACACATCACTTGTCCTGCCATCCTTAATGTGTTTTAAATAATTAATTATATTAATCACTTATTTCTGTTGCTTCTTCTGTATTTTGTTAGCTTTACCACCAAATTGTGTACTATTTTAAACCTTAGGGATAAACTAGAACTTACCCGCTTACCAGATACTCACCAAACAGCTAGCTCCTTTCCCTGTAGTGGAGCAAGAACCAATTTCTACAGGGTGAGAAAGATAGAAAAAGGAAAATAATAACTCCTCCTCCCAACTCCCCTCTCACCAAACTCCAAATCTTCACTCAGTTGGTTAGCTGCACATCATTTGCCAAAGCTGCACTAAACAACCCTAAATTTTATAGCAAACTGAACTGAGGCTACTGTAACTCTTTCGAGTACAAACCCATTTCTATCTGTTTCAGATGAAGTTACATTGTTTCATAGTTTGCCATTGTGAGATTGGAATTCTTGATAATCTTTTAAATGAAAACCAAATCAACAAAATTGGGATAAATCAGGCACAGCCCCTAATTCAGGTCAGTTGTAAAACTAAGGACAAAAATTTAAAGGAACCTTACAAACTTTAAATCAAAATGTGATTAAAGGGGTCAACAAAACACCCCAGTCCCCACGGTGCCCACCGAGCACGGAAGGCAAGAATGTGTAACTCTTTCGAGTACAAACACGTTTCCATCTGTTTTAGATGAAGTTACATTGTTTCATAGTTAGCCATTGTGAGATTTGAACTCTTGATACTCTTTTGAGTAAACCTGTTTCCATCTGTTTCAGATGAAGTTACATTGTTTCATAGTTTGCCATTGTGAGATTTGAACTCTTGATCTTGGGGTTACAAACCCAGTACCATAACCACTTGGCCATTTAGGCCAAGCTTTATAAATCAGGCACAGCCCAAGACGGGCAACGCCTGCAAGGAGCCACCGAGGCCCCCATTGTTTCATAGTTTGCCATTGTGAGATTTGAACTCTTGATCTTGGGGTTACAAACCCAGTACCATAACCACTTGGCTATTTAGGCCAAGCAAAAGGAGAAATTGGCACAGGCAGTAACTCTTTCCAGTACAAACCCGTTTCCATCTGTTTATACAGATGAAGTTACATTGTTTCATAGTTTGCCATTGTGAGATTTGAACTCTTGATAATCTTTTAAATTATCAAGAGTTCAAATCTCACAATGGCAAACTATGAAACAATGTAACTTCATCTGTATAAAGGAACCAAGATGTAACTCTTTCGAGTACAAACATGTTTCCATCTGTTTTTCAGATGAAGCTACGTTGTTTCATAGTTAGCCATTGTGAGATTTGAACTCTTGATATTGAGGTTACAAACCCAGCACCATAACCACTTGGCTATTCAGGCCAAGCTAAGAAGATGTAGCTCTTTCGAGTACAAACCCATTTCCATCTGTTTCAGATGAAGTTACATTGTTTCATAGTTTGCCATTGTGAGATTTGAACTCTTGATACTCTTTTGAGTAAACCTGTTTCCATCTGTTTCAGATGAAGTTACATTGTTTCATAGTTTGCCATTGTGAGATTTGAACTCTTGATACTCTTTCGAGTACAAACCTGTTTCCATCTGTTTCAGATGAAGTCACATTGTTCCATAGTTTGCCATTGTGAGATTTGAACTCTTGATAGTTTTGCCATTGTGAGATTTGAACTCTTGATCTTAGGGCTACAAACCCAGTACCATAACCACTTGGCTATTTAGGCCAAGCCTTCAGTAACTCTTTCAAGTACAAACCCATTTCCATCTGTTTCAGATGAAGTTACATTGTTTCATAGTTTGCTATTGTGAGGTTTGAACTCTTGATTCATAGTTTGCCATTGTGAGATTTGAACTCTTGATCTTGGGGTTACAAACCCAGTACCATAACCACTTGGCTATTTAGGCCAAGCCAAAATATTTGTTCAATGTCTCTTCCATTTCATTGTTTTGCCATTGTGAGATTTGAACTCTTGATACTCTTTTGAGTAAACCTGTTTCCATCTGTTTCAGATGAAGTTACATTGTTTCATAGTTTGCCATTGTGAGATTTGAACTCTTGATCTTGGGGTTACAAACCCAGTACCATAACCACTTGGCTATTTAGGCCAAGCCTTTTGTTTCATTGTTTGCCATTGTGAGATCTGAACTCTTGATACTCTTTTGAGTAAACCTGTTTCCATCTGTTTCAGATAAAGTTACATTGTTTCATAGTTTGCCATTGTGAGATTTGAACTCTTGATCTTAGGGTTACAAACCCAGTACCATAACCACTTGGCTATTTAGGCCAAGCCCTAAATGTTAATAGGCAGCAAGGTTAGTAACTCTTTCAAGTACAAACCCGTTTCCATCTGTTTCAGATGAAGTTACATTGTTTCATAGTTTGCCATTGTGAGATTTGAACTCTTGATCTTGGGATTACAAATCTAGTACCATAACCACTTGGCTATTTAGGCCACCAGATTCAACCAGTTAGCTAATTAACTGCTCAGCTCCCACAGCTGAGAGCGAGTTTACCCTGTCTAAACTGCATGAAAGAAAGAACTTAGCCTGCTTACACAATACTTTCCACTTACTGCTAGATACAAACTAAATTAAGTTTTAAGAGCAAAATTTAGAACAAAATTAACACTTAAAACTCTCCTATCACCAAACTCCAAGTCTTCACTCAAAGGTTACTTTGAATCAAGGCTTATAGGGGGAGCAGATAGGAAAGCGGCATTGAGACCACAGTCAGATCAGTTGTGATCTTATTGATTGGCAGAGGAGGTTCAAGGGACCGAATGGCCTACTCCTCCAAATTTTTGTGTTCTGAAAGGTCCCGACCTAAAACGTGAACACTCACTCTCTCTCCCCCCCCCCCCCCCCCCCCCCGATGTCACTGCGCATCATTCCGATCTTCAGTTTGGCGAGCATGCATTGAAGTCAGCTGTGCGCCCGCCAAACTGTCAAAGGCCTGTCAATAATCTAACTAAACTAATTGTCTGAGCTACCTGTCCAACCTTACGGTTGGCGGGCAGGCGAAGAGCCCAGGCGGCCTTCCCATTTTTCATGGAACCTCATCCACGGGCAGGATAAGGTTCCATGAAGGGTTTATAAATTCAATAAAATGTTTCAACAAAATTCATAAACATGTCCCAGCTCATGTGACAGTGAATAATTTTATCTATTCTTTCAATTTTTGAGAATGAAATTAATCTCCCTGAGGCAGCTCCATGCCTCAGGGAGACTCTCTCTCCTCCCCCCGCCTACACAGGTAGCACTGAGCACTTCCAGGTGTGCGTCATGCCGCCCACGTAAAATGGCGGCGCACAGCCGATTGTGGGCGGCAGTCGGCTGCGCACCAGCCCCTGTCCGCATGCGCTCCTGCACAGCCAGCCTAACGGAGAAAATTCTCCCCCTAGTATCTATAGTATTTTGCTTTTGAACAATCAAATATCTGCAGGTCATTTGTAGAAATATCAGTGTAGAAATATAATATGCTCAACTTGTCACCAGAAATTTTATTTTTAATTTGTTTTGCAGAGTGAACCACTTTATATCCCAGTGAAATTTCATGATTCAGCCAATGAAAAAGCCAATAATGACAACACCACAGGTAGGTTTTAGCTTAAGATATTTAATCCACATCATGAAATGTAGACTAATGTAAGGATTCGATCATTTTGATAAAGATATGTCACAGCCCCATTTTCTCATTACACCTGTGTGCGTTAACATGCATTGGATCGCAGTATACCAACAGCTCAGCTTTAAAATTCTCTTCTTCCTGTTCACTCCCTCCATAGTCTTATCCCTCCCCATCTCTGTCACACCCTGCAACTCTATAACCCTCCAGGAACTCAGTGTTTCTCCAACTCTGGCCTCTTGCACATCCCCCCCTTCTTTTGTCCCACATAATATCTGGAATATTATTTCTGGAATATTATAACATCTGGCCCTAATTTCTGGAATTCTCTCCCTAACTTGTACCTCTCTTTTTTGAGGTGCTCCTTAATAGCTCTTTGACCAAGCTTTCAGTCACCCATTCTATTATCTGTCTTTGGCTCAGGTGTCAACTTTTGCTTGATTGCTCCTGTGACCTGTCTTCAGACATTTTACTACCCCAAAGATGTTATATAAATGCAAGTTATTGTTGGAAATTTAACAACAAAAACAACTTACATTTACATAGTATTCCCTTCCTTGGTGACTTCTTCCTACCTTTCATTTTTGCACAAGTTCACTAGTGCTCCAAAACAAGGCTTCTCACCTCACAGTGTCTCCTGTCCATTGTTGGTATCCATTGGTTCTGCCATTATGTTCATTTCCTCAGGAATTCTTTACCTAATCCATCTGGCCAAATTCCACCCCTCAAAACCCTCTCCTTTGATCATATTTTCTGTACCCCATTCTAGCCAGCTTTTCCTTTCTTGTTTTTCACCCCATTTTGCCATGTTGAATGAGCACAGTGTTCCATTTCTCCTTCTGTTGCACAAATGAGAAGCACACACTGCTGTAATTCCTCTTTTTTCTCAGATTGAACTTAAAATAAGTCTATTTTCCAATTATAACAATTCTCTCTATAGCTACTATGCTATTCAGTGTTGTCAGCAGAGTTATCTAGCAAGAGTTGTTTAATTGGATTATGTCAGAGTTCAAAGCAGGTTAAAAATCTATATGCAGCTTTGCCATTAACTGTGCAGGCCAATACTGCATAACTTCAGTTTGAAACTAAGCACTTCAAGGTCACAAATAGTGATATTGTTTGATGTGGAAGAACTTTCCTTCTAAGAAGAGACATAAATAGCTCTGTCATTATCCAGCCTTTGCCAAATTCAGAAGATAGACTGGGAAAAGGCTTTGCTCAATGTCTGCCACAAGGCCATTTCATAATTTGATCTCTGTATGTGTGAATCATTGGCATCTGAAATTGAAAGCATGGATTTATTCTTGAGTCAATGTCCGCAGAATAGATTATGTCATATTTTGTCACTATTAGGTGGTACTGGTCCATTAGGTGCTCCTGTTGCATCACAGTGACAGAAAAGACATGACTGCTTTTTTTGTCTTGTTTCCTGTGCTGGATTATAAATATCTTTTCACTTTTGTAACTTTATCTGGTGTAGCTCAAATTATGTCCTCTTCAGACTGTCAGGAATCCCAAATATGATGAGTTGGAAAGTGTTATCTGCTGCCAGTATGTCCTATAATATACTGTGCTTTATCTTTCAAATCAGACCTCAACTACAATTTGAGCAGACATCTTCTGGGGAGAGCAGGGTGAGGGTGGGGGGGTATGGTGATGGGGGAGAAATAAATGCGTAACATATCCACATCTGTACTTGGTGCATTGACTTACTCTTGAATGATCTTCAGATGTTTGGACATTAAGAATGATCCTTAAAGCATGATTGTCAACAGCTACATCAGTTTCTAGAATTTTTTTTTATTCATTCACGGGATGAGGGCTTCACAAGCTGGGCCAGCATTGATTGCCCTTCCATTGTTGCCTTTGAGAAGGTGGTGGTGAGCTGCCTTCTTGAACCGCTGCAGTCCATGTGGTGTAGTTATGTACACTCTGTGCTGTTAAGAAGGGAGTTCCAGGATTTTGACCCAGCGACAGTGAAAGAACGGCGATATTTTTCCAAGTCAGGATGGTGAGTGCCTTGGAGGGGAACTTCCAGGTGGTGGTGTTCCATCTATCTGCTGCCCTTGTCGTTCTAGATTGTAGTGGTCATGGGTTTGGAAGGTGCTGTCAAAGGAGCCTTGGTGAATTCCTGCAGTGCATCTTGCAGATGGTACACACTGCTGCTACTGTGCGTTGGTGATGAAGGGAGTGAATGTTTGTGGATGTGGTGCCAATCAAGCAGGCTGTTTTGTCCTGGACGGTGTCAAACATCTTGAGTATTGTGGGAGCTGTACTCATCCAGGCAAGTTTGGAGTATTCCAACACAATCCTGACTTGTGTCTTGTAAATGGTGGACAGACTTTGGGGAGTCAAGAAGTGAGTTACTCATTGCAGGATTCCTAGCCTCTGACCTGCTCTTGTAGCCAAAGTATTTATATGGTTAGTCCAGTTCAGTTTCTGGTCATTGATACCCCCAGGATGTTGATAGTGGGGGATTCAGTGATGGTAATGCCAGTGAACATCAAAGGATGATGGTTGGATACTCTCTTGTTTGAGATGGTCATTGCCTGCCACTTGTGTGGCGCAAATGTTACTTGCCACTTGTCAGCCCAAATCTGGATATTGTCCAAGTCTTGTTACATTTGGACATGGACTGCTTCAGTATCTGAGGAGTTGCAAATGGTGCTGAACATTGTGCAATCATCAGCGAACATTCCCACTTCTGACCTTTTGACAGAAGGAAGGTCATTGATGAAGCAGCTGAAGAGGTTGGGCAGAGGACACTACCCTGAGGAACACCTGCAGTGATGTTCTGGAGCTGAGAGGACTGACCCCCAACAACAACAACCATCTTCCTTTGTGCTAGGTATGACTCCAAACAGTGGAGAGTTTTCCCTCTGATTCCCATTGACTCCACTTTTGCTAGGGCTCCTTGGTGCCACACTCGGTCAAATGCGGCCTTGATGTCAAGGGCAATCACTTCCACCTCACCACAGGAGTTCAGCTCTTTTGTCCATGCTTGAACCAAGGCTATAATGAAGTCAGGAGCTGAGTGGCCCTGGCGGACCAAACTGGGCATCAGTGCGCAGGTTATTGCTGAGCAAGTGCAGCTTCATAGCACTGTTGGTGACCCCTTCCATTACTTAATTGATGTTCGAGAGTAGACCAGTGGGGCAGTAATTGGCCGTGTTGGATTTGTCCTGTTTGATGTGTACAGGACATACCTGGGCAATTTTCCACATAGCCGGGTAGATGCCATTGTTGTAGCTGTACTGGAACAGCTTGGCTGGGGGCACAGCAAGTTCTGGAGCACACGTTTTCAGTACTATTGCCGGAATATTGTCAGGTTCCATAGCCTTTGCACTATCCAGTGCCTTCAGCCATTTCTTGATATCACATGGAGTGAGTCGAATTGGTTGAAGACTGGCATCTGTGTTGCTGGGGACCACAGGAGGAGGCCAAGATGGATCATCCATTCGTCACTTTGGCTGAGGGTTGTAGCAAATGCTTCAACCTTATATTTTGCACTGACGTGCTGGGCTCCTCCATCATTGATGTTGGGGATATCTGTGGAGTCTCCTCTTCCAGTGAGTTGTTTAATTGTTCGCCAAAATTCACGACCAGATGTGGCAGGAATGCAGAGCTTAGATCTGATCCATTGGCTGTGGGATCGCTTAGCTCTCTCTATCACTTGCTGCTTATGCTGTTTGGCACGCATGTAGTCCTACATTATAGCTTCACCAACTTGTCACCTCATTTTTAGGTATGCCTGGTGATGCTCCTGGCATGCCCTCCTGCACACTTCATTGGACCAGGGTTGATCCCCTGGCTTGATGGTAATGGTAGAATGGGAGATATGCCAGACCATGAGGTTACAGATTGTGTTTGAGTACAATTCTGCTGCTGCTGATGGCCTACAGCACCTCGTGGATGCCCAGTCTTGAGTTGCGTGATCTATTCAAAATCTATCCCATTTAGCATGGTGGTAGTGCCACACAATACAATGGAGGGTTCCGCAATGTGAATACGGGACTTCATCTCCATAATGACTGTACAGTGGTCACTCCTACCGATACTGTCATGGACAGATGCATGTGCAGCAGGTAGGTTGGTGAGGATGAGGTCAAATATGCTTTTCCCTTTTTTTGGTTCCCTCACCCAGTCTAGCAGCTATGTCATTTAGGACTCAGCCAGCTCGGTCGGTAGTGGTGCTACCGAGCCAGTCTTGGTGATAGACATTGAAGTCCCCCATCCAGAGTACTTTCTGTGCCCATGCCACCCTTAGTGCTTCCTCCAAGTGCTGTTCAACATGGAGGAGCAGTGATTCATCAGCTGAGGGAGGGTGGTACCTGGTAATCAGCAGGAGGTTTCCTTGCCATGTTTGACCTGATGAGGTCCAGAGTCGATGTTGAGGACTCCCGACTGTATACCACTGTGCCACCACCTCTGCTGTCCCGCTGATCCCATGAGGATGACTATGTTGCTTGACTAGCTTGTGAGACAGCTCTCCCAATTTTGGCACCACCCCGGAGGACTTTGCAGGGTCCATAGGGCTGAGTTTACCGTTGTCGTTTCCAGTGCCTAGGTCAATGGCGAGTGGTCCGTCCTGTTTCCTTCCTTTATTGTGACTTTGTAGCAGTTTGATGCAGCTGAGATGGCACATTGTGGGTCTGGAGTCACATGTAGGCCAGGTAAGGACGACAGATTTCCTTCATAGTTGGTTCATTAGTGAACTAGATGGATCTTTACAACAATCGACAATGGTTTTATGGCCATTAGACTTTTAATTCCAGGCTTTTATTAAATTCAATTTCTACCATGGCGGGATTCAAACCTGGGCCTCTGGATTACTGATCCAGCGACAATAACACTACGCCATTGCCTCCCCTGTAGAGGTGGGTTTGCCAAAAAGACATTGAGAATGCCACCATCAGTCTTGAGCTACTGAGATGGTAGGATATTAATTTAGCTCTCTGCATCATTGCTCTGAGTGGAAAATATGCCACAAGGGCTGTTGCATTGCTGATGGCATAAAATATTTCATAGCCTGTGGATCTTGGCCTTCTAAGTTTTGGGCCCGAGAGCCTACCTCAAACATGATTTTTCTTTTTTAACATTGAATGAGGACTGTATTAACTCTAACCCATTTACATGCTTGGTTTCTTCATGGGACTAAAATACTATGGTGCATGTTACCAACAAGCGGACCAAATGTCTTAGCATTGCAACTACTTAACATCTGCTATAACAGAGAGCGTTTTGTTTTCTTCATGGATCCTCTTGGAATGCTAATAAGTTAAAACAGTTTGCAAATCTACATCATATGTCTTTGAAACACCAAGACCAAAGAGCCTCTATCTATAATAACACCACATTTTTTGGCATTAAAGATTTTCAAAAATTTGTGCAATGTGTGAGTTTGTTCAATTATGGTGAAAAGATCAAAGAGGCTGATAGCATTTGTGTTCAGATAACTTCGCGATTTGATTGCTCAGCAGAGAACCGGCATGGATTAATGGGCTGACTGGCCGCCTCCTCTGCTGTTATTACTCTGACTTTTAAGTTTTCATGGCAATTTTCCCAAGAATACAGAATCTGAATATAAACTGGCCCCTTCTATGGAGCAATAACACCTACTTAACCTCCATCTGGCAAACTAAATGGATCCTCAAGTTTTCAATCGGGTGGTGATTAATGTTTTGAACATTCTCTTCAATTATTTATTCCAAGTACTAGCCCATTGTAATAAACATTCTATCAAAATCAACCATACCACTATTTTATTCATAGTTTTCAAAGCTCTGTTCTGATGTAACCCCTAATCGCTTTGGCATTGAGAAGCCAATTTTTTTTCCACATTTGTTCTATCAGCTCTAGGTACGAGATAAATCTGCATCTAACTTAACCAATGTTGTTGAAATTAAATAATTTCCAAATAGAAAGTGTTGCTTAACTTCAGCTCATTTTTCAGGAAGCCACCACATGTAAACAGTAATAAGATAAACAGTAAAGCAGTAAATAATGCTTACTTTGCCAAAGGCAAAAAAACTAGTTCTTACTGTCATTTCAAGATGAAGGATCAACAGACCACTTCTAACTGCTTTGAACATCGATAGCAAGCATACTATGTCGATATAATTATCACACAACTGGAATCATTTTGATTATGCATGACCATCCTGACAGTATCCATCCAAGAAACTCAGTAACCTCCCTATTTATATGCTCAAAGACAATTAATCCCAACAATACACCCCAACTGTTTTTCCTTATCCTTAACAAAATAACTGACAGAGCACTAACAAACTGATCATGATAGAAAATCTAATTTCACATTACAACCTCTCTGTCTCCAAAGAGATCTTGACTATTTATGTTGGAACAGGAGATCCAGCAAGCGGGGGTGGGGGGCATCACTGGAATGACCAATCCTATTCACATCAGATATTGGCACTTCTCATTCAGGAAATCACTGGGTTGCAAATCAGGAAAATTTCTTGCCTTGTTGTGCTTCCCTTCTCTTTGACCTGCCATCACTTCCTCAGATGGGATCTGTTAACCTAGCAAAGACCAGGGAAACCTGAGACCGTCGTAGTCTGTGTGAGTCAGTACATGATCTATGAGAGAGCTGTGAGGATAGAAAATATATATATTTTTAAAATCTTCTGTTTTTGCCTCTGCTTTTCCTATGCTTCCTGCGATTACATATCCTTACCATTGAATGCGATCCCCCATTTGGAGCACGTTCTAATAACTTGTTTTTTCATTTTACAAATAAAATAATAACTTTCCCGAATGGGTCTGCCAGCCATGACCTCAGTTTTCAATTTAGTGCGATTACTGTGCATGTATCTAGAAGCATGTTTGGTCCGTCATTACTGTACATGCTTCTGATCTTAATATAGTATCCAGAGTTATGACTAGGTCATCTTATTTCAATAGCATCTTGTGAAAGTGGGTATCATGACAAAGGTAAGATGGTCTTTTGTCCACCTCTACAATTTTAGCCCGCTGTCCAAGTAAATCCCTTGACATTGGTGTTCTGATGAAAGGGCCAACCTTGGGTGAGCACCAGTTCTGCCACCTTCAGATATCCAGGGCTATTTTTGGAGTGAGCTCCCACCTAAGCCCTGTGCAAAATGTCTGTGGATAGGATTTTGAGTAAAGACACAACAATCTCTGGCCATGTCAGAGATCCCACCTCTACCCGTCTCTTCAACTTCCATCCCCAGAGCTTTATTATAGCCAAAAAATTTGGGTCCCAGTAGTTAGGCAGGTGACTTGATGTGTCACAGCATCCTGTAACTAATCATCCCAGTTTCTATATCTGGTGCACATTTGATAACTCATTGCTTGTTACTTACATGTTTATATTTCATTAATACATAATTGACATTAAACACATCAATTTAATACAAAAATAGATTTTTAATTAAAAATTACAGGTCAGATTATACCCCACCCAGATGATATGCCTTCTCGCGAGCAAGTGATTTTTGTTTGTCATAGCCCAGATTTTCTAGTCTCCAGATCGTCAGAGGCCGGATGTATGACCTAAAATGCACTTCACGACCCTCGCAGAAGTCCTGATCTGCAGATCTCTGTGGGAATTGCCTGGGAAGTTTGAACTTCTGATGTGCAATTCCCTTGCTCCTCAGTACCCACTGCAAATGTCTCTGACTCTGAGTTAGAGACTTTGGACAGTTCAGCGTTAATTAACTGAATAGTTACCCAGGATTTATTAGACAGAGTAAAACCTAGTCTAGCATACGGGTAACTACCAAACTGACCCCCAATCATACACTGACTCCTGACAACCCCCACAACTACACCTGACCCACAGACCACCCATCTCAAACCGTGCTGCCCAGCCAACTACCCCTGCCCGCCACAATCAGACCTAACTAGCCCCTGACCTGACTGCCCACTCACTCACCTGCCCACTCATCCCCTCACCTACCCCATCCCCTCACCCACCCTACCGTCTCTCCCACTTACCTCACCCACCCTATCCTTCTTACCAGTTTACTCATTTATCCACTTCACCTATTGACTAACATTCACTCTAGAGCTTTAAACTTATCATACAGCAGATATTGCCATAAAAAGGGAATGTGTCCTGGCTTCCCCCACCACCACCACACCACCCGACTCTACTGTAATCCAGTGGAGTTCTCCAAGGGATGCTGCACTCTGCATTTCTGGTCAAGTCAGGCTGGGAATATCTGGGAAGAATTTACGGAGCAGCTTCGAGGCAGTAGAAAGTTCAAGCAATCCGATCATGATTGCCACTCCTTGGAAGATTCAGGCCAGTATTTTCATTTGTCAAGCTGTTCAACCTCTGCCGCCTGTGGGCCAGATCCATTTAGGCACACTAAACAAGGGAGAGCTGTATTTGGTACTATTTGTTGAATTAATTTGTCACAGTGTAGCTTATGTGCCTACAGTATTCACCCAGATGGGGGAAGGATTAATGGGAGAGGAGTATTAGACAAAATAAACACTTCAGCCAAATATCTGTACTTTTTAAAAAAAAAATGTCAAAATGTCATATCCATTTGTCTGAAGATTTTGTTTAAAATTACCATTTTTTATTTATAGCTTTAAAAAAACCACGTGTTAGATTCAGTAACATTATGGAGGTGCGGCAACTTCCTGCCCACCACGCATTTGAAGCAAAACTCTCTCGGATGTCCTATCCAGCAGCAAAGGACCATGAAGCTGTGCTGAAGTCTGTTGGCAAGTTAACAGTATCACAAGTAGCAAAAATCAGCTTTTTCTTCTGCTTTGTGGTTAGTACCTTTTTATTAAGTCACTATTTCTCACAACTATTCTGTGCAATTAGTTAAGGTTAAAATAAGTTAGCTGCATTAAAAATTGAAGAGTAAATCCTAATTTTTCCAAAGGTGGTGGGAACTTTATATACTATATAATTTACTTTACTTTAGTCGTCTTTGGAAAAGTATATGTGGATACATTCTTCACTATATTAAACATCGCAGTTGAACTAATTGCATTGAAAGTTAAAGAATATTGTGACTGGTGTCTGCTCAAAGAAATGTTTAACATATGCCCATAAACAAATACCATGAAGGATTATGGAGCATCTTCCTCCATTTTGCATGCCCCCAAAGATTTGTCACTATTCTCTGCCTGCTCTGAGATGATATGCAAGCCATGATCTTGAACAACGGGTCCACCACAGACCCAATCCGCGCTCAGACCGAGGTCAAGCAAGGCTCTGTCATTGCACCAACGCTCTTCTCGATCTTCCTTGCCACAATACTCCATCTCACCCTCAGCAAGTCCCCGCTGGAGTGGAGCTAAACTACAGAAGAAGCGGAATCCTGTTCAACCTCTGCCGCCTGTGGGCCAGATCCAAGGTTGTCCCATCCTCTGTCATTGAACTACAGTGTGCAGACAATGCTTGCATCTGCACACACAGGCTGAGCCCCAAGCCATCATCAACACCTTCAGCGAGACGTATGAGAGTATGGACCTTACACTAAACATCCATTTAACAAAGGTCTTCTACCAATCTGCCCTCTCCACACTGCACTGTGCACCACCGCCCACCCTGCCCACCCACCCCTCCCTCTACACCACAGAATCCACAACAAGGCCTTAGGCAATGTGGACCACTTTCCATACCTTGGTAGCTTCTGTCAACAAGGGCAGACCTTGTCGATGAGGTTCAGTGTGCCTGTGCAGCCTTTGGCCGCCTGAGGAAGAGAGTGTTTGAAGACCAGGACCTCAAACCCAGCACCAAGCTCATGGCCTACAGAACAGTAGTGATACCCGCCCTCCTATATGGCTCAGAGACGTGGACTATGTACAGCAAGCACCTCAAAACTCTGGAGAAGTACCACCATCACTGCCTCCGCAAGATCCTGCAAATCCATTGGCAGGATAGGCGCACCAACATCAGTGTTCTCACTTCGCATCGAAGTGTTGACCACGTTCGATCATCTCTGCTAGGCAGGCCACATCGTCCATATGCCTGACACGCGACTCCCAAAACAAGCATTCTACTTGGAGTTTTGATGTGGCAAGCAAACCCTAGGAGGGCAGAGGAAACGCTTCAAAGACGCCCTCAAAGTCCCCTTGAAAATGTGCAACATCCCCACCGACATCTGGGAATCCCTGGCCCAAGGCTGAAGTGGAGAGAAAGTATCTGGGAAGGAGTTGAACACCTTGAGTCTCATCACCAAGGGCTAGCTGAAGCCAAGCATTGACAGCAAAAGGAGCATATGACAACCTGGACACCCCAACCACCCATTCCCCCTACCACTGTCTGCCCCACCTGTGACAGACACTAGGCCGCACATTGGACTCTTCAGTCACCTGCGAACTCATTTTTAGTGTGGAAGCAAGTCCTCATTGACTCCAAGGGACTGCCTAAGAAAACAAACATCATCAGTGCAGTTTAGTTCATTGTTTAGGGAAAAGTTTAAACATGAATGCAATTCAGATGAGGACCATATGGGCCAAATTTTCAAATGGCCACAGAGGTGAACGTGCCCACAAATTCCCACAATTGGCCTGTGGAGCAGTTCCCCAGCCCCTATCTTTGCATATAGCTATCTCTATTAACAAGTCTATAATTTAGATTAGGCACATAGATAAGTTGTTGAACAAGCTGAATATTAATGCAACAAAACTAAATTGTATACCATATATGTTTGTTTTCAATTGTGCCATTAATTTTTCAGTGGTTTCTAGCAAACTTTTCCTATCAGGAGGCACTTTCTGATACTCAGGTGGCTATTGTTAACATTTTGTCCTCAACCTCTGGTAAGTTGTGTGTTAATATTCTTACTCTTGTCCATTCTGTAGTACAGTATAAGAATTGTATCTTATGTCAGTTCATACAAGGGAAGTAAGTTTTACAGAATTCATGTTTTTTTTTTGTTTTTACTGAGCAAAATCATAATGCATCAGAAAAAAACATTGCTGTTAGTCAAACACAATGCTTGGCTAATGTTTCATCTTCAATCAGATATTAGGAACAGGAGTGTGCTATTCAGCTTCTTGAGCTTGTTTCATCATTCAGTTCATGGCTGCCCTGTGCCGCAACTCAATTTACCTATCTTAGCTCAAAATTCCTGGATACCCTTACCTAAAAACAATCCATTCGTCTCTGCCTTGAAAATTTCAATTGACCCAGCATCCATAGCCTCTTGGGAGAAAGATTTCTAGATTTTTATTACTCTTGTCAAGTATGTTCTATTTACCTCTTAAATGGCCTGGTTCTAATTTTAAGGTTATCGATGCACCCTTGTTCTGGATTCCCCTACCATAGCAAAAGTTTCTGTGTATCTATCTTACTGAGTCCCTTTGTCATTTTAAACACCTTGAATCAATCACCCCTCATCCTTCTAAGCTCATGAGAAAATAAAAGAAGTTTATGCAAACTGTCTTCATAATTTAATCTTGTAACCTCTGGTATCATTCTGATGAATCTGGTCTGTATGCCATCAAAGGCCAATATAACTTTAAGGTTTGTTGTTGAAAATTGAATGTTTTATTCTAGATGGGGCTTTATCAAGGCTCTGTAGATCTGAAACATCACCTTCTCCACTTTTGAATTCCAACCTCTTGAGAAAAATACCAATATTCAATTCTCCGTTTTCATTATTGTTGTACCTGTGCAATTTTTTTAAAAACTAAAAATAGAATGCTGGCAGCTTCTGTGGAGAGAGAAACAGAATTATTTGGGGTGCAGGGGTGGGGGGGGGGGGGGTGGGGGGGGGGGGGGTAGATTTTCTCAGACAGGGGTGCTGAGTTGAATTGGGTGTGGGAGGTTGGGGGCAGGGGAGGTGGGGCAGGAAAATTACAAAAAAAATGCATCAAGCCGATTTGCCAAAAGTGTTCCTGCTTCTGGCTGTTTTTCCCAGGGACAGGATTTTGGAAAAAGTCAGGAACTTGCTAGCTAAGCTGGGAAGACAACTGAAGTGATTAAGGAGGAAAGTAAGAAGGATTTTCTTAGTAGAATTCCTCTTTGCCAACAGGGGAGCAGTCTTGCACTGGGTCTCCAGCCCAACAGTAAGGAGAAGATAAGAGCACAGTGGGGGTATTGCCTCAATGAAATTGACAATTAATGCTTTGATCATTTGCTCTAAAGAGCTACAGACTACAGCCAAGCTGAGATGCTGCTTTGCAAAACACTCCCTCTGTCAGAGAGTGCTATCTTGATCAGCGCTTCATCTGCCCTCAGGGGCACTTTCGAGCAGCGGCATCCTGTCTGCTGAGGATCTAATGCAGGGGGCTTACTACTGCAGCATGCTCCAGCTGCAGCAGGACCAATCCAGGCACATGCTTCTCCACAGGAAAGTGGGAATGGCCACCAAGATGCAGATAGGACTGGGCAAGACCCCAACAGAGGGTCTATGTGCAGAGGGCCAGCCATCTCGATGTGCATAAGCACCACTGCTTCATTAGGTTCAGGCTACCATGACAGACTGCTGTTGACATTTTCGCCCTCATGGTGCAAGATGGTTTCCCAGTGGACCAGATGAGCATGCATTGCCAATGGCTGTCAAGTGCCTGTCATTGACATTGACAGTATCACACCACTCATCTATCATGCCCTCCTGAGGTAAAAACAGAAATAGCTGGGAATACTCAACAGGTCAGGCAGCATTTGTGAAGGAGAAACAAAGGGAAGAATTGTCTTCCCCCATTCCCCCAGCCACCGTGGGAACATAAAAATCGGTTTCCGACAAATTTGTTGACTGGAACTTGTGGTCCAACCATTGTGATGGGATAACAGCGTGTTGCTAACCCCACCACAGGCTGCCAGGAAGCCGTTTTTGATGGGATTCAAATTAACCCCTGACTGGGATTACCCCACCCCCGTCCACTTATCCTCACCTCCCTTCGCCAATGTGAAATCATGGCATTCCGCAGTCTGAAACACATCCACACCAACATGACGCCCACTTGTTGGAACTTACCTGGATGGAGGCCTGGGACAGCTTGTGGACACTGGAAAGGGTGGAGGACTCTGAAGCTGGTGGTTTCCTGAGCACCACATGGTCCATTGATTAGGTAGGCCATCGCTCGCGTGGACTTTCCAGCAGGTGACTGGTAGCATGAGATTGTGTAGCATGTCAATAGTCTTCATATTGTGGGGTCAAGAAGATGGGAAAGAGAGGGAAGAAGAGGTGGGGCAGGTGCAGAGGCCAAGAGGGGGTCAGTGGATGTTGGGGGTAGTAAGTGGAGGAAAAAAATGAAAAGCTGAGGTGGTCTGGGATGGGTTAGGTGCTTTCTGGGGTGGGAGCATGAGTTAGTGCCGAGGTGGAGTACAGGCAGTAGTAAGGGGGGGTTGGAGGGTGTAGTATGCAGTTATGAATGGGCAATGGGGGGGTGTGGTGCACAGGTGTCAATGGGCGGAAGGGTTGAGAGGGAGGTGTTTGTGGTGACTACTGCTGAGTCCTGGGAGACAAACTGAGGGAATTTGTGATATGAAGGGATGGTGAGGGTTAAAGGGGGTAGTGGGATCCGGTAGGGTGGAAGTGTTAGGGTCCTGTGATGGCAGTTGAAGGGGCACTGGGGGTTGTTGGAGGGCAGATGGAAATGAATATGGATTAAGGGAGTTGGCAGGATGAGTGGGGCCTCTCTACAGTTACTGGAGTGGGCTCAGGAAGGAAGGGGATGTTAACATTAACCTGCACAGCATGAAGGATGATAGGGTGACTGTGGGAGGTTAAAGGTAACACCTGGAGGGTTAATGGTTATGGGGCGGGGGAGGGTGAAAGGTATTGGACAGTGCCTCAACAGTGACTTGCACCATGGCTGCTCACAACTATCCAATGCTCCGTGGTGGAAATGGTGAGATGTTAGATGGGAAATGGGCCGTGGGTGGGCTGAGCTGCAGGTCAGCTCAACTGGATAACTGAAGGGGAACTTTAAGTTCTGCCGAAGCAATGGCTTGGGAATCGAGGAAGGTGGAATGACAAAGGAGCAGCATACGTGGGAGTCTTCTCGCATATAGCTGTAAGGGCCCTGGCAAAGATCGGTGCCTCCCTGCACCTGCATGTTTCCAGGGGACATGGACCCAGCTTGGGTTGTCCTCTGAATATGGGTGGTGCGCAGAAGCTTAACACCTAGAAAATGAAAAGACATCAGACCTTCTAAAATCGTAAGTGACCATATATTTACAAAAGGGTATCAACGATGAACAATTATAGTACACCTGTGCAACCACATATAACATAGAAACTAGGAGCAGGAGTAAGCCATTCGGCCCTTCGAGCCTGCTCCGCCATTCATTATGATCATGGCTGATCATCCAACTCAATAGCCTGCTCCCACTTTCTCCCCATACCCTTTGATCCCTTTCGCTCCAAGAGCTATATCTAACTCCTTCTTGAAAACATACAATGTTTTGGTCTCAACTACTTTCTGTGGTAACAAATTCCACAGGCTCACCACTCTCTGAGTGACGAAATTTCTCCTCATCTCAGACCTAAATGGTCTACCCCATATCCTCAGACTATGACCCCTGGTTCTGGACTCCCCCACCATCGGGAACATCCTTCCTGCATCTACCCTGTCTAGTCCTGTTAGAATTTTATAGGTTTCTATGAGATCCCCCCTCATCCTTCTGAACTTGAGGGAATATAATCCTAATTGACTCAATCTCTCCTCATATGTCAGTCCTGCCATCCCAGGAATCAGTCGAGTAAACCTTTGCAACCTTTCCCTCTATAGCAAGTACATCCTTCCTCAGATAAGGAGACCAAAACTGCACATAATATTCCAGGTGTGGTCTCACCAAGGCCCTATACAATTGCAGCAAGACATCCCTCTACCTGTACTTGAATCCTCTGGCTATGAAGGCCAACATACCATTTGCCTTCTTTACCGCCTGCTGCACCTGCATGCTTACCTTCAGCGACTTGTGTACAAGGACACCCAGGTCTCGTTGCACATCAAAACATCTTAATTTTCATTGCCTGCCACTGTATCTAGGTGCTATCCCGACATCCGCAGCATGGATGTAGGCAGCCTGCTGACCACTGTGCCCTGTTGTCCTTGATGACTTTGGCAGATGTCCTCTGTGCCCTCAAGGTCTGGGGGGCACTGGCTTACTTTGGGTCTCCTGCTCTGGTGCAGCTGCACCCTCTGTGGTCACAGAGGCCGAAGATAATGGGGTCACAGACAAAGGAGATTCCAAAGGGCCGCACACCATCTGGGAGTTCTGAGTGAAGGGCCCTGGGGTGTCTGCTTGCAGCTCCTCTTCCCTTTGGGTGCCAGAGGGCCCCTCCCTGATTCCTTGAAGCTAAGGGGCACCTGGATGGAAGTAGAGGTGCCCTACCACCCCCCTCGCAGAACTCTGCCCATGGATACTGTGATAGGGTGCAGGTCTGGACAAGGGTCTCCATGGCGTCCGCCACCCTCTCCATGCACATGTTGGTAACATTTCATCAGACAGTAGGTGGATGGACTCCTCCACATCATATGCAACTCTGTTGAATGTCTCTGACGTCTCTGCCTGATGCTCCCCTGCCCCTTGCTGCAAATCCAGCATCTGGAGTGGAAAATCCCAGCCAAAGTTAACATTTCAGGTTAATGATCTATCATTGGATCTCCTAGACCTGTTGAGGTCCTACATCCTCCTGGTACACAGTATCCAGGTTAGAGGGGCCACACTGCTGTTGCTCGCTTTCTCGACCACTTCCAACCAAGCATGCTTGATTGATGAAGGTGCTCTCTGCTTCTCACCTATGGGTAAGCTTACCATCAGCTCTATCAGGTGGACCTCCAGGTAAGAGTGGGAGACCCAGCCTTCCCAGGTCTCTCCACTTTCTGTGGCTACTTAAAAAAAAAATCAAGTCCTGATGAACTTCTCTGAAATATCCTGTGTTCCCTTTGATTGGAAATCATTTCTCTGACAAAATGGCCGCATCATCCCTCCTGCCCTCCTTAATTTATTGGGAAGGCTGGAGGCGGGCTCTTAACTTGTTTGCTCTGGCAAAGAGTAACCGGAAGGCCCAAAACTCCAGTGATCAGGTTTGCAGGCAGAAAGTGGCCTCGAAGCTCAAAAAAAACTTAGTCGTGAAAATTCAGCCCATGCTTTCTGCTCAGTGAGCTTTCCTCAAAACTATTCTGATGAAAGGACATTGATTTGAAATGTTGACTGTGTTTCTCTCTCATTTGCTGCCAGATCTGCTGTGTATTTCCAGCGTTTTCTGTTTTTATTTCGGATTTCCAACACCTTCAGTATTTTGCATTGGCATCACTTTTTTTTTACTTCTTTGTTCATGGAATGTGGGCAAAGCCAGCATTTATTGCCCATCCTTAAATGCCATTGAAGGTGAACTACCACCTTGAACTACTGCAATCCAGATGGTGTAGGTCCACCCACAGTGCTTTAAGGTAGGGAGTTGCAGAAATTTGAGCCAGCGACAAGAAGGAATGGCCTGTAGTTCCTGGTCAGAATGTTGTGTGACTTCGAGAGGAACTTGCAGGTGGTGGTGTTTCCATGTGCCTGCTTCCCTTGTCCTAGATGCTAGGGATCACTGGTGAAGTCTTGGCGAGTTGCTACAGTGCATCTTGTAGATGGTAGACACTGTTGCAACTGTGTGCCTGTGGTGGAGGAGTGAATGTTTATGATGGTGGAGGGGATGCCACTGAAACAGTCTACCTTGACCTGGAGCTGTACTCCTCCAAGCAACTGGTGAAAGGACTTTGGGGAGTCAGGTGAGAGACTCATCATAGAATACCCAGCCTCTGACATGGTCTTTTGGCCAAGTATTTATGTGACTAGTTCATTTAATTTCCTGGTCAATGGTGACCCCCAGGATGTCGATGGTGGGGAAATCGGCAATTGTGATGCTGGGGAGATGGTTAGACTCGCTCTTTTTATAGGTAGTCATTGCCTGGCATTTGTGCAGCACAAATGTAACTTGCGTTCTAAATTCATGGACACATGGGCCAGAATTTTATGTCCCGCAGGCTAGCGCGCGCCCGAACAGGCATAAAATCACGCATGGTGATGCCGGGCGAGCGTCCCGACATCATCGCATACTTGCACGATAGTTCGCTCGGCGGGTGTGTGCAAAAGTGAGGAGAGCGCCCACCGACAATTACTGGGCAATTAAGCTCATTAGTGGCCCAACTGTAAGCTACTTTTTGTGGGTCGACAACCTCACAGTTGGCGGATGGGCCAATCGGCCAGGCAGGCTTTACATTTTTGATGAAACCCCATCCGAGGGCGGGATGAAATCTTGGTTAGGTTTTAAAATAAAAAAGAAATATCTGGGGGAACTTTTTTTTTAATGAGGTATGCTTTCAGGTGCTTGATTGTATTGCATGGACATTTTTTGCAGCATTTTTGAGCTTTGTTTCATTATTTGGAGGTCTGCAGCTCCTTGAGGGAGGCTCCCTGCTGCCTTCAGGGAGCTCAGTGGAAGCACTTACCAGCACCCGTGGTGAGGTTGACGCCTGCCCTCTTCCTGCCCGCACCAGCAGTGCTGAGCCTTTCTCTGAGCGCGTTTCCCCTGGCTGGCCATTAATCGGCCAGCCAGCGTGAAATATCAGTCGGAGGCCGATCATGATCAGGGGGCAGTTTCTGCTCCTACGCCTGCCGATCGCGTGCGCATGACGGGCGCAAAATTCAGGCCATGCATCTCTTTATCCCTCCATAGCTCTTAGTCTCTCACCATTTTTAAAAAAAAAGTGATTTTACTTCCTCAGATTAAATGCATGTCCTCAAACTTCTCCCCTTCACCTGCTGCATTGAATTTCATCTATTATCTATTTGCCCCTCACTTTGTATGTCATAACCCTTGTAAGCTCCAATTCCCAACTACACAACTTGCTATTCCCCTTAACTTAGTCATCTGAAAACCTGCGTATGCAAGTCTGTTCATTTACCAAAAGTCATTGGCCAGAATCTTCTGCCTGCCGGTTGGGCTGGGCGCAGAACCAGTCGCCGCTCGCGATCGGCTGCGTGCCGCCATTTTATGTGACGTGCGCCCGGTAGCGCTCAGCTCTACTTTTGCAGGTGGGCGGGGGAGGAGGGAGAGTCGGGGCCTGCGCTTTTTCGCACACATGCGCATGAAAGAGCGCAGAAATCTCCCTGAGGCACGGAGCTTAATTTTATAATGTGAATTTTTAATAAAGAAAGTAAAAAATCATTTACATATGTCCCCTCATGTGACAACATCACATGAGCTGGGACATGTTTTTGAAATCTTCGAAAAATTTATTAATTTAATAAACCCTTCGTGAAACCTCATCCCACCCATGGATGAGGTTTCATGAAAAACGCGAAGGCCACTTGGGCTCTTTGCCTGCCCGCCAACCTTAAGGTTGGATGGGCAGCCCTGTCAATTTGTTTAATTGATTTATTAACAGCCTTAACAGGCCTTTGATAGTTCAGTGGGCACGCAGCCGACTCCAGTGTGCGCCCACTGAACAGAAGATCGGAATGACGCTCGGTGATATCGGGACCCACACCTGACATCACTGTGCGCGCATCATTTAATGCGTAGGCATGCAGGGCCCGCCCCCACACGCCAAAGAGAAAATTCTCCCCATTAATATACATGCTTAAATGTTGAGGCCCCAGTACAGATCCTGGGAAGTATGACTTTCCACATCATGCAAATTGGAGAACATTCCTTTTACCTCTACTTCCTATCTCCTACTTCCCAAACAATTAGCAATTCGTGTCACAAGACTACCTCCAATTTCATACATTTTTACTTTTACTGGTAATCACTTCTGCATAAACTTATCAAATTCCTTTCCAATGTCCATTGAGCCAACACCATAGATACTGCCCTGTCCATTATGCTAATACTCTCCTCACAACATTCAGTAGCTTAGTCAAACATGATCTACCTTTCATAAATGCATGCTGACTGTCTTTGATCAGCTCATGCTTTCCCAATGTTCAATCATCCTTGACTACTGATTTCAATAACTGATGTATTTGTATCTAGTTTCTGTCTCCCTCCCATAAAATAATGGAGTGGTATTTCATATTATTCCTTATTCCTATTATTTCTTAATAATTGACATTGTAACCACTAATTTGTCACATGGTCTTGAATTTTTTAATCACTTTAACAGAGGTTGTGAAAACTGCTGTTACTATCCCACAGAACTGCTTTTTGAAATCCTATCAGAAGGACATTACAGTTTAAATTCCTGTCCAGTTAGTGGTTAAACTGTTTCCCATGTTACAGTAACAAATATAATTGTCTGCTCAACAGAAGGACCAAATGAGTCCAACTGGATTGTGGAATTAATTTCTCATTACTTTTTAATATACTCTACAGAGCGATGTTGGAACAATTAACAATATGTAGAAGCATCTGTAAAGAACTGCCGCTCTTAACCAGAAAGAAGTTTTTTTTTGTTTTTACTAAAAATGAGCTCAATGCTAAAATAATTTCTAACAGTGCCATCTAGTGTTATGCAATTACTGTTACCTAAACAAAGTTGGCAATTGGTCGTAAAAGTTGTAGAGAGATAAATTGTCTAAAGATTAAATGTACATTAAAATGCCAAAATTAATTCATAAATGAGTTAAGATTGAAAGACACAAATCAATTAGTAAGATATGAATCATTTAAAAAAGTAATATTGTTGACTTGATTCCAATATTTCCAACAATATTCATCAATGTTATCTAAATTATTTTAGCTGCTAACTATAATGGAAAAAAAATTGACTCCCTGTTAACTAGGGTGACCAGACTTCCCAGTTTTGCAGAGACAGTCCTGGTTTTCCACTAAAGGTCCCAGTGTCATGACGTTTTTCTCTGGATTGTTCAAATGCCTGAGTTTTCAGCTTCCCATTTAAACCACCCCTCGCATTTCATTGGCTGTCGGCAAATCCAAAAAAAATCATCTGTGCTGCGCTGCACCACGCCATGAGAATCAGAATGCTGTCCATTCACCAACCATTAAGTGGCTGTGGCGGGAAGCTCCCACAAGTGCAGAAATCCTTCTCACTGGTGCCAGGGGCAAATTTGTTTCCCAAAGTTCTGTGCCCTTATTGGTCAAGTGGAGCATTCTGATGGAATGGCCAATGAGGGATTCCATGGTGGAGGCAAGTGGGAGGCCAGCAAGGGAGAGCAAGAGGCCAGTGGCAGAAGCACTAATTTATGGGAGTTACTGGGGTTAATTTCCCCTCATGACCTCCTATAAATTAACCCCAAGACCACCTGGGAGCTAGGAGGGGAACAGCATCTGGGTGACAACAGAAGATTGACAGCGGTGTTGCCAACTACAAGCCGCACTTGAAGAGGTAGTCAGATAGCATTCATTGGTAAACCGCCGGTCAGCATTGAGGAAGTTGGCAGGCAAGTTCAGTTGAGCCATGGTGCATTCAACCAAGTTCTCAGTCTCATTGAAGGATCACACGCTTTCCTGCTTGCAGGTCTGGTTGCAAAAAAAATCTCCCACACGATGTACACTGGCCTATTAAAATCCAGCTGAAAACATCTGTTGTTAGCAATCTGTGTGCAAATGAAAATAAACGCGGCTTTCAAATGGAGATTAATCTTACCATTGTGCATTGCACAGTAATGTTAGAGTGAAACAGAGGATTCTGGCTGGAATCTGATGACAAATGAAGCCTTGGTTCAGTTTTTTTAAGAAAATGAGGCAGAAATGTCATTGAAACTAAAGTTCATACCCAAATATTGAAAATTGCAGTTATCTTAACAGGGTTGCAAACTTTGGCTGAATATCCAAAACAAAAACAGAATTACCTGGAAAAACTCAGCAGGTCTGGCAGCATCGGCAGAGAAGAAAAGAGTTGACGTTTCGAGCCCTCATGACCCTTCAACAGATGCTGCCAGACCTGATGAGTTTTTCCGGGTAATTCTGTTTTTGTTTTGGATTTCCAGCATCTGCAGTTTTTTGTTTTTATCTATTTGGCTGAATATATTCCGGGAGATGCCAACACATGACTTCCCACCTTCAGCTGCCCCGCCCCAAACTCCTGCTATTGGTTACCTAACATGTCAATCATCATGGAGCCCTACCTTCCCAAGACACTTCAATGTGTCTCAGTTTTGACATTAGTAAATCTGATCTCCCTGCTGCTAACACCCTCTGCAACTGTAGCCACTTTATCCCACTTAACCCCATCCTTCCTGGCTTCCACATCCTTATCTGGCCTAGCCTGTATACACATTCTGTCTCCTTGACTTGTGTGTTAACCTGTAAATTATAATCCTCTCATTGACCAAATAAAAATATTTTGAGTTATCTTCCTACTCCTTAGACTTCTTAATGTAATAACGGATTGATTGTATTAAACGACATTCCCAAGAAATCTATATACACACACTCCTATTATTTTATGATTCTAAAGTAATTTGCTGGTTGTTTATGCTCCTCTTGTACAGGTCTCTTCACTCTACTTCTAGCTGCAATGTTTCCTAGCAACAGTGGAGATAGATTTACACTATCCAAATTATTAGCAGTAATTTTAAGGTATGTATCAGTAAAATTTGCATTATATCATAAGTTTTGTTCAGCTACACGATTTCGATTGTAGTTAGTGCCTTTTCCTCAGTGAAAATGTTTCCACCTATTCCTCCTACAATGCAGCTTTATAATGCAGCTTTATTCTCATCTTTAGAGGGGTAACCCTTTGTATCCCAAATGAGTACACTTTTGTTTTTTAAATAAAAGCAACAAGTGCTGGAAAACCTCAACAGGCCTGACAGTAACAGTTAATGTTTTGAGTTGAATATGACTATTTGGCAGTGTTCCGGAGAAGAGTCACTCGAAGGAGAGCTCAAAACATTAATGCTGTTTCTCTGCTTCCTGTTTTTATTTCAGATTTCCAACATCTGCAGTAATTTGCTTTTATACACTTTTGTTTTTGCTCTTTTAGCATTGGAGGTGTTACCCTTGTAAGTCTGTCGAGTAATGATACAGAGGGCAAAGGAACAATAGGTAAGGCATTTTGCTCTGGTATTATATACTTTTTGTATAGCAACTTCTGCAGTGTTCAAAATGCATTTTATTTTGTGCATAATCATTGCAAAATACAGTACCAATTTTATTAGATAACACTGCATAAGTAATTCCAGCATAATACAATAATGGACTTATAAGATAGGTGACAAGAGTAATGAATGAAAAGATTTCACTACAGACTCTAGTGATAGACATGTAAGTTATAATGTGAATTATATTCTTTTAACCAATCATGAACATTTCCCAAATTCAAGCAGTTAATTGTTCTTATTTCAACTCACTGGCAAATATGTATGGTTTAGCCTCACTCTTAGCTCCTGAAACTTAAGTTTCAGCAGTAGTGTCTATGTTTATGAAGCAGTCTATGTTTATATTAGCCAAGACCTTTTTTTGAAACTGTCAGTTTGTTATGATCTTCACAGAGACCATTAACTTATACTAAGAAATTCAAACTTCCAGCTATTAAATGAAAGCGCTGCACCACAAAATATCATGTTTTAAACAAAAACTTTTACTATACAAGAATTAAACAAAGCCAGCATGACTAATTTAACACTATTTCGTAAATCTTAATTTGTTAAACCCTAAGATCTTAACAGACCACTTTCTGTTATGTTTTTAATTCCACCTAACAGTTCCACTAAGAGTATAGAAAGTTCTATATTTTCTGGGATCTTGATTTTTTTTCACTTCTCCAGGGCCCAAACCAATATCAATTTTTATCCTTTTATGGGGCGTAGGCGTTGCTGGCTAGGCCAGCATTTAACATAGACTTAGAAATGTGGAAACTAGGAGCAGGAGTAGGCCATTTGGCCCTTCGAGCCTGCTCCACCATTCAATATGATCAAGGCTGATCCTCTATCTCAATGCCATATCCCCCCTTTCTCTCCATACTCCTTGATGCCTCTAATATCCAAAACTTTATTAATTTCTTTCTTGAATATACTCAGTGACCCAGCCTCCACAGCCTTCTCTGGTAGAGAATTCCAGAGATTGACCACCCTCTTTGTGAAGAAATCTTTCCTCATCTAAGTCCTAAATGGTCTGCCCCATATCCTGAGACTGTGGCCCCCTACTCCCAAACCAGGGAAAACACCCTCCCTGCATCCAGTCTCTCTAGCCCTGTTAAAATTTTATACATTTCAATCAGGTTCCCTCTCATTCTTCTAAACTCTATAGACCCGGCCGAACCAATCTCTCCTCATAAGACAGTCCTGCCATCCTCAGTATCAGCCTAGTGAACCGTTGCTGCACTCCATCTATGGCAAGTATATCCTTTCTTCGGTAGGGAGACCAAAACTACACACAATACTCCAGGTGTTGTCTCACCAAGGCCCAGTATAACTGCAGTAAGACATCCCTACTTCTGAACTCAAATCCTCTTGCAATGAAGGCCCACATACCACTTGCCTTCCTAATTGCTTGCTGCACCTGCCTATTTACTTTCATCGACTGATGTACAAGGACACCCAGATCCCTTTGTACGTCCACATTTCCCAATATATCACCATTTAAATAATACTCTGCCTTTCTGTTTTTCACACCAAAGCATATAACTTCATATTTATCCGCATTATACTGCATCTGCCATGTGTTTGCCCACACACACGACTTGTCTAAACCCTCCAATTTATTACCCACCCCTAATTGTCCTTGAGAAGTTGGTGGTTATAGTATAAGGGTCTGGAACATATAGCGTTAATGTGGGACTGAGTACAGTACTGCCCACGCAATGATGTAAAAGAACACATGACCCACGCCCAGGGTCAGTTGAGTGCAGTGCCAGGTGTACCAGCAAGCATGGATACAGCTCCTAGCTTGTATCCTTTACTATATCATTGTAAACAGTTCTAATAGTTAATATAGACTTACAGTTGGCCTACTTCAGACGATGAAGATTTCATTAAAACCTACGGAGATGTAACCAACACTCCACAACATGGTGGCAGCTCATGAAAAAAGCCCAAATCTAAGCTAAAGTGCAGAGACAAACCTGAAATACTGTAAGACTGAGGAAAAATTCTGAACTGAAAAGAAGCTCCAGAAGCAGAGGCACAGAGGAAAAATTGTCGGGAAAAAGCTCATAAGAAAGGCTTGGAACCTGAAGGCAAAAATTTAAAATTCCTTACTGCAGTAAAAGACTTCATTGAATCTCCTTTGGAAGTCCAGAGTGCAGAATTGGCAGAACTTGGCAAGGGTAAGCTAAATCTTTTAAAATTCCAAGCTGCATCAAGTCCTGAGAAGCTTTTAAAGTAATTCAGAGTCTGAAGTGCAGTTTGAGAGAAACCTGTTGCTGAAACCCAATCCCTGAATCAGAGCCTGAGCTCGTCAGAAACGTGAAAATAAAAGAGAAAGTTTTAATTAAATATTTCAGGAACATTGCAACTGTTCAACTCCGTAAAAGGCAAGCAGAAGCTAGAATTCAACGGACTCGTGAGTCAAAAAAGTAAAACGCTGAACAAGGTAAGTCTGCAGGCAGCTGATCACAGCAACCATTGTTAAAACATTTTTTTTCAAGCTGAGCGCCATCGCCATTGTTGTGGAGCCCGCCAAAACCAGCAAACGCGGGAAATCCCTCCGTCTCCAAGTGAACAGCAATGCTATCTTGAAATTCAGGCAGCTCTTAAAGCAGAACATACACTTTCAAAATTTTGGACATGGGACAGAATTCCACACTTCCAAATCAATTCGGACTAATCCAAGGTCCAGATCAATCTCAACATTTGGGGCATGGAGGAAAAGATTCTTAAATAGAGCATCGCTTCAGGTTTAAATAAAAAGTCAGAAGTAGAGCAGGTGAACACGCTCCTTTACTTGGTAGGCTCGATTGTGGATGACATTATTGCAAAACAGGGAAATAATGAATCATTCACAAAATTCAATGAGTTACTAAAATCATTCGACATTTATTTTAATCTAAGAAGCAGTAAGACATTCAAAAGAACTAAATTCAGTAGCAGAGTCCAACAGCTATTAGAACTGTACAGGATGGCAGAAGGTTGCGAGTACAGAGATTTAACATCAGAACTCATCAGAGACAGAATAATGGTAGGAGTAGAGAATGACATGCATTCTGACCTCCTGAAAGTAATGGGCGATCTAACTCCGGAAAAGGCAATCAGATGGTTATACAGCCAGAACTCTATAAGCAGCAGAGGACCATCATAAGGGGACAGAATAAATCGTGGTGCTGAGGTTAACCCACAGTCCAGCTAGTTAAGCAACAAAGACACAGGGACACTCTAAGTCAGGGAAAGCAATACCCAAACCAGCCAGCAGATTGACCATGCTAAAGCCGTGGACCCCCAAATGCCAGATCAATGTCCTGCAAGTTCAGTGCAACAGGATTGGCCACTAGCAAACTTTGCAGAGCAAAAACTCTGAAACGGACAAAAAGCCCAAAGATTATGCACAAGGTCAAGACTGCAAGTCTGGAAGACACACAGCCATGCTTTTTGGATGAGGTCAAAGAATTTGGTTTCTCATTTTGGAATGCAGACATTTCAGTCAATGGCCATTTAACAAATTTTAAATTAGACACAGGAGCCAGCATAACAATTCTGTCGGACAAAGAACCATGGCTGATAACCCAGCAGCTGATGCTGTCCATGACGCCCCACATGGGCAGGACGTGTAAAGCTTCCAATGAAAGGCACCATGCACACAACACTGAGATGCAAGAATAAAACAATCCGTGAGACCCTTTTTATAATCCACAACCAGGACTGTTTATTACTAACCCGCAAAGCCTGTGTTGAACTTAACTTGTTACAGAAGATTTACGAGTTCAGTCAGCAAGCTCCTGGCTCCAAGTACAAATGTGAGTTCCCGAAACTCTTCACAGGACTAGGGTGACAGAAGAATGCATTTAAAATCACTCAGAGAGGATGTTAAACGCGTGTGCTTATTCACATCTCATAAGATCCCGCATCCAATCATGAAGCAGGTGCAACAGCAGCCGGGTGAGATCACAAACATGAGAGTCATCCCTCCATCCATACAACCAACTGCATTGTTTTTCAGGGTAGTCACAGCCCCAAAACCAAACTGGTCCATCCGTACCTGCGTCGACCTGACACAGCTTAACAAAGCTGTAGCTAGAGAAGTACATCCCATTTCTCCATTGGACAAAAGCCTGACTAAACTCCCAAAGAGCATGTTGTTCTTTTCAAAACTGGGCACAAATAGCAACTTTTGACAACTTCCTCTTGACGAAGAGTCCAGGCTGCTAACAACATTTATTACTCGCTTTGGCAGATTTCTGCTTTAACCACCTGCTGTTTGGAATCACATCGGTGCCAGAAATATTCCAACTTATGTTGTCAGTCATTTTCCAGGGCCTCCAAGGCATCATTTACCACATGGATGATGTATTAGTTCACGGTGCAATGGTAGATGAATATGACTGGAGACTCACACAGCAGTCTTGGAGAGCCTGCAGGAAGTAGGACTGACACTGAACGACAAACGTGAGCTTTCCAAAATATCAATTTGATTCCTGGGCCACATGGTCCGCAATAAAGGCATCACAATAGGCCCACAAAAAGCCAAGGCTATTAGCAAGTTCCCAACCCCACCCTCAATTCCAGACTGCCAGCAATTTTTGGGGATGGTGAAGCATCTGGCAAATTTCTTACCAAATTTGGCATAGATCATAGAACCCTTGAGGCATCTACTTAAGAAAGACCAAGCATGGTGCTGGAACTCACATCGAGAGCAAGCATTCACTCACATCAAGGCGATGCTGCTCTCCACTGACATTCCGCCGCAATAAACCCAGCCCTGCCCATCATCATAGCATTGGATGCTTTGTCCAGAGGTCTCAGAGTGGCCCTGACCCAGGGGCAACTGGGTGAAAGTTGCTGACTGGAATACTACCAGATGGCTGTCAGACACAGAGATAAGATATATCATCATAGAAAAGGAAGCTTTCGCAGTCACGTAGGCATGCAGTAGGTTCTAAGACTATATCATTGGCCTCAAGGTTACAATCGAAATGGACCATAAGCTACTAGCCTCCTTATTGAATAAGAAGGAGCTTGCAAAGATGCCTCCCAGAATCCAGATTCACTTATGAGACTGTATACATCCAAGTTAAAAACAAGACAAAGCAGATACACTTTCAAGGGCCACAGTGGGCCTCCCACCAAAACAGGATGTCAACCTCGTCAAGCAACTGGCAGCATACTCCCAATTGACAAGGAGACATCTGCAGGAACCACAAGTAAACTCTTAACAGACCCACCAGGAACAAATGTGCGATGAGTGTGCCCACATGCACAGATATTGTCATGGCCTCAGCAGAGACCAAATAAAGAGACCATGAAAACATGTTTTGAAAATGCCATTAGAGATGACATCCTGGTCTACGATGAGCAGCTGGTCAATCCGGTCTCCCTGCAGGCAGAGGTCCTTTAAAAAATACACTAGGACCACCTGAGCATCACCAAGCACAGAGCATTGACCCAATCCGCTGTCTGGTGGCCAGGCATTTCCAAGGCAGTTGCAGAGACCATTGCAAATTGCTGATTGTGTGCATTGCAAAGATCAAAGAGAGCCCTTCGTCCCCATACAATTCAGTACTAGGCCATGAGGGAGGCTGGGTGTAGATTTGCTTGTCTTCAACAGCAAACTTTTCCTTATAGTGGTGGGATACTTCTCCAGGTGGGTTGAGGTGAAGCAGCTATATACAACTACCACAGAGGCAGTAATTTAAGCTACGGCAGCCCAGACAAGATAGTATCTGATCATGGTCCACAATTTTTAAATGAATACTTTGCACTCTTCACCACATCTGCCTTCCACCAATACACTAGCTCCCTGAGATAGTCTCTGTCAAATGAGGAGTCTGAAAGAGGGGTCTGTACAGTAAAAAGCCTCCTGAAAAAGAATGATGACTTTCCCCCAGCACTGCTCAGATTCAGCCCACCCTTTAAAATGCAGCCTGTCCCCATTTGAACTCTTGATGGGCTTAAACTCTGCACACAACTTTCAATCCTGCTGAAAATACTCAGACCAGAGTTGGTAACCAGGGCATCCAAGCAAGAGAGCAGCCATACAGGCAGAAGTAAGCTTCTGCCTACCAGAGACTTGTCACAATTACAGAAGGGTGACAAGATCTGGATTAAAGACCTGGAGAGAGAAGGTGCCGTCATTAGAAAAGATGAGAATGAGCCTTGCTCCTACCTGGTTGGCACAGCATAGGGCACAGTCAGGAGAAAGAGGAGTCTCTCCCCCACTGCCCCCAGCCAAATCATGGATTACCCACCCCACCATGCTGTGGAGAGATATCAAGGAAGATACCCAGATGCTAGAGCAACCTCCAAACCAAATGGAAGAAACGACAGTGATAGAGCCTACCACTCCTTCGACAGTAGCGCGAACGAGATATGGAAGGGTTATAAGGCCTCCGGACCACCTGAATCTTTGAATTGAAGGACTTGAAATGGGTGATGGGGCAGTGATAATGTAATAATGACAATGTAAATGTATGACAGTAATAACAATGTAAGACATGAGGTAAATTATAATCACTTAAAATATGTTGGATAAAGACTTGGGAATGTAGTAATAGGGTCTAGCACGTATAGGGTTACTTTTTATTCATTTATGCAATGTGGGTTTCATTGGCTGGACCAGCATTTATTGCCCATCCCTATTTGCCCTTGGGAAGGTAGTGGTGAGCTGCCTTCTTAAACTGCTGCAGTCCATGTGGTGCAGGTACATCCACAGTTAGGGAGGGAGTTCCAGAATTTTGACCCAGCAACTGTGAAGGAATGGCAACATATTTCCACATCAGGATAGTGAGTGGCTTGGAGGGGAACTTCCAGGCATTGCTGTTCCCATGTATCTGCTGCACTTGTCCTTCCAGATGGTGGTGGTCATGGGATTGGAAGGTGCTTTCTAAGTGGATTTTGTAAGTTCCTGCAGTGCATCTTGTAGATGGTACACACTGCTGCCACTGTGGGTCAGTGGTGGAGGGAGTGAATGTTTGTAGAATGGGTGCCAATCAAGCCGGCTGCTTTGTCCTGGATGGTGTCAAGCTTTTTGAGTGTTGTTGGAGCTGCACTCATCTAGGCAAGTGGGGAGAGTATTCCATCACACTCCTGACTTGGGCCTTGTAAATGGCGAACAGGCTTTGGGGAGTCAGGAGGTGAGTTACTCGCCACAGGATTTCTAGCCTCTTACCTGCTGTTGTAGCCACAGTATTTATATAGCTAGTCCATTTCAGTTTCTGGTCAATGGTAACTCCCAGGATGTTGATAGTGGGGGATTCAGAGATGGTAATGCCATTGAATGTCAGGGAGTGATAGTTAGTTTCTCTCTTGTTGGAGAAGATCATTGCCTGGCATTTGTGTGGTGCGAAGGTTACTTACCGCTTGTCAGCCCGAGCCTGGGTATTGTCCAGGTCTTGCTGCATTTGGAGAAGGATGCCTTCAGTCTCTGAGGAGTTGTGAATAGTGCTGAACAGTGTACAATCAATAGCGAACACCCCCACTTCTGACCTTATGATGGAAGGGCGTTCATTGATGAAGCAGCTGAAGATGGTTGGGCTGAGGACACTACCCTGAGGAACTCCTTTTAATGATGTCCTGGATCTGAGATGATTGATCTCCCACAACCATCTTCCTTTGTGCTCAGTATGACCCAACCAGAAGAGAGTTTTCCCCCTGTTTCCTATTGACTCCAGTTTTGTTAGGGTTCCTTGATGCCACACTTGGTCAACTGCTGCCTTGATGTCAAGGGCAGTCACTCTCACCTCACCTCAGAGGGTTCAGCTCTTTTCTCCATGTTTGGACCAAGGCTATAATGAGGCCAGGAGCTGAGCGGCCCTGGTAGATACCAAACTAGGTGTCAGTGAGCAAGTTATTGCTAACCAAGTGCTCTCAGCTCCTGATCGCACTGATTCCCCTTTTACTGATGATGGAGAGAAGACTGATGAGGTGTAATTGGCCAGGTTGGATTTGTCCTGCTTTTTATGAACAGGACATACCTGGGAAATTCTCCACATAGTCGGGTAGATGCCAGTGTTGGAGCTTTACCGAAACAGCTTGGCTAGTGGCGTGGCAAGTTCTGGAGCGCAAGTCTTCAATACTATTATCGGGATGTTGTCAGGATCCATAGCCTTGTCAATATTTAGTACCTTCAGCCATTTCTTGATATCATGTGTAGTGAATCAAATTGGCTGAAGGCTGTCATATGTGATGCTGGGGACCTCCGGAGGAGGCCAAGATGGATCATCCACTCAGTACTTCTGGCTGAAGCTTTTTGCAAATGCTTCAGCCATGCCCTTCAGCTGGGCACCCCCATCTTTAAGGATGGGGATATTTGTGGACCCAACTCCTCCAGCAAGTTGTTTAATTGTCCACCACCATTCCTGACTGGATGTAGCAGGATAGGTCTGATCCCTTGGTTGTGGGATCGTTTAGCTCTGTCTATTGCACCCTGCTTCCACTGTTTGACATGCAACTAGCCCTGTGTTGTAGCTTCATCAGGCTGACACCTTTTTTAGGTATTCCTGGTGCGGCTCCTGGTATGCCTTCCTACATGCTTCATTGATCCAGGGTTGACTGCCTGGCTTGATGGTAATGGTAAAGTAGGGTATATGCCGGGACATGCGATTATGGATTGTAGTTGAATACAATGCAGTTGCTGATGGCCCATAGCGCCTCGTGGATGCCTAGTTTTGAGTTGCTAGACCTGTTCAAAATCTATCCCATTTAGCATGATGGTAGTGCCGCACAACATGATGGAGGGTATCCTCAATGTGACAATAGACTTCGTCTCCGCAATGACGGACTGTTCGTTCATCAGTCCTACAAGTACTGTCATGGCCAGGTGCAAACGCGAGGTAGATTGGTGAACACAAGGTCAAGTATGTTTTTCCCTCTCGTTGGTTCCCTCACCACCTGCCGCAGACCCGCTCTAGCTCTCTGTCCTTTAGGACTCAGCCAGCTCAGTCAGTAGTGGTTCCACAGCTCTCAGCAATTAACTTTGATTCTCCTCAGTGTTCCATCTATTCTCCAAGGTATGAGATTCCTTGGGGTCCTTCCTCCCAACTATGGACGCCTCAGATAAAGTACCGGCATCACTGATTTCTTGTTCAGTAACTCAAGCCGGACAACATCCTTGTTCCTGATCTTTCTCTTTTTCTCTCTCTCTTTTTTTCTCTCTCTCTCTCTTACTCTCTCCCACATGCTCTCCCCTCCCTGCGCTCTCTCTCCCGGTCTCACTCCCCACCGCTCTCCCCCAGCCCCGACTCTTTGCGCCCCCCCGACGCTTTCTTCCCCCCGACGCTTTCTCCCCCCCCGACTCTTTCTCTCCTCCCCCCTGACTCTTTCTCCCCCCCCGACTCTTTCTCCCCCCCCCGATTCTTTCTCCCCCCCGACTCCTTCTCCCCCGCCCCGACTCTTTCTCCCCCGCCCCGACTCTTTCTCCCCCGCCCCGACTCTTTCTCCCCCGCCCCGACTCTTTCTCCCCCCCGACTCTTTCTCCCCCCCGACTCTTTCACCCCCCTGACTCTTTCACACCCCCCCCCGAATCTTTCACCCCCCCCCGAATCTTTCACCCCCCCCCGAATCTTTCACCCCCCCCCGACTCTTTCACCCCCCCCGACTCTTTCACCCCCCCCGACTCTTTCACCCCCCCCGACTCTTTCACCCCCCCCCGACTCTTTCACCCCCCCCCCCGACTCTTTCACCCCCCCCGACTCTTTCACCCCCCCCCCGACTCTTTCACCCCCCCCCCGACTCTTTCACCCCCCCCGACTCTTTCTCTCCTCCCCCCGACTCTTTCTCTCCTCCCCCCCGACTCTTTCTCTCCTCCCCCCCGACTCTTTCACCCCCCCCGACTCTTTCACCCCCCCCCGACTCTTTCACCCCCCCCGACTCTTTCACCCCCCCCGACTCTTTCACCCCCCCCGACTCTTTCACCCCCCCGACTCTTTCACCCCCCCCGACTCTTTCACCCCCCCCGACTCTTTCACCCCCCCCGACTCTTTCTCCCCCCCGACTCTTTCTCCCCCCCGACTCTTTCTCCCCCCCGACTCTTTCACCCCCCCCGACTCTTTCACCCCCCCCCGACTCTTTCTCCCCCCCCCGACTCTTTCTCCCCCCCCGACTCTTTCTCCCCCCCCCGACTCTTTCTCTTCTCCCCCCCCCCGACTCTTTCTCTCCCCCCCCCGACTCTTTCTCCCCCCCCCGACTCTTTCTCCCCCCCCCGACTCTTTCTCCCCCCCCCGACTCTTTCTCCCCCCCCCGACTCTTTCTCCCCCCCCCCGACTCTTTCTCCCCCCCCCGACTCTTTCTCCCCCCCCCCGACTCTTTCTCCCCCCCCCGACTCTTTCTCCCCCCCCCGACTCTTTCTCCCCCCCCGACTCTTTCTCCCCCCCCCGACTCTTTCTCCCCCCCCCGACTCTTTCTCCCCCCCCGACTCTTTCTCCCCCCCCCGACTCTTTCTCTCCCCCCCCCGACTCTTTCTCCCCCCACCGACTCTTTCCCCCCCCCCCGACTCTTTCTCCCCCCCCCGACTCTTTCTCCCCCCCGACTCTTTCACCCTCCCCGACTCTTTCACCCTCCCCGACTCTTTCACCCTCCCCGACTCTTTCACCCTCCCCGACTCTTTCACCCTCCCCGACTCTTTCACCCTCCCCGACTCTTTCACTCCCCCTGACTCTTTCACTCCCCCCGACTCTTTCACCCCCCCCGACTCTTTCACCCCCCCCGACTCTTTCACCCCCCCCGACTCTTTCTCCCCCCCCCGACTCTTTCTCTCCCCCCCGACTCTTTCTCTCCCCCCCGACTCTTTCTCTCCCCCCCGACTCTTTCTCTCCCCCCCCCCGACTCTTTCTCTCCCCCCCCCCCGACTCTTTCTCTCCCCCCCCCGACTCTTTCTCTCCCCCCCCCGACTCTTTCTCTCCCCCCCCCCGACTCTTTCTCTCCACCCCCCGACTCTTTCTCTCCACCCCCCTGACTCTTTCTCTCCCCCCCGACTCTTTCTCTCCCCCCCCCGACTCTTTCTCTCCCCCCCCCGACTCTTTCTCCCCACCCCGACTCTTTCTCCCCCCCCCACCGACTCTATTTACAGATGTTGTCATTTCTGTTTTATCTGACAATTTGCCCATTTTGTTATGAATGCCTCATGCATTCAGATAGTCTTCCATTCTATCCTTTTGCTTTTTTGCAACCTCCTAGCCTTATTGCTGAGGTACTCATGAGTTTGTATGCTCTGTCCCTTCCTGCCATGCCCTGATTCCATGCACTTGATCCCTCGACGACTGTCTTTAGTTTAAAGCCCCCTCCACTGCCCTCGTTATATTACTCAGCAGAATACTCGTCCCAGAACAGTTCAGGTGAAGACCATCCCAAAAATACAATTCCCACTTTTTCAGTACTGGTGCAAGTGCTCCATGAATCAAAACCCATTTCTTTCGTACCTATCTCTTTGAGCCACATTCAATTCTAATCTTATTTACCTCAAGCCAATGTGCTCATGGCTCAGGTAGTAATCCAGAAACTGTCCCACCTGCCGTTTTATTTTTGCACCCTTCTAACTCTGACCCTGCAAGTACACAAGAACCATCCTTTGAATGCTAATTACTTTAAGCTTTTTTTTTAATCATCCGCACACAGTCAGTTTTTGTTTTCTAATTTATCCTACATTTAACACTTCAATCCCCAACCTGAAACTTGTAGTCCTAAAATATATGGAATTAGACATTTTCATAACAGTGTTCACCATCATTGTTCCGCTGAAACTGACAGCAATGTCTGAAGTCCACGCATGTGCAGAATAATACAGAAATCCAGATGTTGCTGTCAATGAATCTATTATTTTCTAGAAGATGTACTATATCATCACCCTTCAGACTGCAGTCAATGGGAAGTCAATTTGAGAAATTCTACTTTCACGGTTTCGATCTGTTAAGGAGGGGTAGAATGGCTCTCCTCTTTTCTGACTCATTGCTTGACCACATCAGGGTTTTTTTTTAGAAGGATATGTTTGGTAATGAGTGTTTAATTGTTTAGGTGCTATGACTGTAAAAGGCACAGACAGTTTTCCTTGTAGGTTTTTAAAAAGAAAGAGACTAATTATTGTATTCAACCCAGTCTAATAAAAATAATAAAAAACGGTCTGACTTCCACGGACACATACACTCCAGTTCTTTCTCTCTCTCTCTCTCTCTCACATGCACACATTCACTCACACGTTTCAGGCTAAGTTCGATGGTCCCTCTAGATCAAGATAATTTAAATATGTTCATTTTACAATTTATATCTGTTCCTATGGAGTCAGGAGCTATTGGGTTGGTTCTCAAAAACCTTGCCTTTGGTGTGTGGAAGGTCAACAGCCATCAGGGCTCAAGGTTATGCATTAGATGGAGAGGGAATGTCCCATTCAGGGATCCTGCCTCTTCTTCATCTCTTCTGTTCCTGTTCTGTGACCTGCAGAAAAGCAATTTCTTAAATACCAAAGAGGTGTCAAGTTGGCTGGCCACATGATCATCTCCAATTGACCAGTATCCAAACATGGTCATAGCTGGTGGATTCAAGATCCATGATTTACATGATTAGATAATGGCTAGATAAATTCCTTTCTCAGCCAGAGTTCATTGCCGGAGGTGATTACACCTAATGCTTGGTCCTCACCCAATTGAGTACCCATGCCTTGTGAAAGGGTTAGGAGATGGCTCATTCGCAGTCTTTCAGAGTGATCATATATGATAGGGTTTTCTGGACAGGTTAACTCCAGTTTAATGGCTTTGAAATCTGTAAGGTAAAGTCGTGCAAATGTTCAGCCATCTTAGAAACTGATGTTTCACGTAACTGGAATATTGTTTCAGTCTTTTAAAACTCAGTGGTTGTCAGCCAATAAATACATAGTCATTTTTGATATAAAGCATGGCTTTGTAATATTCATGCCATTCATCTCACTGTAAGAATCCTGGAAAATTGCATTTTGTTGAATGAGGTGTAACTGTGTTTTTAATGGCATACTATTACATAATTATTATTTAACAACGTTACTGCTTTTCTATTTATGGAATGTAAAATATCTGCATAATACAGAAGTTCTATATATCTTTAAAAAAATCAGTTTGTTTATCTTTGTTTTAGCTTCTGTCTTAATCCAATCATAATTTATATTTTAATCCGATCATAGTCATTTACTTTATTATCTGAAAACTTGAATTACAAGTAAAGGATATTAAATGCTTTTAACTTCTGGTTTGCTGTGCTTCAACATGATTGGCTGCTCAACTGCCTGCTGACATCACTGCTGCTGCATGCCAAGAGATCCCCATGCCTTGACACCAGATTTAAACTGCCACCAGGAAAGGGGAAAACTATGCCACAGAGATTGTCAGATCTTAAATGATCAGCTTTCTTTAAAGTTGGCGGCAAGTACCATTGCTTTGCTGCTGGCTGCAAAATTCAGGCCAATATTTACTACATTACTGGATCTAATGAGTTTAGATTAAAAAGTATGACTGAAGTTATAGTTCCTTCATGGTAGAAGCTTGCACAATGCCTTGTAAATGTTGATGCTAAACAAGCATGGCATCAGTTAGAGTACAAACTTCACTTAGTAATTAATAAAAAAAGATTTCAGAAGAAACTGAGGCCAGTTGTTGTAAGAGATTTTATCTTTTTTAATGCTAGATATTTTCTCAGGTTCAGTATCAGTGGCCACTTACATAAACTGAACTATTGTCACTTATAATCCACAGCACAGCTTTTTGGCCAAGTTTCTATGTTAATAATCATGAGACTCAGGAATTGTAACAGTGGACTCTTGTGCTTTTTACTCGCTTTTTGGAGCACATCATTTTCTGCCATGTGGTATTCTGTTCCTCATAAAACGGGTTGAATACACATTCAGACAAGACTGCCACTCTGACTTTGAACTGAAAAGTGGTTTTATTTACATTGTACAATGAAATTAACAATAAAATGCAAGTTATTCTGCTCCACAGTAGATCAAAGAATACTCCTTTTCTGTCACAACATAGACAGACGTTTATATGCACGACTTCAGTCTGGCCTAGCATCCTTACTGCCCTGAGACAAAGCCTGAAAGATAGAGCTGTTGGACTACTTGCTCCAAAACTGAAACACTGGCTGTAGATCTTGGTAGGAGATCGAGGCCCACTGAACTGTCCATCAAAGAGGATCACCCAATTATTGATCCTATCACTGTTTCAAGTGTCTCAGCCACAGGAACAGGAGTAGACCATTCAGCTGCTCGAGTCTGTCCTGCCATTCAGTGAGATCATAGCTGACCTGCATCTTAACTCATTCTGCCTGCCTTAGCTCTGTATCCATTGGCTAGCAAAAATATATTGATCTCAGATTTGAAATTATTAATTGAGCTGGCATTTACTGCTTTTTTTGGGACAATGTTCCACACTCCTACCATCCTTTGCATGAAGAAGTATTTCCTAATTTCTGAATGGCCTGGCTCTGATTTTAAGGTTATGTCCCTTGTTCTAAATTCTCCCATCAACAGAAAAAGTTTCTAGCCTATAAATTACTTTCAAAATCCTGAAAGCCTCAATCAAATTATTCCTTAATCTATATTCCAGGGAATAAACATCTGGTATGTAATCTCTCCATATTATCTAATACTTGGAGCCCTGATCATATTTTAATGAATCTGCACTACACTCCTTCCAAGGCTAAAATATCCTATCTAAAGTGTGATACCTACAATGGTACGCACAACTCCCGATATGATCTAATCAAGGCTTTATGTAGCTATAACAAAGCTTCCTTCCCTTTATACTGTATACGCTAGCACTCTAGTTATATTCCATTAGCCTTTTTGATTTTTTTTTTGTATCCAACCACTGCATTTTAGAAATCTGTGTACATGAACCTCTACTGTTCCTAGCTTTTCATGATTTATGAAGTACTTTGCGTTATCCTTTTTTGGTCTAAGATGGATCACCTCTCACATATCTGTGTTGAAATGCTTCAGCCACAGTTTCACCCACTCTATTCTATCAGTGTCTCGTTTCATTTCATGCTACCATCCACATGGCTGAGAAAGCTAGAATACAGCACATTCACAGTCTCAGAATAAGGGATCAGCCATTTAGGACTTAAATAAGGAAATATTTCTTCACTCAGAGGGTTGTGAATCTTTGAAATTCTCTACCCAAAAGTGTTGTGTATGTTCAGTCATTGAACATATTCAAGGCAGAAGTTGATCATTCTTTGGCTACTAAGAAACCTAAGGGATATGAGGATATTGCAGGAGGATGCAGTTGAGGCCTATTCCTCCCATTTCTTCTTCTCTTATGCTCTTCTGCTACTTGCTATGCCACAACTTTTGTGTCACTGACAAATTTGGACATATAGCTCTCTGCTGTGTTAGCTAAATCATTAATAAGTATAGTCAATAGTTGATGTCCCATCACTGATCCTTGAGGGATACCACTAATCACATCCTTCCAATTCTAGTATATACTTATTACCCCTCCTCTCTGTCTTCTATCACCTAATCAATCTCCTAGCCATGCAAATAATTTGTCTTCAATTCCATGAGCATTGATCTTAGTTAACAGTCTCTAAATGCGTTGTGCAGGTCCAAATAAAATACATTCATAAGCATTCCCCTATTTACTATTCACGTTACTTCCTCAAAAAATACAATTTGCTTTGTTAGATGTGACCTACCCTTTATAAATCTATGTTGGCTCACTCTAATCAGCAGAAATTTCTCCAAGTGCTCACTCACCCTGTCCTTAATTATTGCTTCCCCACAACAATTGTTAGACGGACGAACAGGTCATAACTCCCTAGACTCTGCCTCTTTCTTTCCTAATAGCTGCCAATCAAACTCACAACTGCTAAGCAGGACTTAATTCTTTGATCTGTGTGAAAGTGACTTGGGAGCAAGACTGCAGACATGCTTACTAATAGAAATATAACTTCAAAGGAGTTTGGATCATACTGAAAAAAGAGATGACTGACCCTAAAATAATTACCAAAGATGAACATTCATATTTATTTTTTTTTGAATAGCCAATCTTTGACCATAGTCAACATATTTGTGATTGATGTGAAGGCAATTTGTCAGGTCCGAGCTGATGGCTATTCTGGTGACAAGTACTTGTCTAACTTTGAGTGCTTTTAGTAATACAAAATACAAACTAAAAATTCAATGCAGCCAAAAGGTATATTTTTTAACACTACAGGAATTGTTTGTCCTGAAAGACATTTCTGAAGTAATAGTGAGCCAGAACTCCCCGATGGCTCAGCAGCTAAATTTGTCACACTGTGGTATTCAGCCACACAGATCATCAAACCCAATGATTGGTCTTTTGGTGAGTCAGCCTTAGCATTCCAGGCTAAAGAAGGAAATGCTAGCAGCACTGCTTTTTCACTACAGTAAATAATTACAATCCAACAACCCACATTAGAAGTGCACATGAGAGTTGGCTATCACATGTTCTTTCCCACTCATGTTACCTGTAGTGAAAAAGCACCTGGCATTCTGTATTTAACCTCACTGTTCAAGAATGGTTACTTGGATGAGGTAGTGGAAGGCTGCTGCTATTTGTGACTTGATATCCCATCATAAGTGTCTCTGCCATCCAGCTACATGAGTGACTTAATAAAGCTTTGATAATTAGATAGTACCCTTCATTTAAATGCAGGCATTATAGGGTTCAGATCACAGGATTGTTCAGCTAAGGTGGACTCAAGTTGCCCTTCCAGCCTACAGGTTGCTGCACCTCACTCCGACTAATTTATATTCTGTGTTTCAACCAGTGCACCCTCTACAAACCCCAGAATGCTTGTTATAGATTGGAATAAGTGACACACAGTGCTCTGAGCTACTTAATTTATTAAGTGGTACAGGGACATGTCCTTGGGGAATACTTCATGTGTTAAAATGCTGGCTACAAGGCATCTCTTCAAACTCTCTTTGTGTAACTAATCCACTTAATCCAAAGTTACATAATACCACTTACTTGATAATTCAATTTTCGCACTAATTTTCCACTTTACTGTGATAGTTAGATTGTTCAGATTAAATTATTGCATAGTTATATTTTTGTTCAAAAATTGGCTGAATTATGGAAGCAGACTAAATAACCTTTGGTTTACATAGTCCTCGAGCAGGAATTCCATGGAACTGTAGTGGAACAGGCATTGTACCCACCTGTGACTTTCAACACTGACCCCAATACATTTTCAAGGATTTCTGGTAATATTTTTATCAGCACCTGGAAGCCTACCAGAGCTGGGGAAGGGCAGGAGTATAACATTTCAAGCCTTGAGCACCTTCACCTCACTGAGAGCCTTCTAGGTCTGCTGAAGAAGTAAAGGAATTTTAAATTTGGTACATTGGCTATGTCCAGTCATCTGCCTGGTTTAAAATTGAATCCCCAAGCCTCCCTCCTGTACTCTTATGGCACTTTTAGATATTAGGAACTCATTGGTCTGCAGGCGTTCAACATTGCTATTTTGCTAATGTTAAAAAATACAGAATATATTGTTTTCCTACAACTGACATGTAATTTCAATGTGACTTCCCACTTTGGATATTGAACATGTCTGTAGTGTCACTTCCTGGTAGAGGGGAACAAATGGAAATGCTCTCCACCTGATTTCCTATGCTTGCCCATGGTTCTACTATCCAAAATCATGATGTGCTAGAATCTATTCATGCTTAAATGAATGAAGGGGAAAAAAAAAACTAACAGTTTAAAAAAAAATTCTAGTCCTAAACTTGGGGGAGGTCTGTGATTTCATTCGGCCCTACCACCTCTATGCTTTCAGTCCTCGAGACTTTCAGAATGGCTTCTTAATTGTGCCTAAGAGTTTAGAGTTTCAGAGCTCAGCTCCTTTGCAGTTTTGATTTTATATGTTGCCTGGTCTGCAGGTTAGTGAAATAAATATTGAGATGTTATAAATTTGAAGAGGACATAAAACCGATGAACGTAAGGAATGGATATATCAATCTACCCAGAAATAATGCTTAGGTTTTATTACTTGAAGTAGTTTGACATAAATTCCAACTTTAGTGAAGTGAAAATCAGTAGAATGAAGTGCTATTGGGCAGAATCGTTCCAGATTTGTACAAAGTGCGATAGCAGGCAAGAAAAAGGACTGCTCTACCCACCGGCCGCAATGGCAGCTTTTTATGCTATATTGTCCTACTCCCAGCACATGCCGTCACATTAATAATGCTTTCACGGGGAACACACTGGATCACCGGCGGGCTCAGATTTGCCCACCACACCGTAACCTCAGCGCTCTCTCACTCTGGACGCCATATTTAAAGTGCACCAGAGGACATGCCTACTTCATGCAGTAAGACCACACTGCTTCAGGAATCAGATGGCCTTGAAAGCAAAGAAGATGGCAGCCGCCAGATTTAGTGATGCCTCTCTTGGGTGCCTGCTGGATGCTATGGAAGGCCGCTGCAATTCCCCCTGCCCGCAGCTCCATCCAGGCCCTCACCTCCAGCTAAGAGACACCTCTTCCATTGAAGAGCTGGAAATAAGCAGCCAGGAAGACCTGTCACAGTGCTTATCCACACCATCCACCAGCGCAGAGACACACTTCAGTGGGCCTTCATCTAGAGCAGGGTCGGGTTCACACTCTGGTGAGCACCACACGGATGTGTGTCCGCAGCAGGAGGGGGCAGGTTCAGCTGACTGGCACTCAGAGGACTGCTGGGGAAGAGGCACCTATGAGATCCGAGTCAGGTGACAAGCCTTTAGATTCTGCCTTCCAACTCATCACGGAGAGTCAGCAGAAGGTGGGGGAAAATCAAGCAAAACTGTTGGAGGCCCTCAACAGAATGATGCGCAAGTTGGAGGACTGTGTCCATCTGCTCTCTGAAACAGTGCCCACATGTGCGTACATGGAGGTCTCCATGGAAAGGATGGCAGGTGCCATGGGAAACCTGGTCCAGTAGAACATGGAGATGCACACAGAGCTGCACTGTATTGTGGGAGCCATGGGTGGCAACACGAGAGGGAAGCAGGGCACCGCAACCTCCCTCCAGGTGCTCCTTCCCCTCTAGGATTCAGGCCGGGATCCTCAGACACCCAAAGTGAGGTGGCGCAGCAGCTAGACACTGCTGGGTCGTCCATTGAGGAATCTTTGAGGCCGTCCTCTCCGTCCGAGTCCCCTTTGCCTTTGACCCCCTCAACCTCATCCTCTTTCATCGCAGAGGGAGCAACTACCCCACAGTGTTAGGAAATAGAGATAGGTTAAGTAAGTTATATTTGTATTTGTGAACGTTAGGAATGGGTTTTAGCTTTAATGTTCAAGGTTGATTTGTATTTCTGTATCTGTATGTTAAGCAAGGTCAAATTGAGTTTTAGTTTCACTTTAAAAGGTGCCTGCATTTCTAATGAGGGTTTTACGACTTTAAGCTAAGTAAAGGCAAACAAGAGTTAAAAAAAGAAACCTGGTACATTGCCTAGCGACAGGGGTCCAGAGAGATAGGTCCCTCCCACAGCCACACACACAAGAAACTAGAAACAGCAGTTTGATTTGGAAACTGTTTGAGTTCAGTTGGTTTTGAAAGTAGCTGCCAGGAGAGATTAGAGTATAGGGGACAGATAGCCAGTCCAAAGCTAAAGAAAAGACCCTAAAAATCCAGGGGTGTTGAGCAGAAGAAAGTTCCAAGCAAACCTTCTAGTCAGAAGAAGGACAGGAACTTGGAAAAGGTCCTGTTAAGTGAGGTTAAGCATGAGGCGCAGAGAGAAAGGCTCCAAGCTTCAGATTTAAAGAGACAAAAGTTGCAAAAAGCAGATGTAAAGGTAGAACAACCTCCAAGAGGCCAAAAAGTCCAAAGAGACAACTGAAGGTCTGTAACTCTTTGTTATGGGCATGCGAAGCAGTGGTATACTTTTGACGGCTGAGACAGAGAGAGAGAGTTTGTGGAAGACAGCTTGAATGCATTTGGTGACTCGGGAGAAAAACATCGGAAGGAGAGTTCGAAACCCTGCAGGTGAACCCTTGCAGAAGGCGTCTGAGAGAAAGCACCTGTTTAGGAGAAGATTCCAAAGCGAGTTCTTGGAGAGTGGAGATTGGAAACCCTCAAATGAAAGACGGAGTTCAGTGAGACCAGTTGGCTCATGGTGGGTCAAGAGTCTTGGGGGAGTTGATGAGAGATCCATAGCATCTGGTTGAGGTGACATCTGTCACTTGGTTTCAGAGTGTGGTGTGCCTCACTGCAGAGTGCCTGCTGGTTTACATGGACCATGTACTTACTCTGAATAGTAGAGTATGAGATAGATTTTGTAACTTGTGTTATCCTTACAAATCTGTATATATCGGTAAAGGTACAGTTGTGGGTAAAGGAGTATTGTAATATAGTTCACCTTTTCTTGTTTAATAAATGTTTTATAAAGTTCATTAGCTGACTCTGGTGACTCTCCATGTATCTGAACAAACAAATAAAAGTTAGGATCTATCAAGCTGGGTTCCACCCTGGGATCAGGCTTGCCCAGTGGTAACCTCGGTTGGGAATCGTAACAATAGATGGACATCCAAAACAAGCCAAGGCCCTCAAGGCCTTGGCTTTCCGAAGGATATACGCTGAAGCCATCAGAGGCAACATGGCCAACCATTGCACAGGCTTTCTCCACCCCTCCTGCAGATGTCTGCTAGAAGAAGTGGTAGGCCTAGAAAAGTTAAAAATTTCTGATCATAGGTGGTTGCACGGGTGAACACATTTTGTCACTTTATAATCAGAAAATATATTCACTTTCACTGAATAATTTGTGATGGTGTCTTTCAGTTTCATTTACAGGCTTTGCGAGTCCTCCCCCTGCATCCCCCCTCCCACTAGCAGTTCAGCTGCATGCAGCTGGATCACGAATGATTCTGAACGGAGAAGTGTGCGTCAGGGCCTCTCGGAGCCTCATGCGAGCATTCTCTCACGCACGCGGAGCCTTCCTCTTTCTCACTTGTCTCATTGTTTCTAGCATTTTCAATGCCATCTGCAGGGGTTCTCTTTCAGGTGTCCACCTGAGCTGACCTGCGTCTCTGCCCACCCACTGATTGCCACTCCCATGCAGCATCTGTGCCTGTCCCAACATGACACAACACAACACTTTAGATTTGAGAAAAATGGTAGTTGTCAATTTTTTGCTCAGCTCCCCCATCCTTTCCCCTTCCCCCAGTCATTCATGTCCTTTTCCCCCATCACTGTTGACCACCCTGGCATCACTTTCTACCACCCCACCATCATCTACCAACCAGAACCGTTTTATTTCCAGGATGTCCAGGTGAACATGCACATTCCCTACCTGATAATCCTGCCCCCATCCACATTGACCTCCGGGACCACCTCCTTCCCACCCCCAGGTTCTATGTCTGCCTCCGAGTCCCCACCAACCACCCTCACTGTCCCTTCTACCGCTACTGTTGCACCCTTAGCCTCTTACCCTTTCGGCTCACTCTGCCCCCTCTCATGCTCGCCATTTCCTCTTAATATGTCCACTCTCAGTTCACTCCCCAGGAAGCAGTCATTGACTCCACAGACCTCTCCCTTACACATTCACTTGGGCATTCCCCCTTTACGCCCTCATCCACCTCCAAACTCCTTCCTTCTCCCCATCCTCCGAACTCCTTCCCTCCCCGTCCTCCGAATTCCTTCCTTCCCCATCCTCCGAACTCTTTCCTTCCCTCTCCTCCAAACTCCTTCCCTTACACCTTCCCCCCTTACACCTACCTCCCCAGTTGCCACATTCTCTTCCCACTGTACTCCCTTCTCCCCGTCCCACCCTTAACACCCCCAACACCTTCCTCTCCCAGTCAAACCTAGACCTTACTCTCCCACCCACCTCCGCCTCTGTCTCGTACTCATAGCTAGACCTTCCTCTGCTCCCTCCCCTCGTCGATTATCCATAACAGCACCACCCCCTGCCCCAATTGCCTCCCATTTTAGGATTCCTCCTGAATCTAAAAGGGCATCTGGGCCACCATCATTGCTGCTCTTATAGTTTGCTATGAAATGCATTTTTCTTTAAGCACTTCCCCTTAATTTGCTTTGGCTCTTTTTCTGCAACATGATTGAGGTTCAGAGCTGTGGTTTTGGACCACCCCTGTGCCCCACCTATTTGGTATGTTGCATATTAGCATGCTAGCATGTTGTTTATTTCAACAAAGTTCACTTTTATTTTGAAAGAAAACTTATACGTATCCAAGCAGTTATCAAGCCAGATAAATGATAGATTTGCCCTAATGGCACACAAATCACATCTATAAATTTATAATCAAATCAGACATGTATAAAACTGCAATTAATTTAATTAAACAGTTTGGATTTTGGAAGCCATAAAAATATTTTGCATACATCAGTTGGAAACGTGTAAGTTATCTAATCAAGTCTTATTTGAACAATGATGAGTGCATTTCATTAATCCTATTTTCTGTGAGAATTATTTCACCCCACACAACTGGAAAAAATATTTTTCCCCATAATTTCCATTTTGCCACAGATAAATGGCAATAAATTGAGTCTTGGACTTGTCTAGATAGTACTTTAAGTCTACGCATTTCCAAATTCATACAGTTGAATGAAATAAATTAACAATAATTAGTCAAATCTACAGCTTTATTCTTGGGCAGGGAGGACTAAAAGGTGAGGGTGAATTGAACCAACGTGGCAGAGTAGGAATAGGCAAGGGCAACGAGTTGGAGCAGACTGGAAAGAAGGTGGCAATGGGAGAAGAGAAAAGACAAATGGAAAGGAGGTGGACTCAGGCTGGGGGTTAGTGGGATTTAGGCATGCTATTGTCAGCACTAGAGGGGGGAAACCTGCTCAGTGGGAAAGTAAAAGGTCGAAAAGCTGTTTGTTTGGTTAGGGTAGGGGTTGGTGCATGCTGATATCTTGTTTAATTTATGGAAAGTTTGGCCAGACAATGAGCAGTGTATTTTCTGTAAACCAATTGAACTTGCTATTTTCTAACTACACTAGACTTCTGCAGTATCTTAAACATTTTAAAATGTTGTCTAACATTGTTCATGAAAGCATTCTTATTCCTGAGAGTAGGTTGCAACCCAGTCCAGAACTTGAGCACATCATCTTGTATCACTGAGTACATTGTCTGTCTTTTCGATCAGATGTTATACCAGGGTCCCAACTACCTGTTCAGGTATATGTAAAATATCCCATGGCACTGCTTGAAGCAGAGCAGGCCAAGATTTATCTCTCAGCCAACACAACAAAAACAAATCAATCTCCTTCCATGTTTCCCTGCCCAATTAATTGACTGTGAAATACTTAGGGACACCCTGAGATCATAAAAGGCACAATATAAATGCCAGTTCTTAATTTATATTTGAATTCACTAGTCCAGCATTTTAAATCCTTTTGGATACTCATTCCCAACAAAAGAAATGGAATCATCAGTGAGCAACACCCATTCCTGGCCTTATGACTGAAGATGGATCTTGAAGCAGCTAAGGACAGATAGGTCAAAGACGCTGGCCTGAGCAACTCCTGCAGTAATATCTTAGGGCTGCAGCAATTGGTTTCTAGTAACCTCAACCAAGTCCGATTACACTACTGGGCCTTTTCTCCTGTAAAAATAATTGCAGCTTTGCTTGGGCTTATTTGCAGTACTCAATCAAATACTGTTTTGTTGTCAAGAGCAATTATTCTGACCTCCCTATTTGTATTTAGCTCTTCTGTCTACGTCTGGATAAATGTTGTCAAAGGTTTGGAGCTAAGTACTTCTGAAAAAAACCCAAACTGAGAGTCAGTGACTAGGTTATCGGTGAATGCATATTACTTGATGGCCGTATTGATTACTTCTTCAGTTACTTTCCTGACAATTGGAAGGAGGCTGATAAGAGTGATAACTAGTTGATCTAGGTTTGTAAAAGCAAAAAACTGCGGATGCTGGAAATCCAAAACAAAAACAAAAATACCTGGAAAAACTCAGCAAGTCTGGCAGCATCTGCAGAGAGGAACACAGTTAACGTTTTGAGTCCGAATGACCCTTCAACTGCTGTTGAAGGGTCATTCGGACTCGAAACGTTAACTGTGTTCCTCTCTGCAGATGCTGCATGATCTAGATTTGTCCTGCATTTATGGATTGCACATATGTGGGCAATTTTCCATTGTTGGGTAGAAGCTGGTGTCAAAGCTGCACTGGAAAGGCTTGGCTAGATCAAGTGCACAGATCTTCAGTGCTACAGCTAGGATGTTGTCAGGGCCTGTAGCCCCACTGTATCTATTGTACCCACATTTCTTTACATCATTTGGAGTGAACCATATTGGCTGGGTAATGGCATCTATGATAGTGGAGACCTCCTTCAGAGTAGGCTGTAAAGCGTCATTCATTTGGCATTTTGGCTGAAGATGCTCAAAAACCCCTTCTACCTTGTTCCTTACACTGGAGCTGAAATCTCCTGTGTCTGAGGTCAGGGATTTTCATGGAAGCCTTTTCCTCCTGTTATTTTTCTGGTTGTCCACCACTTTTCAACGAGTTACAAAAGAGCCATATAGCATTGCTTTGATTTGTTGGGTTATGTAACTATTTAGTTCTATATGTAGCTATTTGCTTTTGGTATTTAGCTTGCAGGTAGCCTAGTGTTGTAGCCCCACTAGAGTGTTACCTCATTCTAATGTATGCATGGTACGACTTCTAGCACACCCTTTAATAGTCCCCATTAAACCAGGGCTTGATGATGATGTAAGGGGTACATTACAGATTGTGGTGGTTGCAATTTTTCTGTTCATGGCTCAAAGCCCTACAAACAGATGTACACATCCATGACTATAAGCCTTAAGAGTCCTGGGGAGAGTAAAATTAGAAATGAACCTCACCATTTACACGACCTTTTTTTTGGCATGCTAACTGGATTGAAAAATTAACATATATATTGCTATGAAATGGTTATGTTGGATAGAATAGGTAAGAAAGGAAGGGTGGAAACATCAGTGAATGTTGGAATGCATGCAGTCTCGGGAACTGAAAAAAAGATATTTAGGCAAAGTCGATGTAGTTACAGATCAAAAACCTAAAAGACATTTTTACATTAGCGGATTTGTACCAAAATCCCTCAACAGTCAGTGGAAAATGGACGATAAAATCTGTGGACAAAATTAGGGAAATTAGTAGGAATAACAAAATTATTGTTTTCAAAGATTTTAAGTTACTTATTTCTTAATTGGGATAGGGATGGAATGAATGGAAGAAAGAGAACTATATTCCTAAAAGTATTCCTTCCTCAAGCAGTATGTTTGCGTAGGAACATAGAACCAAATCAAGCAGTACCATTGGGTGGAGGGTTTAGATGTCCATCACAGTACTTGTGATCAGCCAGGCTCAATCAGGCATCACTGTGTTCTGCCAAGGCCTCTTCAGGATCAACCACCACCAACCCCCCTCCCCTCCCCCCGCCAAACTTTTACTCCTTAAACCTCAGCCTCACTTGACTCTTTCTAACAGAAAGTTTGAGAAGCTGATAGACCTCGTCCTCACTAAGATAAGATATATGTTCAGCTGCCTGTGCCCCTTGTCCTTGCTCACTGAGCCAAACTATTCCCTTGACTTTTTCCTGCCGCAGCCCTGAAATTTCTCTCCCATTTCCTCTCATGCAGTCCCCCACTTCCTCCTTACTAAATCCCATTCCCATTAACTTGCTAGCCAGAAGGTTTTTGTTTTTGGTCCCCATGTAAATGGTTCCCTCTCCTCAGACAGTGTCCCTCCCCCTTTCAAAGTTGCATCCTTTTGAAAGTGTAATAATACTGTCATGGTGCACTTCAAGGCTGCCATCATTCTATTTGAAAACCTAATTCACAAGAACAATGTTTTTTCAATGTGCAATGACTACCAGTGTTTCCAAATTTTGCTTACTGAAATTTTGTCAAATTATTTTATATACTAATCTACTTATCGTCATGGAATTCAAACAATAACACAATTCCTGTTTATTTCTGCACTACCTACAGCATTTGATATTGTAATACAACCCATTTAATGTCCTAATTTTTCAAGGTTAAACCACCTCAGCTGGATGCAACTAAACCAAATTTATATGCTAATACATCAGAACTTATTCCCCAGCTAATCAAGGCATGATTGGCACTGTAATTGATTGTGTGATTTCATCATGAATATGCCAGAATATGATCAGCCCTCAACTTCAAATTAAGCTTGTGCTCACTGTTGATTGTAATCAGCTGTTGTGCCTTATTTTCTCCCGTGATCTGTGCTTCATCTCCTGATGCTTTTTCTGTTTTTATATATTGAATTTCTAGTTGTGTTTGTACTTTAATTTGTATGAATGTATGCCAATATATAGTTGGCTGAACAATACACAGCAACCTACTCTGAACTTCTATAAACAGACTGCTTATGCTTCTTAAATTTTCAGTAGAACACCTATATGCTGTGTGTTTTCAGTTTCCAGGGTATTCACTAACCATACTGCAACAATGCAATGAATTACTACAAATTTGAAGAGCACTGCTGCGATAAGTTTAGCTGAATATTAAAGTTAACTGTTCATGTGTTGATGGCCTGGATTACAGAATTGGGTGTTACTCCCTAAACTTTGATCTGCAGTGATGCTTTGCATGGATTTGAATTGCAGCAGCTGCATCCTCAAGGTGTTCCCCATGTCCATATCAGCACCTCATTGCTTAGTATTTGTCACATTTCTAACAACCTGGTTCTTCTTTCCTTAATGCCCACATGACAGCAAGGTGGGACACATCGTCAACCATCCTAGGATTGTGTGTTGCATCCCTAGGTAAGTTTCCAGGATCAGAAATGCCACCATTATACCAGGAGATTAAAGTTAATAGATATTAAAACATGGAATTTCTCCATGAGCCCAATGGATTCATGAGTCCAATGCTGTTGAAGGTCTTGTTCTGTCTCAATCACAAGTCCCCTTGTTGAGAATCATTGATTTCTGGTAGTCTTGTGCTAATCTGAGATGATATACTGCCTTCTCATGTATGCTTTGCTTTGGGCCTTGCTACCTTTGCGGGAAATCTAAAATAGACCTCTTAGTTATTCAACTTTTTAATTTGGTCAGATCAATTGCCAATTTATAGGTCATACCATAGATCAATCAACTAAAGAGAGAGTTCAAGTGTTGGAACTTGCGAATCTAGATTTCCTGTTTACCAACTTTATTGTTTTATTACCATTCTGTTGTTCTGGTTTACTACCCTGTTTTTGTTTTTCTGTGTAGTGTACATGATATCAGGGCTATTATGTAAAATTACTGTTTAAACATTGAAGATTATTTGCTTAAATGTGGTAGCAGTAGAAGAAGTTTTGATTTCATCAAAGCCATTGTAACAAAGTTTGAAATATTTGTAGAATCACCATTTGGAGATTATTCTCCATCTACTAATAATTCTGTTACAGTGTAAATATTTCCAAAATGGTTAGTAATAAACTAACCTGAGCAAGAAAATGTGGAAGTGGGTATATATTATTTAAAAACAAGAGCAAAAAGAAAATAAGGAAATCATGACCAGCGTAAGGAAAGCAAGGAAGTGGTATAGAGATTTTTTTTAAATAAAATGAATAGTGTGTAACTCTAATACGGGAACAAATTAATGCTATTACTGGAAATCTGAAATAAAAAAGAAAATACTGGAAATGCTCAGAAATGTGGCAGTATCTGTGCAGCGAGAAACAGTTAACATTTCAGGTCAGTGAACTTTCATCAGCATAATTCTACAAGTATATCAGTAAAATGAGAATTGTTAAGTGCTAGGTGGGACTTCCAAGAGGAGAGGAGAGGCTTATGAGTTAGTGGATAATAAATAGAAATTGGATGAATACCCAGAAAAGACTGGTTGGGAAGTTTGGCCTTTTGCAATTTCAATGTCTTGTGTTTAGTGCGTAGGATCTTGACAGCATTATGCAAACTAACAGCAATCTAAATCATATTTATTGAAATCTCAAAAGAATTTCTCTATCAGTGCACCTCTCAAGTCAATTAAAAATATTGGCCCGTAACTTCAACACTCTCCAGCTTCGGATTTGGGGGGGTACCCCAAAGGTGCATTGGGGAATCCCCCTGGGAGGTTCCCAGGTGAGGGATTGCACGGCAATTGTCCAGAAGTTTCTTTGGACAATTGCGCTACAGTGGGAATCATCCATAAATGCGGTTTAAATCGCAAACTTCAGATGGTACCGCCAGGGTTATACCAATAGTTACCCAGCAAAGTTAGAAGAATTAAAACCTCTTCTAACTTCTGAGTAACTATTGTAAAGACCCAGACGGACCTCATGGTACCACCCCCACTCCCAACCCCTGACACCCCTCGAACTCTGACACCACCCCCACCCCACCCTCGACCTCCAACATCCCCAGGGCCCTCCAACACCCCCAACCCCCGACATCCCCAACCCCAACTCCGTCGACCTCTAAAACCCCCACCCCGCCGACCTCTGACACTCCCCCACCCCACCGACCTCTGACACTACCCGACGCCCCCAACCTCCGACACCCCCTAACCCCCCTGACCTCTGCCATCCCCCGACCTTCAACCCCCGATCTCCAACACCCCCTAACCCCCACTCCCCAGACCTCCAATACTCCCCAACTGACCTCCGGACACCCCCACCCCACAAATCCTATGCACTTACCTTCTCCCTGGCCTGTCAATTTCCCTGACCCTTTAAACTTACCTACTTTACGATAGCAAGTGTCATAAAAAAAAGAGACGTGGCCTCCTTGAATATGCTGGAGCTGCACTTTGCTGGGGGCTGCGAGGAGTCTTTCGAGGTAGGCCCTAAGTAGCTCTGGCAAACGGAAGAGGCAGTGTACTTTTCAAGATAGCTAAGTAGGCATTTATTTCTTCTAATTCCTGCAGGCCAGCTCTTTCCGACGCCAGTCGGAGGTTATGGCCCAATCTTTATGTTTTAGCCCATCTTGTTCAAAAATTGCTGACACATTATCAGAGGGAATGACAGAAATTTCTCAGACTAAACATGTATATGAATTGAGTTACCATAAGCCACTGAAGTAACAAGATTAATGTCACACTGAATTGATTGCTGTTTTTGTAGATCCTTTAACTTAGCTCCCTTATACTATTATGCTTTCTGACACTCTCTGTCAGATCTTATTTTAGATAAGAGTTAGCACAAATTGTTTAATCAAAACTGTTCTGGAAATCCATAAGAATTACAATATAACTTTAAAGATTCATGATTCTAATTTTTACTAAGTCTTTAATGCATAGGTTTTTTAATATCAGTTGAATTGAAGCTGTCTTGTAAAATTTGTTAATTTTTAAGTTTTTTTTTAAGCAAAACCACTTGAGCTACATATTTGAACCTCAAATTTTAGATTAGGTAATTTTAAGTAGGTGAAATTGACTTAAAAATATTGGTTTAATATGTTACGTTTAAATAAGATGCATGAAATTTGGTTGTGCTCATTTGCTCAATACTTCCTCTTATGTGAATTTCTAAAATATATTTCCATGTAAACGAGCTGAAAGTAATGTTCAAATGAAATGTAAATAAGTTGTGCAAACAGAAAAATTAACTGCTTTCATTTCAAGTTTTACATAAGGTTCCGAAAGCTACTTTCCAGTATAAATTTCAGTAAATCGACATAATGTTCAGCTAACTGATAGCAGTACTTAACCATAGCTTGTCCTTTAACACCATTGCAGTATAGTGCTTATATATAGAACAATACCCATATTTAAAATATTGCACTGAATACCCTCCATATTCAGTTTTTTAAATATTTATTCTCAGCAATATATGCAAGACCATATTTATTTCCCCTCCTTATTTACTAAGAAGGAAATGATAAATGTTCTCCGTGAACTGTTGTATTCTTTGTGCTGATGACTTTACCACAATGATATCAATTAAGGACTTTCAGGTTGTTGACCCATCAAAGATGAAAGAAAAGCAATATCTGTCTAAATCAAGATGTAGTTTACCTCCAGGCGAGCTCAGAGCTAATGGTGTTACCACAACATGGCTGTTCTTCTACTTTTTGTGGTAGAGGTCATTGGGCTTGGGAAACACTATCAAAGTGATATTGGTGAACTGCTACAGAATATCTTGTAAATCATACATACAGCAACTATATTGTAATGATACTGGAAAGGAATATTGAGTATAGTGGCAGGAGAGCTGATCAGGCAAATTGCTTTGTTCTACATGGTGGCAAGCTGATTGGATGGTTGAGGTAATAACAAAATACAAGCGTTTTGTCACAGTTCTGACTTGAGCTTTATAAGTGGTGGAAAGGCTCACCTGTGTCATCCTGAAGGCTATAACAATCCTTTCTTTAACTCTTTCACAAAATGTGGGTGCTGCCAGCAAAGCCAGCATTTACTGTCTATGTCTTAATACCCTTGAGAAGGTAGTTGTTAGCCACCTCCATGAATATAGCTGAGTGACTTGCTAAGTCATTTTAGAGGGCAGTTAAGAGCTAACCACATTTCTGTGGATCAGGAATCACATATAGACCAAACCAGGTAAGGATGACAGATTTCCTTTCCGAAAGGACATCAGCAAACCAAATGGATTCTTATGACAATCAGTGGTTTTAAGATCACCAGTACTGATACTAGCCTTTTAATCCTTATCACTATCTACTATTTGCCAAGGTTTGTGTGATCTGCAAACTTTATAATGCTGCTCCCTATATTGTTTATGAAAATTATTTATTGAATAGAGGATTGGACCCAAAACGTATCCTTCGGGAACATCCCAGCAAAACATTTCCCAATCTCCAAAACATCCATTCACCACCATTCTTTACTTCCTGTCACTGAGCCATACTGTCATGTTCTATTTAAATTCATGGGCTTCAATCTTCTTAATAAGCCTCCCATGTGGCACATATTGATTACTTTCCAAAGAACCATATATACATCTCCTGCACCACTGTGATTAACCTGTTACCTCACCAAAATTAAGTGCTTTTCAGAGAAATTGGGTATGAAATTGGATGAGGGCAAAGGCACAAAATCAGTGGAAATGCATATGCCAACCATTATATGCTCCGTCTACTATTCAATTCTATTGAAGTCACTGGAGCTGACTGACCAGAGGAGCGAAATAACAGGCAACCTATATGATAACACCTGATTGTAGTTTGGGAATCTAGGAAAATTTGAATAGCCAATCAATTTTGTTCGGGGTGGTTCTCACATGTATGAAGGCCAAATATAAAACTGGCATTGGCAGTAGTTTGGGAACAGGGTGCCCACACAAACTGAGCATTAGTTGGAGACTGATCTTTGGTCATTTGACCTTTGTCGAAAACAAAAATATGTAAGGAGATCTCAAAGCTTAGAAAGAATGGAGACCCTCTTTAAAATTTTTTTTTCTAGTACTTCTACAGCCTAAACTTTTTATTTTATTGCAGGTTCATTATGGTCATTAACCGGAGCAGTGTTGTACGCCATCTACATAGTCATGATTAAAAGAAAAGTTGATCGAGAAGACAAGCTTGACATACCCATGTTTTTTGGTAAGTTTAACAGCCACACAGCATACTGTAATTTTTTTGAATGGTAAAACCAGCTATGGTTGCATGTTGTGTAATAACCACAGTTTATTCGTGCAAGGTTTTCCTATAGTACCATTTATCCACATCTATAATTATCTTCAGGTTAAAATAATGAGAACCTTAAAACTTCTGGGAGGGTTTGAATGATGTCTTTTTATTCAAAGTTCTGTTACATAAAATATATTAAGCTGTTCAAATGATTTCAACCTGATACTGTCAAACCTATCAACATTCTCTAATTTCAAGAGTAACCTGTATGTCTGAACAATCATCCATGCACTGGCATCTGCATGCAATGACACATGGAGTGAAATTTTACCAGCCCCCAGGTGGCACAAACTGAGTCAGGGGGTTCTGGTAAAACGCCAGGGAACTGCATCAAGATAGCTCCCCAATGCAGTTCTGCTGCTTGGGAAGTTTCCCAGTGGAGGGAAAGACAGAGGTTCAGCTGTCTGCCAAACGGTGATGGGCAGCCAAATTGAATGATTAATGGCCCAATTGAGGACAACATTCCCAGGCCACAGGCGTTTGCCAGTACTTCGTAAGGAGACCTCAAGCTGCGTGGAGGTGGCCCAAAGCTACCATTGCAGGGGTCTTCCCTCTGTCCTCCAAACCCTGCCTGCTAAGCCCACAAAAAAAAATTACCGAATACCCACCCTTCCAAGAGCACCTCAAATTCTCGTTCTTGCTACCTCAGCAGCAGCCACTGCTCTCAGTGGTGTTGCCGAGGATCCAGAACGGCCAGCCCTCTGATTGAGCTGGCAGCTTGGAAGGTCTGCCCGCCATCCTTAATTGACCACCTCCCCCATTATTTTTTATTCTTTCACAGGATGTAAGCATTGCTGGCTAAGCCAGCATTTATTGCCCATCTCTAATTGCCCTTGAGAAGGTGTTGGTGAGATGCCTTCTTGAACTGCTGCAGACAGTGTGGTGCAGGTATACCCACTGTGCTGTTAGGGATCGAGTTCCAGGACTTTGACCCAATGACAGTGAAGGAATGGCAATATATTTCCAAGTCAGGATGGTTAGTGACTTGGAGGGGAACTTGCAGGTGATGGTGTTCCCATGCATCTGCTGCCCTTGTCCTTCAAGCTGGTAGAGGTTACGAGTTTGGAAAATGCTGTTGAAGGAGCCTTGGTGAGTTGCTGCAGTGCATCTTGTAGATAGTGCACACAGCTGCCACTGTGTGTCATGGAGGGAGTGAATGTTTAAGGTGGTTGATGGGGTGCCAGTCAAGTGGGTTGCTTTGTCCTGAATGGTGTCAAGCTTCTTGAGTATTATTGGAACTGCAAATGGAGAGTATTCCATCACACTCCTGACTTGTGCCTTGCAGATTGGGGACAGGCTTTGGGATGTCAGGAGATGAGTTCTCACAGCAGAATTCCCAGCCTCTGACCTACTTTTGTAGCCACTGTATTTATATGGTTGGTCCAGCTCAGATTCTGGTCAGTGGTAGCCTGCCAGCTTTTAATTGCATCCTCCTGGCAATATCGCAGGGGAAGTCCCGCCTCCTGCCTGAGCATGCTGATTGCTCTAAAACCATCCCGGCAATGGGACCTCCACACTTCAGCAAAATCTCAACCGTACAACAATTGGAAGTATGAAATATTGACTTGCACACAGTTATATGAAAATTACAATGAGCTGGAAGGCCTATCTTTAGAATTAGTGTATTTTGAAATTTTTACTTGGGATTTGAACATTTTATAGTACATAATGCAAAATTTCATTTAGTCCTACTCGGCAATTACATTAATTACAATAAGAAACATTAATATCAAAGTCACATGCAGTGCCGAAGACTTGTGCTCCAAAACTACCTGTGCCTCTAGCCTAACTACAACACCAGCATCTAATCAACAAAGTGGAAAATTGCCTATATATACCAAAATGCAGGGCAAATCTAATTCGGCCAGTTGCCACCCTTCTAGTTTACTCCTGATGATCAGCAAAATGATGGAAGGGATCATTAACAGTACTATCAAACAACACTTGCTCACCAACAACCTGCTCGCTAATGCTCAGTTTGGTTTTCACCATGACCATCGGTTCCAGACCTCATTATTACAACTTCGATCTAAACATGAATAAAAGTTGAATTTCAAAAGTGAGGCAAGAATGACTTCCCTTTACATCAAGGCAGAACTGATGAAGTGTGGGATCGAGGAGTCCTGGTAACATTGAAATCAATGGGAATCAGGGAAAAGCTTTCCACTGGTTGGAATCATATCTGGCAAAAAGGAAGATGGTTATGATTGTGTGGCCAATCATCTCAACAGGAGTTCCTCTGGATTTACATAAACATTTTCAGCAACTTGATCAATTACAGTCCCGCCATCAAATGCTCAGAACTGGGGCTATTTCCTGATGATCGCAAAGTATCCACTTCAATTCATAACTCCTCAATTAATGGAGCAGCCCGTGCTTGCATGCAGAAAGACCTGGACAGCATATAGATTTAGCCCGATGAGTGGTAAATAACATTTATATCAAGTAATGACCATCTCCAACAAAACCCACACCCTGACATTGAGTGGCATCACCATCATCAAAACCACCATCATCTACAAGCTGGGAGTTGCTATTGACCAGAAACTTAACAGGAGCAGGCAATAAATATTGCGTTAGCAAGTAACTGGCCTCCTGACTCCCCAAAGCTCTCAACTGTCTGCAAGGCTCGAGCCAGCTGTGTAATGGAATACTTTCCACTTGCTTGGATGAGTACAACTCCAGTAACTCTCAAGAAGCTCAGCACCATCCAGGACAAAGCAGCCTGCTTGATTGTCACCCCATCCACCAGCTTAAACATTCACTTTCCCCACCATCATTCCGTCATGGCTGTAATGTGTACCATCTACAAGATACACTGCAACATCTCGCCAAGACTTCCTGACAGCATCTCCCAGTCCCACGATGAATGGGAACACTAGGGGAGGCGATGGTATAGTGGTATTGTCACTTGGCTAGTAATCCAGATATCCAGGGGTAATGCTCCAGGGACCCGGGTGAAATTTGAATTCAATAAAAGTCTGGAATTAAATAATGATGACCATGAAACCATTGTCAATTGTTGCAAAAACCCATCTGGTTCACTAATGTCCTTTATGGAAGGAAATCTGCCATCTTTACCTGGTCTGGCCTCCATGTTACTCCAGAAGTACAGCAATGTGGATGACTCTTAAATGCCTTCTGTTATTTCAAACCGCTAAAAAGTCTAAAAGGAATGAAACCAGATGGACTACCTGGCATCGACCTAGGCACCAGAAACAACAACAGCAAACTTGGCCCAGTCGACCCTGCAAAGTCCTCCTTATTAACATATGAGAGCTGGTGCCAAAATTGGGAGAGTTGTCTCACCGACTAGTCAAGCAACAGCCTGATATAGTCATACTGACAAAATCATACCTTAAAGATAATGTCCCAGACACTGCCATTACCATCCCTGGTAAGTCCTTTCCCACCGGCAGTATAGACCCAGCAGAGGTGGCGCACAGTGGTATACAGTCAGGAGAGAGTTGGCCTGGGAGCCCTGAACATTGAATTCAAACTCGAAGAAGTCTCAAGGCATCAGGTGAAACACGGACAAGGAAGCCTCCTGCTGATTACTGTGCACAGTCCCCCTCTGCTCACCCCCCACGTCCCTCCACCCCAGCTGATGAATCAGTACTGCTCCATCTATAACAGCACTTGGAGGAAAGAAGGGTGCAGAATGCACTCTGGGTGGGGCACTCAGTTGTCCATCACCAAGAGTAGCTCGGTAGCACCATTACAGACTGAGCTGGCCGAGCCCTAAAGGATACAGCTGCTAGACTGGGTGTGTGGGAAGTGGTGAGAAAACCAACAGGAGGAAAAACATACTTGACCTCATCCTCGCCAACCTGCCTGCCGCAGATACATCTGTCCATGACAGTATCGGTAGGAGTGACCACTGCACAGTCTTTGTGGAGACGAAGTCCTGCCTTAACATTGAGGATACCCTCCATTGTGTTGTGTGGCACTATCACCATGCTAAATGGGATAGATTTCGAAAAGACCGAGCAACTCAAGACTGGGCAGCCATGAGATGCTGTGGGCCATCAGCAGCAGAAAAATCACACTCAGACACAATCTGTAACCTCTTGGCTGGCATATCCCCCACTCTACCAATACCACCAAGCCAGGGATCAACCCTAGTTCAATGAAGACTGCAGGAGGGCATGCCAGGAGAAGCAGCAGGCATACCTATAAATAAGGTGTCAACCTTGTGAAGCGACAACACAGGACTACTTGCGTGCCAAACAGCATAAGCAGCAAGCGATAGAAAGAGCTAAGCAATTCCATAACTAAAGGATCAGTTCTAAGCTCTGCAGTCCTGTCATGAGGAGTTATGAATGGTGATGGACTATTAAGCAACTCACTGGAGGAGGAGGTTCCACAAATATTCTCAGTGATGGGGGAGCGCAGCTCATCAGTTCGAAAGATAAGGCTGAAGCATTTGCAACAATCTGCAGCCAGAAGTGCCAGTCAATGATCCATCTCAGCCTCCTCCAGAGGTCCTCAGCATCACAGATGCCCAGTCTTCAACTAATTCGATTAACTCCATGTGATAGCAAGAAACAGCTGAAGGCATTGGAAACTGCAAAGGCTCTGGGTCCTGACAATATTCTGGCAATGGTACTGAAGACTTGTGCTCCAGAACTTGCCACGCCCCTAGCCAAACTGTTCCAGTACAGCTACAACACTGGCAATTACCCAGCAATGTGGAAAATTGTCCAGGTATGTCCTATACCCAAAAAGCAGGACAAATCCACCCTGACTAATTGCCACCCCCTCGGTCTACTCACGATCATCAATAAAGTGATGCAAGAGCTCATCAACAGTGCTATCAAGCCGCATTTGTTTAGCAATAACCTGCTCACCGACGCTCAATTTGGGTTCCGCCAGGGCCACTCAGCCCCTGACCGCTTACATTCTCAGTTCAAAGATGGACAAAAGAGCTGAACTCCATAGGCGAGGTGAGAGTGACTGCCCTTGACATCAAGGCAGCATTTGACTGATTGTGGAATCAAGGAGCCCTAGCAAAACTGGAGTCAGTGGGAAACTGGAAGAAAAGTTTCCGCCGGTTGGAGTCATATTTAGCACAAAGAAAGATGGTTATGATTGTTGGAGGTCAATCACCTCAGTTCTAGGATGTCACTGTAGGAATTCCTCAGGGCAGTGTCCTCAGCCCAGCCATCTACAGCTGCTTTTTCAAGGACCTCCCTTCCATCATAAGGTCAGAAGTGGGTATGTTTGCTGATGATTGCACAATGTTCAGCACCATTCGCAACTCCTCAGATACTGAAGCAGTCCATGTCCAAACGCAGCAAGACCTGGACAATATCCAGGCTTGGGCTGAGAAGTGGCAAGTAACATTCACACCACACAATTGCTGGCAATGATCATCTCCAACAAGAGAGAATCTAACCATTGCCCCTTGACATCCAATTACATTACCATTGCTGAATCCCCCACTATCAACTTCCTGGGGGTTACCATTGAGCAGAAACAGAACTGGACTAGCCATATAAATACTGTGGCTACAAAAGCAGGTCAGAGGTTAGGAATCCTGCGGCAAGTAACTTGCCTCCTGGCTCCCCAAAACGTGTCCACCATCTACAAGGTACAAGTCAGGAGTGTGATGGAATACTCTCCATTTGCCTGGATGACTGCAGCTCCAACAACACTCAAGAAGCTTGACACCATCCAAGACAAAGCAATCCACTTGATTGGCAACACATTCACAAACATTCACTCCCTCCACCACTGACACCCAGTGGCAGAAGTGTGTACCATTTACAAGGTACCCTGCAGGAATTCACCAAGCTTCCTTAGGCAGCACCTTCCAAACCCACGACCACTACCATCAAGAAGAATGAGGGCAGCAGATACATGGGAACACCACCAGCTAGAATTTCCCCTCCAAGTCACTCACCATCCTGACTTGGAAATATATCACCGTTCCTTCACTGTCATTGGATCAAAATCCTGGAACTCCCTCCCTAATAGCACTGTTGGTGTACCTACACCACATGGACTGCAGCAGTTCAAGAAAGCAGCTCACCACCAGTTTCTCAAAGACGATTAATGATTGGCAATAAATGGTGGCCTAGCCAGCAGTGCCCACATCCCATGAATGAATTTTAAAAAACACACTGCGAGTTCCCCTCAAGTAGAATGCCATCTTGACTTTGAAATGTGTAGTTTTTTTTTCTTCTTTTCCAGTTCATAAGCCTGAAACTCCCGCCTTCACAGCACTGTCACATTAACTTCACCACTGGCCTGTAGAAGTTCAATAAGGTAGCTTGCCATCACCAACTTGAGAGCAGTTAGGGTGGAGAATGGACACAGGCTTTGGCAGAAATGCACACATCCTATTAATAAACTTAAAACAGTTTATTTTCAGTAGTTTAATTATATTTTAAAATTTTGCATGTATAATTGCAGGGATGCTTGATACACAGTCTGCTGTACTATTTATTACCACACAGACCAACACCCCTACTCCCTCAGCCACTGTTGAAGTATCTTGTCAAGTGAATTTGCACATGAGATAGAGCTTGTTAAATATATGTTCTTGTGGTTTTGGCACAGTCAATAATGATGTGTGTTGATCACTAATAATATGACCGGGTTAAATTTTGTCAGTTCCCCATTTGGATAGAAGGCAACCTTTTGGAACCAGTATTTAGTCAGTGAAGATTCAACCTGGGGAGGGTGCAAAGGAGAAAAATTAGGATTTAGATTTTTGGCATAAAATAATAAATAACATTTTGAATAAACAGGAAGTTAGAATTGGGAGTTAAATTAGTAAATGCAGAACAATGAAAAGCGAGGGAAAACTGGTAACATTCAAAGGATTATGAACCAATTAAATAAATGGATTAAAGGAACTGCAAACTCAATGTGGATTTTCCTCATTAATATGCATATTTGAGCAGGAAACACCAACAAAATTAAAGAATAGTTTTGGCTGTGATTATGACTTATTTTTGAATATAGTCAGTATAAATCAAGAATGCTAATCAAATACTGAGATACATTGAAGGCATTGATTAAGGAAAGATGATCTCACAATTAGTTATTTTTGTTCCACGCAGGTCCATTGAAAATGAATGGGTTAATAGCAGTATTAAAATTTATACCAGATGGAAAATTGAGGAAACAGCAGGAGCTAGAAAAGAGTTAAAAACAAAAAACTGCGGATGCTGGAAATCCGAAACAAAAACGGAATTACCTGGAAAAACTCAGCAGGTCTGGCAGCATTGGAGCAGGTTTTCCGATGCTGCCAGACCTGCTGAGTTTTTCCAGGTAATTCTGTTTTTGTTGTGCTAGAAAAGAGTTGTTGGGAGTTCTGGCTCCAAACAATGGTTGTAATGTAGGATAGAGTATAAATCAGGAAATTAGAGATGCATGTAGTAATGGTAATATAACAATCATGGGGGCCTTTAATTTTCATATAGACTGGGCAAATCAAATTGCAGTAATAATGTGGAAGTAATGGAATTAATTATTTTCTAGATCAGTATGTTGAGGAACCAAGTTAGGAACCGGCTATTTTAGATCTGCTGTTGCACATTGAAACAGGTTAATGAATAAATAATTAAAGGACCCTCCCCTTGGGAAGAGTGGACATAGTATGATAGAATTTTGCATTGAGTTTGAAAGCGATTTAGTTAAGTTTGAAATTAGTGCCTGAAATCTAAAGAAGCAAGCTGTGTAGGTATGATAGCTAAGTTAGCTAAGGTGGATTGGAAAACTGCATTAAAACATGAGATTGTGCAAAAGCATTGATAGCATTTTTAGTACATAATTTTCAACATTTATCAATTCCTTTAAGGCACAAAAACCCCACACACAAAGTGGCCCAACTGTGCCAACATGATCTATGGATGTTGCTGACAAAGCTAGCATTTGTTGCCCATCCCTAATGCCCTTGAACAGTGTGGTTTACTCAGTCTTCAAAGTGAAGTTAAGAGTCAACCACATTACTGTGGATCTAGAGTCTCATGTAGGCCAGACCAGGTAAGGATGGCAGAACATTAGTGAACCAGATGAGTTTTTACGACAATCGATGAGTCATGATCACCATTATTGAGACTAGCTTTATATTCCAGATTTTATTAATTGAATTTAAATTCCATCCATGTCCCCAGAACATTATCCTGGGCCTCTGGATTACTAGTCCTGTGAAATTACCACTACGCCACTGTCTTCCCCCTTATTGTATTCGCAATAAGTGTAGTAAACCTGAGGATTTTAGAATTCAACAAAGGAGCAGCAGGAAATTGATAGGAAAGTAGAAAAGAGAATTTGAGAGTAGACTTGCAAGAGACACAAAAACAGATGGTAAACATTTCTGTAGGAATGTAAATAGGAGGAAGAGATTAGTGAAAGGCAACATGGGCCATTAGAGACAGAGACATTAACCAAATACTTTGCTTCTATTTTCACTGTAGAGACAAAACAAAACCTGGAAATAATGCAGAACCAAAGTTCTAGAGAGAACGAGGATCTTAAAGAAATTAGCGTATGTAAAGAAATAGTACAAAAGAAATTAAGGCCAGTTAGCCTAATATGGCTAGTCGGCAAAATGCAAGAATTTATTCTTAGGCAAGTGATAACAGAGCACTTAGAGTTTTTCAAGAATTTATCTAGTAATATGGATAAAGGGGAACCAGTGGATGTGGTGTATTTGGATTTTCAAGGAGCATTTGATATCACAGAATTATTGCACAAAATTGGGACTCATAGGATTGGGGCACTATAATCATGGGCTGAATTTTCGTCGCCCGTTAGGGGGGAAATTGATGGGTGGGCGCGTATGGGTGCGCTTCCGATATGCACCCCCTGTGCAGGCGGGGGGGGGGGGGGGGTGTAGTCCCAAAATCGAGAGTGCGCTCTCTCGCACAAGCACACAAAAGGGCGCACTCACCTCCCTGAGGCTAACTGCAGCCTCAGGGAGTTCGGCTCAAAATATACAAAACCTAAAAATGAATAAGTAAAATTTCCACAACATGTCCCCTCATGTGACAATGTCACATGAGTTGGGACATATCCATAATTTTTACAAAAACCTTTATTAAAATTTTTTAAAGCCTACATGAAAGCTCATCCCGTCCGTGCAGAGCCTTTAATTACTTTATTAGCCATTGACAAGTCGACGGGCGTGCAGCTGATTTTGCTGCGCCCCCGCCTTCCTGAAAATTTAAATAGGGCGCGGTGACATCGGGAGCTCCCCCCCGACGTCACCGCGCGTCATTTTACGTGTCGGCGAGCGGGCCCCACCCCCACTCACCAACTCGTAAAATTCTGCCCCATAGATTGAGGATCAGTTAATGGACAGAAGACAGAGTAGGATTAAATGGGACATTTTTAGGTTGTAGCTAGCAGGGCAGCGCAAGAATCAGTACTTGGGCCTTATCTATTTACAATCTATAACGATGACTAAGTGGTGGCAATTCCCTTGGACCTGACAACTTGCGTTCTAGGTTTTTAAAAGAGGCAGCTGCAAGGGAGACTGAATGTAATGTTTCCAAGTTTGCGATGATATGAGATTAGGTGGGAACGTAAGAAGTGAGGAGGATGCAAAGGGGTTACAAAGAGATGTAAACATGTTGGGTTAGTGGGCAAGAATATGAAGATGGAATACAATGTGGTGAAGTGTGAAGTTATCCACTTTGATCAGAAAAATAAAAGAATAGTTTTTAAGTTGTGAAAAACTGATACATTTTTGCACTCAAAGGAATCTGGAAGTCCTTGTATACAAATCTCAGAAAGTTACCATGCAGGTACAGCAAGCAACTAGGAAAGAAAATGGTGTTTTAGCTTTTGTTACAACTTGGTGTAAAGTGTTAGAAAAAGAATTACTACAATTATACAGGACATTGGTAAGGCCACACCTGGAGTACTATGTGCAGTTTTGGTCTCTTTACCAGAGGAAAGACACATTTGCACTAGAGGGAAGGCAATAAAGACTCACTGGACTGGTTCCTGGGATGAGATGATTGTCCTATGAGGCGAAGTTGGGTAAACTAGACCTATGTTCCCCAGAATTTACAAGAATAAGAGGTGATCTAATTGAAACATACAAAATTCTTAATGGGCTTGACAGGGTGGATGCTGAGAAAATGCTTCCCCTGTCTAGGGAATCTAGAACACAGGGTCACAGTCTCAGAATAAGGGCTCACCCATTTAGGACTAACTTGAGGAGAAATATCTTCCTATAAAGGGTTGTGAATCTTTGAAATTTTCTACCCCAGAGAGGCATGCATGCTCACTCACTCATTGAGTGCAGCTATATTCAAGACAGAGGTCAATAGGTTTTGTGTACATGGGAATTAAAAGATATGGGGATAGTGCAGGAAGGTGCAGTTGAGGTAAACGTTCAGCCATTACTTAGTGGAATAGCAGAGCAGGCTCAAAGAACCTAATGACCTACTCCTCTCCAATTTCTTATGTTCTTATGCTTAAGTATTCTTATTTGATGTACATTAATAATGACGCTGTATTTAACTTGCCTCAATGTTCAGAGACTAACAGCAAAGATAGTTGTACCTCAAATGTGATAATGACACAGCTGGTTTTCATTGGAGGAAAATTAAAATTCGGCTTGGTGAAGACCATGCACTGAAGATGCTGAGTGGACTAAATTTAAACAGGTTACTTAACATTGGACAGAATTTTGCCCTCGTCGAGCAGGCGCAGCGGGCGGGCCCAGGAGCGGTCATGAAGCCGCCTGCTGCCTGCCGCCTGCGATCGGGCTCAGACATGGACTTGTCCAGCCAGCATGAATCACTCCATGCTGCCAGGGTGAGGGCGGGCAGGAGCACGCGTGAGGATGTTCGTGCATGTGCGCAGGCGCATGCAGTTAAAGCTCCCTGAGGCACAGAGCTGCCTCAGGGAGCTAAAGATTTTTAACATTACAACTAAAGAATTTTAAAATAATGAAAGCATGTCCCCTCATGTGACTGTCACGTGAGCAGGACATGTAAAATATAAGTGTAAAAAGTTTTTTTAAATCACTGGACAAAACCTCATCCCACCAAAATCCCATCGCCAAAAATGCAAAGGCTGCTTGGCCTTTTCGCCTGCCTGCCGACTGAATGATTGGAAGAATTAATCTTGGCTAGTCTTTTGGTTCAAGATAGCTCCTCAGTACTGACTTCCAAGTAGCTTCCACACTGTAACTCTTTCGAGTACAAACCCGTTTCCATCTGTTTCAGATGAAGTTACATTGTTTCATAGTTTGCCATTGTGAGATTTGAACTCTTGATTCATAGTTTGCCATTGTGAGATTTGAACTCTTGATCTTGGGGTTACAAACCCAGTACCATAACCACTTGGCTATTTAGGCCAAGCTTGAATGATTGGACAGGCAGTGAAAAATTCAAGTCAATTAGTTCCTTAAGGGCCTTAATAGGCCACTTCGTTGTCGGCGGGTGCACTGCCGATTCACGCATGCACCTGCTGACCGAAATATTGCGCATTCATTTTACGCTCATTCGGGTCGGGCACGCACCCGCCGGACGAGTGCAACATTCTGCCCATAGAATCTAAACATAGAACAAGAGGACATGAGCCCTCAGACAACATTTGAAATTCGAAAGTCTTTCCTCACAGAATATGTTGCCCGGAAAGCAGATTACATTGTAAGAGGGATATCTGATTAGAAATTAAATCGATGATTAAATGTATTAGATTGCTAAACTGTCTGTTCAAAGTAATGCTTCCTTAGCTGCAAGATGCAAGAAATGTCATGCCAGGAAACTGAAACAATCAGAGGTGAATAATTTGAAAGGATATCAAATGTCACCGATTTTAATGTCCTTCTGCTATGAGCTTTTTTTTTGTTTGGGGATGGGGGCCAAACTGGGGAAATAAACTTCAGAAAACCTCCCGTCAAGTGTTTTAGCTTACCTGTAATAAGAAAAATTATACATTATCTTGGAATAAATGGCTTTTGTACAAAATTTTCTTCTGTGTTTTCTCCTGTTCATGAAATAATTGATCCTTTATGTTCTTAAGAAGACTGAAGGAAAGTTCAGTTGCAAAGTTATCTAAATCAAACATTTGCAAATCATGCTGTTCACTCTTAACAGTATAGTGAATAGTCAATTGTTTTGTATATTTATTATTTATGGCGCTGCATAGATTAGAGATGAAGTTAGATTGCATCACAAAGAGCTGCTTTTTAGTTTTTATATTGGGAATGTTTAATTAACTCAGATACAATATTCACTACTCTGGTAATCATAGAATAATAAGCCAACCTGTTTTACAGAATAATAAAACTGGTCAGAAATACCATTTTTTAAATTAGAATTCAGAACTATATGCTTAAAATGAATTATGTCTTTTACAACAAACTTAGAAATTAAACAATTCAAATAATTAACTAATTGTAGATTAAATTCTCATGTTATTGACATTTTTGGATCTACGAACAAATTCAGTTGTGTTGTCTGCTGCATGTCAGCCCTGCAGATGGAATTGAATACAATTGAGAGTGACTGAACTATTCATGCTGATTACAGGAATAATCAATTTAAAATTGTATTGTATGGGTTTCTATTCAATAGAAGAAAGCAGGGGAAAAGGAAATAGCATACCTTTTACATTATTACAGTGATACCACTTCTGTACCAGAAAATATGAAGACTTTGATCAGTGCACCTTCAAAAATAAATCTCTTGCTTTATTAGACTAAAGTACTGTGCCAAGGACCTCACTAACATGAAATTGCTAGTTTATGCATAAGAAATAGCTATTTCATATTCCTCTGTTAAGAGATGACTGTTTTAGCTTGAGGCATTTGCAAATCAAAGAATTTTACCAACCTAGTCAGATGATTTCCCACACCATCCTGCTCTCCCAAAAAGAGCAGATTTTTTTTCTTTCTGCAAGGAGCTGTGTTAAAACAGTATTCCTAGTGATTGTAGTATAAACTTCTGCTATATATAAATTAAATTTCGACAATGAAAGTAATAACATGCTTCATTGCATTCTTTTATGCAGGATTGCTACTATAATCCATTTTCCAATTTTGTACCAGCTAGATTTGATTTGAAATAAAATGCTTTTCTATCAATGTAACCCACAATCAGTCTTAGACTACAATAGTCCTCATTTCTTGCATTCACATTATTTTTGATAAGAACATTTCTTTTTGTTTCGATTTTTATTTGAAACCCACCACATCTTTCCTGTTTCACAAGCTTCATACAATCTTTAATATCTTTTTCTATATTATCATCCTATAATGTAAAGATTTCCCCTGCTTCATTATGTAATGTTGCTTCCATTCAAAAAACCTAAATTCGCCAGACTAATTCCTGAATGGCAGGACTGTCCAATGAGGAGAGATTAAGAAGACATGGCCAGTATTCTATAGAGTTTAGAAGAATCTCATTGAAACTTACAAAATTCTTAAGGGGCTAGACAGGGTAGATGCAGAAAGGAAGTTTCCCCTGGCTGGGGTGTCTAGAACCAGGGGACACAGTCTCAGAATAAGAGCAAGCCATTTAGGATTGTGATGAAGAGGAATTTCATCACTCAGAGGGTAATGAATCTTTGGAATTCTGAACCGCAGAGGGCTGTGAGAGCTCAGCCATTGAGTATGTTTAAGACATAGATTGATAGATTTCTAGATACTGACATCAAGGGATATGGGGATACGGCAGGAAAATGGGATTAAGGTAGATGATAAAAACAAAAAACTGCGGATGCTGGAAATCCAAAACAAAAACAGAATTACCTGGAAAAACTCAGCAGGTCTGGCAGCGTCGGCGGAGAAGAAAAGAGTTGACGTTTCGAGTCCTCATGACCCTTCGACAGAACTAAGTAGAAATAGGAAAGGAGTGAAATATAAGCTGGTTTAAAGTGTGTATGTGGAGGGGGGGGGGGGGGTGGGGCGGGGCGGGGGGGGTTGGGTGGGAGGGGAGAAGTGGAGGGGGTTTTGTGGTTGTAGGGACGAGCAAGCAGTGATAGAAGCAGATCATCAAAAGGTGTCACAGACAACAGAACAAAAGAACACATAGGTGTTGAAGTTGGTGATGTATATCTAAACGAATGTGCTAATTAAGAATGGATGGTAGGGCACTCAAGGTATAGCTCTAGTGGGGGTGGGGGGAGCATAAAAGATTTTAAAATATTTAGAAATAATGGAAATAGGTGGGAAAAAGAAAAAGCTATATAATTTATTGGAATAAAAAACAAAAGGAAGGGGGAAGAAACAGAAAGGGGGTGGGGATGGAGGAGGCAGGTCAAGACCTAAAGTTGTTGAATTCAATATTCAGTCCGGAAGGCTGTACAGCGCCTAGTCGGAAGATGAGGTGTTGTTCCTCCAGTTTGTGTTGCGCTTCACTGGAACAATGCAGCAAGCCAAGGACAGACATGTGGGCAAGAGAGCAGGGTGAAGTGTTGAAATGGCAAGCGACAGGGAGGTTTGGGTCATTCTTGTGGACAGACTGCAGGTGTTCTGCAAAGCGGTCGCCCAGTTAACGTTTGGTCTCTCCAATGTAGAGGAGACCGCATTGGGAGCAACGAATGCAGTAGACTAAGTTGGGGGAAATGCAAGTGAAATGTTGCTTCACTTGAAAGGAGTGTTTGGGCTCTTGGCCAGTGAGGAGAGAGGAAGTGAAGGGGCAGGTATTACATCTTTTGCGTGGGCATGGGGAGGTGCCGTAGGTGGGGGTTGAGGAGTAGGGGGTGATGGAGGAGTGGACCAGGGTGTCCCGGAGGGTACGATCCCTACGGAATGCCGCCGGAGGGGGTGAAGGGAAGATGTGTTTGGTAGTGGCATCATGCTGGAGTTGGCGGAAATGGCGGAGGATGATCCTTTGAATGCGGAGGCTGGTGGGGTGATAAGCGAGGATAAGGGGGACCCTATCATGTTTCTGGGAGGGAGGAGAAGGCGTGAGGGCGGATGCACGGGAGATGGGCCGGAGACGGTTGAGGGCCCTGTCAACGACCGTGGGTGGAAAAGCTCGGTTAAGGAAGAAGGAGGACATGTCAGAGGAACTGTTTTTGAAGGTAGCATCATCGGAACAGATGCGACAGAGGCGAAGGAACTGAGAGAATGGGATGGAGTCCTTACAGGAAGCAGGATGTGAGGAGCTGTAGTCAAGGTAGCTGTGGGAGTCGGTAGGCTTGTAATGGATATTGGTGGACAGTCTATCACCAGAAATTGAGACAGCGAGGTCAAGGAAGAGAAGGGAAGTGTCAGAGATGGACCACGTGAAAATGATGGAGGGGTGGAGATTGGAAGCAAAATTAATAAATTTTTCCAAGTCCCGACGAGAGCATGAAGCAGCACCGAAGTAATCATCGATGTACCGGAGAAAGAGTTGTGGAAGGGGGCCGGAGTAGGACTGGAACAAGGAATGTTCCACATACCCCATAATGAGACAGGCATAGCTAGGGCCCATGCAGGTACCCATAGCCACACCTTTTATTTGGAGGAAGTGAGAGGAGTTGAAGGAGAAATTGTTCAGTGTGAGAACAAGTTCAGCCAGACGGAGGAGAGTAGTGGTGGATGGGGATTGTCCGGGCCTCTGTTCGAGGTAGAAGTTAAGGGTCCTCAGACCATCCTGGTGGGGGATGGAGGTGTAGAGGGATTGGATGTCCATGGTGAAGAGGAAGCGGTTGGGGCCAGGGAACTGGAAATTGTTGATGTGACGTAAGGTGTCAGAGGAATCACGGATGTAGGTGGGGAGGGACTGGACAAGGGGAGAGAAAAGGGAGTCAAGATAACGAGAAATGAGTTCTGTGGGGCAGGAGCAAGCTGAGACGATCGGTCTACCAGGACAGTTCTGTTTGTGGATTTTGGGTAGGAGGTAGAAGCAGACCGTCTGAGGTTGGGCGACTATCAGGTTGGAAGCTGTGGGAGGAAGATCCCCAGAGGAGATGAGGTCAGTGACAGTCCTGGAAACAATGGCTTGATGTTCAGTGGTGGGGTCATGGTCCAGGGAAAGGTAGGAGGAGTTGACGCTCAGCCTCCGCGAGGCTCAGCCTACCATCCATTCTTAATTAGCACGTTCGTTTAGATATATATCACCAACTTCAACACCTATGTGTTCTTTTGTTCTGTTGTCTGTGGCATCTTTTGATGATCTGCTTCTATCACTGCTTGCTTGTCCCTACAACCACACCCCCCCTCCACTTCTCTCCCCCACCCAACCCACCCCCCCCCTATTGTGCTTTGAATCAAGTTTTAACACTTAGAATTCACCATTCTTTGGTAGCTTAAATGAATATTTTAAATAAAGTACTGTGACAAGTACTTTTGTACTTTTGTAAAGTCTGATTATCATGCAGGTAAATTCCATGATCTCAAGCATCCAACATCATGCTGTGCTTGAAAGGAGCACATATCAAATAGGGCAGCATTTTAAATAACTTGTACACATTGTTCCTAATTTCCTTTTCCTCCAATGCAAACAAGCCCAATGCTAAGTCTCTCATCAAGGCTGAATCAGAAATTATCCTTGCTGAACACACTCCCTTCAGGTGCAGCTCAATACTGGGAGCATGGGATCACTGATTTTACCCTTTGGGATATAAAATCTAAAGAATACTCTAACTCGTTAAAGGGAATAATAAGTATCTTCACTTTTTATCATTTCTTAGTTTATATTATAAATGTTTGCTCTGGATTTCACTTTTTATTTTCCTTTCTTTTTACAGGATTTGTGGGATTATTTAATCTCCTACTGCTATGGCCTGGGTTTTTCTTACTTCACTATACAGGATTTGAGGCTTTTGAATTTCCAACCAAAACTGTATGGATGTACATCCTTATTAATGGACTTATAGGAACAGTGCTGTCTGAATTTCTCTGGCTGTGGTATGATTTTGATATAATTTACTTTTGAAATGTGAAGACATGTTTACTTAAAGAAAAATCATAGATAACTCATAAAATCTGTCAAATTGCTAATTTGCTAATTACTCAAGTGTTTTCAAACATCCCCACAAAAGTTCAAATTTATTTAAGCAGGAAAAAACATGTTTAAAATACAATAATATTTTTTTTCCCAAATATGATCACTAATTGTCAAGCAGTTGATGTATCGTTCATGATTGTATAGCTATTGAGCTAACATCAGATTGTCAAAATCATAATTTTAAATTTGGGAACATAAAATAAAATTTCTATGAAAAATGAGCTATGATCAATGTTTAGCTGGGATATAACTACAGACCTGTCTTCTACAATCCTGCAATTCATTAAATTGATGAAATCTCAGATTATACAAATTCAATATATCATCTTTTAATGACAAATCAATAATTCAATTACTGCTCAAAGAATACTACCTGTCAGTCTCCTAGATCATCTTTATATTCACCATAGTATCCCTCTGGAAAATGTAATTATAGGTACATGGTATAAAATGATCTACTTTAACTTTTTCCCCCTTATGTTAGAACACTCCTGTCTCCAGTAATAATTTTCCAGGACAAAGTTCTGCTGCTAGCAAATGTAATTGGTTGCCACAAGCCATTCTGGTCACCATTCCTGCTGACTGCAAGTTACTGAACACTCTGTTTTATATAGCTCAGCAATGTAATTGTTACATTTTGGGCATATGAAGATCTTGGCCAGAAACTAAAAGTAATGTTCATTCACATGTTTAAAACATTTGTGCAATCTTTCTCATGCTTTGTTATTTCTCCATTGCTGTCAAAGCTCTAAAATACCCTTCAGTGTAGATGGTTCTGCAATGCAATAACTGTATCAATCAACAGCTGTTTCATCAATGACTCTCCTTCCATCCTAAGGTCAGAAGTGGGGATGTTCGCTGATGATTGCACAATGTTTAGCACCATTTGTGACTCCTCAGATACTGAAGCAGTCCATGTTCAAATGCAGCAAGACCTGGACGTTATCCAGGCTTGGGCTAGCAAGTAGCACGTTAATATTCACACCACACAAGTGCCAGGCAATGACCATCTCCAACAAGAGAGAATCTAAGCATCCCTCCTTGAATTCAACGGCATTACCATCGCTGAATCTCCCACTATCAACATCCTGTTGGTTACCATTGACCAGAAACAGAACTGGACCAACCATATAAACACTGTGGCTACAAGAGCAGGTCAGAGGCTAGGAATCCTACCGCAAGTAACTCACCTCCTGACAGCCCCCCAAAGCCTTTCCACCATCTACAAGGCACAAGTCAGGAGTGTGATGGAATACTCTCCACTTGCTTGGATAAGTGCAGCTCCAACAATACTTAAGAAGCTCAACACCATCCAGGACAAAGCAGCTGCATGATTGGCACCCTACTCACAAACATTCACTCCCTCTGCCACCAATGCGCAGTGGCAGCAGTGTATTATTCACAAGATGCACTGCAGGAACTTACCAAGGCTCCTTAGATAGCACCTTCCAAACCCATGACCACTACCATCTGAAAGGACGAGGGTAGCAGACATATGAGAACACCACCACCCCTTGAGGTTCCCCTCCAAGTCACTCACCATCCTGTCTTGGAAATATATCATCGTTCCTTCACTGTCATTGGGTTAAATTCCTGGAACTCCTGCCCTAACAGTACCGTGGGTGCACCTACACTACATAGACTGCAGTGGTTGAAGAAGGCAGCGCACCACCACCTTCTCAAGGGCGATAAGGGATGGGCAATAAATGCTGGCTGAGCCAGTGACACCCACATCCCATGAATGAATTAAAAAAACTATTTAAAATTTCCTTGATCGGCATCATTATCACTCCTATTTCTATTCTCTATTGTGTTCTTCAGTGCTCCATTTAAATGAATTTAACTTAGCAGTTTTTAATAAATTCTGACTTTCCAAAGCCAACATTCTGAAGACATTTGCTGCTGACCAGTTAGCTTGACTAAATGTGTAGCACTTTCACCTCTGACGCAGAAGGTTGTAGGCTGAAGACTTAATCTAGCTTGATGTTTCAGTTCAGTACTGAGGACATGCTATATCATTTGGAAATCTCGGGGAGGATTTTCCCCCCGTTGAGAGCAAAGTTGAAGTGCAGGCATGCAGAGGTGTGCCTCCGACCGGTGCCCCCAATTGGGGGCGTGCCGCCATTTTACATGGGTGGTTTGTGCGCTCCTGTGCAGGTTGGGGGGAATCCCTAAACCTGAGAGTGCGCTCTTTCACACAGGCGCACAAAAGAGCGTACTCATCTCCAAGACTAAGTGCTGCCTCAGGGAGATCGCCTCTACTGTCAAAAATATTAAAAATAGAGAAAAAAAATGTCACATGAGCTGGGGCATGTCCATAAATTTTTAAAAACCTACATGAAACCTCATCCTGCCCGTGGATGAGGTTTCATGCTTTTCCTAATTCCTGCCAGGGCTCCTGGCCTGCCCGCCAACTTTAAGGTTAGATGGGCAGGTCCATGAATTAGTTTGATGACTCTGTCAATGGCCTCAATTGGCCATTGACAGGTCGACGGGCGCACACCTGATCTTGCTGAGCCCCTGCCTACCTGAAAATTTAAATGGGGCGTGGTGACGTCGGGAGTTCCACCTGACGTCACCACGCATCATTTTACGGTCAGCGAGTGGGCCCTGCCTCCCGCTCACCGACGAGAAAATTCTGCCCCTCGTAATTCAAATGAATAAAGCAAGGCCCAATCTGCCTGTTTCACAAGTTCATGTGTACGTAAAAAAAATCCGATGACAGTATTCCAAGATAAACAGCAAGTTCTCCTAGCATCTTTGCCAATATTCGCATCTTAACAAACATCGAAGAAACATAGCCTAATGAAGCACTCATCTCACTGCAGCTTGTGGGACTGTCCAGTGCCCAACATAGTATTGTGTGTTTACCTTGATAACAACAATAACTGCATTTCAGAGTAATAGATCATATGTGATAATCTCTGGAATTTATTAAGTAGTTGATAAAACTTTATTGCTTTTGACTTTTTTGCTCCTCTTGCATTTTATCTCTATAATGTAGTTTAGCTTATTAATTTAGAATATTTCAATATACTTGTAGCATATATGGTTAAAGCACTATTCTTTGACTGGTTAGAGCACTATTCTTTGGCTTGTAGAACTAATTTGAAAGAATAATTGGAATTTAACCAGCTCAGAATTTTTATTTTTATGGATTTAAAATAATTTTTCTTTTTCAGGGGCTGTTTTCTCACATCATCACTGATTGGTACACTCGCATTAAGCCTCACAATACCTCTTTCCATGATAGCAGACATTTATATGAAAAAGGTATTTCAATCAGTTCTTGAAAACAGTATGATTAATGACAAAACATTTAGTCGTTTGTTAGTACAGAACTTGAGTACTGCTGACAAAAAAAAGACATTTTATCAAAACTTTTCATCTTGCACTCATCAGGACAATCACAAGAATACCAATGTCAGGGGAAGCAACATAAATATCATTCTTGTGATTGTCCTGATGAGTGCAAAATGAAAAGCTTTGACAAAATGTCTTTTTTGGACAAAACGTTTATTGTAAAAATTACCACTTGGTGGCTAGGGCTTCAGCCATCATATTGTTGTATTTTTCTAAATGTGTTGTCTTTTTTGTGCATTATTTCCTTTGCTGTACACTGGCAAATATTTGCTTTATTTTGGCAGTTCCTGCAAGTGTTCCTGGATGTGTATCAATTTTTGCAGGAGGGCCTTTGGAGTGTGTCATTATTATAGGCGGATTCCTCACACAAACATTTGAGAACCAGTAGGGCTTCCCAAAGCTTGTTTAATTATCTTGTCACTTGCCGATACTTGCTTTTGAGATTACTGTGAAAAGGGGAACATGAAGGCTAATAAAAGACTAATTTGGTGAAGGAGGATTGCACTGCATTAGGCTATTCGAGAGTTAGATCTTTGGAAAGGTTAGAAATAGTAAGGCAAGTGTGATAGTGCATAGATTTACATCTCATTAAAGCTGGAAATTAGTACACCAGCTGGTGAATAGTATTTTCTTGTCCAGGATATATGATGTACATAACAGAAAAAAAATGAATGCTGTAAATGTGAAATGAAAACAGAAGATGATGTAAGCCATTGCAAGTCAGATGCTGACTGACTGCTGTGCCTCGCCAACATTTTCTGTTTCAGTTATGATAAATATTTCCTGACACGTATTTGTAAGTTTAAAGCAAGAACTTCTTTACTTTAACACAATTTTGTGATAGCTATGTCACAAATGTAATCTTGACCATGTTCTTCACGGGAGATTTATAACTAAAGTGAAAGCTCATGGGATCCAGGATTAAAGTGGAAATTGGATTATCAACCAGCTAGATAATTAGAAATTGAGGGTAGTTCTGAATGATACAATTCTAATTGGACAGCTGTGACCATGCAGTTTTCTGGAACTACTGCTGCTCATGGGTATTAATTTTCCTAATTAGGATGTTATAAGTAGGATGTCTAGGTTGTGCAGGAAACTACAACAACAACTTGAATTTATATAAAAGCAAAAAACTGCGGATGCTGGAAATCCAAAACAAAAACAAAAATACCTGGAAAAACTCAGCAGGTCTGACAGCATCTGCGGAGAGGAACACAGTTAGCGTTTCGAGTCCATATGAGTCTTTAACAGAACTAAGGAAAAATAGAAAAAAGGTGAAATATAAGCTGGTTTAAGGGGGGGTGGGACAGGTAGAGTAGGATAGAGGGCCAGTGATAGGTGGAGATAACCAAAAGATGTCATAGACAAAAGGACAAAGAGGTGTTGAAGGTGTTGATATTATGTAAGGAACGTGATAATAGGTGACATTAGGGGTAGAAAGCAGGACGAGCAAGGTAAGATAGCCCTAATGGGGGTGGCGTGGGGGGAAGGGACCGAAATAGGCTAATAGGTAGAGATAAAACAATGGCTGGAAATACATTTAAAAATAATGGAAATAGGTGGGAAAAGAAAAATCTATATAAATTGTTGGAAAAAAGGGAAATTGGAAAGGGGGTGGAGATGGAGGAGAGAGTTCATGATCTAAAATTGTTGAACTCTATATTAAGTCCGGAAGGCTGTAAAGTGCCTAGTCGGAAGATGAGGTGCTATTCCTCCAGCTTGGGTTGAGCTTCACTGGAACAATATAGCAGGCCAAGGACGGACATGTGGGTATGAGAGCAGGGTGGAGTGTTGAAATGGCAGGCGACAGGGAGGTCTGGGTCATGCTTGTGGACAGACTGTAGGTGTTCTGCAAAGCGATCACCCAGTCTGCGTTTGGTCTCTCCAATGTAGAGGAAACCGCATTGGAAGCAGTGAGTGCAGTAGACTAAATTGAGGGAAGTGCAAATGAAATGCTGCTTCACTTGAAAGGAGTGTTTGGGCCCTTGGACAGTGAGGAGAGGGGAAGTAAAGGGGCAGGTGTTGCAACTTCTGTGGTTGCATGGGAAGGTGCCGTGGGAGGGGGGTTGAAGAGTAGGGGGTGATGGAGGAGTGGGTCAGGGTGTCCCGGAGGGAATGATCCCTGCAGAATGCCGCCAGGGGCGGTGAATGGAAGATGTGTTTGGTGGTGGCATCATGCTGGAGTTGGCGGAAATGGCGAAGGATGATTCTTTGAATGCGGAAGCTGGTGGGGTGATAAGTGAAGACAAGGCGGACCCTATCATGGTTCTGGGAGGGAGAGGAAGGTGTGAGGGCGGATGTGCGGGAGATGGGCTGGACACGGTTGAGGGCCCTGTCAATCACCGTGGGTGGAAAACTTCGGTTAAGGAAGAAGGAAGACATGTCAGAGGAACTGTTTTTGAAAGTGGCATCATCAGAACAGATGCGATGGAGGCGAAGGAACTGAGAGAATGGGATGGAGTCGGGGTGTGAGGAGCTGTAGTCGAGGTAGCTGTGGGAGTCAGTAGGCTTGTAATGAATATTGGTGGACAGTTTATCACCAGAAATTGAGACAGAGAGGTCAAGGAAGGGAAGGGAAGTATCAGAGATGGACCATGTGAAAATGATGGAAGGGTGGAAATTGGAAGCAAAATTAATAAATTTTTCCAGGTCCAGAGGAGTTTATATAACATCTCTAACATAGTAAAACATCCCAAGGTACTTTAAAGGAGCGTAATCAATCAAACAAAATGTGGCACTGAGTTACATTAGATGACCAAAAGCTTGGCTCAAGTGATAAGTTTTAAGGATTTGTGAAAGGAGGAAAGAGAAGCAGAGAGGTTTAGGGTAAAGAATTACAGAGACTAGCACTTCGACAGCTGAAAGCATAGGTACCAATGGTGGGCCTGATAGCCTGTACCCTAGGGTGTTAAAAGAATTGCTTCAGAGATAGTGAATTCCAAAATTCCCTAGGTTCCAGAAATGCCCCAATAGATTGGAAAACTGTAAACATAATACCCCTGTTCAAGAAAGAAGGAAGACAAAAAGCAGAAAACTACAGGCCAGTTACCCTACCATCTGTCATTGGGAAAAATACTGGAATCCGTTATGAAGGAAGTAGTAGCAGGACATTTAGAAAATCAGAATGTAATCAGAGTCAACATGGTTTTATGAAAGGGAATTCATGTTTGACAAATTTATTTGAGTTCTTTGAGGATATAACAAGCAGGGTAGATAAAGGGATTTCCAAAGGGCACTTGATAAGGTGCCACATAAATTGTTACTACACAAGATAAAAGGTCATTGAGTTGGGAGTGATTTACTAACATGGATAGAGGATTTGCTAACTAGCAGGAAACAGAATTGGGATAAATGGGTTATTTTCAGACTAGCAAACTATAACTAGTAGCATACCACAGGGATCAGTGCTGGTGCCTCCACTATTTACAATCTATATTAATAACTTGGATAAAAGGACAGACTGTATTATAGCCAAATTTGCTGCTGATGCAAAGCTAGGTAGGAAAGCAAGCTGTGAGGACACAGAATCTGAAGAGATATAGATAGGTTAGGTGAGTGGGTAAAAATTTGGCAGATGAAGTATAATGTGGAAAAAAATAAGGTTATCCACTTTGCTGGGAAGATTAGAAAGCAAAATATTTCAATGGAGAGAGACTACAGAATGCGGCAGCTCAGGGAGATCCGGCTTCCCTCATACATGAACACAAAATGTTAATATGCAGATAAAACAGGAAATTAGGAAGGCAAATGGAATGTTGGCATTTATTGCATGGGGGATGTAGTATAAAAGTAAGGAAGTTTTATTACAACTGTGCAGTGTGTTGGTGAGACCATTCCTAGATGTGTACAATTTTGTTTTCCTTATTCAATGAAGGATATACTTGTATTGGAGGCAGTTCAAAGAAAGTTCACTAGTTTGATTCCTGGAATTGGAATCAGGGGTTGTCTTAGGAGAAAAAGTTGAGCAGGTTGCGTCTATACTCATTGGAGTTTTAAAAAATGAGAGGTGATCTTGCTGAAGCATATAAGATTCTGAGGGGTTTTGACAGGGTAGATGTGGAGAGGATGTTTTCCTTTGTGGGGTGATCTTAAACTAGGGGGCATAGATTCAGTACAAGGGATCCCCCATTTAAGACTGAAATGAGGAGGAATTTCTTCTCTCAAAAGGTCATTAACCTTTGGAATTCTCTACTCTCAAAAGCAGTGGAGGCTGAGTCATTGAAAATATTCAAGGCTGAGTTGGACAGATTTTTGATCTACAAAGGAATCAATGGTTATGGCAGGCAGGAAAATGGAGTTGAGGCAACAATCAGATCAGCTATGATTTTGTTGAATGGCAGAGCAAGCTCAATGGGCCAAATGGCATATTCCTGGTTCGTATGTTCAAATTAATGTCTGCGAGGTACTGGGTTTAATTTTGAACCTAGTTCTTCAATCCCCTGGACTAGTTGAGCTTCATTCTAGAGGGGAGAATTTTCTCCCCGTTGGAGTTGGGGGTGGGGGGGTTGGTGGGGGGGTGGGTGGGGGCGGGGGTGGGTTGATTTGGGCAGATGTGGGTGGGCACACAGCCGCCTGTGATCGGTTGCGCACTGCCATTTTACGTGGGTGGGCCAGTTAAGGCCCGCCCTGTGTGACATGCACCCAAAAGCGCTCAGCGCTCCCTGTGCAGGCAGGGAGAGTAGGCTGAGTCGAGGCCTGCGCTCTTTCACTCATGCATGCGAAAAAATGCAGAAATCTCCCTGAGGCAAAGAGCTGCCTCAGGGAGATTAGTTTGATTTTTAAAAAATTTTAAGAAAGACACAAAAAAAATTTAAGACATGTCCTCTCATGTGATAGTGTCACATGAGCTGGGACATGTCAATGTATTTTATGAAAAAATTTTATTAAACTTTAAAAACCTTCATGAAACCTCATCCTGCCCATGAATGAGGTTTCATGATAAATATGAAGGCCACCTGGGCTGTTTGCCTGCCCACCAACCTTAAGGTTGGTTGGGCAGCTTAGTTAAGTACTTTAATTGATATTTAAATGGACTTATAATAGATCTTTGACAGTTCAGTGGACGCGCACTGACTCCAGTGCGCGCCTGCCGAACTGAATATCTGAATGACGCGTGGTGACGTCAGGATGCACGCCCAATGTCACTGCGCATCATTTTACATGTCAGTGAGCAGGGCCTGCCCCCGCACGCAGACCTGAAGGTTCTTCCTAGAGTGTTGAAGGAGGTGGCTAGAGAGATACTGGATGCGTTAGTGATTATCTTTCAAATTCCTATAGATTCTGGAAAGGTTCCTGCAGACTGGAAAGTAGCAAATGTAACCTTACTATTTAAGGAGGGAGGAAAGGGAGAAAGGAGAACTACAAACCTGTTATTTTGATATCAGTAGTAGGGAAAGTGTTAGGATCTATTATAAAGGATGTGATAACTGGACATTTAGAAAGGAATGGTAAAATTGAGCTGAGTCAACATGGATTTATGAAAGAATCACACAGTGCAGAAAAGGCCCTTCGGCCCATTGAGTCTGCACCGACATGTGAGAAACACCTGACCTACCTACCTAATCCCATTTACCAGCATTTCACCCATAGCCTTGAACGTTATGATGTGCCAAGTGCTCATCCAGGTACTTTTTAAAGGATGAGAGGCAACCCGCCTCCACCACCCTCCCAGGCAGTGCATTCCAGACCATCACTACCCTCTGGGTAAAAATGTTTTTCCTTACATCCCCCCTAAATCTCCTGCCCCTCACCTGGAACTTATGTCCCCTTGTGACTGACCCTTCAACTAAGGGGAACAGCTGCTCCCTATCCACCCTGTCCATGCCCCTCATAATCTTGTACACCTCGATCAGGTCACCCCTCAGTCTTCTCTGCTCCAACGAAAACAACCCAAGTCTATCCAACCTCTCTTCATAACTTAAATGTTTCATCCCAGGCAGCATCCTGGTGAATCTCCTCTGCACCCCCTCCAGTGCAATCACAACCTTCTTATAATGTGGCGACCAGAACTGCATATTAGTTGCCAGCTGTGGCCTCACCAAGGTTCTATACAACTCCAACATGACCTCCCTACTCTTGTAATCTATGGGCAGAATCTTGCCCTTGGATGGCGGGCAAGCCCCACTGGCTTGGCGGCGGGCAGCCAACCGACCCCTGCCACTGAAACGGGGCCATTTTAAGTGGGCGGGCCAATCAAGGCCTGCCCACCGGCATCGCTGACGGGAAGCGCTATGCACTTCCTGTTCTGGGAGTGGAGGGAATCCCCATCTGTCAAAGTGCGTTCTTTCGGTAGAGCACACTTCTCCCTGAGGCAAAGTCCTGTCTCAGGGAGAATACTGACAGTGGATAAAACTTTAAAAATAGAAACATTAAAAAATTATTAACATGTCCCCCTCATGTGACATGTTAATAAAGAACATATAAACGTCATTAATTTTTTGCAAAAAGGACATGAAACTTCATCCAGTAGATGAAGTTTCATGAATAATCTGTAACCCACCAGGGCTCCTGGCCTGGCCACCAGCCTTAAGGTTGGCCGGGCAGGTCTTTAATTACTTTAATTAGCCTGTCAATGGCCTCAATTGGCCATTGACAGGTCGGTGGGCGGACAGCTGATTTTGCTGTCCGCCCGCCTTCCTAAAAATTTAAATGGACCGGGATGAAGTTGGGGATTCCTCCCAACGTCATCCCGCGTCATTTTCCCCTCGGCGACTGGGCCCCGCCCCTAAATCGCCAGGAGGAAAATCCTGGCCTATGCCTTGATTGATAAAGGCAAGTGTCCCGTTTGCCTTTTTCATCACCCCACTAACATGTCATTCCGCCTTCAGAGATCTATGGACACACACGCCAAGGTCCCTTTATTCCTCAGAACTTCCTAGTGTCATGCCGTTCATTTAATACTTCCTTGTCAAATTACTCCTTCCAAAGTGTATCACCTCACACTTTTCAGGGTTAAATTCCATCTGCCGCTTATCTGCCTGTTTGACCGTCCCGTCTATATCTCCCTGTAGCCCAAGACACTCAACTTCACTGTTAACCACCCGGCCAATCTTTGTATCACCCGCAAACTTACTAATCCTACCCCATGCATAGTCATCTATGTCGTTCATATAAATGACAAATAATAGGGGACCCAGCATAGATCCCTGTGGTACGCCACTGGACATGGGCTTCCAGTCACTAAAGCAGCCTTCTGTCATCACCCTCTGTCTCCTACAACTAAGCCAATTTTGAATCCACCTTATCAAATTACCCTGTATCCCATCTGCATTTGCCTCCTTTATAAGTCTCCCATGTTGGACCTCGTCAAAGGCTTTGCTGAAATCCATATAAACTACATCAACTGCACTACCCACCTGGTCACTTCCTCAAAAACTTAAATCAAATTTGTTAGGCATGACTTCCCTCTGACAAAGCCATGCTGACTATCCCTGATCAAGTCTTGCCTCTCCAAGTGGAGATAGATTCTCTCCTTCAAAATTTTCTCCAATAGTTTCCCTACCACTGGCATATAGCTCCCTGGTTTATCTCTATAACCCTTCTTAAATATCATGTTTAAAAATCATGTTTGACAAACTTGTTGGAGTTTTTTGAGGATATTGCTTGTAACATTGATAAAGTAGAACAAGTGGATATGGTTATTTATATTTTCAGAAGGCATTTGTTAAGGTCCTACACAGGTGGTTAGTAAATAAAATTAGAGCACATGGGACTGGGGGGAATATAGTTGTATGTATTTGGAATTGGTTAACAGACAAAAAGCTGAGAGTAGGAATAAGTGGATCATTCTCAGGATGGCAGATTGTTACTAGTGGGGTACTGCAAGGATCAATGCTAGGTCTACAGTTGTTCACAATCTATATAAATGATTTGGATGTGGAGACAAATTGTAATATTTTTAAATTCGCTGATGACACCAAACAGGGTGGGAATGTAAATTGTGAGGAGGATGCAAGGAGGCTTCAAGAGGCCTTGGACAGGCTAAGTGAATGGGCTAGAACATGGCAGATGGAATATAATGTGAACCAAGTGTGAAGTTATTCACTTAGGTAGAAAAAACAGACAGGCAGAATATTTTTTAAATGGTAGAGTTTAGGAGGCGCAGGTGTCCAAAGAGACCTGGGTGACCTTGTTCATGAGTCACTAAAAGTCACCAAAAGTTAGCATGCAGGTGCAGCAAGCAATTAGGAAGGCAAATGGTACGTTGGCCTTCATCTCAAGGGGATTTGAGAAATGGAGTAAAGATGTTTTCTGCCGTTGTGTAGAGCCTTGGTGAGACCTCACCAAGAGTACTGTGTACAGTTTTGATTCCCTTATCTAAGGTGGGATATACTTACCCTAGAGGGAGTGCAACGAAGGTTCACCAGATTAATACCTGGGGTGTCGGGACTGTCTTATGAGGAGAGATTGGGGAGATTGGGCCTGTATTTCCTAGAATTTCAAAGAATGAGGGGTGACCTCATTGAAACTTACAGAATTCTCACAGGGCATGACAGCGTAGATGTTGATAGGCTGTTTCCGCTGGCTAGTGAATCAAAAACCAGGGGATATAATCTCAGGATAAGGGGTATGCCATTTAAGACTGAGATGAGGAATAATTTCTTCACTCAGAGGGTGGTGGATCTTTGGAATTCTCTACCCGAGAGGGCTGTGGAAGCTCAATTGTTGAGTTTGTTCAATACAGAAATTGAGAGATTTCTGGATACTAATGACATCAAGGGATATGGAGATAGCGTGGGAACGTGGTATTGAGATGGATGATCAGCCATGATCGTATTGAATGCAGATTCAACAGACTGAATAGCCTACATTTGTTCTTATGTTCCTAAAACCACTTAGCAGAATCTCATTCCTAGCTGCACCTATATTGTATGTTCCTACATGGGTGGCTCATCCACCTGAAGACTTTTCCCGCCTCTACACAGGCAGTCACAATCTTGTACCTGTTGGATAAAATCAAAGGCTGAGGCTCCTCAAGAACTGCACCCAAGGTCCCCCACCCATCTACCTGACACATAGTCACACCCTTCTATCAATGATCACTAACCAAATCCACTCTACTTAACTGCTTCCTGGATCAGTTTGTCTGGGTAGCTGTCTTCTTTCTTGATGCTCTGCAATATCTGCATCTCAGAGTCCAGCTCAACAATTCTGACTTGAAGTTGTACAAGATGCAGGTATTTTCTGCAGATGTGATTGCCTGGGATTGCAATGTTCTCGACAAAGTCCCATGTGGTGCTGTTGCGGCACAATCCCCTGCACTACCTTGCTAACCTTGTTTTATTTATTAAATTAATTAGTTAAAGTTTATGTATTTAATCAAATTCACTTTTTAATTTTCAAACTAATGTTGTTATCTTGTTTAAGTTACATGTAGGTTAACTACCATGTTTACCTGTAAATTTATGCTTGCCACCCCTCCTTATATACGAATGTCACTGCATTTTTTTTCTCCCATGGCTTTCACATCTCTCTGTCCGTGGGTCCCTCCTATTTCTAATGTACATGCTGTCTTTGGTGACATCATCTGAAAATACGGCATCAGTTTCCATTTGTACGCTGACACCAGATATACCTCACCATCACCCCTCTCAACCCCTTCTCAACCACCTTCTCTAAATTGTCAGACTGCTTCTCTGACATCCAGTACTGGATGAGCAGAAATTTGCCCCAACTAAGTATTGGGAAGACCAAAGCCACTGGCCCGGATCTTCCACGGGACGGCAATCATTGTCAGATTGTCACTCCGCTCAATCTTTTCCATACCTCATCGCTGCTCCGTGTTTCTTGCCGTGTCTTCTGGGCCTAGCTTCTCTGGAAATGCGGAGCGCCGCATCCCTTGGAGAACTCCATCGCAGCGGTGTCACGTTAGGGGAGAGACAAGACATGTGCCCTTTTTATGGCACTAGCTGCCACATGGTAACTTTAAATGTTCAGTGTGAATGTAAATTTTAAAAGTAAATTATGGCATGCTATTTATCTAAAACAATGAAAACTTGTTTATTACCCCCCCCCCCCCCACCACCGCCAAACTTAAGCACAGCAATCTTCGTTCCAGCAGGCAAAGTGGCAGGGTGGGAATTACTTTTGTTTTTCCCATGGCATTCCCAAGATTTGGATAAGATTGATCAGTTCACAAGCGAATGTAACGTGCTTGGACCAATTGGGGTTCCTTCTAAATAGTGTGAAAAGCGTCTCCAAACTTCTTCTTGTTTGCTGCATGGTGCAAAACTTTGCAATATGAAGAGTAGGTATCATGTAGGGGTAAGAATCAAGGGGAGACTGTGGTGTCGTGGCAGTAACAGTGGACCAGTAATCCAGGGGCCCAGGCCAATGTCTGGAGACACGGGTTTTAATCCCGCCATAGCAACTGGTGGAATTTAAATTCAATTAAATTCAGTTAATAAATCTGGAAATAAAGGCTGGTCTCAGTAATGCTGACCATGCCAACTGTCACCGAAAAATTGTAAAATAAGGTTGATTAAACTTGCAACCGATTGTTGTAACAAAAAAAAGCCCACCTGGTTCATTAATGCCCTTTAGGGAAGGAAATTTGTCAGCCTGGCCTCCATGTGATTCCAGAAAATGTGGTTGAGGATTCACTACTTTCTAAAATGACCTAGCAAGCCATTCAGTTCAAAGGTACCTGGGGATGGGCAACAATTGTTGGCCTCGCCAATAATGTCCACATCCCATGAAGGAATAAAGAAAAAAAACTAGAAGATTTGCTAAATGATTAGATAACAAAACATCTAGAGTGCGAATGTAATTTTAAAAATATCAGTAGATTTCTAAAAGGAAGAGCAAGTTTAACTGACCTTATTGAATTCTTTGAAGAAATACCCAAGAGAATACAAAGGCAATATCATTGAAAATGTGTACATGGGCATTGAGAAGGCCTTCAATAACCAATGACTGTGTGTATGTAATCTAGGTAGCAGAATAGATTAAAAGATGGCTACAAAACCAAAATCAGATTGTGGGAGTTAAGGAAATTTTCTGATTAGTGATAAGTGGAAAATGATATCCGGCAGGGATCTTGCTGGGACATCTTGTTCACCTGATTGGAGCTCAAATTGGAGATGTGGAGTCAAAAATTGTAGATGATACCAAACTGAGGGAGGAGGGAAAATACAGCTAATGATGTAGAGAGATGCATCAAAATACAAAAGATGTAAGCAGACTTTAAGAGTGAACGAATAAATGTCAAATTAAGTTCAATATAACGAAATGTGCAGTCATATTTTGGTAGGAGGAATAAGGAAGCCACTTACAATTTGTAAGTTAAGAATCTAAATGGGTTAGAGGATCAAAGACAACTGAGAAAGCTTGTACGTGTATCACTAAAAGAAGCTACACAAGCTGGTAAGGCCATAAAAAAAGCAAAAGAGGTTCATCACAAGAGGGATACAGTACAAAGCAGGCAATAATAAATTTCTATAGCACCTTAGAAATCATAGAAAAGTTATGGCACAGAAAAAAAGGCCATTCAGCCCATCGTGTCTGCGCTGGCCAAAAATAAAAAAAATAGACACCATTCTAATGCCACCTGCCAGCACCTGGTCCATAGCCTTGCAGGTTACAGCACTTCAGGTGCGGATCCAGGTACTTTTTAAATTAATTCAGGGTTTCTGTCTCCACTGCTAAACCAGGCAACGAATTCCAGACGTTGATTACATCACACTTTGAATACTGTGTGCAGTTCTGGCATATAGAAACACTGAAGAAAGTGCAGAAAAAATTTACAAGGATAATAAGCGGGATGTAACTATGAAAAAAGATTAAGCAGACTGGAGGGTCTTATTCTCTGAAAAAGAGAAGGCTAAGTGGAGACTTGATACAGCTATTTAAAATGATCAAGTGGTTGATAGAGTAGGTTTGAAGAAACTGTTTTCACTTGTTGCTGAGTTCAGAACAAGGGACATGAATGTAAAATTGTCACTGAAAGATCAACTGAAAAATTTAGAAGGAATTTCTTTTCAGAATACATGGAATAGTTCAAATAAATAGCATTGGAGCTTTAGGGGAGGCTTAATGCGCATGACAGATAAGGAATAAAGGGTTATAGGAGCATTGTGACAGGAGGTAGTTAGAGTGGAAGGTGGCTCCTATGCAATATAAACACTTGCATAGACCAGTTTGGCCAAATTGATTATTTCTACTTTAGCCATTCCATAAGAATTACTAACATATATTTATATGACCCTTAAAGTTCTGCTGGGCTTCATCTAGCAAACTGATGTCAGTCATAATAATTGTAGGAGTCAATGCCAAATATTTTATTGTAATAAAGGATGTTTTACCAGAGCTGTTTTTTCCCTCTATAAGACAACATAATACTGTATGTATAATATTTTATATATGACACCGTATAATAATGTAAAAATGTGTCTTGGTACATCTGTTTAAACAATTTTAGCTTAAAATAAAGAGTAAAATGAGAATGAGCCATAAGTCATTTTATATAACAGAAATCATATTTTAAAATTTTAACAAGCAAATTTAGACAAAAAGATTGCATCCTCAAATGAATTCTAACCTTTATTTTTAATTTTCTAGGTGGAGTTTTCATGGTTATTATTTGCAGGATCAGTTCCAGTCTTTCTCTCTTTCTTCATTGCAACTCTTTTATGTCACTATAATAACTGGGATCCAGTAATGCTTGGCCTTAGGCGGATATTTGCATTTATATGCAGGAAACATCGCATTCAGAGGTATTGTCTTTTTTATATTATGTATACCGCAGACATTGATTGAAACTTTCCTAGGGTAATGAGGAGCTGAAAGTGCTGGGTTATACTGATGCTGTACGCTTTCTAGTTATACATGTTTTAGCTGTTAATGGCAGTGAAAGGCAACAAATATGCTTTATAATAGCAATTAAAAATGATCTTTGCAAACTTCTTTGAACATAAACAAGCCACGTAAAATTAATTTCGTGCTGCTAAAAGGTGAATGAAAGGTTTGGAGAAATTTCTTTACTTAGAGTGTTGATGGAACTTGGAATGCTTTGCCATGGAAAGTGGTGATAGACTGCACTGCAGTTTGTAATGGTACATTGGGGTACATATTTGAAGCAGAGGAAAATACAGTGCTATGGAGAGACAAGGCAGCACAGACACAATGGACTGAAGGGCCTTTTTCTGTGTTGAAAACGTATATGATTTTAAATTCAATTGTACCACACCCAGTATGAAGCTTGCACTGTTTCTGTTAAATAAAATCCAGGGGCTGGCAGTTAATTTCCTGATCAGTAGCTGCTGGATTAAAACTCCTCAAACTCATTTCATTTAAAAGCCCTTATGGCCAGCAGGCAAAGAAAATCCTCAATACCTTTGAAACCAAGCCTGGATGACTAGCAGTCATTGTCTACAACGTAGCATTATCCAATCCAGTTATCATGACCCTGTTATAATCAGAAGACCTTGAGATATATACCTGATTAGTCTTGTTGGTAACAAAGGCTGGAAACATTCATTGAATAAACCATAACTGAGCCCATTATCTTCATCTCAATTTTGCCTTTGTATTTTTTTTAAAGGTTGCATGTCAGCCAGGTTTACCCAAGTTCTTACCCTCAAGCTGCACATTACTTTTCATATTTGTGATAATGTTAAACTATTTTCAACCAGACCACTAGGTCATATTTTTACTGGGGCATGGGAAAACAAAATTAGATGGTTTCTCATTTTATTTTTTAGTCCATTCTTGGGATGTGGACTTTGCTGGCAAGGCCAGCATTCATTGCCCATCCTAATTGCTCTTGAGAAGGTGATGATGATGTGGCTTCTTGGACTGCTGCAGTTCATGTAACGTAGGTACACCACAGTGCTGTCACATAGTGGGTTCCATGACTTTGACCCAGCAAGACAGCGATATATTTCCAGGTCAGGTCAGGATGATATGTGACTTAGAAGGGAACTTGCAGGTGGTGGTGTCCATATGCGTCTTCTGCCTTGCTCTTTTGGGCAGTGGGGGCCACAAGTTTGGAAGGTGCTGTCGAAGAAGACTTGTCCAGTAGCTGCAGTGCACCTTGCAGATGGTATATACTGCAATGATGTTAGACTGGTGATGTAAGGAGTGAATGTTTAAAGTGGTGAGTGGGGGGGCCAGTCAAGCAGGCTGCTTTGTCCTGGATGGTATTGAGCATCTTAAGTGTTGTTGTAGCTGCACTCATCCAGACAATTGGTGTGTATTCAATTACACTGTTCCTCCTAGGAAATGGAAAGACTTTGGGTAGTCAGAAAGTGAGTTACTTATTGCACAACACTCAGCCCCTGACTTTCTCTTGTAGCCACACTATTATGTGGCTGGTCCAGTTACATTTATGGTTCATGGTGAGGATATTAGTGGTTGGGGGTTCAGAGATGGTAATGCTATTGAATGGGGAGGTATTTAGGCTCGCTTCTTAGAAATGTTCATTGCCTGGCAGTTGTATGGCATGAATGTTTCTTGCCACTTATCAGATTAAGCCTGTATGTTTAGCAGATCTTGTTGCATAAGGGCACAGACTGCTTCATTATCTGGGGAGTTGTGATTCATCAGCAAACAACCTGACTTCCGACTTAATTGGCGAGAAGGCCATTGAAGCAGCTGAAGATGTTTGGGCCTAGGTAGCATGGTAGTAAGCAGCTTGGAGGCTAGCTCAATAGAATACTTAACTCGGGAGTTTGGAGGTTCTGTTCTGATCATTCAAATGACAAGGAGTGGCCTGAGAGAGGGAGCAAGAGACAAAGAGACCTGAGAGCTGAGGTATAGAGGCATTAATTAGGTGAGCAGGAAGGTAATTAATTGGCAAATTTTACAGTTAATTTCTCGAGACTAGTGCAGTTGCTTAAACTAGGACCAAGAAGATACAAGCACTGTATTAACTTTATAGCTTAAATAGTTAAATTACTTAAAATCATTCATTTTTTATTTATGTTTCAAAATTTGAAATCCTAACTAGTCAAAACAATATACACTTGAAATGGCAGGGCAGGTGATGTTTTGTAGCTGTAACATGTGGAGCTGTTGGACACAAGTGTGATCCAGAACAACCTCCTTCTTCTTAGGCAACCCCTCAGGGTTGGGGATGACTTGCTTCCACACTAAATTTGAGTTCTCAGATGACTGAAGAGCCCAATGCACGACCGACAGTCTCTGTCACAGGTGGGGCAGACGGTGGTAGGAGGAGCGGGTAGATGGGGTGCCCTGGTTGCCACATGCACCTTTCTCTGTCAACACTTGACTTCAGCTAGCCCTTGGCAATGAGACTCAAGGTGTTCAATTCCTTCCCGGATGCTTTCCCTCCACTTCGGGCAGTCTTAGGCCAGGGATTCCCAGATGTTGGTGGCAATGTTTCACTTTTTCAAGGAAGCTTTGGGGGTGTCCTTGAAGTGTCTCCTCTGCCTCCTGGGGCTCGTTTGTCATAATGAAGCTCCAAGTAGGGCGCTTGTTTTGGGAATCTCATGGCAGGCATGCAGACGAAGTGGCCCACCTAGCAGAGCTGATCGAGCATGGTCAGTGCTTCAATCCTGGGAATGTTGGGCTGAGTGAGAACACTGACGTTGGTGCGCCTATCCTGCCAATGGATTTGCAGAACCTTGCGGAAGCAGCATTGGTGGTACTTCTCCAGAATTTTGAGGTGCCTGCTGTACATAGTCCACACCTCTGAGCCATATAGGAGGGCGAGTATCACTACTGCCCTGTAGACCATGAGTTTGGTGCCGGGTTTGGGGTCCTGGTCTTCAAACACTCTCTTCCCCAGGCCACTGATGGCTGGGCTGGCACACTGAAGTCGGTGTTGAACCTCATCATCAATGTCTGCCCTTGTTGACAGTAGACTTCCAAGGTATGGAAAGTGGTCCACATTGTCCAAGACCTCATCATAGATTTTGATAACCTGGGTGGGGGGGGTGCAGTGTGGTGTGGAGGGGGAAAGTTGGTAGAAGGCCTTTGTCTTAGGTGTTTAGTGTAAGGCCCATGCTCTTGTACACCTCAGTGAAGGTGCTGACAATGGCTTCTGAGTGAGTGTAGATGCATGCACCGTCTGTATACTGTAGTTCAATGACACAGGATGGGACGACCTTGGACCTGGCCTGCAGGCGTTGGAGGTTGAACAGGTTCCTGCTTCTTCTGTAGTTTAGCGCCACACCAGCAGGAAGCTTACTGAGGGTGAGATGGAGAATTGTGTCAAGGAAGATTGAGAAGAGTGTTGGCGCGATGACACAGCCTTGCTTGACTCTGGTCCAATCGTGGATTGGGCCTGTGGTGGATCCATTGCTCAGGATCATGGATTGCATGTCATCGTGGAGCAAGCAGAGGATGGTGACAAACTTTTGCGGGCAGCCAAAACTGAGGAGCATGCTCCATAATTCTTCGTGGTTGACAGTGTTGAAGGCTTTTATGAGGTCAAAGAAGGCCGTGTACAAGGGTTGGTGCTGTTCACTGCATTTCTCTTGTAGCTGCTGTGGTGAAGATCATGTCTGTTGTGCCCCTTGGTGGGTAGTGCAACTCTGGGAAGTGCTGTTCAGCCACAGGGAGAAGGCAATTGAGGAGGATTCTTGTGATTACCTTCCCTGTGGCCGACAGCAGAGAGATTCATCTATAATTACCGCAGTCGGACTTGTCAACTTTCTTGAAGGTGGTCACGATTGCAACGTCTTTGAGATCTCTTGGCATGCTCTCCTCCTTCCAGATAAGGGAGATGAGGCCACGTATTCACGCCAATAATGCTTCTCCGCCATGCTTTAGTGCTTCGGCAGGGATTCCATCTACTCCTGATGCCTTGTTGCGCTTTAGCTGTTGAATGGCCTTTTCTATCTCGTGCCAGGTTGGGGTTATGCTAATTTTCGAAGTGCTCCTCCCGGCGGGCACTGACTGCCTCTCTGTTCTTGATGAGCACCTCTGCGTACTTGGCCAGCAGTGGAGTGGGGCCTTGGGTGCTTGGGCCATAGGTGGTCTTGACTGCTCTAAAGAAACTTTACACATCATAGTTGTCAGCTAACTGTTGGATCTCTGCGTTTTCCCCGCCCATCATCTGTTCTTTAGGTCACGGGTTTTTTGTTGGACCTCAGTCTTCAGCCGATGTAAAGCTGCTGTTAAGTTGGGTTGCTGTTTCAGGCTCAGAAATGCCTTGTACTTGCGGCTTATCATCTTGTGGATCTCCTGGCCGTTCTCATTGAACCACTCTTAGTGTTTCCTGATCGAGTGACCAAGCATCTCTTTGCAAGTGCTGATGATGGAGGCCTTAAGGGCAGACCAGGCGCTGTGGGAATTCTGCATCTCTGGATCGCCAGGAGTCACTAGGTTGGCAGTGAGGCACTTGCTGAATAGGGCTCTGATCAGGGTCCTTGAGTGCCTCAGTGTTGATTTTCCTGTGGCATTGTTTCTGTTGCTGTTGATGCTTTGGGGCTACATTGATGTTGATGACAGAGCAAATTAGGCAGTGGTCCGTCCAGTAGTCATCGACTCCTGTCATGGCGCAGGTGATACGCACGTCCTTGCAGTCCCTTGCTCTGACAATGATGTAGCCGAGCAGGTGCCACTGCTTGGAGCGAGGGTGTTTTCATGAGGCCTTGTACTTGTCTCTCTGACGGAACAAGGTGTCGGCTATGACAAGGCCATGTTCTAGGCATTTTGTCAGTAGCAGTGTACCACTGGCATTGGATTTCCCTACCCCATCTCTGCCGATTACATCTCACCAGAGGTCTGTGTCCTTCCCAACTCTGGCATTGAAGTCACCAAGGAGGATCAGCTTATTGCATGTTGGGTCTCGGGCCAGAGATTGCTCGAGGCTGGAGTAAAATTCCTCTTTAGATTCGTCTATAACATCCAGTGTTGGCGCATACATGCTAAGGACTGTAGCACATTGGTTCTAAGCTGGGGTGAGCCAAAGGTTCATGAGGTGCTTGTTTATCCCTCAAGGGCTGTCTTTGAGACAGCCAACTAGTTCGATTTTAATGGCAAAGTCAACCCCGTGGAGGCAGCCATCTTCTACTGGCTTACCTTTCCAGGAGAAAGTGTAACCGCCACCTTGTTCCTTGAGCTGGCCTTCCCCTGCCCGCTGAGTCTCACTTAGGGCAGCAATGTGAATGTGGAAATGTCTGAGCTCCCAAGCAACAATAGCAGTATGCCGTTCAGGACTGTCACTGTTGGGATTGTCCATGAGGGTCCTTATGTTCCAGGTCCCAAACTTCATTTTAAGAGGGTGGAAGATGCCTATTTGTGAGTTCTTTTAGTGTGGGGTGGCCATTGCACAGCAGCTACCACACGAGCTTCACGGAGCAAGGCCTTGGTCCAGTGGCAAGGAGATCTGAGACGACTGGAGACCAGGCTCCGCTTTGTGGGCCTAGAGCATACAGACACATACTCCTATTGTCCTCTTTTCTCCTTCCCACAGGACCTATCTCCCTGGGATTCATAAAGAGCAGTGGCAGCCTCGCGACCTCACTGTTGGCCTGTGTTGTGCCACTCCGGGCAGTAACCATCAGGTGGTGATTTCTGCCTCCGGGTCCTCACCCACTCTTTTGGATGGTGATTGCTGTAACACAGCAACCACACCTGCAGTAAATATCTGCAGCTTAAGGATCTTTGGCTGAAGTCCAAACTTCGGACCCTGTGATGCACCAGGCAGGAGAAATTTACCTAGACACTTCCGACCAGGAGGCAGCCACACCTCTTGGATTAAGTACTTAGAACCCTAGAAAGTTTATGGCACAGAAAAAGGCCACTTGCCTCATCGTGTCTGCGCCAGCCAAAAAACAAGCCACCCAGCCTAATCCCACTTTTACTTAGTTCTGTTGAAGGGTCATGAGGACTCGAAACATCAACTTTGTTCTTCTCTGCCGATGCTGCCAGACCTGCTGAGTTTTTCCAGGTACTTCTGTTTTTGTTTCCCACTTTTCAGCATTTGGTCCATGGCCTGCTGACACTTGAGATGCATATCCAGACACCTTTTAAATGAGTTGAGGGTTTCTGCCTCTACTGCCCTTTCAGGCAGTGCATTCCAGACTCCCACAACCCTCTGGGTGAAAAAATGTTTCCACATCTCCCCTCTAATCTTTCTACCAGTCACTTTAACTCTGTGCCCCCTGGACACTGACTTCTCTGCTAAAGTAAATAGGCTCTTCCCATTCCCTCTATCCAAACCCCTCATAATTCTGTGCATCGCAATCACATCTCCTCTCAGCCTCCTCTGTTCCAAGGAGAACAACCCCAGCCTATCCAGTTTTTCCTCATTGCTGCAGTTTTCCAGTCCTGGAAACATCCTTGTAAATCTCCTCTGCAACCTATATTTCATATTTGGTCCGCTGTCAAGGACAGAAGGGTGTGACTAAGAGTGAGGCAGTATCTGTTTCCAAAAGATAGCACTGGAGGAGCCTCAAGCTTTGCACTTGTTAACAAGCATGAGGTTCTGGCAGCCTGTGTGGGTGATAACAGGGGCTTCAGAGAGGATGAGCAAACTGACCACTGCACTGTGGTACAGGGGACCATTCAAGCTGGAGAAGTGAAAAGGAATGTCGTAGTAGTGGGGAACAGTATAGTTAAGGGGATTGATATAGCTCTCTGCTGGCGAGAGAGAGACATTCTCTGGCACTGTGTTGCCTGTTCAGTGCCAGGGCTGAGGACTTTTCCCCAGGGCTGGAGAGGAACCTGAAGTGGGAGTGTTCTTGTGAGGGAACAATCCAGTTGCTGTGGTCCACATGGATACCAAAGACATAGGTAAAACCAAGAAATGGTCTGCTAAGAGATTATGAGCAGCTAGGGGCCCGCAAGCCGAGCGTAATATTCTGCCCTGTGTTTTCACAACTTGCCTTCCTACCTATCTTTGTATCGTCAGCAAATTTGGCCTCAATACACTCTGTCCCTTCATTCAAATCCCAATATCATTGCGCACTCGCATGACATTTCCTTTGGCGGGCACGTGGCGGAGTCGGCTCCGTGCCCGCCAATAATTGAAAGGCCTGTTCAGGCCATTAACAAGCTAATTAAAATCAAATTTAGGCTGCCTGTCTAACCTTATGGTTGGCAAGCAGGCGAAAAGGCCAAGCGCCCTTCACATTTTTTTTACATACATAAGCGGGACGAGGTTTCGTAAAGCAAATGAACATTAAATAAAAACTTTATTTTTGGAATTAAAAACATGTCCCATCTCATGTGACAGAGTCATGTGAGGGGACATTTTTTTAAAATTTTCATTGTCTTTATTAATTTTTTTAAAAAGAGCTTCAATCTCCCTGAGGCACGGAGCTGCCTCAGGGAGATTGAAACGCTCTTTCGCACACATGCACGAACTGCGCACCAGGCCCACTCTCCCTCCTCCCCCTGCCCACACAGGTAGCGCTGAGCGCTGCCACTCATGATCCACGCAAGGCAGGCCTTAATTGGCCCGCCCGCATGAAATCGTGGTGCAGAGCCGATGGCAGTCGGCTTCCCGACCGCACCCAACTCCTCCCACCAAGCCCGCCCGACGAGGGAACAATTCTGGCCACAGAGTCTGCAAAGGGATATAGATATGTTAAGCAAGTGGGCAAAAAATTGGCAGATGGAATATAATGTAGGAAAGTGTGAGGCTGTGCACTTTGGCAGAAAGAACAGAAAAGCAGAAAATTATTTAAATGGAGAGAGACTACAGAATGCTGGTGTATAGAGGGATCTTGCTGTCCTCGTACATGAATCACAAAAAGTTGGCATGCAGTTGGGGACGGAATGGTGACCTTTATTGCAAGGGGGATGGCGTATAAAAGTAGGGAAGCCTTGCTGCAACTGTACAGGGCATTGGTGAAACCACACCTTGAGTACTGTGTAGTTTTGGTCTCATTAATTAATGGGGGATATACTTGCATTTAACGCAGTTCAGAGAAGGCTCACTGGGTTGATTTCTGGGGTGAAGGGGTTGTCTTATGAGGAAAGTTGAGCAGGTTGGGTCTATACTCATTGGTTTTTAGGAAAATAAGAGCTAATCTTATTTGAAACAACGCCAATAAAATAAAAACTATGCTGGAAACATTAATACCTCTACTTCTGTCAGCAAGGTTCTTGAAGGAACACATTGAACAGCATTTAAAATTTGATTACTTTAAAGTTGAATCATCAAATAAGGAAAACATGTGTATTTTTATAGATCCAGAGGGTGTTTGACAGGGTAGATGCTGAGATGCTGTTTCCCCTCATGGGGTGATCTAGCACAAGGGGGAGCAGTTTCAGAATAAGTGTCTCCCATTTAAGACCGAGAAGAGGAGGAGCTTCTTCTCTCAGAAGGATGGTTAATCTTTAGAATTCTGTACCTCAGAGAGCAGTGGCAGCTGGACCATTGAATGTATTCAAGGCTGAGTTAGACACATTTTGATCTACAAGGGAGTCAAGGGTTATTGGGGGCAGGCAGAAAGGTGGAGCTGAGGCCACCATCTGATCATCTGTAATCTTTTTGAATGATGGAGCAAGTTCAAGGGGCCGAATAGCCTACTTCTGCTCCTTATTCTTATTGTCGTATGTTCTTATGTCACTGCCTTGTGGAACTCCTACAGCTATGTCCTGGGGCTGAGATGATTGGCCTTCATCAACCACAACAAGCTTCTTTTGCACTAGGTAAGGCTCTAGCCAGCAGCAAGTTTTCCACCTATTAGTCTTCTATAAACTTTTAAACAGGTAGTGGAAACCATTTTGAATCCTTCATCTAGAATATCTGCTGATGAAAAATGTGTAAAATCCTGTGTCTTTAGATAGTGTGAATAATTTTACTTTTTCAAATAATATAATGTGCAATGCATTTATTAAATTCCAGAATGGAATAAGGAAGTGTTTTTTAATAAAATGTTGTGTAGACTGTTGAAGGAAAAGTTAACTGTCAGGTTAAGTGCTATGATTAAACACTTGACCTAGATCGGTAATATTCATATTCTCCTTCCAAAATGTAATCACACATCCTCTTTATTGATTTATTTAACAAAACTAATAAAGGGCATATATTCCCATGTCAGCCAGAGGGTTTGTTACCAATGCTGTAAATGTGTTTGGTCTACTTTCAGCATGATTTTGAACTTTTTCTGTTAAGTTAAACCATCTCCAATAAAATAAAAATTATGCTGGAAGTGTTAATAACTCTACTTCTGTCAGCAAGGTACTTGAAGGAACACATTGAAGAGCATTTAAAATGTGAATACTTTAAAATTAAATCATCAAATAAGGAAAACTTGTACATTTTTACAGTTGCCCCAGTAATTTTTTTCAGCAACACGTGGTCCAGTATGAAGCCCATCAAAGGTCTGAGCATCCCAGATTTTATTCTACTGACTCTAGGGGTGGAATCTTGTGGAAACAATTGGTATTTTGGCCGTTAGTTGGAGAGCCGGCAAGAGCCCCACCTTGCCTCTTTTAGGGAAGGCCCGCTACACCTTGTTCCAGGCTAGTGTCAGGCTTACCCCCTAGATCAAGGACCCTGTGTGGAAATCTTGCCCGCTGAGATCTGCCAGCCAGTCTGAGGTTGGTAGCTCTATTGAATGGCAGCGCCGCTGGGGAGGCCTTGGCTGCTGCCAGTATGACACCCACCCTAGGTCCAGTATAGTCTCTAGATCCCAGGTTAGAGGTGAGTGATGGCTGGAGGGAGTCACAGGGAAGAGTTGGGGACGTGACGGGAGAGAGGGCAGAAAGGGCAGGGGCTGGATTTCGGTGAGCTACCCCCACCTTCCAAATGCCTAACCCTCGATCAGACATTGAGCGTCTTTGAGTGAGGGAAGGGTCTCTCCCCTCCCCCAGGAGCCTGCAAGCAACCTCACACAAGGCCGCTTGTTGTGCTCCCCGTGTGGTGAGCCCATCCACATTAAATGCTCACTTAAAGGCCTCAATCGGCTGTGGGGCGGGAAGGTCATCCATGGCCCTTCCAACCATGGACTTAATCATTTGGAAGGTGACAGGGTCCCTAGCTGCCATACTCCCACCTTATTAAATACCTCCTCACCACCAAACTCGCTACAGGGGAGGGCACAAGATTCTGCCCTAGGGGTTGCCAAGCCCTAGGATTGTCTGCAGACTCCAGGAATTGAAGATGAATCTCCAGGACAGTGTTGCAAGCAACCAGGGCAAAATAAATTACAGGAGCAATGTATAAAAAGGTAGTTCTTTGAATTTTTTAATGCTTTAATTTATTTGTTTCAACAAAATTGGAGATGAGAAAAAGACCAACAGTCAAGAATCTTCCAGCTGGGTAATTGTTCACTTTCTAGTTGGTGTGGAAGAACAGGAGGTCATAGGATTAAACTCCAGGAATTGGAGGAACAAGACTTGACAACCCTAACTGATTTACATAGATTAGCAACTGGGTGCTATGATTGGCCTGAATACAGAGAGGATACACCAACCAGCAAGGGCATTTTCACCCTATTACTAATCAGTCACCCTGTAACAGCATGTGCAAATGAGTAATAGTAATTGTCACGCCCTCCATAGTCAAATAGTTTATTGACATTCACTGTCCAGGCTCAGACATGAAGTGTTGGAGAGCTGCCAATGCCAGTGGACATATGCTCCAACAAATGCCTTCAAAAGGAAGAGAATTAAAAGGAATGGTGTAATAACCCTAAATGTAATAGGGAGAGACAACTGTCTACTTAGTCACCTTAAGGTGCCCTCCTTTATAACTCAGAACTGTTGGTTAGAGGCCAGAGGAACATAGGAAATAGGAGGAGAAGTAGGCCACTTGGTTCGTCCAACCCGCTCTGCCATTCAATTAGATCATAGCTGACCTACCTCAATGCCATTTTCCCTTATTATCCACATATCCATCGATGTCTTTACTATCTAGAAATCTGTCGATCTCTGTCTTGCACATTCGCAATGACAGAGCCTCCAGAGTACTTTGGGCTAGAGAATTCCAGAGATTTACCACCCTCCTAAATGGCTTACCTCTTATTTTGAGACCCTGACCCCTGTTCTAGACCCCCAGCCAGAGGAACCATCCTTCCTGCATCTACCTTGTCAAGCCCACACAAAAGCAGGCATACTCAACTTTTAGAGAGAGAGTATCATCTTCTTTCTCAGATTCTGTTGCACAAGGAGTAATCAACTAATGAATAAATGAGTATAACCTCTTTTCAGAACTCCAGAGGACAGTGAGCAGTGTGAAAGCCTCATTCCTATGCATGGTGTTTCTCAGGAGGAAGGAACTAATTGTTGTTCATGAAGCACAGGTATAAGATTATATTGTTGTATGTTAATAGGGATTTACCATTTACAGATTGATAACTGGCTGCATGTATGAAAATCGATTCCATTTCTGTGTAACCAAAAAAAGTGTGCAACCACAGCTTACCTGAGGCAGATTCACCTCATCCACCTTTAAAATAAAAATCTCCTGTTGACTGCATATTGATGTTTTTGAACTTACTTCTACATATTTGTGCATTTTAAAATTACAGTAGCTCTTTGAAGAGGCTTAAGGCTACTACACTCTTTCCTGATGCTCTTTGGACTGCAACCAGATTTAAACCACAATAAGGATGTCACTTTAAAAGTAATTGTACTCTAAAACAGCTGTAGTTCTGATCAACCTGTGTTTGGGCATGTTAAAAATATAATAGCCATTTTAAGAAATACAGAATCACATATTTGGATGTTTATATAGACCATATTAGTTAACCTATCCAATCATTTGCTGATAAATCCATACCTCACCCTTCAACTTCCTTCAGGTCAAATATATCCTCACTGCACACAGCCCCCAGGCCTCTTGACTAAATCACTCCATCTTGATTTCCTCCATGTCTTTCAACAGAACAATAAAAATCTTTCAGTCCCTTAATTCTAATCTACAGCTTCTTCATACTTCTTGAAAGTCTGCAGGGCCTTGCCTTAGCTGATCTGGTGCCAAAACCCCCATTCATGTCTTTGTTACCTTCTAACTACAACTATTCCAATGCACTCCTAGCCAGTCTCCCACCTTGCATCTTCTGCAAACTCTAGCTCATGCAAAACTGTGCTCCAGCAGCCTGTACAACCCTCTTGTTTCCCTTACACTAGCCTTAAATTCTCTATAAAAGTCCTATTATTTCTATGTCTGGAGAGGGCAGTCTTGGGCAAAGTGAATGAAAGGTTCGTAATCTTATAACAATTCCTCCTTCATTTTTGGTCCTCCCTTCCACACAATTGTATCCTGAATCTTTTATAGACTGTAGTATGGTCAGTATTTCTTTAAAGTTTTTTTTTATTATTTCATTTTTTACCTGCCTGCACTATCTCCCTTCAAGCATTTTCATTTTTTGAATGATAAGACATTATAAAGTCCCTCACTAATTTCTTAGAATCTCAGAACTGGAACTCCTTCTGTACGTTTCTTTCTATTGTCTTCAATGTATTAACAACTGAGTTTGGCATTATCTTATTAGTACTTCTTAATTCATATTTTCCATTTTCTCTTTTATGTTTTTAAACCTTGGTGATACCCTATACAATGGAACTTGGCTTTCTTGTGTAACATCTTTAAAGTCCTATCATGTTGCTATGATGACAGTGCAAGGCATTTTGTGGTTATTATAGACACAGCACTGAGACTGAAATCACTCCAAGATAAGAACTAGAACATTTTTATTTTTAGAACCTACCTATGTAAGTGGGAAATCAAGCTATCCTAATTTACAAAGCTCACTATATTAATATCTGCTTGTTTCTCTATCTTTTTTATTTTCAAGAGGTTCTGTTAGTCTCTGTTTCATTACAAGCTGATAATGTATATTAAAGATCACGAGCTAAAACCTCAGCTATATTTTTTGAATTGATATTGATCTTTATTAATTGCCAAATATTTACGATGGATATTTATGATTGATCAAAGCACTAAGAAACCTATTGATATGAAATATGAATATAAATTAGCATAAACACCTGCATTTTAAGGGCAGAGAAAACAAATTCAACTGATGGTGTTTGTTCTTGTTTTTGTCCCCAGGCCAACAATGAATCCATAGAGTACTTTTGCGCTCAGACAATCTCCTGAAGTTCTGATGAACCCTTATTCTTTCAGTGCCTGTTCAAGTGTCTTTTCCACAAAGTTTCAATTCTCTGAAGAAGCTGCACACATTTATAAATGCTGTATGTTGGGAACATCTGTGGATTACAAAAAAAATTCTACTTCCATATCACTAAAGATTATGAGAAAAACTCAACTTTCAATACAACCTATCTGCCTTACTGAATGAATCGAACCTTCAACACAACTTGAAAATTTAACACTATTTTATGAATATGAGGATAAACTGTTTCTGGATCATAGTTCTGTCTGTAGGTTTTTGGAACACACTAGCCAACATTGAGACTGAAGAGGTGTATCTAAAGTACAATATGTTAAATCAGTAATACTGTATTGACTCATCTAAGGAAAAAAAAGGAAAATTATTTTGAATGAATACCAATCCAATTTTAGTATTGTGTATACATCATATTAATCTAACCAGGAGAAAAAAAATCAAATGAATGTTCACAAAAGCAAATGGAACTTGCAGCTTTGAAACACAGTTCAAAGGACAATGTTGCTGAGGTATTTTGAATTGCCTGGTTAAACAGTGGATACACTACATAGTGTGTATTTTCTTTAAAGACTGATTCAGATTTCAGTATTCTTAGTACTATATGTTTCAAAGTGAATATATCCCTGATCTCTATAAAACCTCTGTTAAGTTGAATTGGAATAAGTAAGATTTTTCTATACATGTTTAATTCCAAGAATTTGTGGTTTCAAAACATGTACAGAAACCACAATTTTATTGTTATTGAGAAGTTGTAGTTTCTGCAATCTTGTACCAGTCATATACATTTCAATAATGTATTTGTATTAAGGTGCTTCTACAGTTATGTACACCATTCGTGTCTGTGATTCTCAGGAACCCAGTACAGTCAAGTAAGCAGTCCCATTTTTCTACTTGATCATGTAAATTTACTAATGTACTGAGAGGCTGTTTTTTTTTAAAAATCCGTCAGTCCTTCACTTTTGGTTGGAGTGTTGTACTTAATTATTCAAAGATCAGGTTTTTATTGCTTGCTCTAAAAAGGAAATCGGGCAAACAACGATATATTGTATTTCAGCCAAAATTTTCAGTACTAATTTGTATACTAAGTAGAACAGGTTTGTGGAAATATGGTTTTAGTTCAGTGTGGGTTAAATACTATTTTACTGATCGAAGTTCTAGTGACTACAGCCACTTACCAAATAGCATTAAATTATGGTTTGAATTTGATCCCTTCTAGTCGCCCAGTGCAAAATACCTTGTATAATTCTGATAGTAAGGTATTTATGTTTGTATGTAGGCAAAACTAGTGCATTGTACTAGTTAGTTTACTGTAAATTCTAGTGTAATATAAATATTTGTTGTGAAATGTTTTCAATTCGTGAACATGGATGTTATTTATTGTACAGATCTTATTAGTAAAGAGATGCACATAAATAGTGTTTTATCTTTGTGGAGAGAAGTGGAACTTTATATATTACTGGTTAAGCCACAGCTGGAGCATTGTGGACAATACTGGGCACCATATTTCAGGAAAGACGTAAAGACCTTCGAAAGGGTGCAGAGGAGGTTTACCAGGAGATTGGAATAATTAGGAATGCTCTCCTTGGAACAGAGAAGGTTAAGAGGTGACTTAATAGAGGTTTTCAAGATAATGAGAGGTTTCAAAAGAGTGGATAGATTTAAAAAACCATTCCCTCCAGCGTGGATCTATAACTTGAGGTCATAGAGATAAAATCTTCAGCAAAAGATCTAGAGGAGAGATGAGGTTTTTTTTTTCACTTTGTCAGAACCCAAACTCCCTACCTGAAAAGATGGTGGAATCTGATTCCCTGGATAATTTTCCAAGAGACCTTGATGGGTACTTGATGAGAATCTTACATTGTTACAGACAAAAAGTGGGGATGTGGGACTAAGCACAGCTGTTCTTTCAAAGATCCAGCACAGGCACAACAAGCTAAGTGGCCTCCATGTGCTGTAGATTTCTGTGATTCTAAAGCAACACCAACAGTAGACTTATGGTAAAACCTTTAGTTATAAAGAAACTCCTGGTTTTGTGTGATTGCTGTTAAAATTGTGCCACATAGGACTTAACTTTCACAGAACTGTAGTCACAGCACTGGGCTGAAAGGAGTTGTAGCAATGGTCAACAAAGCAATTTTGTTGGATCAATAATGGCACCTGTAGCTTTGGAGGAAGAAGTGGAATTCAGACAGAGGGTTGAAAACACAAATATTCTGATGGCTAACATGCATTTCACACTCAAAATTGACCCTGGGGCCTGGACTAATAACCCAGAGGACATGGGGGAGAATTTTCTCCCTGTCGGGCGGGCGTAGACAGGCGCACAGCTGATTGCCACCCGCGGTCAGCTGCACACCACCATTTTAAAGGGCAAGCCTTAATTGGCCCGCCCAGTGTGACGCACACCCGGAAGCACTCTGTGCTATCTGTGCAGGCGGGCGGGGAGAGAAAGTCGGGCCTCCGCTCTTTTGCGCATGCGAGTGACAGAGCACAGAAATCTCCCTGAGGCACAGAGTACGGAACTACTTCAATTAGGTGACTAATGGCTTTAATAGGCCTTTGACAGTTCGGCAGGCGCACAGCTGACTCCGGTGTGCACCCGCCGAACTAAAGATTGGAATGATGTGCGGTGATGTCAGGAAGCGTGCCCAACCTCACTAAGTGTCATTTTGCACATCGGCCTGCAGGGCCCGCCCCCACATGCCAACCAGAAGACTGTGCCCATGAGTTCAAATGCTTTTTTAAAATTCATTGATGGCATGTGGGCCTCGCAAGGCCAGCATTTATTGCCTATCCCTAATTGTCATGGAGCAATTTGAGAATCTTAATTCAGTTTTAAAAATTTTGAAATGAAAAGCTGGGATCAATAAAATTGATGAGAAAATTCCTGGAGTTTCATACAGACCAATTAGATTCTGTTGCAGAACCCCAAGTTGGTGCTGTAAGTTATGAACGTCTGCTGTACTGAGAGTGGAATCCCCTCAGCCATAGGAGTGGGAAGGACATCCTGGTATCTTCGTTGGGAGGAAGGCAAAGTAAGAGTGTATTGTGCAGACAAGATTACAGGACATAAAACTGTGTTGGTGCCCCTTTATAAACAGTCCTGTGCACCTCTGCAGAGAAAATGTGCATCTGTTTTTTCTGGCATTAACTGGCCTACTAAACCCTGGGTATGGTAGTCAGGAAGTCTGTGCACATTTCGGACCATGAGGTTGCTAGCTCCATATTGGGAAAGAGGAAAAAATATAGATGCCCAGGGCATCATCAGAAATAGCAGACACCTTATTGTATCTGGGAAGGGATTGTTTTGAGTCCCTAACTTCAGGATGTGTAAGCTGACTGCAGTCAATATAATCAAACCTTGAGACCATCTGTTACATACAAAGTGAGTTTTTCACATTGACTTACCTGAATGCAGAGTTGGGTGGAGCTGGAGCAGTCCTCCAACCCCACATTCAAATAACATTTGTCTCAATCCTGACTCCCTATCCTTCCCCACTCCTGGCCTCCTAATCTATCGCCAGTCAACTTCCTGATTTTCCATAAACTCCCGAGCTCTCTGGACCTGACTGCTGACCCTGGCCTAGAGCTACTTACCAGAGGGTCTCTTCGATTTGCATTCCACTTCGTCAGTGGACCCTTCTCATCTCACAGTTCCATTATAATGAGGCCCGAGGCCCAATATCAGGGACACTTCGGGCCTCACCATTCGGGTACATGGCCAAGAATGTACACGCCTGAATGTCTAATCCAGGATGTTTTAAAAGCTCAGGTGCACAATTCATATTTTTAAAATATACATTATTTTATATTGCAAATAGCGAAAGAAGCGCTAAAATGTGCATGTGTTACCTTAAAAGAAACGTAGCACAAAATAAATCTCTTCACAGATGATGCCAGGTGTGAAAGGTATTCCCAGCATTTTCAATTTTCATTGCAAAAAGAATCATTGCAGCCTTGATCTGTCATTTTCCAAGATTATTTAACAGGACATCAATGCAAATAAAAAAGAATAAAAGATAAAAGAACTTTAAGAATTTGCCATTGTAAAAAGATAATTATTCAGTATCGCTTGTCAATTAATCTGTATTTCTGCAGCCATCAGATAATGTTAAATCAAAAATATTTTCACTTAACATTTTACTCGGCACATTTTCTTTTTCAGTGCTGAGAATGGAGGCAGATGGAGGGTTCACAAAAGTGGTCTCTGGGATGGAAGGGTTGCCCTGTGATGAGATGCTGAGTAAATTGGGTCTATACTCTTTGAAGTTTAGAAGAATGAGAGGCGATCTCATTGCAACATAAAAGATTTTGAAGGGGCTTAAAAGAGTAGAAACTGAGAAGCTGTTTGCCCTGATTGGGGAATCAGGAACAGAGGGTGGGGGCAGAGTCTCAGGATAAGGGGTTGATCATTTAGGAATGAAAAGAAATTTCATCACTCAAGGATTGTAAGTATTTACATTTCTCTACCCAAGAGAGTTGTGAATGTCCATCTTTGAATACCTTTAAGGCTGAGATAGCATTTTGGTAGATTTTTGGTCTTTCACGGAACCAGATATGGAGACGGCGGTGATAAGAAATTGGAGTTGAAGCCAAAGATAGCCATGATCATATTGAATAGTGGAGCTGGCTCAATTCATAAGCTGGCTGCATTCAAGATAACCATATCTTATAACCAACCTGTAAAATAGGTTTTTCACAATTACTTACATGAATGCACCACCTGGCAGTTACAACCAGGGCTTTCAAAAGGGAATTGATTGAACAACTGAAGAAGAAAGATTTGTAGGGCTACAGGGAACGAGCAGGGGAAGTGAGACTAGCTGAGTTACTCTTGCATAGAGTGGCACGGATACGATGGGCTGAATGACCTCTTATTGCTGTAGCCATTTTATGATACATTGATTATGTGTGGGGTATGGTTAGTAGGAGGTATGATGTTAAGATGCATTCATTGATGTTGACAACCAGCATAAGGCCATTAGACTTCTTGTGGCATTGCTGCCTGCTCTATCAGCGCAGGCTTCGGGAATTGACCCTTGGGGGGTGGTCCTTAAGGATCACCTGGCCTCCTGCAGGACTACAGCATCTCTCCTCACACCTACATGCACCAGGTAAGCCTCTTGTGTCACACCTGCCACTATAGATCCCTCTGGTATTCAGTTTCCAAAAATTTACATTGCAGCAATCTTTTTGTGCATCTTTCCTTCTGAGAGGCAGCCTGTCATTAAGAAGACCAGGCTGACTGTACCATCCGATCAACAAATGATGTTGATGGGGCATCTTGCTATGTGCAGAGCTCACGTTCAACATTAGAAAGCAGAGATAACACTGCATTCATTCAGATAAACTGGGTACATGAATTTTGCCCACCTGAACAGGCACAAGAACATCACAAATCATGACCCTAATGCCTCAAAATCTGAGCAAACCAAATCCTATCCCATTGTTTCAATATTGTTAACCCAGGATGGTGTCTCCAATTACAATTCACTCAGAAAAAACCAGTATCAGATTTGTTATACATTTTTTTTGCAATTCTAACAGGTGCATTCTTTTGGTACACCACTCAGCAATGTTTTCATTGTTTAACGCTTCTGTCAACACTTCATTTACTAACACTGAAATCTTCTCAAATTCTTAATATCAATTCTTCTCCCCCACCACCCACCCACCCCTCTTCTCCAGGGTTCATTAGAAGTGCTTGAACATTGAGGGAACCAAAGCTAATTTTTCAAGATTCTTTAAAACAAATGTTCATCTTCTCGTTATTAAAGAGTAGTGCTGTAGCATAGCGCATGAAAAGCAGCACTGCATAAATGAAAAGCAGAACATAGTAAACGATTTCAAGCCTTAATGAACAATTGTATGATTCAGGAAAAATCAACTTCAATAAGGAGTTAGCAAAAAAAAAGGTCTCAGCACATTTTGCCTGCAATGCAAATATTTGCATCAACCTAACAAATCTATAATCACAAAAAACACAAGTATAGCCACCAGTAATTGCAGCAAAAGAAATTTATCTGACTAGTGTCATTAGCTATGAGGGAGGTGGTGGCATAGTGGTATTGTCACTGGACTGGTATTCCAGAGTACCCTGAGTAATATTCTGGGGACCTGGGTTCAAATCCCACCACAGCAGATAGTGAAATTTGAATTAAAAAATCTTAAATGTTTGATGATGACCATGCTTGTCAATTTTTGTAAAAAAACACATGCCCTTTAGGGAAGGGAAATCTGCTGTCTTGGCCTACATGCGACTCCAGACCCATAGCAATGTGGTTGACTGAACAAGGGCAATTAGGGATGGGCAATAAATGCTGGCCTAGCTAGTGATCTCCACATCCCATGAATGAGCTAAAAAAGAGTAAGTCCCACTTCAAGACTTGATGTGGACATAACACATGTTGATTACAGTTTGTAAATCCTTCCAGGATGCTTGATGATAGACAGTATAAGGGCAGGAGATTTTCCTGGTTAGCCAGATTGCAGAAGGCAAAATAAACCACTTTGTCAAGCAGAACCATGGACAAAGCCTATGGTTGCCAATGCCCTCTTAGGGCATAGTGCTCGAAGGAGAAGAAGTGCTTTTAGATTTATATCTTCTCCACCCATTATCACTGGTATTACTTTATATTATTTGGACTTTATTGTATTGCTATTGTTATGGAAAGAAAAGCTCACACAGAACAAGAGCAATATTTTGCAGAATTACATTTTAATTAAAACGTAGAAATAGGCCAGATTGGCCATGCAGCCCTTGCTGTTATTTATAATCCAAAAGAACAGTAGTCTTCATCCCAACTGGCTGCCCTGTTCCCTTTCCCTTCAACCGTCAGTCTAATCTTTAATGTTGGCATGGGCGGGGGTAATTTTTTTTTTGGAGTTTCTCTCACATTTCTGGTGAAGATACAGCAGAACAGTAGCTCTGGAAATATTTGCCACTATGGTCTCTGTTTTAAACATTAGCTCCAGTATTACATTCCACAACATCACATCCTTAGTATACTAAAGTTTATCCTTCTCTCCCAAATCTCTTCCAATTTAATCTTACATCTATTTAACTCCCTGGTAGACTCTTCAACAGAAACCGGTTTGTTGCTATCTACTCTGTCCCACCTTTTCAGAATTTTAAGTACCTCTACCAAATCACCTCTAAATCTTCCCTATTTTAACAAAAACAACCCCAGCTTTTCAACTCTTTTTGTATTTATATTGCCTCACTGCAGGTAGCATTGCAGTGAACCTACACTGCATCATCTCCAATGCCGCAACATCCTTTTTATAGTATCCATGTCCCCTCATTCTAGACCTATCAATCTGCCCCATCACTTTGTAATTTTAAGCACTGCTATTAAATCACCCCTTAATGTCATTTCTCATGAAAGCAGCCCCACAATATGCGTGCAATGTACTTTTACTCCTGCTGTCATGCTGCATCCAGGAGTCGGCAGTCCAATTATAACTGAATGTGGACATTTGTGCCTTCAAAAGTACATGGGTTATCTATATTATTGTGCTGGCATCAAAAACAAAACTTTAATGGAAATCGGGACATAATTGCCTGTCACTCACATTAACAAATCACCATTCATTTTTCTATTAGGATCAAGCTTTGGAGAATTTGAGTGCCAGAATAAGTTTAACCTCCAGGATATCTGAGGAAGATCTTTTCACTGCATTGTGGAATAATGCAACATTTATATACAACATTGAAGGTCAATACCTACATTCACTTCAGAAGTATTATGGACCGGCTTTGTTATCTTGTTTGTTTCTTGGACACAATGGGCACCAGTGCACTGTTCACTTTGAAAATTTAATAGCCCCTCTCTTTATCTCCATCCTCTGTGGTTGTCTCGTCTTCTGCTGTTAAAACTTTCGATAAGGGAACGCTCGTTGGAAAGCCCAAGCCAAGTATTGAAATGTTCTTACTGTGAGTGGAGGTGAGCTGAAATATTCCAGTGACCACACAAGCCTTCAGACTGCCAGAAGCAAATCCAGCTCAATGCAGGTTTAAGGCAATGAAAGGCATTCTAAAACTTTCTCTGCAACTCCAGTGATTTCAGTTTCTTTCGACTGTAGTTCCAGATTATGCAATTTCTGCCAATTTCAACTGGTGCTGGCAATATGTATGCTTCTTTCACCAATCTAACATACCCTTCTATATTGTAAGCCCCCTCATTCACATATACTTAAAGTAGCTGCCTGTGAGTATCAGTAGACAAATTGTGTGAAGGTCCCAAATCTTGTCATGCTTTACATCACCCCCACAATGGTGTAGAAATCGTGTGAAAATAAATCCACCACTGAAAAGCTGCCTCAGAAATGCTAACAAAATGAATAATTTCTGGACCACTATATTCAGCCCGACTGTCTGATCAGGTATCAACTAGCTGCTTTTGAAGCAGATCAAGAAACTCAAAAGTAAATTGTCCATATATTCAGATGCATATTGTGGTTGAACTTGGATAGATTTAACAGAGGTCTAACATGTCTCATGAGACTACTTTAAGAATGGAAAACCGCAATAAAAAATGCCATTGGGTTTGATGGAATGAATGCATGTTAAGTAAAAATGAGCTAAGGAATAAAAGAAATCTCATGAATGAATATTTTAATTCTGTTGTATAGTGTTTCTCAAATAAAAAGGGAAAACTTGCTGCACTATAGGCTTTTAAAACTTACATATTGCAATTATTTTTTAAAATGAACAGAATTTTCTGAACTCTTAAAAAAATCCATGAGCTTCTATTTCTGACCATTAGATTGATATTTGTTTTGTACTACATCATTACTTTCATTGAAAGGAAACTTATGGATGTGACAACCTTTTCAAACTGCAAGTGCCTGTAGGTGGAATTTAGGTAATTGAAGTGCAGCCTTTACTGGGAAATAATGGCATTTTAGTCAAACATTTAAACCCCAACCTTATTAAAATATTAATCAGAAACCTTAATGATTTATTAGAGGGTAAACATTGTTTACTCTATTTTTAAAAAGTATGTAGCACTGGAGGACAGAACAGGGTTTCAAATAGATTAAGTTTTCTTGCCCTCAGGTAAATTTAAAAAGTAGATTGATTATTTCCAGCCAAAGAATTAATTGTATAAATAGAGTGATATGTTTCGGCAAGCTAATAATGAAAGTAGTTAAAAAGCTCCTTCATTTTGGATTATTCATTCCTTTCAGTAATTTTGAGTGCAACTTTGTACATAATAACAAAGATATTTTTTTCCATTAACCTACATCTTATTTAATATCGCAAATCGCAAGTAGTAACCATGTTAAACTGAACATTCAAGAACATTAAGAGTTAGAGCTGAAGTATCTTTTCCCGCATGGTTGATAAACACTGACACAGACTGATTGGGCCGAATGGCCTGTTTTCTTTTAAGTTCTATGTATTTCTACGTATTTAGTATCTGAAACACATTTGAATTAGATTTTCAGATTCATCAATAAAATTATTGTTACTTTTATCAAAGGTATAAGTTTTAATTTCATAAGTTACCTTAACTCAATATTATTACTTTTGATATAAATTGAAAACATGTAATTTACAAGGTCAGCTGGTAGAAAATTAATATGGAGGTAAAGAAAAAATATCCGGCACTTCACTATTATGCATTTGGTTTACTCTGAGAAGATAATAAATAGTTTCTGCACCTTCATTGACTATCTCCAGTAGCTATCCTCAGCCCATATGACAGAAGCATCATGCAAGAGGCGTAGTTCTCTGCACACATATGTAGGAAGCTCAAGTCTGGATTTACTGAACAGTTGAGCTCCCCACTTTTCTACTGTCATTTCTGTATGGTCTTAGAAACACTCACTCATTATTAAGCAAGTGCACTGAAATTAAACGGAAAGGACACAATAACAGTGGTCATTCCACTTTCTGACGTTCCACCCTCATTTACAATCGGCAGCATTTACATCTGTTTAAACCAGATGACCAAAGCTTCTTCAAGCCGCATAAAAGAATCAAATATTTCAAAATTTTGTAGATTCGTTATTTTTTTCACTGATTTTAGATATGCTATAACAACCAAGCATCAGTATGCAGCCCATAATGAGTGTGATCGCAGGTAAAGGCAACGACCTGTCAGAGACACTGAAAAGAAAAGGGATTAGGATAAATAGCTTTAATTCAAAAACTGGCAAAATGCCCAACTTCTGTGCTATATTTTTTTTCTGTCGGTTGTTTCAGAAGAGTTGGACCAATGTTGGATTGAGTCTGTGTTGTCTACAGCAAATATACATTCCATACCTTCCTCCAAAACACAACAACCCAACAGGAAAGGTGAATCAACTGTGGCTAACAAAAGAAGTTGAAGATTGCATTAGGTCAAAGGAATAAACTTGTAAGGTTGCCAGCAAAAGCAGTAAGCCTGAGGATTGGGAGCAATTTAGAATCCAACAAATGAAGACCAAGAAACTGATAAAGAAAGGAAAAAGATAATATGAATGCAAACTAACAAGAAACTTAAAGGCGGACTATAACAGCTTTGTATATGTGAAAATGAAAAGATCAGCAAGGACAATTGTGAGTCCAGTGCAGGCAGAGACAGGAGAATTTATAATGGAAAATAGGGAAATGGCAGAAAAACTAAACAATTACTTTGTGTCTGTCTTCATGGAGGAAGATACAGAAATTCTTAGAAATGTGAAAGGATCAAGAGGCTTGTGAAAATGAGGAATTGAAAGAAGGGGTCATCAACAGTGCTATCAAGCGGACTTGCTTAGCAATAACCTGCTCAATGACACTCAGTTTGTGTTCTGCCAGGGTCAGTCAGCTTCTGACCTCATTACAGGATTGGTTCAAACATGAACAAAAGAGCTGAACTCCAGAGGTGAGGTGAGAGTCACTGCCCTTGACATCAAACCAGCATTTGATCGAATGTAGCATCAAGGAGCCCTAGCAAAACTGGAGTCAGTGGGAATCAGGAGGAAAACTCACTGCTGGTTGGTGTCATATCTAGTACAAAGGAAGATGGTGTGGTTGTTGGAGGTCAATCATCTCAGTTTCAGGATATCACTGCAGGAGTCTCTCTGGTTAGTGACCTCAGCCCAACCTTCTTTAGTTACTTCATCAATGACCTTCCTTCCATCATATGGTCAAAAGTGGGGATATTTGCTGATGATTGCACAAAGTTCAGCACCATTCATGACTCTTCAGATACTGAAGCAGTCCATCTCCAAATGCAGCAAGAGCTGGACAATATCCAGGTTTGGGCTTACAAGTGGCAAGTAACATTCGTGCCACACAAATGCCAGGCAGTGACCATCTCCAACAAGAGAGAATCTAACCATTCCCCCTTGACATTCAATGGCATTACCATCACTGAAGCCCCCACTATCAATATCCTGGGGGTTACCATTGACCAGAGCCTGAACTGCAGTAGCCACATAAATACTGTGGCTATAAGAGCAGGTCAGAGGCTAGGAATCGTGTAACGAGTAACTCACCTCCTGACTCCCCAGATGCTATTATCCATCTACAATGCATAAGTCAGGAGTGTGATGGAATACTCTCTACTTGCCTGGATGAGTGCAGCTCCAACAACACTCAAGAAGCATGACAACATCCAGGATAAAGCAGCCTGCTTGATTGGCACCCCTTCCACAAACATTCACTCCCTCTACCATCAACAAACAGTGGCAGTAGTGTGTACCATCTACAAGATGCACTGCAGAAATTCTGCAAGGCTCTTTAGGCAGCACCTTCCAAACTCACAACTGCTGCCACCTAGATGGACAAGGGCAGCAGATCGATGGGAATACCACCACCTGGAAGTTCCCCTCCAAGCCACTCACCATCCTGACTTGGAAATATATCGCCGTTCCTTCACTGTCACTGGGTCAAAATCCTGAAACTCCCTCCCTAACAGCACTATGGGTAAACCTACACCACGTGGACTAATGCGGTTCAAGAAGACAGCTCACCACCACCTTTGCAAGGGTAATTAGGGTTGGGCAATAAGGGTAATTAGGGATGGCCTAGCTAGCGACACCCACATCCTGTAAATGAATTTTAAAAATTAATAAAGAGGCAGCACTCAAAAAACTAATTGGATGGAAGGTTGATAAATCCCCTTGATCTGATGAGCTCCATCCCAGAGTGATGAAGGAGTTGGCAATAGAGATAATGGATACATCTTTCAAAAGTCTATAGATTCTGGAAAGGTTCCTGCATACTGGAAGGTAGCAAATGTAACTCCCTTATTTAAGAAAGGAGGTAGAGAGAAAATGGAGAATTACAGACCTGTTAGTTTGACATCAGTAATAGGGAAAATGTTAGAATCTATTATTAAATATATAACTAGACACATAGAAAATAATGACACGATTGGGCAGGGAGTTTTTTGAGGATGTTACTTGTAGCACAGATAATGGAGAACCAGTGAATGTGATGTATTTGGATTTCTGGAAGACTTTTGATAAGGTCCCACACGGGAAGTTAGTAACCAAAATTAGATTGCATCTGATTAGGGGTAATATACTGATTTTGGATTGAGGACTGGTTAATAGACAGAAAACAGAGAGTGAGAATTAATGGTCATTCTCAGGATGGCAGGCTGTTACTAGTAGGGTATTGCATTGATCAGTGCTGGGCCCACAGCTGTTTACAATCTATATAAATGATTTGTATGTGGGGTCCAAATGTAATATTTCCAAGTTTACTGATGACACAAAACTAGGTGAGAATGTAAGTTGTGAGGAGGATGCAAGGATGCTTCACGGGAACTTCGAGAGGCTAAGTAAATGGGCAAGAACATGGCAGATGGAATTTAAGGTGAATAAATGTGAAGTTATCCACTTTGGTGGAAAAAACAGAAAGGCTGAGTACTTATTAAATGGTGAGAGGCTGGGAAGTGCAGGTATCCAAAGGGGCCTGAGTGTTCTTTTTCATGAGTCACTAAAAGTTAGCAAGCAGTTAGGAAGGTGAATGGTATGTTGGCCTTCATTGCAAGAGGATTTGAGTACAGGAGTAAACATGTCTTGTTGCAATTGTTTAGAGCCTTAATTGAGACCGCACCTGGAGTATTGTGTGCAGTTTTGCTCTTCTTATCTGAGGAAGGATATACTTGCCATAGAGGGAGTGCAATGGAGGTTCACCAGATTAATCCCTGGGATGAGCATAGATTGTGGAAACTGGGCCATATTCTTTAGAGTTTCAAAAATGAGAGATGATCTCATTGAAACTTACAAAATTCTTACAGGGCATGACAGGGTAGATGGAGATATGATGTTTCCTCTGGCTGGTGAGCCTAGAACTAGGGGACACAGTCTCAGAATAAGGGGCGACCATTTAAGACTGAGATGAGGAGGAATTTCTTCACTTAGAGGTTGGTGATCCTTTAGAGTTCTCTACCCTAGAGAGCTGTGGAAGTTCAAACATTGAGCATGTTCAAAACAGAAATTGATACCAATGACATCAAGGGATATGGCGATATTGCGGGCAAGCAGCATTAAGGTAGATGATCAGCCATGACCTAATTGAATGGCGGAGCAGGCTTAATGGGCTTTCCTATGCACCCATAAAATCACATTGGCCTGGAATTCTTCTGAGATTTAAGTTATACTGCTGCTTTGATAGCAATGTAAGGATGGTAATATAACCATGGAGTCAGGTCTCAATCTGAATTCTGAATGCACTAAAGTCAAGTAGTGTTAGACATCTTCTAAAGCACCATTTTGGTTCATCTGGGTTCGGGGTGTACCTGGAGTCCTGTGCAAAGCTGAATTTTAAAAGTGTGCAGATCTTCTATTGGACTTTTTGGACACTTTATTAACTTTGCATTGATTTTTTTTTAAATGGATGCTGCCACTTGTGCTGTCCTCGCATTTAAAAATAACTGGAGGGAAACAGCTCACAAACAAACAGCAATTACTATGAGCACATGTCTAGAAATCAATGGCACAATAGAAAAATGGGGAAACAAAACTAAAGCTGAGCAGTAAAAAAGATAGGGTATTCCAATGATTACATGAAATGGAAGTTAAGGCTTGTTTACATGAGTTGGAAGGGCTTCAACTGCAGGAAGTAAAGGAGAATTGGAGGCTCTAAGCTCGAGGAAATAAGGCACAGTGTAACTTTGAGGAAGAAGAAAGAGAATGTGCTGCTGTCAGCACAAGGAGGCACAAAGCAGTCATGAGGTGGAGGAAAGGGAAAGCACTTGATAACTTCATGTAATATCAAGAAATGGCTGAAGGCAATGGATACTGTCAAGGCTATGGACCCTGACAACATTCCAGCAATAGTACTGAAGACTTGTACTCCAGAAATAGTTGTGCTCTTAGCCAAGTTGTTCCAGTACAGTTTCAACACTGGCACCTATCAGGCAATCTGGAAAACTGTGCAGGTATATCTTGTCCACAAAAAGCAGGACAAATCCAACCTGACCAACCTGCCTCATCAGTCTACTCGTGATTATCAACAAAGTGATGGAAGGGGTCATCGACAGTGTTATCAAGTGGCAGTTCATCAACAAACCTGCTCACCGAGGCTCATTTTGGGTTCCACCAGGGACATTCAGCTCCTGACCTCATTACAGCCTTGGTTTAAACATGGACAAAGGAGCTGAACTCAAGCAGTGAGGTGACAGTCACTGCCCTTGACATCAAAGCAGCATTTAATCAAATGTGGCATCAAGAAGCCCTCGCAAATCTGGAGCCAGTGAGAATCAGGAGGAAAACACTCCACTGGTTGGAGTCACACCTAGCACAAAGGAAGATGGTTGTAGTTGTTGGGGGTCCATAATCCCAGTCGCAGGACATCACTCCAGGACTTCTTCAGGGTAGTGTCCTCAGCCCAACCAATCTCAGCTGCTTCATCAATGACCTTCCTTCCATCATAAGGTCAGGAGTGGGGATGTTCACTGATGATTGCACAATGTTCAGCACTTTTCGTGAACCCTCAGATACTGAAGCAGTCCGTGTCCTTATGCAGCAACAGCTGGACACAATTTAGGCTTAGGATCTTAAATGGCAAGTAACATTCACACCATACAAGTGCCTGGCAATGACTATCTCCAACAAGAGAGAATCCAACCATCTCCTCTTGACATTCAATGGCATTACCATTGTTGAATCCCCCACTATCAACATCCTGAGGGTTCCCATTGACCAGAAATTGAACTGGACCAGCCATATAAATACTGTGGTTAGAACAGCAGGTCAGAAGCTGGGAATTCTGCAGAAAATAACTCAACCCCTGACTCCCCAAAGCATGTCCACCATCTATAAGGCACAAGTTAAGTTTGTGATGAAATACACTCAGCTTGCCTGGGTGTGAGTAGTCCAACAACACCCAAGAAGCTTGACAACATCCAAGACAAAGCAGCCCGCTTGATTAGCAGCCCATCCACCATTTTAAATATCCACTCCCTCCAGCTCCAATACAGAATGGCTATAAAATGCACTCACCAAGGCTCTTTTCACAGCACCTTCAAAACCTGTGACCTCAACCATTTAAAATGACAAAGAGAATAGATGCAAGGGAACACCACCACTTACAAGTTCCCCTCCTTGCCACACACCACCCTGACTAGGAACTATATCACTGTTCCTTCACTGTTGCTGGGTCAAAATCCTGGAACTCCCTTCCTAAAAGCACTGTGGTGGACTTACACCACATGCACTACAGCAGTTCAAGAAACCAGCTCATCACCACCTTCCAAAGGGCAATTCAGGATGGGTAATAAAAATGCTGGCCTAGTCAGCGATGCCAACATCCCATTAAAGAAATGAAAACATGAGTTGGAGCGTTGATGATACCAACGTGGGAGTATAGGGATCTGCTTGATTCTGCCCATAACAACACAACAACAGTCTGCATTTATATAGTTTCTTTAACATAGTAAATTTCTTCACAGGTGTGTTAGCAAACAATATTTAGCACCAAGCCACACACATAAAGAAATATTAGGATGGTTAAACAAAAGCTTGGTCAAAGGAATAGGTTATACAGAGCACCTTAAAGAAGATGAGAGAGGTAAAGAAGTGGACAGTTTTATGGAGGGAATGACAGAGCTTAGGGCCTTGAGATACTACCATCAGTGGTGGACCAATTAAAATTGGGGATGTGCAAGAGGCCAGAACTGGAAGAGCACAGAGGTCTTTAAAGCTTATACAGCTGGAGGAAGGGAGAGGCATGGCCATGAATGGATTTGAAAACAAGGATAAGAATCTTAAAATTCGGTCATTGCTGGACTGTGAATCAATGTAATTCAACGAGCACAGTGGTGATGGCTAAATGGGACTTGGTGTATTTTAGGATACAGATGAATTCAGGTTCATGTGTGGTGGAAGATAGAGGCCAGCCAGGACAGCATTAGAATAGACAAGTCTAGAAGCATCGAAGGTATAGGTGAGGGTTACAGCAGCAAACGAGCAGGGGCAGGGGTGGATATCACAGAGGTGGAAGTAGATATTCTTGCAGATAGATTGAATATGAAAAGTAACATGTATAGCCTGAGGGATAAAAAAGCAAGGCTTGCATTTATATAGTGTTTTGCTTATGATTTGGATGCCCCAAAGTGCTATACAGCCAAATAAGCATTTGAAGTACAGTCACTGTTGTCATGTAGCAAATGGAACAGCCAACATTTACACAGTAAGCTCCCGCCAGCAGTAATATAAAGGTCAGGTAATACGTTTTTAGTGATGTTGATTGAGGAATAAATATTGGCCATGACCTCAGAGATAACTCCCCTTTTCCTCTTCAAAATAGTGCTTTGGAATGTTTTACATTTGCCCAAGAAAGATGAGCCTTTATTTAATATTGCTTCTAACAGTGCTGTACTCCCTCACTACTGCAATGGGCATATCAGCTGAAGTCTCTGGAGTAGAAGTTGAACCCATAACTATCATTCTCAGAGGAATGAATTACTACCAACTGAGCCACAGCTAACATAGGTAAGGTATAAATCCTGGAAGTGTAATTAGTTTGATAAAGTAGTTTGACTCCGACTTGAGTACTGCTTATGGTTCTGGGGACTACAACAAAACCAACATCCTAACCAAGAGGATAAGTATGGTTGCGTATTTGTGGTATGACAAAAGCATGGGAAAAAGACTGCATTTGGGTGATCTGCTTCCAGTATTTATGATCCTAAATAAAACAAATAAACTGGATCCTAGAGCATGCCATGCAGCTGATAAAAAGAAAAGGGAATGGGGGGAAAATTGTTTGATTTACATTGATTCAGTGGAGCACACAATGCCGCTACCTGCATAACCCTCCTGGTCTGAAGAAGGATCACTGCACAGGCTGCACAGGTAGACATGTTGCCTGTCACCAAGGAATTGATGTAATCCTGGTAAGTGGCATTATGCAAACAAATTTCTCCTCCAGAAAGACTTGCATTTACATAGTGCTTTTCATGACCACCGAATGTCCCAAAGTGTTTTTACAAGTAAAATGTACTCGTGAAGTGTTATCACTGTTGTAATGTAGGAAATGCAATAGCTAATTTGCATGCAGCATTTTTGCGCAAATGGTAATATGCTAATTACTAGATGATTAAGGAGGCACTCAAAAGCGATTTTTCATGGCCCGGCCACTTTTAGAGTTAGTGGGCATGCCAATCGGCCAAGCAGCCTTTACATTTTCAAGCGAACTTCAATCCAGAGTGGGATGAAATCTCCGTGGGGAAATAAAATAGAAAGAGATATCTGGGGACATTTTTTTTCATGAGGTTTGCTTTCAGGTGCTTGATTGTGCTGCATGGACATACTTTGCAGCCTTTTTATTGTTTTGTTCATTCTGTGGAGGTCTGCAGCTCCCTGAGGCAGCTTCAGGGAGTTCACGGGTACCCTCGGTGACATCAGCACCTGCTCTCTTCCTCCCCACACCAGCAGTGCTGACCCTTTCTCAGTGCACGTTTAACAGCCAGCCAGCATGAACTTACATTCGGGGGTCGATCGCAGTCGGGAGCCCATTTTCCATCTGCTCATGGGCCCACTGATCATGCATGCCAGATGATTGAAAAATTCCAGCCAATTTTTTTAGTGCCATTTGTTGAGGCATAAATCTTGGCCAGGACATCAGGGAGAATTCTTTTGCTATTCTACGAAATAATACGACCTTTTACTTCCAGAGAGAGCAGACAAGGCCTAGGTTTTGAGTGTATCAGTGCACTTATCTGAAAGCACCTCCATCAGTGAGGCACTTCCTCTGTAATGCACTGAAGTATCAGTCTGGATTATGTGCTCAAGTCACTGGAGTATCACCTAGTGATAGGACAATTAATAAGTGTTCCTCCCAAAACAAATAATTTGATAATTTATTGAACTGTACTATTGAATCATCAGAGAATTTATCAAGTAGTCCCCCATTTATAATGGGTGGTACCCCGACATTATTTTGGCCTTTATTGAGTCCCACTTACTTATCATCATGTTTTGAGTCTGTATTGATATTTGTCATTTAAATAAATTGCAGTAGTTCCATTAGATAAGTTATTTATTGATCAAAAGGTGTTTAAATGTAAACCTATTTCATGACTGTGTTTTACTTGACAAAATGCCCCGTTCCTAAGAGTAGGGATAACATCCTGAAAATTCCTTACATATGTTTGCATAAAATTAGACATAGCTTTTGCTGAAATGTTCCAGAATATTTTATTAACTCTAATGACCGCTTTATGCTCTAAACTGTAAGTGTATCCATGACTATTGTTGCCGTGAGGGACACAGTAAATAATTGCAAAATCTATTCAACAAGAATCAAATCCTTTAACAGCACATGGCAGGAGTTCTTTGCTAGTTAGGTTTGGTTGAATCTGAACCTTATTAATATTCATTCCTACTGCTTCAAAATGTTTTACTAACAGTCAAAGTATAAACTTATGTTTAAACGTTTTGATTAAAATGAAATATTGATCATATTATTGATATTAGTGTTATTGAATAATGTTTAATCCCTAGAAAATGAATGGTTTCTTATCTCATGTATTTAATCATATATTTCCAAATCTTTCACAATGTTTATAGCCATCAAATTCATAAATCTCAGAAATTAACATTTGTGTTAAAATCAAAAATAATAGAACTGTTCTCTATTTATTAATAATTCTTCTATCCTAACAAAAGCATCGTTTCAAATGGACAAGCGTATTAAAATCCTGAAAGCAGTATCAGAAATCTCCCGCCCTGTAGTCATATGCACTTTCTAACATCAAAGGGGAACTATTGCTAATGAGCTATTGCCCACAAATAATGAATATCCAGCCTAAGAAAGATTACCTGTATGCTTTACCATGTATAGCCAGTGGATTCATTAAAAACTAACCCTAAGCTTTGCTCCCATGTTGAAACCAAATACAGTCTACACCTCTTAATGCAAAGTTGCTTAATATGTATTATTTGACAATTCAACTTGTTCATCAGCGATTTCCCATTTTGCTGCATTTTTTGCTATTGACTGGATAATTAATTTCAAACTCAAATTATCAAGAGTGGACCTCAATCCTAGGTCTATAAAAACAATCCTTACTTTTTTCCATGTATTCAATAAGCTATCATTTATGACTGCCATATTTATAAGAATGATTTTGACTTGAAATATATCAAGGACAACACCATAACCAAAGGAATGTTATGTCTATACATGCATGTGTGTTGTGTGCGTGCATGCGTAGGAACTAATTCGATAGTTCTACCAAAAACTGGCACAGACACAATGGGCTGTATGACCTCCTTATACAATGTATGATGCTCTGATTCTTTGATTCTATATGGGAGTTGGGTAACAGTATGTTGGGATCAATTGTTTGTGGATTCTCCTGTTTGCCCAATATATGTTTGGCAAAGGAGTCATGGAAACCTTGAAAAACCTGACTAAGCATCAGTTATTTAGGTTTTGAATGTTCTCCCCTACTCAGCCAGGAAAGTTATAATGCATGCTTGAGAGAACCGTCAACAGAAATTAACTCCATTTGTCATTAGATCACTAAGCAATTTACTTAGGACATTGCGAAAGAAGCTAAGTTGTTTCCTGCTGCATATTATAATAATTCCGGATTTGTGTTCCCGGGTGTTCTGACAATTCTTCCACAGTAAGGATTTGAAAATATAAGTCGGATGCCACAGAAGCAAGGTGACAACGCAGAGTCAGAGGTGGGGTTAGAAGAAAAGGTGGTGAAGTAGATTTGGGGGTTTTCAGTGTACATGTGGAATCTGACAATATGGACCTGATATTAACAGGGAGACAGAGAGGGAGTGGGTGAAGTGGAAAGATGCCAAAGAACCCAGTGTGACTGGAGACGCAGAGGTTCTGCTGAATTTAATGGCAGGACCTCATTCTAATTATTTTTCTTCCATTTCCTGCCCAGCAGCCGAAAAACTGCTAGGCAGGAGAACAAACCCCCTGCCCTAAAGGAGAAGCTTGGAGAACAGATTGGAAACATGGAGAATGAAATTGGGCAAAGGGACCATCTGGACACATTGAACCACTTACTTGAGTCCTGGAATGAAGGACTGACTAGGAATCCAGTGGGAACACTTAATTTTCGGGTTTTGCAGCTGGCTCTGATTGACTGGCTCATGCCATTAGACTCCAATGTAGTAAAACATGGAGTGTGAAGGATTCCTGTGGTAGGGATTCACCTTGCACAATATCAGGTGTTGGAGCAATTGCCTCTTAGATGATTTGTTGACCAGTCATTGATCCCTTTGCATTGGAAGAAGTAATCCCTGGCCATCAGGAGGTGGGCAGACTGCAGATTGGCACTTGGGGTATTGGCCATGATCATGGCAAGGGCCTAAATTGCAGATTAGGACTGGGATTTGGGTAGATTGCTGATTGCAACAGGGGCCAAAGAGAGGCAATGATTGTCCAAAGCCTTCATTAAAGAGATAAGGGGAGCACTCCTGCTCTTTCTGGCCACAGGGAATGCTGTAAAAAGCACTTATTTTCTGGAGTCAGCAGCTCCTGCCTCCCTTTTGCTGCTGAGTTTTCCAAGTCCCAAGAAAAATGGCCAACAGCAATTCAATTCAAACCAGGCTTCTAATTGCACCGTAAAAGCCTGATTTAAATATGTTAATGAGGGTCTTGCCTACCCAAGATGGTACACTTGCACCATTGTAAAAGTGGCAGCAGTGGCATATGTTAGGGTGGAGTCATGTTTTGTGCTTTTTAGGGCTTAACATTCCCACCCTGAACTCCACTCTTCCACTGTGGGTTTTTTAAAATATTAATTTCTATGCCTTTGGATGATGTCACCAAGAGGCAGCGTATAAGTGAGAAATAGGACCAGAACAAGGATGGATCCTTAGGACATTCCAGAAGTAGCCGAGCAGGGATGGGGCTTGGGGAAGCCCTTGCTAAAGATTGTTTAACTGCATCTAGATAGGTAAGAACGAAACCAGGTGGAGTAACTCCACTTAACTTATAAGGTTGATCATGTGGAAAACTACACAGAAGACAAGAATGATGAGCATAGGTGGTGTAAAACAATCACATTCACAGAAGGTGTCCTTTGTGAGTTTGAATAGAGATATTTCACAGACCAGCTGCAAGCATGAAAATAACCACTTCCATCACATATGTACTAACTAATGAAACAGCAAATCATTAACTCAGATTAACTCTTCTTTTCAAACTAGTTTCACATTACACCCATAACACCAAGTAACATAAAGTAACATTAGCTGTTGCTTGAAACAATAGCCTTGCAACCCCTCATACCTTCCAGAATTTATTTTATGTGCATGCTACAACAATGTTCAAATTGAAAGTTAAAAGTTCACCATGCTATTTTCAAAATGTTGACATGACCTTTTGAGTTTGATTTAGTTCATCTCAAAGGCCACCGGATACACAGAATGAGTGAAGTTTTCATAAAAGAACCTCTGGACAATATTAACAGTATTGTACCACGTGCTGAATCGATTCTATATAATTTATTGGTTTGCAGATACAAACAGCTCTCAGCACTTCAAGCTCAGACAATATTCTGTTTACATTTATATGACACTGGAAATTTCATATCCTCTAGATTGTCAGTACAGTCAGTGAACAACTTCAAACCTAATTAATGAATTCTCAGAACATCTTTTGTTATATTCTCTCATATTACACACCTGAAATGGTATTACTCAAAGAATTTTATTCAACTCCAAAGGTATGCTATAGAATTGTCGTAAGCGTTAATGGTTAATAAATGCTGGCCCAACCTGTGAAGCCCACATCCCGTGAATGAATAAAAAAAGACCACTTATATACGATTGTATTGCATAAATTTTTCTTTGTTTCCACAAACTTTCAAATTGATTGTAATAAATTGTGCATTATAATATCAGAGAACAATTATTTCCCCAACATTCTGAGTGAATTTCCTTTCAGAATGTGATCATGCTACGCTGCAAATCTAACACTGGTAGATGTAGTGTACACAAGACCTGATTTATACTCTGGGCTAACCTTGGCTTTGATTCATTCCCTCTCTGCTCACTGTCACAGCTCAGGCTGAAAGAACAACACTCAAAGTCACAGATTTAATCTATGCTGGCTAACTGCTGAGCATGTGCTACCTTACTGTCCACCACCAGGTCAGGTGACCCCAAATATAGTACACCATGCTATCTGAGTACCGTATAGTATCTAATATACAAGACCACACACAATCAGCTACAATGACCCCCCACCAGGAGGCAGCTCCATACATGTGTGCATTGAGAAAGCTGTTTAATTGATATAAATATATTTCAACTTTTTCAGGGGAGGAAGGTAGTGGTAACACTCACACCTCTGTGTCAGTAGGAAGTCTTAACAATGCACTTAGAAAAGCACTGTTTGATTAGAACAAGTAAACATGGTTTTAGGAAAGGGAGATCCTGTTTGACAAATTTAACAGGATAAACAAAGTGCCAGAAGATGTCATATATTTGGATTTCTAAAAGGCATTCAATAAGGTGCCATACAAAAGGTTAATACAGCAGATGAGGTCTCATGGATAGACAATTGGTTATTGGACAGGAAGTATAGAGTAGAGATAAATGGGGCATTAATTTGACAAGCTGTGATTAGTAGAGTGTCACAAGGATTGGTGCTGGGGCCTTGGCTATTAACAATCTATATTAGTGACTTAGGCGAAGAGACCAAAAGTAAGGCACGTAAGTTTGATGATGATGCAAAGCTAGGTGGGAATACAAGCTATGAGCAGGACACAGAGAGGCTGCAAAGAGATATAGACAGGTTAAGTGAGTGGACAACAGGGTTGCAGTTGGAGTATAAAATGGGAAAGTGTGAAGATATTTGCTTTAGTCATAAGAATAGAAAAGCTGAATATTTTTTAAAAGATGTGAAACTTGTAAATGTTGATGTTCAGATGGAATTGGGTGTACTCGGACAAGGAACACAAGATGGCATGTTAGCCTTTATTGCAAGGGGATTGGAGTACAAGAATAAAGTGGTCTTGCTACAATTGTAAGGAGCTTCAGTGGGACCGCAATTAAAATACTGCGCAATTTTGGTCTCCATATTTAAGGAAAGATATACGTGCATTGTAGACAGGACAGTGAAGGTTCACTAAATTGGTCCCTGAGATGAGAGTGTTGTCCTATCATGAGAAGGTGAGTAAATTGGGTTGATACCCTCTGAGGTTTAGGAGAATGAGAGGTGATCTCAGTGAAACATTCAGAATAATGAAAGGGCTTAACAGGATAAATCCTGAAAGGTTGTTTCTCCTTGCTGGGAAATCTGGAATGGGGGCACGGTCTTAGGATAAGGAATCGATCTTTTGGGACTGAGATGAGGAGAAATTTCTTCATTCAAAGGGTTGTGAGTCTCTGGAATCCTGTAACCCAGAGGATTGCAAATGTGCCATTTTTGAATATATTTGAGAGATAGATTTTTGGTTTCTCAGGGAAAGTGGAGTTGAAGCCCCCAAGATCATGGTATTGGATGGCGGTGCAGCTTGACAGGCTGTACAGCCTTCTCCTGCTTCTATTTCTTATGTCATATTCTTATGTTGTCAAAAAGTTAACAGCTTGATTTTCTACCTATTCATAATCAATGGTTTAAAAATCTAGCCCAAACATGTACCTTCTGGTATGTGATGAATATGTTCTGTGAGGGTGAGGAATGGGAGGGATTCCATGTTGGAATTAGCCAACAGTGGGTGAAATAATTTATTTACGTAGCGTTGCTTCTACCGGTGCAATTAAGGCATACGCTGGGTTTCCCTGAGTGTGAAGCGCTGCCATTCACTTCCCACATGCAGCATTAATGAACTGGACTAGTGCACGCAGTGTTTTCCTTACAATTGTCCAAAGACATTGAAAAAGCACGATCATGACACCATTGACAAGAACAGGCTGATGCAATGCTAGTGTGCCAAAACTTATCAACAAAATTGCAGGGTCTTAAAACAATAAGCATTATGAAGCAAGATAGGTCCTGTAATGGGGTTATCTAAAGTGCCATTCAAAAAGTTGCAGCTGAGATACTTTTGACTTCTTTTTACTGAGGTAAAGTTGGTAGAAACGCTATGTGTGTTGCTGAAGCAATTTGGAGGTTTTTGCTGACCACTGAAAGAGTGGAAATAACATTGCCTTGCATTTCCTTGGGGGCACGTGTTGCAGTGCCACTTAGTCTGTAACATGAGTAGGACATGCAGTGGGGAAGACAGATAGGAAAAGCTCTATGAGTGGGGCGGCGAAAGAGGGTCTCCATAGAAGGGCTACCTGGGAACACATCTCCTCTGTGGCAATGATCAGGAGCAGTGACTGAGGAGGTTGTGCTTCTCAAAGGAGATATCGGCAGAGTTGTGTCACTTCCTTCACAATGACCTGGAACCTCAAACCAGGCTGAGGTTGGCCATCCCAGTGTCTTGAAGGTTACTATTACCCTTACATTCTACGCTACATGAATCTCAATGTGTGGGGAGGGGGGCTGGGTAGCTGTAAGCAACATTGAAGCATCAGGGAGGTCACAGAGGCAATGTACAGAGCAGGGAATATCATCCTCTTCCCACTGAGGAAGGTAGACCAGAATGAAAGTGCACATGGATTTGCCAAGATAGCGAGCTTCCCGATGGTACAAGACACCATCAACTGCATGCCCATAGCTCTGTGGGCTCCCAGCATCAATGAGGAGAAATATCAAAACCATAAAGGTTATCACTCACTCAACATACAGTTGGTTTAAATCCACACCAAGGAGTTCACCTCCGTGAATGCCCATTATCCTGGCATACACACAATGCTTTTATCCTCAGCCAGTCCACCGTCCCAGCCATCTTCAGGCCTCCAAGGTGCAATGCGAGGGATACTGCCTCCTCATCTGGCTGATGACCCCCTTCCGCCATCTCGCCATGTGAGGTCAGTGGGCATTTAGCAAGACCCAAGGAGCCACTTGCAATAACATGGTGCAAACCATGTTAAAGCAAATGGTTTACTGTTTCCGTTCAGTTGAGGGATCTCTGCAATACATTCCCAAGAGGGTCTCCATGTTTGTGATGGTGTGCTGTGTCTTCCACAACCTCGCAATAATGAGGACCCAGCCACTACCTTCTGGGATCCAGAGATCACCTTGGTAGGAGGAGGAGGAGGAGGAAAGGAAGAGGCCACTTTCACCATGTGAAACTAGATGGAGCAAGAGGGAATGCATAATGAGGCTTTGCTTCAGTTAAAAGGATTTGCCCACTCCCCCAACATGGACAGGCCATTCTCTTGTAGTACATGTTATGTTTTGTGACCTCGGAGATGTGCAGAGCTGACTCAGGCCAGAGGTGGAATCTCCTGCATGTTTGGAGGCAGGAGGGCATTTAATCTGGTGTGAGGGTGGCGAGTGAGCACCCCGTTACTTTCCCACCTCCATCCTGATTAAGTCCATGATGGGAAGCCCCAGGGTCAACCTTTCCGCACTGCTGCCAACTGAGACTCTTAGGTACATAATTAATGACAGCATAAAGATTTCAATTCACCTCCACTATTAAACAGAGCTGAGGACAGGCCTGCCGTCATGTGGCATGCATGTGAAGTAAACCTGTGTGGGCTGCCTGTCATCTCCTGGGGCTGGGGGCAGGGGGCAACTCTCCTTCAAAGGCACTCAGAGCCTGATAAATGGATCCCTCAGCATTAGGAAGGGGGTGTGAAAGAGAGCCACATCCCAGTCCTTGTTGACAATTTCCCAACAGAGCCTTACCTTGCGAACCCCACCCTGCAAAGCCATTCCCGCCTGTGGCCTAGGCCGCTCCACGATCCTGGGCTTCTGGTGGATATCTTTCCTGCTGCAGCCATGATTCCCCATGAAACTGCTGAGAAGAAGAGCTGCCAGCCTCTGTTTGGCCAGCAGCTCTCGGTGGGCAGGACCTCTGCCTAAGGCCTTGATTCCAGGGAAAGGCCAGAAACTCCACTGGCCTCTCCACTGCCCAATTGGCTTGTAGTTTGGTGGGTCTTCCCCAAAGGTGGCAGGTCACTCGCCAGCTCTCCAGCCAGCAGGCAAGACTCCCTATTGCCTCCACAAGATTTTGCTCAGGTTTTTATACATGAAGAGGAGTTTTATTTACAGTGCTTTTAAAATGTCTGCTCTCATGCTTGCTGCTTGCTTTGAGTATAGTTTCTTTTTCTCAGTTAACACACCCAGGCTCAACTAACAGCATACAAAACAGAAAACAGTCAACAGATACATACACGATCAAACACTGAACAGCTGAATACTAAGTATATGCATTTTAGGCTCCCCAGTACAAAGTCTCCTTGGCCTACATCACTCAATAAAGGCCTACAGCAAAAGACTTCACTCAATAATTTTATTCAGCTTTGTGCATTCCCTTAGTGACTTTGCTTGAGCTGGTGCTTTTAAGCATGTTCTACCCCAGAGGCTGCAGCATGACTGGTGAAAGGCTGCTGACATTCAATGGGGGATTGAATGGCCTTACAAAATGACCTTGAGCAACTCTGGCCACTGAGGACCCAGCTTTGGACAGCACCACCCTGACACGGGTGGCAGCATTCTGTGCTGGCTGACTGAGAGGCAAAAGCATGGGTACTGGCAGAGTAGAAGCATGAATGCTGTCCCCCTGAGAAAGGACAAGAAGTTCAAGCACCATGGAGCCACTGCCACTCCCACAGTGCAGCACCTCAGCAATCCTAGGAATCTGCTGGAGCGCACTACTGTGAGAGCCTTCGAGCTTCATTTATCACTGGGATCAGCATCCAGCAATCTGAGCCTGCTTGCCAGCAGCCAGGAATCTCATGGCCTCTGACTGAGTTTGTACTTCAGCACTGAGGCGTTGCGAAGTCTCCGACTGGGCTGCAGTGGAAGATGAGCTAGCAGACAGCGGACACTCCATTGTAGGTTTGTCAGGCAGTATTGTGGAAGTGCCCACCATCTTCACAGTGGAAAGAATAGGGTCTAAGCTTTGTATGATGCCACAGTGAAGCCAGACTCCTCATCCTCCTGGTGGGTGATTGGAGGCTGTCTGGCAGGCCTTTAGTGCACCAGTCATCTTGGTGTGTATTATCAGCAGTGTTTTCATGTAGTCCACTCCCACTAGGTCTTCATCTGAGTCCCCAGCAGCAGGACCAATCTGTGACCTTGCCCTCCATGGAGTTAGCACACAAGCCATCCTTTCCTCTGACTTGGCAGCAACCCACGTGTGACTGGCTCGCCATCTCCAGATCCCAACTTTGCACTAACCTTGAACATATGTGAAGTGCCAGTATCTGAGCTGGTGGCTGTGTGTCAGATTAAGTTATGGTGTTTCTTCAGCACAGACCAGCTGTTGCTCCTGCCCTTCCTCATGAGCCTGTGGTGACTGGCCACCCAGAAGTTCTTGGCTAACTAAAAGCACAAACACATAAAAGGAGGGAAGGGGGGTAGAGAGGAAAGCAAGAGGCTCACTATCATTCCATCCACACTTTGTATTTCATGGCACCTTTCAGGATGAGGATAAGGAGTGAATAAGATGCATAAGGTAACAATTTACCATCACCCTGAATGGCCTCGGCAGTGTTGAGTGCTGCTAGCTCTGCGCCATTACTGCCAATAATTCAATGCACAATCCCACAGGTCACTGAGGGAATGGTGTGCCGGCCCTATGGATCTCCCTCCATTGTGGATGACCTTCTTCTGCAAAGAGAGGGCAGAATATCAGTGACTGTGTGTCAGTGTGGCAGGGTGATGTGCCAGCCATACTGAATAGCTGTAGGTTTGTAAAGGCATATAGAAGTGTGTATGCAGCTGGCATGATTGGAAGGTATGTGTTTGTGAGGCGTAGTATGAGGACGTTAAGTGTGAGTCCTGAGTGTCAAACTGTGCTGTTGAGTGATGAGGTTGTGGTGCACTGAACAATGTGAGAGGTGCATGGTGTGGTGAGCGAAAGAAATGATATGCAGATGCATTCACTCATCTTGACCACCTGAGTGAGATTATTAAACTTTTTTTTAACACTGTTGCCATGTTCTGGGAGTTACAGTCTGGGCAGGAACCCCTGCTTATTCTTGATGACTTCCTGCTCCCTGATAGAATCATGGGGCTGGATTTTGCTGGTCTGTCAAATTTTCCACAGTTCCCATGGGGGACGGGACTGGGAAATTCTGCCCATGCTCTCCTTCCTGGCCTGTATCTGACTGGTGCATCCAGGATGGGGTTGCTGAAGTGGGGAGTCCTTTCCTTTAGCTGAAGAAAGGTACTTCTGTTTCTCTCTCCACAGATACTGCCAGACCAGCATGTTCTGTTTTTATCTCAAATTTCCAACGTCAGCAGTTTTTTGCTTTTTCCTTTCCTTCATCTGGTATACTTTCCTCCTTCCCCTGCAGCGCTCCACTATGATTATCCTGGAGCATGTGATTTTTTCAGAACACTACTCAGTCCCCTGGGGTGCCCAGATGGTGCTGGCAGTGCAATGGAGACCAGCTCAGCATCAGGACCGATCATGGTTATATTGCAATCAGGGAAACGAGGTAGGTACATGAGTTTTACATGCTGCCCACTTCATTTATACCTGGTGCTAGCAGGTCACAACTCATAGCCCCTGCACCCAAAAAATTGGGGCAAATTAATCTCTAACCCAGTGACTCTGAATAGAATGAACTTGATAGACTGTGTGACATTTTCACCTTTTGATTCCACAACTGTCACTATGCTACTTGATTGATCAATTAACTCTGGCAAAACTAACATTACCTTGTTCGGTCTCTGCCAGAAACTAGCTCCCAAAATTCCTTGAAACTTGCCTCTTTACTATTTTGCCACCTTCTCTAACTTTCCTTCTACATGATTCTGCAGTTACAAAATCTGAAATGCCTCGAAACATTTTGCAATATTAAAGGCATTAAGTAAATCATTGTTTGGACTTTATGAGCAGAGTTTTACAGTTCCCTGCCAGTGCGTTTGCAGGTGGGATGCCTGTAAATTTCCTTCCCGCTGCCCTTAGTCATAGTCATAGAGACATAGAGGTTTACAGCACAGAAAAAGGGCCTTCAGCCCATTGAGTCTGCACTGGTCAAACAAGGACCTAACTATTCTAATCCCATTTTTCAGCACTAGGCCCATAGCCGTGTATGCCATGGCATCATAAGTGCACATCCAAACACTTCTTAAATGTTATGAGGGTTTCTGCCTCTACCACCCTTTCAGGCAATGAGTTCCAGATTCCCACTACCCTCTGGGTGAAAAAATTCTTCCTCACATCCCCTCTAAACCTCCTGTCCCTTACCTTAAATCTATGCCCCCTGGTTATTGATCCCTCCACTAAGGGGAAAAGTTCCTTCCTGTCTATCCTATCTATGCTCCTCATAATTTTATACATCTCAATCATGACCCCCTCAATCTCCTCTGCTCCAGGGAAAATAACCCCAATTTATCCAATCTCTCCTCATAACTAAAACTCTCCAGCACAGGCATCATCCTGGTAAATCTCCTCTGCGCACTCTCCAGTACAATCCCATCCTTCCTATAATGCGGATTCCAGAACTGCACGCAATACTCTAGCTGTGGCCTAACCAGCGTTTTATACAGTTCCAGCATAACCTCCCTGCTCTTATATTCTATGCCTCAGCTAATAAAGACAAGTATCTCATATGGCTTCTTAACCACCTTATCTACCTGTCCCCCTACCTTAAGGGTCCAGTGGACATGCACACCAAGGTCTCTCTGATCCTCGGTACTTCTCAGGGTCCTAACATTCATCGTGTATTCCCCAGCCTTCTTTGTCCTGCCCAAATGCATCACCTCACACTTATCTGGATTAAATTCCATTTGCCACGGATCAGCTTATCTGACCAGCCCATCTATATCCTCCTGTAATCTAAGGCTATCCTCCTCGCTATTTACCACCCCACCAATTTTCATGTCATTCGTAAACTTACTGATCAACCATCCTACATTCAAGTCTAAATTGTTTATATGTACCACAAACAGCAAAGGACCCAACACTGATCCCTGTGGAACCCCACTGGACACAATTATCCAGTCACAAAAACACCCTTCGACCATCACCCTCTGCTTCCTGCCACTCAGTCAATTCTGGACCCAATTTGCCAAACTGCCTTGGATCCCATGGGCTCTTACCTTTGTTATCTGTCGCCCATCACTTGTTGAAGTAGACTACGTCAAATTCATTGCCCTCATCTACACCTCTTCGAAAAATTCAATCAAATTAGTCAGACATGACCTCCCCTTAACAAAACCATGCTGACTGTCCAGCCTCAATTTTGAACTTGGCAGGAAAGGTTCAGGGACAGAGGGGAAGCCTAGAAGGTCACCCTGCATGGGCCTTGGCCTGAAAGTGGGGGGGGGTTGGGAGGGTGCCATCCTCACGGGCCCGTTTTCCACACTGGGCACCCTGCCCAATGCCTGCCCCTTCAGGTGCCCCCTTCCCTCTGGGCTCTAATTCAAGACCCCACCCTCTTCCCCCCAACCCCAGGTCTTACCTCCCCTCCTCACCTTGAGACCCCCTGCACTTATCTGGTCTGGGACTCCGGGACTTAGAATCTGGGAACTGCTTGTAGTTCCTGGCTGCTGCTGCCACTAGGACTACAGAGCTGATGGTCAATCAGATTGATCAACAGTTCTCTGAGGCAGGACTTCCACCTGACTGAGGGGTGCATGTCCCATCTCCAGCCAGTGAATGTTCTTTGGAGCATTAAATGTCTGTGGGGTTACTGTGATCGATGGGTATGAGTTCCCCACTGACTCTTTGGGTGCTGGGGCAGGAACCCCTGCCCTCTTAAAAATCCTGCCCTCTTTGTTTTTATTCTTGGGTATGTGACTCTAGTCCAGGTTATGTTATCAATGTTACCATCTCCATTCAGTTAATAGCATATTACTTGAACTGAATTTTTTAGTGTCCATATTTCCTGGGATGGAAGGACCAACCAGACACATTAGATTTGCCCTCTCTTAGGGGTTTCCTTAACAGTCTTAACTGAAAATTCAGCCTAACAAGAAAACTACTTACAAGTGCTCTTACTGGCATTGCCACTGTCTGCTGCCTGATTGACTGCTCCTCAATTGTAACCATAGTTGCAGCTATCTCCATACATACATATGTACAAGTAATTGAGCAGCCTTTTCACTATGTGGCTTTGGTCTGAATCCATACCTAAGACAATATAGACTGTTTCAACATACCAATTCATCTTACTTCATCCACTCGGACCTATACATGAACAAGTAGGACTGAATGAGCAGCCCACCTTAAAGCAACTACACCTAAATATTAGTTACCCTATCAACTGGTTTATTTTGCCCTCCATTTTTACCAGCATGATTTACTAAAAAGGAAAGGCTTACATAGCCCAATTCGTGATCTCATGTTGTCCCAACATGCTTTATGACAAATACTTTTGAAGTGTAATCACTGTTGCAATGCAGGAAAACACAACAGCTAATTTGTGCACAGTAAGGTCTGCTACACTGTCCTGAAGAGATAATAATGTCTATAATGTTATTGGAAATTATTTTTAAATTGGACTTGTTGTAGGGTTTGTGTCTGTGTATGGCTTAATTGGATTAAAGCCAGCTAATCTGGGTGCTTTGATGTATAGTAGTTTGAAATGTTAATTAGATAAATGTAAGGCTAGAAGGTAAAGAGTACATTTGCATTTGTTGAATAAACCATTCACTGGGAGGGAGTAAGATCTTGCACCTAGCTGGGAGACACCAAGCAATGTATAGTGAATACACGGCAAGGGCTGGGGTTAGAAGACGGGATGGGGGTCAGAGAGATGGAGTTTTGTATGTCCAGGTTAGGGGTATGTAAGATTTAAGCAGCCTGCAAGCCCTACAACTGTGTTTGCAAAGGAACCAAATTGCAAGGGACCTCATTTTGAATTTGTAAGGTCAAATGTGTTTTGCTTGGTGTCTGTTCAAAATCTATGGGTTATTGTTGCCTTGGTGAATACTTACCTGAAAGTGATTAATTTGGGGATTTGCTTAGAAGTTATTATAGTAGTAATTTGTTATAGTAGTAATTTGTGGACATGCGTATGTGTTTAATTTCTTGCTAAATTAAAAAATGTTTAATTTAGTTTATATAAAAAAACTTCTTGAGGCTTGGTGGTCTTATTCCTGAATTCAGAGCTGCATCTCAAACTTACCAATTGAAAATATAGGTTATGACAGTTGTTCAAGTTTCCCTCTGGGATTTAAACAACTCAGCCTTTACCAACTACTGTGTCATAACAACAATAACAATGTGAAAATGGATCTGTTTTAGTAATGTTGAGTGAGGGATAAATATCTTTCAGCATACTGGGGACATATTCCTTGAAACAGGATGTTTTTTGCTCAGAAGTGAGAGAGCAGAGGAGACCTCAGTTGAGCATCTCATTCAAAGCCAAACCTCCAAAACTCCTTCAATGCTGAATTAAAATGTCACCCTGAACTATGTACCAGTCTGTGGAGAAGGACATGAACCCACGTCCTTCTGAGTCAGAGATGTCAAGTGAGCCAAGGCTGACACCTAAAGTTGTAGGTTCGCTTTAACTGTTTTCCCCCTTCATCTTAGAAATGCTGAGTCATAGTAAGATATGGCTCTCTCTACATTAAAGGCACTCCCTTACCAATGTGATCATTCTTCAAATAGAAACCTGTGAGTGAGTGAATGCTGGCAGGGTATTTGACCTTCTAAATGTCAGAGCTATCAGATTGCTGAATTAAATAAGGAGCTGGATTCTTCATTGACTGTTTTCTCCCACACTTTGGTATTGGAGACAGTTTTCACTGAAATAAGCTAGGGCGGACCATAGCACTGAACCTGGGATCTTCCTGGACTCTATTATTCAGTATGATATTTCTTGGCTGAAATTCAACTAAGAATAGAGTATGTATTGAATCTGGAACTTTTCTTTCTCAAAATGATACCAGGCAGTGCAGTGAGCCACAATAGCATCGAACTTTTACTTGTTTAATTAAATGGCGCTGGTACTTTTGAAAGAAAGACTTTGATTTATACGCCTTATTGTGTTTTTCAGGAATGCCCTAAACCATTTCACAAACAATTAATTACTTTGAAGATCATTGTTTGTAGGTGAATGGACACTAATAAGAGCCTACAAACATTAAGGAGACAAATATAATTTGGTTTTGGTAGTGTTGGTTGAAGGAAGAATGTTGGGAAGTGTGCTCCCTACAATTCTTTGAAGACTGGCATTGATACCAAAATGCTATTGATAAGAAATGTATTGAAAAATACCTACAATAAATACAGGGAGTATAACATACAGGGGAAGAATGTTTTTGTAAACACTGCAGGTCACATGTTATAAACCAGAGGAATTATTTTCCATGTTATAAATTTAATCCTTTGTTGTGAATAACCAAGGACCACACAAGGACAGGTGCGCGATAGACAAGCAAAACAGATTTATTATGTTTAACATGATAAGTAAAAAAACATGATACTTAATGAAGACAGTGGTATACAGTCATATCACTCGGACATTGGTTCTTGCTTCTCAATTGACCGTGGCATGTATCTCTTCACAGTGTTCTGTTGACTGAAGATCTTTGATGGTTGGTCTTGTGTCCTTTTCTCTTTACAAAAATGTGTGCCAAACATTCTATGATGCCTTGATTTATGTCTGCCTTCCTCTTATCTTATCTGATTATTCCCCAGGTGACTGTTCCCTTGGCCCTTGGCTCAGTGTTGCCATATCAGATAAATCACAATGTTCAAGCAACATGAGTAGGTTAAATTACTTCACCGTCTATCCATAATCACTAAACAGGCCAACACATTCCTCATATCTTTTTAACAGGTATCTCTGGTCTAACAGGTATTTCTGATGCTGCTACCCCAGGCCTGCACATGCAGCTTGTGATTTCACATCTGATAACAACAGCTTCCAGGTCAACTTGCTATGACTTTTATACTTTTATCTGAACTTAGCTGTCATGCCTTGCAGTTACATTCTACATTCTAATATACATCTTTAACAAACATATTCTGAACAATCGTTACTGAAGTGAAAGATTTAAGATACAATAAAAGAATTAAAACAAGGTAAGCACAAGAAGAATATTAGAGAGTGATTTAAATTATCAATCATACATCGTGACTCGGCCTTATCATTTTATCCCCCAAATAAAGAATATATCACATTTCTTCGCCTACTCTGCAATTCAGAGTGAAGCGAAGCCGAGCCCCAAAAAATGTCAACATTTTAAAAGCTGTTGTTGGAACTCTAGATTTCTCAAATACATCATTAATTGCAACATCCGATTATTCATTATCTTCAACTAGCGCACCATTATTATTAACACTGCAGTGATCAAAATTTGGATCGATAGTATTAACACTGATATTATTCTATACCAAGGATGCTGTCCTATGTTATAAATCATTTCCCTCCAGTGAACTACTCCAAGGCTTTGCATTGCTTGCAGATTATTTTGATTCTCCTGTTGTAGGCAGATCACATGTGTGATAGACACCTTTGTTTTCTCTAAAATGGCTTTTAGATTTGATGATAAAGGAGAATTGAGGTGTCCCAGGTTAGTCCCATCTTCACATTAAGGATACCCTCTATTGTATTGTGTGCTAAACGGTGTACCACCGTGCTAAATGGAATAGATTTTGAACAGACTTAGCAACCATGAGGCACTGTGGGCCATCAGCAGCAGCAGAATTGTACTCAACAATAATCTGTAACCTCATGGCCTGTCATATCCCCCACTCTACCATTACCATCAAGCCAGTGGAACAATCCTGGTTCAATGAAGAGTATGCACCAAGCATAGCTAAAAATGAGGTGTCAACCTGGTGATGCAATAACATAGGACTACTTGTGTGTCAAACAGCATATGCAGCAAATGATAGACAGAGCTAAGTGATTCCATAACCAAAGGATTAGATCTAAACTCTGCTATCCTGCCACATCCAGTTGTGAATGGTGGTGGGAAATTAAACAACTCACTGGAGGAGGAGGCTCCACAAATATCCCCCCTCTCAATGATGGAGGAGCCCAGCACATCAGTGCAAAATATAAGGCTGAAGCATTTGCAACAATCTTCAGACGGAAGTGCCAAGTGGATGATCCATCTCAGCCTCCTCCTGAGGTGCCCAGCATCACAAATACCAGTCTTCAACCAATCTGTATCACTCTATGTGATATCAAGAAATGGCTGAAGGCACAAGATACTGCAAAGGTTATGGTCCCTGACAATATTCTGGCAATAGTACTGTTAGAATGTAGAATGTAACTGCAAGGCATGACAGCTAAGTTCAGATAAAAGTATGAAAAGACCGTAGCAAGCTGATCTGGAAGCTGTTGTTATCAGATGTGGAGTCACAAACTGCATGCGCAGGCCTGGGGCAGAAATACTCGTTAGACCAGAAATACCTGTTAAAGATATGAGAAATGTGCTGGCTTGCTTAGTGATTATGGATGGATAGTGAAGCAGTCCATGTCCTTGTTCTCCAGAACTTGCCGCATCCCTATCCAAGCTGTTCCAGTACAGCCAGAACACTGGCATCTTCATGGCAATGTGGAAAGATGCCCAGGTATGTCCTGTACACAAAAAACAGGATAAATCCAACCCAGCCTATTACCGCCCCATCAGTCTACTCTCGATCATCAGTAAAGTGATGGAAGGGGTCATCACCAGTGCTATCAAGTGGCACTTGCTTAGCAAGAACCTGCTCACTGACGCCCAGTTTACGTTCCACCAGGTTCATTACAGCCTTGGTTCAAAAATGGAGCAAAGAACTGAACTCCAGAGATGAGGTGAGAATGGCTGCCCTTGATATCAAGGCAGCATTTGACCGAGTGTGGCATCAATGATCCCGAGCAAAACCGGAGTCAATGGGAATCAGGGGGAAAGCTCTCTTCTGGTTGGAGTCATAACTTGCACAAAGGAAGATGTTTGTACTTGCTGGAGGTCAATCATCACAGCCCCAGGGCATCACTGCAGGAGTTCCTCAGGGTAGTGTCCTTGGCCCAAACAACTTCAGTTGCTTCTTCAATGACCTTCCTTCCATCATAAGGTCAGAAGTGGAGATTTTCACTGATGATTGAACAATGTTCAGCACCATTTGTGACTCCTTAGATACTGAAGCAGTCTCTGTCCAAATGCAGCAAAACCTGGACAATATCCAGGTTTGGCATGACAAGTGGTAAGTAACATACACGCCACACAAGTGCCAGACAATGACCACCTCCAACAAGAGAGAATCTAACCATCACTCCTTGACATTCAATGACATTACCATCACTGAATCCCGACTATCAACACCCTGGGGGTTACCTTTGACCAGAAATTGAACTGGACTTGTCATATAAATACTGTGGCTACAAGAGGCTAGGAATCCTGAGGTGAGTAACTCACCTCCTGACTCCCCAAAGCCTGCCCACCATCTACAAGGCACAAGTCAGGAGTGTGAATGAATAGTCCTCACTTGCCTGGACGAGTGCAGCTCCCACAACATTCAAGAAGGTTGACAGAGTGGCAGCAGTGTGTACAATCTACAAGATGCACTGCAGGAATTCAACAAAGCACCTTAGGCAGCACCTTACAAACCCACAACCAGTACCATTTAGGAGGACAAGGGCAGAAGATAGATTGAAGCCCCCTCCAAGTCACTCACTATCCTGACTTGGAAATATATCATTGTTCCTCCATTGTTGCTGGTCAAAATCCTGGAACTCCCATCCTAACAGCACTGTGGGTGTACCTATGCCACATAGACTGCAGCAGTTCAAGGAGGCAGCTCACCACCACCTTCTCAAAGGCAATTAGGGCAACAAATGCTGGCCCAGCCAACAAAGCCCACAACCCATGAGTGAATTAAAAAAAATCACATGCTGGTTACCTCTGCCCGCCATCTGTTGTGGTTGTACATATGCACCAACTGTCATCTCCTGGAATCTCACCCTTACCCATATAACCTTAGATGCCTTGTTTCCACACTGTATCTGTAATTTGATACCTCTTCCCTTTGAGACAGCCCAAGTCTTTGCTGACAAAACATTGCTGACAAAACAAGTGGGACAACTGAACGAAATATTACAAGCGCTATTGTAACAATACCCTCCTGTAGTGAGGCCTGATCACTGTCCACCTGTAATCCCCACCTACAGAACACCTACAGACTCAAATGTGCCTTGTTATCGCAGCCAGGAAAGGCCATAATCCACTTTATGGGCAGGATTTCCCGGTCGGCGTGCGGGGGGGCAGGGCATGTAAAATGATGCGGGATGACATCGGGCGGAACTCCCAATGTCACCCTGCGTCATTTCCATTTTCAGGTTGGCGGGGGTGCAGCTGAATCAGCTGTGCGCCCGCCGACCTGTCAACAGCCAATTGAGGCCATTGAAAAACTAATTGCAATAGTTAAAGGATCTGCCCATCCAACCTTAAGGTTGGCGAGCAGGCCGGGAGCCCTGGCAGGCTTCAGAGAAAGCATGAAACCTCATCCAGATGGCCGGATGAGGTTTCATGTAGGTTTTTAAATATGTAATAAAAGTTTAACAAAAGTGATGGAAATATCTCAACTCATGCGACAATGTCACATGAGGGGACATGTCAGGGAAATTTTGTTTTTCTATTTTTAACATTTTTGAATTTGGCGCCAATCTCCCGGCCATGCGCCCACTCCTGAAATTGGTCTGGAGGCATGGCAGACATCGGTTGGCATATTGTTCAATGTTGTCTGTCATCAAGGGCTACCAGCAGACTCAGGACAATTTTTCAGAGACATGGGTGTAGTATAAAGGCATGATGTGGCCAGATTTCACAACTGTAATCAAACATTATACAGAATTGTAAATGCTGGGAACTGGTGGGAGTGGGGGTGGGGGCAGGGGTGGGTGTGGATTCAGGAGCAACTGGAAGACTAATGCCCCGAAAAATGGAGCTGAGCTGCTGCATAAGTCATTTTAAAATGGAAATCAGCAATTTATTCTAAATTTAACCAGAATTCTGGCTTTAGCCATCAGAGTACTTGCCAGGATCAACAACGTGAGAACTTAGTGGAGAAGCAACATTCATTGAATTTGACAGGTTGGAAATCCTTTGAACAGTGGAACTGTATAGCTGCTGGGTTGCCTATGTGAAATGCCTGCGCTCAGTCACTGCTTCACAGATGACCGCCAACTTTTTAAAAGTCATTGTATCTACCTTGGACTTTACTCACTAAGATAAAAGCAAAAAACTGCGGATGTTGGAAATCCAAAACAAAAGCAAAAGTACCTGGAAAAACTCAGCAGGTCTGACAGCATCTGCGGAGAGGAACACAGATAACATTTCGAGTCCATATGACTCTTCAACAGAACATGTTCCGTTGAAGAGTCATACAGACTCGAAACGTTAACTGTGTTCCTCTCTGCAGATGCTGTCAGACCTGCTGAGTTTTTCCAGGTATTTTTGTTTTTGTTTTGGACTTTACTCACCTTGATTAGACCTTCCCTGCTGCCTGTCAGCTTTCACTGTAGCATGAGAGCAGCTTAAGCACCTCTGATGAGGAACAGGAGGAGCAGTAACATCAGCACCAAAAGCAGCTACACCAGCTGAAATGCCAACTGCTTTCTCCTCAGTCACATGCGCCTCCACAGGACAGACGGGATGGACACAGAGCCCCACTCGAATGACCTGATACCCCGAGCACAGGGAATACAGGCAGAGGATCAGCACTCAATATGTCTTAGTACCAGGGCCTTAGTCTTTCATGGCAGATTGTTACTGACATCTGCAGTCCCCTGAAGCAAGATCTTCTTACTGTGGACCTGGTGGGCACATTGCCAATGGCCATCAAGGTATTTATCACTGGTGGGTCAACGTTAGTTCTCTGCCTCTCATTGCAGTTCTGCACAGATGGTTATGAGTGTTAGAAATGGATGGTGTGGATAAGAGCGTATGACACCAATTGTGGAGGATGATGGTGAGGCATGGGTGTCAGATGGCATAGAGACGATAGTAAGTGTCAATGTGGGCTGTTCGGGGATGTGAGGAAGTGCCTCGAGAGAGAGGAATAAGTGGAGCTGCTAGTTGTGTTGTTCTGAGGAATGCGGTACAGGAAAATGCTGGGAAAGTTGGAATGCTGGATTAGCACCTGAAAGTGAGCGCACCGTCCCTGCTCTCCTAAAATCCTGGAATTTCTTGGGGCACTGAATCCAGGTTTGAGGGACCACACTCCTGCTGCTGGCTTCCTCGGCCATTTCTATCCATGCCTGCTTGGCTGGAAAGGCTGCCTCTTACTTCCATCTGTGCACTTCACTCCTGTCCATCAGACCCCACAGCAGGGTTTTCAGGGAAGAACTTGAGATCTGGGCAGGTTTGGGATAAGGGGGTGGGGAAGGTGTGGGGGAGGGAGAAAGGCCGCCTTCCCAGGTCTCATCTCCATTCCTGCGGCCTCAGGAAGCAGTATCCAGTTCACCTATTCTGATCTAACCCCAAGCTTTGAAATCCCTTTAACTAAAAATACTTCCTTTGACAGATACAGGTTGTTCCCCCCATGCTCGCCCTTTGTGATTAGTCAAGCAATCCAGAAGTGGGGTGATATTGCTGTGGCTGAATTAAAGAGCCATGGGAAAGCCCACTATAAAAACAAATGGGCTCCTGGCTCGCTTCCCCACCCTATGCCACTGCTGTGAAAGGGTCTGTTGAGATAAAATCCCACCCAATGTTACAGAGTAAGGATAAGAAAGAATGAAAGCTCGGGGGCCCCTCGGCTATCAGAATTGTTCGATCCTGCCGAAAGTCAATGGAAGTGGCGGGGCCAGAAAATCCCAGCCATAATTTTAATGGAACAAAAAATTAATAAGTATCAAATTTCAGTGATGACCACACATATAATAGAATTCCAATTCCATCTGTTTGTTAGTTAAATAAAGCTGAATATTTTTTGCTTACTGTCAGCATGTGCAACCATGCCACAGGATGTGGTTGCTGGCTGCTGCTTTTTTCCTTTGCACAAATTTTCCAAGCAGACATCACATAAACAGTTCCTATCTCACAGATGTTATACAGGATGTTGCATGGTCTAAATAATGAGTAATGCAACCATTCTGCAATAGTAACTATACGTCTGGAACTATCAAATTAAAACTTAACGCAGTACTGAATCACCAGGTCCAGTGAAGTTGTTCTTTTGTTATTCTCTCATGCTTTAACTGAATAGTTTCTTTAAACAATAGATGCATTTGGATTGGATTTGAATGGCATTGATACCAATGAGTTCATGCAGAAATCAAGTTATGTTAAAAACACTAAAGGTAAAATTGCAAGCTACCAATGTCAAAATTTTCTATGAATGTTGTGCTGGGAGTGGATTAGGCATTAAGTAAGTACAAGAAAAAAATAGATAACCCAAAGACAATGGTAACCAAAACTGGAAAATTATGAAAGAATTGCCTGTAGATTCAATAGAGTTAGATAAAAGAGTTTCATTCCAACAGTTTTTGGGTGGATGGGATTGGGGAATGTGCATAACTCACTTTAAATCATTAAATCTGACAGGTAGGTTTCCCATCACATAAAGCCCACCAAATTTATTAGTGCAACTTCTGGTGAGCCCTTCAGAGGTCAACATAAAGTGGGAATCAACCTCTTCAAAGAAGGTTGCACTTGTACGGTTCTATATTGAAATTCTCTGGAAGGAAGAGTGAGAAGTCTCAGATAAGCCACCATATTCCTAGCACCCTTTTATGGATGGGTAAGATGAAGCTGAGGCCAGAAGTCTTGAATCTCGCAGTGGAAGGTGGGATCCCAAACATGATGTACACTAGACAAGGACAGAGATTAACAAGTTGTAAATCCAGGAGTGCAAACCCAGGGACACAATAGCAGTGCAGAAAGCACTTCAATTACCACACAAAAATAACAAGAGTGAGTAAAACTCTTCATTTCTACATCTCTCTAAAATGACACATAACAGAAATCCTTTCCCCAGCATTATGATTTATTCCTTCCTCTCTGTCACATCCTTGACCATCCATTAAAAGGGCACAGTACACCACCTCTCATTCTCATTCAAAACACGCACTCACCTATTCCTTTCTTCCTTGACAGTAGCTACTAGTAGATTTCTGGTCTCACATATTGTCCATTGCTGAACAGTCACTCGACTGATACCTGGTATGGATTGGGCATTATCTTACGAGGAAAGGTTGGCAGACTGGGCCTGTATCTATTGGAGTTTAGAAGAATGAGAGGTGATCTTATTGAAAGATATAAGATCCTGAATGCACATGACAAGGTGGCTGCTGAAAGGATGTTTCTCCTTGTTGGAGAGGTTAGAACCAGGGGACACAGTTTAAAATTAAGGGGTCTCCCATTTAATATGGAGATGAGAATTTTTTCTCCCAGGGGTTGTGAATCTTTGGAACTATCTTCCCCAGAGACCTGTGGAGAGAGGGTCAATGAATAATTTTAAGGCAGAGGTAAATAAATTCTTGACTAACAAGGGAGTTAAAGATTATTGAGGTAGGCAGAATTTGGAGTTGAGGCCACAATCAGATCAGCATGATTTTATAAGAACATTAGAAGAGCAGGAGTAGGCAATTCAGCCCCTCGAGCCTGCCCCGCCATTCATTACGATCATGGCTGATCTCATTTCGGCCTCAACTCCAATTTCCCACCCTCTCCCCATAACTTTTCAACACGTTATCCTTAAACTTATTCAGTGTCCCAGCATCCACTGCACTCTGAGGTAGTGAATTCCACAGATTCATGACCTTTTGAGAAAAGTAATTCCTCCTCATCTCTGATTTAAATCTACCACCCCTTAGTCTAAAACTATGGCCTCTCATTCTAGAATGCCCCACAAGGGGAAACATCCACTCCACATCTACTTTGTCTATCCCCTTTAGCATCTTATATGCCTCAATTAGATCTCCTCTCATCCTTTTAAAGTCTAGTGAGTATAGGCCTAAACTGCTCAATCTCTCCTCATAAGACAAGCCCTGCATCTCTGGAATCAATCTAGAGAACCTCCTTATTGATTGACAGAGCAAGTTGAATGGCCTACTCCTACTCCTAATTTATATGTTAGTATGTATGTGTCATGACTTCTTCCTGATTTCAGATTTCAGCCACTCACTTCCCATTCAACACTTCCCATCCTACTTGCATCTTGCTTCTTCTCCCTTTCAACATGTGCAGTGCAAGTGTAGGCTTCTGACATGTGCACACTCTGCTGGAGATGCTCATTAACTCTAGTCCTTGTCATGCAAAATTAACACAGATTTGGGTTGCAACAACTTGTTAAAGGATTTGTAGAGAGTAAAGGGAGTTTGTAGGTGGGCTAGCAGTTTCTCAGGATAGAAGTGTTGGGGATGAATGAAGAAACATGACACCATCTGTGTCAGATCTGCATTACTACCACTTTTGTACCCAACACTATCATGGGAGCAGCATCTGCACAAGGACTGCCGCAGTTCAAGAAGATCTTCTCAGACCTTTCCAGGGCAACTAGGGTTAGGCCTTCAAAGTGCCCTGATTTGCATCAGCCACATCCCAAGAACAAGTTGAAAAAAAACATTAGTATAATTGCACACACAAGATAAAACAAAAGGTAGATGTTAAGAAGAAAGGAAGTTCAGCAAAAATAATACTACAGACAATTCACAATAGATGCATTCCAATACTTTGATTGAACATATCACAGATTAAAATATTTTCCTATCTCTCAACTTGCCAAATGATCCTGGAGTTTGTGTATCTTATCTATTTACATTTCATTCATGAAATCAAGCAATGCAAAGAAACAGAATAAAATTTGAGAAAGGCGAGCTAAAAAATATTTAATAATTGGTGATCCAGATGTAAATATATTTAAATTTAAAATGTCAGTGTTATTGTTACAATAGAGCAAAATACACACTGACTTTCATGCTAATAGAATGATTGTTTATATTATCAGCACAACATTAATGTTGTGGTATATTGACAGTCTAGTTGTGCAATTTCTGCAGTATTTTAATATATTTCAAGCCTGCAGTGAATGCAGAGAGTGCACAGCTGGATATGAATGTGGAGGCTCTCCCTCCCCTCCAGATTTCTTCTTGGTTTGGGCCACAGGTGGGAATAATGATGATGTACGCTTTCGCTGACATTAACATGTCCCTACATTTGAACAGATATGTTGTGGGGTTTCACTGTTCAAACTATGGGAGTTATTGCTGAAATCATGTGTGCATAATGTTGCTAGAAAATTCAAGGAAACTGAATTTGACTGTTCTGTTACAGTAGGCTAAGTCTAGCCAAGCTGTGTTATCATGCTCCAGTTTATCATCATGTGTTTAATGATTATATTCACAATTATATGACCCTTCGTGCATAAATACAGCAAAATAAAATATGATAAGACATACATATAATTGTCCCAGTCCCAACGTCGATTATCACTGACATGAGCCAAGGCTTAATCAGCGCTGCACTTACTTATGGACGTGCTGTGGCTGTGTCCTTTTAAGTGAATTAGTTTCTTCAAAATGAACACAGTGCCAAATTAGGCATTATAATATACCTCTAGGCATAAACCTAAATAAGGATTCATTTCTCCTACAGAGTAAATCTGAGGTCATTGAACTGGCTGGTTTACAGGATATATGATGGAGAAAATATCGTGCACTGAATTTTCTACGTTGTCAACTGTATGTTATTAAATAACCTTTAGCTTGCTAAAAATCCATTTTAATATGCAATAAACATCCATCCACAGAAGACTCAAAGTATTGATCTGGGTAAACCTTTTCCATGATAATAGATAGTACATCCCTCAGAGTTTTTAGTAACTTCAGGAAAGAATTCATTTTTTCTCTCACCTCATGAAAACAGTTCTTTGAGTTGATATGAATCTTTTTATTTTATTTTTCAGGGATCCTACATCTTATGAGTTAAGATCAGGATTACGGAATCAGTAGAATGTTAGCCGAAACATTTGACTCATTATAGCTATATTTTTATTTCTACAACCTGTCTAATCTAACTCCATTCCCTTTCTTGCACCTTAAATCCAGGTAGAAATATACAGCATTACATGCTGTATGTACCATACTAAAAGTTTTTAAAGAAATTATGCAATTCTCATTTTAAAAAAAAGGTTCTGCTTCCACAGCTGTTTACAGTAGGCAATTTCATATCTACCAAATTCACAGCTAGAAGGATATTTCAATACGCCCAAGTAACTATTTTTATAATTATCTTAAATTTGTGTTATCTCACAGGCCAGTGGAAACAGTTATGCATTTATCCTATCATTGCCTTTCATCATCTTGATGACTTTTATTAGGTCTGTTTAATCTTTTTAGTTTAGTGACAAATCCCTCATTTTACATGTTAATCCCTCATCCAGTGAATCTATGCTGCATCTTTTCCATTGAACTTATATGGTTGTAATGACATGGCTGAAACTGCATGTTATATTCCAACTTGCAGAAGCAAGGCATTGAACTTGTAAAAGTTCCAACAAGTTCAATGTTATCACCTTGTTTTGACGTTCTATGCCTTTAGATACAAATCTATGGATTCAGATTGTCTTTCTATGGCTTTATTTACTCACACTGCCACCTTAATGACTTGTGTAGTTGCACATCAAGGCCCCTTTTAAATCTCCTATAAATTCTATTTAAATGTGTTTCCTTCTCTGTCTTTACTGCCAAAGTGTATTATTTCCCATTTCCCTAGATTGAACTCCAATTGCCACCCATGTGCCCATCTTAACATCTCAAAGTATTTCATACTCTGAATTAATTGATACACCGGCAATGCAGCAGTCATCCCGCACATTTTGGTGTCTCAATGACAACAAGGAGCAGATCACAGACCAATCCAAATCCATTTATCATGCAGTGAACGCTGGGACATATCAGTAGGGGGAATGTTTAAACATCCTGACACCAGCTGAAAAGATGGTTGTAGTATATTGCAAGATCTGGGCATTTTGTTATATAGCCCTCTCTGCTGCTCTCTCTCTGTTGGGGTGGTGTAAATAAAGTTAGATCAATAATGGTTGCCTGCAGCTGAGCATGTGCCGGTCTTTAGTAAATACACAACAGAACGATGGTGACAAGGATGGGATAGAATGCTTTTTTTATGTTTCATTTGAGAAATTAAACATTGAAGAACATTGTGACATACTTTTAAATACTCCTAAAGTTGATTTTGAGGAAATTTTGGCAACTTGAGAGTTTGCTGTGTGTGCACATCATGTTCAGGTGCACATTGAGTCAGCTTGATATGTAATTTTAAAATATGGCACTGAAGGCATATTTTGGGACAATGGGGGAATTCAACCCATTTGGCAGAAAGTGAATAAAATAGGAGGTGATCATTATAAGGTAAGGGTCTGGCACACACAAGGTTGATGTGGAACTGAGTACAGTACCGTCCACATTGTGATGTAAGAGAACACATGACGCGCACCCAGTGTCAGTCTAGTTTTGGACAGAGCCGTGTGTACCAGCAAGCATGGAGACAGCTCATACCCTGTAGCCTTTACTGTATATTTATAAATAGTTCTAAGAGTCAATACAAACTTATAGTTAACTGACATAGGACTACAAAGACTTCTTCAGACCTACCGAACTATAACCAACATCCTACAACAATCATGATAAAGTAAATTTTTCCCTTATCCTGATGGGGCCGGATACTTTTGATGTGGTGTTTAGCCAGTGTTGTCCGAGAGACCCCAGTTCGATGGAATATGCTGAAATTGATCAAATTTTGGACTCGTATTACAGAATGACTAGGTATGAAGTTGTACAGAGAGCTATGTTGTCAAATGAGACTGTTGCTGATTACATTCTTGAATTAAAGAAACTCTCTTGCCACTGGGGTATGGTGCAAACTTAAAAGGCAACCTTAGAGACACAGTCATAGGAGGTCTAAAGAACAATAAAATCAAGGCCACCCTTTTGAGTAAAGGCAATAAGCTGAGCTGGAAGGAGGCCTGTGATGAGATCACAGCCATGGAAATGGCAGAAAGAGATCATTGTAAATTGCAAGGGAGTTCTTTACCAGAGTTGGCAGGGGAGGTCCACCAGATTTCAGCAAGATCAAGCCCACGGCAGTGAAGTTTACAGACTCAAGAGTCAGAAATTTAGATGCTACCATTGCCATGATAGCTGCCAACTATTTAAATGCCCCCATTTCCAGTCGAAGTGCTTTGCCTGTGGGAAAGTTGATCATATAGCATTGATCCAGATAGCATGCAGGAGTAGAGGAAACAGTAATTCTCCAGGTCATGGTTAAGCTTCTGGACACAACCATACACCAGGTCAAGGTTGTGAAAGATCTAAAGCTAGCTCAGGAGCCTGGAAATCCTTGAATGCATATATGATCGATATGGAAACAGAAGTTGACATTGATAAGCAGAAAGATCAAAAGTTGTACTCAATCACAGAGCAAGAAAAACTGCACATGGAAGATAGAGTAATAAGGCTGAAGATATAATTCCAGAGCTTAGAGCAACAATAAAAATCAGAGATTCACAACTTAATTTCATTGTTGATACAGCTGCAGCAGTGCTTGGTAAGGTGATGCTTAACGCAGAGTTAACCACCTCATCTTATGAGATGTAAGGCTGCCCCATAAGTGTCTATTATCTCGGAAGGAAAATACAGGAAGCCCCTAAGTCAAATTCCCTTATATAAAACTGATACAAAACTACTCGTTATCCCAATAACAGTATTCTACTGTTGGGTGGAGTTAGTGTTATAATGAAATATGATCCTGCATCCTATTACTTTCCCTTGGTTGTAGTAAGAGGGAACCAATTCTCCCTGGTGGGAAGGAATTGGCTTAAGAAAATCTGGTTAAACTGGGCCAAGTTATTTACAGTAGGGATATGAGTATAAATGAGTCTGTCATTGAGGAAGTGCTATGGGAGCACAAAGTGGTCTTTCAGCAAGGAGGACCAAATGATAAAATGAGGCATCACAAAGCCAAAGTCAAGATTAAGGATAATGCTCAGCTGACATTTTGTAAGGCTAGGCCAGTGCTTTATGCACAGTTAGACACAGTTAGTAAAGAGCTGAATAGATTAGAAAGAAAAGGGCAATTAAGAAGATAAAGAGCATTGAATTGGCTGTATTCATTGTGATAGTTCAAAAAACCGATGGCTCTGTTCGGGTTTGCAGAAACTATAAGCAAATGGTAAATAAAGTGATTGAGAATGATACCCAGTGAAAATTTGTTTTCTAATTTAGCAAATGGAAAGGTGCTCAGTAAGATAGGTTTGTCAAATGCATATTTGCAATTAGAATTAACTGAAAAGGGAAAGGAATTGCTTAGCATTCATACACATAAAGGGTTGTACCAGTAAGAAAAGTTACCATTTAGGATGTCTGCTGCTCCTGCCTCTTCCTAGATGACACTCTAATTAGCGATAAAACAGAGAAAGAGCACATTGTAAGGTTGAACAAAGTCCTAAATCAACTTCAGCAGTTTCAAAGCTAAAAAAGTACAAATGTTGATTCATGTTGTCAAGTATCATAAAACTGAATCACCAGATAGATGGTGAAGGTGTTCACCCAATGCAGGAGAAGGTTGAGGGATTTTGAAAGCAAGGAGACTAGAGAACAAGGAAGGACTTAGAACATTCATAGGGATTGTTGTGTGTTATTCTAAGTTTATCCCCAACTTAGATAATACATTCACTCCACTGTATCAACTGCTTAAAGGTGAAATAGATTGTGAGTGGTCTGTGGAGTGTCGGAAGATACTTCAAGAAGTGAAGAAAGTAATGACTGGTGGAGCTGTTTTGACCCACCATGATCCCCTGGAAAAATTGGTTTTAGTGTGTGATGCCTCATCAGGTTAAGTGCAGTGTTATCTCACATAATGCAAGACAGTGTGGAGAAGGTTACATAGAAACATAGGCCAGAATTTTGACCTTGATGGGCAGGTGGACCCCACCGGCTAGGCGATGGGCGAGCAGCGAACTCTGCTGCTGAAATGGGGCCAGCCACCATTTTGAGTGGACGGGCTAAATAAGGACCACACAGCGGCCTGCCTGTGCAGGGGGTGGAGGGATCCCCAATCTGTCAAAGTGCGCACTGCTCCCTGAGACTAAAGTGCTGTCTCAGGGAGAGCGCTGAATGTTTAAAAAACTTTTAAATTAGAGAAAGAAAAATATTATTAACATGTCCCCCTCATGTGACACTATCACAGTCGAACCAATCTTTCCTCATACCACAGTCCTGCTATCCCCGGTATCAGTCTAGTCAACTTTTGCTGCACTTCCTCTATGGCAAGTATATCCTTTCTTAGGTAGGGAGACCAAAACTGCACACAATACCCCAGGTGTGATCTCACCAAGGCCCTGTATAACTGCAGTAAGACATCCTTCCTTCTGAACTTAAATCCCCTTGCAGTGAAGGCCAACATACCATTTGCCTTCCCAATTGTTTGCTGCACCTGCCTATTTACTTTCATTGACTGACGTACCAGGACACCCAAATCCCTTTGTACGCCCACATTTCCCAATATATCACCATTTAAGTAATATTCTGCCTTTTTGTTCTTCACACCGAAGCGTATAACTTCACATTTATCCACATTTTACTGCATCTGCCATGTGTTTGCCCACACACACAACTTGTTTAAAGCCTCCTTGCATCCTCCTCACAACTCACAACCTCACCCAGTTTTGTGTTGTCAGCAAACTTGGAAATATGCTTTTGGTTCTCTCGTCCAAGTCATTTATATATATCGTGAATAGCTGGGGCCTAAGCACTGCTCCCTGCGGTACATCACGAGTCACCGCCTGCCACCCAGAAAAAGGTCCATTTATTCACAATCTGTTTCCGGTCTGTCAACCAATTCTCAATCTAGGCCAGTATATTAATTTTTCTCACTAGCGTCTTATGTGGGACTTGTATGGGGAGGTGATGGCGTAGTGTCGCTGGACTAATAATCCAGAGACCCAGGGTAATTCTCTGGGGACCTGGGTTTGAATCCCACCACAGTAGATGTTCGAATTTGAATTCAATAAAACTCTGGAATTAAAAGTCTAATGATGACCATGAAGCCATTGTCAATTGTTGTAAAAACCCATTTGGTTCACTAATGTCCTTTAGGGATGCAAATCTGCTTTCCTTACCTGGTCTGGCCTACATGTGACTCCAGGCCCACAGCAATGTGGTTGACTCTTAAATGCACTCTGAACAAGGGCAATTAGGGATGGGCAATAAATGCTGGCCTAGCCAGCGATGCCCATATCCCATGAATGAATAAAAAAAATCTTATCAAAAGCCATCTTGAAATCCAAATACACCAAATCCACTTGTTCTCCCTTATCTATTCGATTTGTTACATCCTCAAAAAACTCCAGTAGATTAGTTAAGCATGATTTCCATTCATAAACACATGCTGACTTTGACTAATCCCATTAATGCTTTCCAAGTGTTCTGTTACCACGTCTTTTATAACAGACTCTAGCTAACTGGTCTGTAATTCTCTGTTTTTTCTCTCTCCCACTTTTTAAATAGTGGTGTTACATTTTCCACCCTCCAATCTGTAGGAACTGCTCCAGAGCCTATAGAATTTTGGAAGTTGACAACTAATGTATCCAATATTTCCTGGACCACTTCCTTTATTACTCTGGGATGTAGATTATCAGACCCTGAGAATTTTTCAACCTTTAACACCATTAATTTATTTAGCACCATTTTTTTTTACTAATACTGATTTTCTTCAATTCCTCCCTCGCACTTGGTCCTTGGTTCCCTTAAATTTCTGGGAAATTATTTGTGTCCTCTTTTGTGAAAACAGACCAAAAATATGTGTTCAATTCTTCTGCCATTTCTTTGTGCCCCTTTATAATTTCCCCCGTTTTTGACTGTAAAGGACCTACATTTGTCTTCGCTAATCTTTTTCTCTCCACATTTTTATAGAAGCTTTTACAGTCAGTTTTTATATTCCTTGCAAGTTTACTCTCATACTCCATTGTCCCCTGCTTGATCAATCTTTTTGTCCACTTTTTCTGAATTCTAAAATGCTCCCAATTCTCAGGCTTGCTGCTTTTTCTGGCAATTTCATATGTCTCCTTTTTGGATCTAATACTATCCATAATTTCTTTTGTAAGCCATGATCGAGCCACATTTCCTGTTTAATATTTGTGCCAGACAGGAATGAATAATTATTGTAGCATAACTTCATCTACTTTAACAAAGTCAAAGCAAAATTTCTCACAAGTTGAGAAAGAGGTATTAACGATCTTATATGGTGTTTTAAATTCCACCAATACTTGTATGGTAGGAAATTCACTTTGTTAACTGACCACCAAACCCTCGGTTCAAAGAAAGGAGTACTGTCCCTAGTGGCAGCACAGCTTCAGAAATGGATGTTGATTTTGATGGTCCATCAGCATGATATTAAATATTTTAAGTCAGCAGATCATCCAAATGTGGATGTTCTTTCAAGATTTCCTGTGAAGGCTGACTCATTTTTAGTCACTGTGTTACCTGTGAATTACTTTACATACACAAATGACATGCCAGAGAAACTAGTGAAGAAACTCACAGGGATGTGATTCTCAGTAAAGTGCTCAATTATATCATGAATGTCTAGCCTAATGAGTGTGATGATGAGAATTGCAGGAATATTTCACACATAGAAGTGTACTGGGTGTAGATCAAGGCCATCGCCTATGGGGTTTAAGAGTTATTCCACGATGGTTTAGAGAGAAATTGTTAGAGGAACTTCATCAAGAGCACACAGGGATAGTCTGTATGACAGCAGTAGCAAGAAGCTATTTTTGGTATTCAAAGGTAGATAGATACATTGAAGAGTTGGTGAAAATTTGTGAAGTGTGTCTCAGAATGACAAATGATCCAACCAACATTTTTTTCATTCCGTGGTCAAATACAAGAAAGCTGTGGGAATAAGTACATGTTGATTTCTTTGATGTGGAAGGGAAAGAGTACCTTGTTTTGGTTGATAGCTATAGCAAGTGGATAAATATTGAATCAATGCTCAACACCACCATGCCAAAACTATTGAGGCTCTGAGAATTTGGTTTGAAATTTATAGATTGCTACAGGTGTTGGTGCCAGATAATGGTCCGTAGTCTATGTCAGATGAGCTGGAAATATTTCTGAGTAAGAATGGAGTCAAGCACACGCTAATACCACCACATCAACAACCAGGTGCTGCAGAAGGAAGTGAAGAGCTTCTTTGCAGAAGTATTTGCTAGGTAGTAATTTTCAGTTCCTCTTACACAGGCTAGAATATTTCCTGTTCTTTTACAGAATAACCCCACAGCCTACAACAGATTGCTCACCTTACGAATTTAGAGCCTGCTTAGACAGGCACCTAGTATTATGAAAGTATAGTAATTTTCATAATATTTTTCTGGTTTATTGTAAAGTAGGTTTATGAGTGTGAATGTAGATGGTTCTGTGTGATTTAACTACATTTGGAGTCAGGCAGACTATAAGCCTGGATTTATCAAAGGCCAGAATTTTACGTCCTGCAGGCGGCATGCGCCTGAGCCATCTGGCCGCAAAATAGCACGAGATGATGTCGGGTGAGTGTCCCAACATCATCATGCATTCACATGATATCTAGCTTGGTGAGCGTGCTTCCAACTGCCGTGCGCAACTACAACTAAGCAGGCTATTAAGCCCATTAAAGAGGCAGTTGAAAGCGACTTTTCATGGTCCATCCACTTCTACGGTTGGTGGACAGATCAATCATCCAGGCGGCCTTTAGATTTTTGCTCAAACCTCGATCCAAGGTGGCATGAAATCGCTGTGGGGAAATAAAATAAAAAGAGATATCTGGGGATTTTTTTTTTATAAGATATGCTTTCAGGTGCTTGATTGTGCTACACGGGCATATTTTTCATTGTTTCGTTTATTCTGTGAAGCTCTGCAGCTCCCTGAGGCAGCTGTCTGCCTTCAGGGAACTCCTGGAAGCGCTCACCAGCATCAGCTGTGACATCGGCACCCATCCTCTTCCTGCCCCCAGCAGTGCTGACCCTTTCTCAGTATGTATTTCATGCTGGCTGGCCGTTAATTGGCCAGCCAGTATGAAATTGCAGTTGGGGGCCAATCACATTCGGGGGCCACTTTCCCATCCATCCCTGGGCCCACCAATAGAAAAATTCAGGCAAAAGAAGTTGGGTGTAGAGGTGTACTTGAAATGCCAATTAATCAACATGGATGGGATCTTAGCATGTAAGATGTGAAGGGAATTTGCATTTTTAGATAAATGAAGATGTTTGGATTTCCAAGGGATGTTAGGATGTTAACAAATAGCCAGATAAGCAAGGCTAAACAGTGTGTTTATTTTTCCCAAAGGTTACTGACAATATTGGCAACATGAAAGATTTTTATATTATGGAAAAGGTAAAATTCCAAAGACATATCGAACAACAGGATTTATATAGTAAAGAGAGAGAAACATATATAAAGGGAAATGAAAGGCTATTTTGGGGGGGCCATGTAAGATCTAACAGGAATGTGTGAAACAGCTTTCGGGAAGCCTCCAGCCATTTGTGCATAAGTCTGCTGTGTCCAGTAACTAAAGTTGGAGACCAGCTTTTGGAATTCCACTGTCAAGTGGGTACTGTGGTAACTTACTGGCTTGTTTTTTTAAATTTGAAATCTATTTTGAATTGTTGCATTAAAGGGGTTGTGTAATTTAGAGTCAGGTTAATTGGGAATTTTAGGATTTGTTATGGTAGCAAGTAATTGTAGTCTTATGCATGTGTTTGAAATCTTTTATTTTGTTAATAAGTATTTTAATTTAATTTTTAAAATCTCTAAAGGCCTTAGTGGACTCATTACTTCTGAATTAAGTGTACACGCCGCCTAAAAGATAAAACTTGCAAAACTGTTGTGATAGCATGGCCAATTTTCCCTTGTGGATTTGGTTGATGGATGGAACCTCAGTGACAAGGGTTATCCCCTGGTACCTGGCTGATGACATCAGTGAGGCATATCCAGATTGAGGCAGAGGATGGTGACAATTAATCTCATGCCTGCACCATAGCCATCATAGAGCAAACTATTGGCTAATTTAAAATGCGCTTCCGCTGCCTTGACTGTTCTGGATGGTACCCTGCTCGGAGGCATGATTGAACAGCGGGTGGGGGCGGCACTCATTGTCTGCACTTGGACATTTGCCCACTTTCGTATGGGGTGACAGCAGGTGATCCGGATCAACATGTGGAGATGGAGTGGCAGCAGTTACAGGGATGGAAGAGTGGCAGGTGGAGAATGGGTAGCAGCAGCTGCGGTTTCCAAAATCTCCTCTTAGTCATCGAGAATAATGTTCCTTGATTTCAAGGAATGAATGACTGTCTGGGTGCCCTCTATATATATGGCATCCATATATGTTTGACCCTGTGAGGTAATGGAAAGAGCAATAACTTCAAGTCCTCTCCTGCCTCTTGATTCGCCACGCTCCTCACACATGAATATTTAATTGGCTGACCACTGTTTAATTGCATGTGGCCAGCTATCCCAAGTGGAAGTGCTGCACACTTCCAGGTTCCACCACTGACAATCTCACTGCTACCAGAAGATTATACCCCTATGTGCATTCACATGTCCAGTGAATATTGGATAGAGAATATGATAGTTGCATGTAGATAATTTGCTTGAAAGAGCAAATCTGACAAAGGGAGAGCACGAGGAACCTCCTATAGACCAAATTCCTTCTACAGCCCAAAGTAAAAGTTAGAAAGAAAGTGAAAGTCAGAAAAAAACTGAAAGTTTGTCAGTATCATGGAACCTGCTGGGAGAACTAAGTAAGGCAGGGGCCTGGATTTCCCGGTCCCACCCACAGCAGGAAACCAGCCAAAAGTTCGTTGAATTTGGATCGTGTCAGCGGCAGGACTGGAAAATCCCATGCAATGCCTTTGATTAATTAGGACTAATCAATCAATGTCATAATATGAACCATTCAGTGGCCAAAGTCAAATTTCAAGTTTGTCACAGTCAGAGATGTTGAGAGAGCAGTCAAGCTAATGGAAATTGACATGGAAGGAGATACCCAAACAGAAAGAGAAAAAAGTCAGGTGGCTTAATTGAAAGTATGCAGGAATGAAGAAGAAATGAGTTGTTTTCCTTATTTCTTGTCAAATGTTGATATTTTTGTTGAACACATACTGGTGTTAAGGATTTTTTTTTACATGTAGATTACTCTGGTAATTATATATATATATAGGTCGTAGTTACAGTAAAATCAAATTTGCAACCCAACCTTTTAAATTTCAGGTAATGTTGATGTTAGTTTAATCATATTGCATTCTGGGGAAATATGCACATGTACCATTTTACATTTAAATGTATAAGTTTTTTTCAAGTAAGGAGGGAATGTAGTATATTGTAACATCTGAGCATTTTGTTATATTGCCTTGTCTGCTGCCCTCTTTGCTGGGAAGATGTAAATAAAGTTTGTTCAATAATGCCTGCCTGCTGTGAGGGTCTTATTCAGTGTAAAGATCATTAGCAGGAAGAGAACATGCAACAGTGGAAAAGGCAGGCTGGAGGTTATTTAAATATTTGTTGACTTGGTATATCTTTCTACTTAACTATCTCAGTTACATACTCTCTATAGCCAACTGGTGGTGCGTTGCACAATTGCTTTCCCTTGCCACTATTTGTCCTTCCTCCTTCTTTTCTTCTTTTAGATCCAGGTAACAACTCATACAGACTGACAGGGAAAGCTACACAGCAGATGCACTGTCACTGTTTCTCATTTTTCCAAGCACCAGCACAGAGATTAACCCCATGTGGCATTGGGTTAAAGGGTTTTGCACTGGATGGTTCATTAAGCACAGATGAGCAGGTAGGTGGGAACTCCTAGGAACAGCTTGTATTCTAACTCCATTGAAGAGGACGTAGATGCAGACCTTAGGGACTTAACCTTTAAAGGAAAGATGACTTCTGTACACCTGCAATTGCTGAAAGCATTGGGCTATCTATCAGGGAGCTTCCACAACATCCTGGAGTGGATGAAAGAGTCCACTTCTAGTTTGTCTAGGTTTCTGGCACATGGCTTCAATACTCTATAGTGAAGTAGGCTGATTATCTCAGTGGACACTGTAGTTGGGCCCTCTCTACAGAAGTCTGGGACATCCATAATAGGCTCTTTCAGCGATGCTCACACTGTCGCTAGGCAAAAGGGCTCAACTCTCTTGTCCACCTTGGACAGGTTGGGAGCCAAATCGATAGGACCCGAGTTGGATCACAGATATCCTACAATCTTCTCTCTGTAGATCTGTGGGAAATCTGAGTAGCAGCCTTCAAGTGAGGGCAGTCATGCCATGGGAACGGAACATGTTGCTCTCTCTTAGGATTCCAGCACAAGCAGGCACATGCAATAACTTAACCAAAGCTAGTCCTGGTGTAGATGGGACAGGCTGCCCTAACATCTAGCAAATTATGGCAGTCTGTAGCTGGACCTGCTCAAATCCAATCTCCAAGAGATTGCTAACTGTAAACATTTCATAAGACCTTGATTAACCAATGGTAGCCTCTCACTTCACATGCTGAGCCACTGAGGAACACCTCATGGGCAGAATTTAGCCCTTGTTGGGCAGGTTCAGCGGGGACGGGCAGGGGGCAGTCAGGAAGATGACGCCGCCCACGATCGAGGCTGGAAGGCGATTTCATGCAGCTGGGCCAATTAAGGCCCGCCCAGTGTGAAACGCAAGCGACAATGCTCAGTGCCGCCTGTGCGGGTGGGGGGAGGAGGGTGAGTGGAGCGAATGCAAACTTCATGCATGCATGCAAGTGCACAATCGATAATCTCCCTGAGGCACAGGGCTGCCTCATGGAGATGAAGAGTTAAAAAAAAAGATATTAAATATGTTATAAGACATGCCCCCTCATGTGACTCTGTCACATGAGCAGGGACATGTTATTAATTAAATTTTAAAATTTTTATTTAATTTTTATTAGCTTTAGGAAATCTCCTCCCACCCATGGATGAGTTTTCCTAAAAAGTGCAAAGGCCGCTTGGCCTTTTCACCTGCCCACAACCATAAGGTTGGACGGACAGTGCAAAATTTTTTTCATCATCTTGACAGACCTTAACAGGCCTTTTAAATGTCAGCGGGCACACTACCAACTCAGGCACGCACCCGCTGACCGAAATATCACACGTCTGTTCATTGACGTTGGGACACTCGCCTGATGTCAATGCGTGTCATTTTACACTTAAGCGGGTCGGGCATGCGCCCGTCTGCCGAGGTAAAAATTTTGCCCGATAAAGACTAAATAGATAAGAATACTAAGGAAAGCACTAGGGGATTCTGCAAGGTTATAAATAGCCATTTGTATAAGGCATGCATACTGTAATCACTTTTAAACTCTTTTGTGCAGAGAGAATGTGTGCTATTAGAAACCCCTTAAGAGTTCAGAATAATCTACAGTTATTACAAGCAATTTGAAATGTTCTAACTAAATCACAATTTAATACAAACAACATGTCTCCCTAAAATTTCCAACATATTAACAAAGTGTATTAGCTGAGGGGCCCTTTAAATAGCCCTGAAAATGTCTGTCTCCTAACTTTTATCACCCATAGTTTGTGAGTGGGATGCGGAACATTTGATTGTGATGTTTGGAGAGTCAAATAAGGCATTACCGGTATTAATTATGTCATTTGACTTCTGGCTAAATCAAGGTTTACCAAAAAAACGGAATCAGCAATCTTCCAAATACCTAATAAACTAAACAACCAATGTAAAACTTTAAATGCAATGTTTCACTTGTTATAATAAGAGTTATTGTTTAGTGCAAGGCTTGGCATAGCTGCACATGTGAACTTGGAACAGGTTCACAGGAAATGCCTTATTGCTAATCACCTGATAAAGAATTCTGTTGTGTAATCTTACTAAGGCAGCAGCCTTAACATGTTAAGAGCAAGAAAGGACTTGCATTTCTATAGCACCTTTCACAATCTCAGGACATCTCTATGCAGCCAATTAAGTACTTTTGAAGTGGGATCACTGTTGCAATGCAAGAAACATGGCGGTTAACTTATGTAAGGGTCTCACAAAGAACAATGAGTTAATAACTGTTTGAGTGATGTTTGTTGAGGGATAAGTATTGACCAGAACACCAATGAGAACTCCCCCTGCTTTTTTTCAAATAACGCCACAGAATATTTTACATCACTCAGTGAGGTCTGTTGGGCCTCAGTTTATCCGCTCATCTGAAAGACGGCACCTGACAATGCTGCTCTCCTTCTGTACGGCTCATTAGCATTTGCCTAGATTTTGTGCTTATATGCCTGACTGGGACTTGAATGCGCATCCTTCTGAATCAGAGATTGCTGAAAATAGCTGGAAAAACATCCATACTTTTTTCCAGGTCTTTCAGGTCATATATATTTTGTTGATACTTGTTGTGACTTTCCAAGCATGCTGTACCACTATCCTCTGGAATGGTGCCATAGATGTGAAACATGAATAGCCTTCTCATACTCATCACATGCATCAATACCTTCACCTTACCAGACGTCAAACAGGAGGTGCAAATTCTGTGCCCTCTATCACTAGCCCACCACTTCTGCCTTTCCTAGCTTCTCAGCCAACCTTTTACTCCGTAATGTTTCTGTAGAGTTTCTGTTTTGCCACATCTTCTGCTTGATCATTCCACGATATTGAACATCTGTCCTTTTTGATCAACTTTATGACACTACCCTTCGTTTGTTCCACTCACACCTGTTTTATACAGCCAAAATTTTTCCACTCTTCACTCATGTGCAATTGCTCAGATGTGCTCCAAGGTTCCATCATTGGCCTCGTTTTGCCTCATCCGCCAGCTTTTCCTTCAAATGTTACCATGGAGTTAGCTTCTACATTGATGAAACTCTGTTCAACCACTCCATCATTTCCCGCTCTATTCAATAATTCTCTATACTGTCATTCTTCCAGGATGGCATCAAATCAAAATTTCCTCCACATTTGAATGAATAAGATCACTGTTTTTAGACGCTGTCATAAACTTTTCTCCCTTGCCATTTACTTTACCCTGTTCCACAATTGTTCAATCTCACTGCACCAAATTATGTGAAGCTTTTGTGCCTTATTTGACCCAGAAATAAATCACACATTACACACCCTATCCATGATCAAGACAGCTTCCTTCCACCATAACATTACCTATTTCTGCCAACCTCGCCCGCAATGCTGCTGAAACTTTTATCCACCTTTTTTAAGCATGTTTTAGGGCCTTTTCTATCCAAAATTAATTTAGATTATTTCAACTTTCTTATCATTTCAACTAAGCTTTCAATATTCTATCGTAACTCTCTCAGTATGCTTCCTTTATTCCTTTTATCTATGGTTTCTCTCGCATTTGTAAAGTGCCTTGGGATATTTCCTATCTTAAAGGTGCAATATATATGTAAATTACTATTATTGAGTCTTGGGGAGGTGGTATTGCTATTTCCTGCAATAAAATGAGCAACTGGTGGCACTCACACTGTCAGTTAGAGGACTTATCCCTGTTAGATCTTCAGCTACTAAATTAAATCTGTCGATATGCTTTAAATGTTTAATTAATTGGACTGTGATTGTACTTGTTGAATTGCTGTGAAAAGGACACTTCTTTATTTATTATTCTTATTTCTTAGGAGTCCTCTCTAAGAGTTTCTATTTTTTTCCTTCTCTTTTCTTCCCTTTTGTCTTGAATATGGAGGCATCTTTTAGGGTTTGCTTCTAATTTCTTTTTGCTTCTATATGCACTGGCAACTCTCTGAGAATTCACCCAAATAGTCATTTTTTTTATATCTGAACTTAAATATGATTATGGGCCATCAAATTAATGACTGCAATCATTTTGGTTAGCATGACTCCGAACCATACCATTTATTCAGTGTTAACATAAAATATTAGTTTAAATTATTATATTAGTTGTGATTGTTAAGTGTTTTCAATAAAGAGCTCAAGTTCCTGAATCTGTTAATTTTTTTTCAATAAATTCTTAAGCAGAAACATATAAGAAACAGTGTTGATAACAATCTAAAACATAATAACATTGGATGATATGTAAAATAAAGCATTATTTTAGCAGCGTATACAATATTCTGCAAGCTCACCTTACACACATCCACAGAACTTCTTTAACCTACTATGATTCATGATTTTAATATTTTTTTTCATTCATGGGAACTGGGCATCAATGGATAGGCCAGCATTTATTGCCCATCCCTAAATGCCCTTCAGAAAGTGGTGGTGTGCTGCCTTCTTGAACTGTTGCAGTCCATGTGGCGTAGGTAGACCCACAGTGCTGTTAGTGACGGAGTTCTAGGATTTACAATACACATTTTGTATTAATTGTAATTGTATTACCAAAGAAAATTTTTAAGGTAATCCTTAAGATTTTGACCTGGGTGTTCTTTGTTGATGAACCCCAAATCTGTTGTGATGGCCCAATTCTTTCAGGGTGGGTAAGGGGGAAACTATATTTCATGTGCAGTGGTGGTCTCTTTAAAAATTAGGATCTGATATCTGGTAAAAAAAATCTGGGTTCCAGTAAATGACCATGGAACCAGGTTTCCCAGAAGATGAACAAAAGAAAAAAAGGGTGAACAAGTTAATTATAAGGTGTGAATAATTTTCCTAAGGGTGGTTCTCAGCTTAAGCAGTTTAGTTTGCGAGTTTGGAACAAGCTAGAGCGAAGGAAACGCCTTTTTCAGCAGATTTCAGTTCAAATTCTGGAGGCAGAATTTTTACCTTGGCAGGCGGGTGTGCAGTCAATCCGACCAAGAATAAAATGATGTGCGGTATTTCAGTCGGAAGGTGCGCGGAGGAATGCCCCCCCAACAATTAAAAAAGCCATTAAAAAGATAATTACCTTAAATTTTTCGCTGCCTGTCCAACCTTATGGTTGGTGGGCAGGCGAATAAGCCATGTGGCCTTTGAACTTTTTAGGAAACCTCATCCACAGGCAAGATGAGGTTTCCGACAACCAATAAAAATAAAATAAAACAATTTACATTTCATTTATAACATGTCACATGAGGGGACATGTTTTATAACATTTTTAAAATCTTTATTTTTTTTCAAAACTGTTCATCTCCCTGAGGCAGCTCTGTGCCATAGGGACATTCTCAAGTGAATACTTGCGCGCATGCATGAAGTTCGTGCTCGCCTTCCTCCCCCATCTGCACAGGCAGCACCGAGCGCTACCATGCACGTTTCATGTGGGCAGGCCCTAATTGGCCTGCCAGTGTGAAATAGTGGTCCCGTCCTGATCGCAGGCCATGGTTGGCTTCCCGACTATCCTGCCTGCCCTCGCTGAGCCTGCCCAACAGGGACAAAACTCTACCCTGGGTGTAGGCAAAAAACACCAAAACTCTTGTTAACCGAGGACCTCTATTAACAGTGAGTTGAATTTCTGATGGGGGTTAGCAGAGGAGAGAGAGTGCAAGAAAGGGATTTTTTGGTCAAAACTACATAGTTAAAGAATATTAGAACCTGGAGAGTTCTAACCTAAAGTGGCTATGCTTAAGGCATCAGAGACACTTATGTTGAACATGGAGTTTGAAACCTTAGGACTATTGGAGAAGATCTGAAGGGACAATCTTGTCAGAAATTAACAGGAGGCCAAAGAAATCTCAGCCCATATTATTAACACAATACCTCAACCAAGTGGTTAATCTTCTAAGTTTTGATAAGTATACGGCTTGAGGATTTTGGGGTATAAGTCAAATGAGTGTAGAAGGAAAGTGCAATTAACACATTTGATTTGAAGCATAAGCAATTGGGTTTATTGTATTTTTATTATCTTTAACATAATGGCTATTTAAGATGGAATGTAATTATCATAGTTCATATTCTTTTAATTTTTGTATAGTAAAATTCTTTTGTTTCAATTATAAAACTTGTGGCTTCATTCTTTTAGCAAACACCTGGGTCTCCAGATTCTTAATAAAAATGTTACTGTCTCTACTAATATCATAACAAAAACATCTTTCACATTGCAGATAAGTTTTGCTTAACGTCTTCTGACTCATAGCCAATGGCCTGGTCATAGTCTATGGTCTATGGTCTGAGCTCTTGCTAAAACACCCTTTCCCAGGGGGGCGGTAGCTTACCCAGTGTCAATCATCTATTCAAACCCTTCTGACCAATGGACACAGGACAGGTACCCAAACTGTCAGGGTGGTTACCAACACCCCTGTTCGTCACCCTGCTCGAGGTCAGATTTTTAGTTAAGTGTCATATCCTAGTCCTTTCTAAACAACTACAGAGATAAGGGGTGCACAAGAAGCCATACTTTCAGCTTAGGAAAGTCAACATGGTAGCCTGAACCAAATGGCCTTGCTGTTTCCAAAGACTGTTTAGAAACTCTTGCCATTGTAGAAAGATTTTTAGTTAGGTTTTATACTATGCAGAAAATATCAGTTTCTTAAAGCTCCCAATTTCTTAGGGGAGAATTTTTCTTATGGCGGGCAGGCTGGGCAGGAGCGGGTGCGGAGTTGATTAGTAAAATGTGTCATTAAGTTGAATGTCAGCGGTCCTTCTTTTAACCTATATGTTTTGAAAAGTTCAAGTTGGATTGCTGTCAAACTTTAGGCTTATCTTTATATTTTGGGAATAAACAGGCCTTTTCACAATTCTACAAGTGCATTTTAAAATGTTTAAATTATTTTCTCAGCACAGAAACTCACAGCATTTTAAATTAACGTCAATTGTTTCCAAACTTTTAAGCTTCCTCTTCAAAGTGATTTCACTTTGAATCTTTAATGTTTGCGAACAATACCCTGCTTTAACAATGATGTGACTCGAATGTAAGGTATGCTCTCAGCTGGATAAAGGTGCTGCTTCATAAAGTCGGGGTAAGGTTCGTGGATGATGACGGGGGAGGAGCCAGATATCTCTGCGAATACACTCGGGCTTTTGATGGGGAATTGTTTGATTCTAACTAGGAACTCTTGAGTGCCTCAGTCTAACTCACTCACTTTAATTCTAGGGAACCTGCAGCTAGGAGGATTTGTTTAAAATCATTGCTTTCTAACTTTGCTTTAGAACCTTCCTAGTCCCTGTTTAATGCTGAAAAGAAAGATTCATATGGTTTCTCCAGTGCCGCTTCAACCAGCATGGGTTACAGTGTTTGGTCTAATTTTTTACCTTGCATCATGTGCCTCCTGTTTGCAACAGAACTGATCGAACGGGTCAATACCTTTTGTAACGTATTGACTTGTTCCCTTAATTGTAAAGCAAACAAATGTGCACCTTGGACCAACTTATTCTGGATCTTTTTCAACTTAATTTGAACATTTTTAGAAAGCTTATCAAAAATACACGTGATCTCCACTGCACTCTGCTACAATTCCCAGTATATTTCTCGTTCCCTGTTCACTTGTTTCTCATTCATTTCCCAGCATATTATACCACTGTGACTCTTGCATTCAATCAATAACTACTCCACGCGTTTAACTGTAATCTAAGACTGTCACTTCTCAAATTCCAAGCCAATGATATCTCAGCTACTGTGGATCCCACCTTTGACACCTGTCATGAAGGTATAATAATTTTCTTAATATTATTGTGATTTATTGTAAAAGTAGGTTAATGGTAGGGTTTGGATGGGTGGTGTGTGTGTGTGGGAGTTAATTGAATTGGAGACAGCTGGTCTAGAGGCTTTGGATTCATCAAAAGAAGCTAGGTTTGAAATGCTAAATATGCAAACATGGCTGAAGTTTTAGAAGGTGAAGTGAGGATAGTTTGAATTTTTAGATAAATCAGAGAAGTTTGAATTTCAAAGAGATGGTAGGATGTTACATCTAGCCAGACAAGCTAGGCCATGCAGTGTGTTTACTTTTCCCAAAGTTTACTGATAGTATTAGCACCACGAAAGGATTTATAGTATGAGAAAGGTAAAGTTCCAAAGACATATGGAAACAATGGAATTTGTATTAAAAAGGGGAAACATGTATAAAGGAGAAGAGGCTATGTGTCAGAAGGGAAGGCATTGCAAGATCTACCAGAAGAATGAAAAGCCTCCAGTATTTATGTATTAAGCTGCTGTCTACAGAAACTAAACCTGGGAAAAGCCACTTTGAATTCTACAATCTAGGGTATTGTGGTGATTTGCTTGGATCTGTTTGAAATGTATTTTTTTTTACTGTTGCCTTAATGGGGGTTTAACTGGAAGTCAGAATAATTAGGGGTTATAGTAGTGATTTGTAAACCTATGTGTGTGCTTGAAATCTTTTCTTTTGTTAATAAATGTTTAATTTAGTTTTGTAAAAATCTCTTGCGTCTTGGTGGACTTATTACTACTGAATTCAGGGCACGCCTCGTGAAATAAAATATAAATTGCAAAATTGTCATGACCGCATGATCAAGTTTCCCTCATGGATTTGATCCACCTGGCACACATCATCTGCCACGTCATAACACACCAGTCTGTAAGATTTTGAATTCGCGCCGCAGATATCTAAGATGGGCAGTCAGTTATTTGTAAGTAATTTTAAGATAGCTTATTAATTTATTAAGAAGCAAAAATTTAGATAGTAGGAGCCATGTTTACCTAAGTGGTTAACAGCTGGAAAGATAAGATCATACTGAGCAACTGAGCTTACTTAGCTGGAGAATGGAGGATGAGGTATCTACAATGCTTGTAAAGAAATGTAGACCAGAGGCTTGTTTTGTTTTGGAGGTTAGAGCTATAATTAGTTTAAAAGTATTCAGTGAGCCCTGGAAGGCCACGCCATTATGGAGATTGTTGCAGCTAAGAAGGTTCTGGGGTTTCAATTTTTCTGTGTATTTGCTGTGGTAGTAAGTGTTCTGCAGTAGGGGAAAAGACCATATTGAAAAGGTGCTGCTTTCAACAGACCCCAGGCAGCAAAAGGGTTGGCTTGCTCTGTGAAGTTGGGATCAGGAAAAGTCCCAGGAGACATTTGATAGCTCTATGCAGTTAGGGCTCAGCTGAAAAAGTGGCAGAAGATCACTGTGCTGAAAAGGTTCAGGGCTCAATGAAGCCCTGGGGGCCATTTATAGTATGGCGTAGCTGGGGAGATTGGAGCTTTGAGAAATCAAATGGTAATGCCAGCTCAGTGAAGCTATAAAAGAGCTGAAATTGTGCTAGTAAGTATAGGCTAGAGCGCAGACTTGGAAATCCAGGGGAATGGAGTCTTGGGAGGTGAGATTGAAAGCCTGGGATGTGCACAGTCATTGAGACAGTCTGAGCTGAAGCAGCTTTGACAGAATTAAAGGGCTTGTTCTTTGAGGGTGAAAAGTTGGAGATCCTTGTGAGAGAGATAGAGTTTTAATGAGATTGGTTGCCTCACAATGTTTACTAACGTCTGGATGGATTATTGAGAAATCTGTAGAATCTGTCTTGGTCACATCTGTCATTTACAGTTCAGTATGGTGTATTTGATCAAAGTTTTCCTGTTAATTCAAATGTACTTCATATTAACTCTGAATGTTAGATATTGTAAATTGTTTTTTCCTTTTGACTTTGTATAGTAAAGTTTACTTCTGTTTGTTCAAAATCCGTGGAATCTTATGATTTTATTCTCATAGTAAATGTCTTGAATCTCAAACTTTGTCTACTTTAAATAAAACATTATTGGCCCCTAACTGGATTGTACCAAAAACTCATGGGTTTTGTCAAGTATCATAACAGTTGAGTCCAGAAGGCTGGTAAAGTGTCTAATTGGAAGATGAGGTGCTGCTCCTCAAGCTTGCACTTCAAGCTTCACTGGAACATTGCAGAGGCCGAGGGCAGACATGTGAGCATGGGACCAAGATGGTGAATTAAAATGGCAAGCAACTAGAAGTGCAGGGTCATGCTTGTGGACTGAGCAGAGGTGTTGCGTAAAGTGATTCCCCCAATTGATATCCAGTTTATCTTTTAATATTTTCACCACAAAGCCTGGGCCAATGTGGAGGATTGCACCAAAATACAGTGTACAGATAAATAGCAAACAAAATTCGGCATAGCAAAGTGTGAAGTGGTTCATTTTTGTAGGAGGAAGAAGGCCCCTTATTCCTTGGAAGGTAAGGTATTAAATGGAGATGAGGAGCAAACAGAAAAGTAATGAAAGTTGATAAGGCCATAATGAGTGTAAACTAATTACCAGAGTTCATTTCTAGTGAAATAGAATACAAAACAAGGAGGTAATGTTAAATTTGTTAAATACAGAATGCTATTTTTTTAAGCTGGAGGGGCAAGTGGAGATTAAAGAAAGGTTTAATAAAGGTGTTCAAACTCATAAAGGGTTTAATAGGGTAAATAAGGAGCAACCATTTCCACTGTATCACAGACAAAATTTATGCGTTTTTTTTATTGCCTGTGATCAACATGTTTGTATCTAAGGGCTGTGAGTTTCTTGCCTTCAGATGGATTATCCTGATTAAATAATTCCAGCAGCAAGCTTTTTTGTAAGTTTTAAAATAAAGAAGGTTATTTATTATGACACACTTACCCTGGGTGTTAAAAATGCGATGTCTCACTTACTCATCTCACACACACTATCACCCACACAAAGATTTGATACAGATGAAGGTAAAACAATACAATTACAATTTATGATTGCCTCAGTCTTGTTCGTGGCAAGCCTTTAGTTTCTTAGATGAGTTGATGCTTTACTTGTGTCATGTCATGACTTTCAAACTATTTTTTTATTTTTTTAAAATTGACCAGAAGGAGGCTACAAAAAGATGGCTGCCTGAGGATCTCCTGACCTCTTTTATGGATTGAAACACCCCCCTATCTCCAGAAGGAGCAAAAACTATCCAGATTGATGTTAACTCAATGGGCGGAATTGTCCCAGATTTGCACTAAGTGCGGGTAAAGTGACATTTTACATGTCAGCCACAGTGGCGGCTTCTCATGCCGTATCATTCCAAACCTGCCGCATTAGTTATGCATTCCCGGGAAACACGCTGTTTCCACGGCGGGAGGGCTCTCAGTCATCCGCCAAGCCAACACTACGCCACTTCATCATGCTGGGCACCATATTTAAAGCAAAGCCATGCACACAACTCTCAGTGCTTCTAACCCATGACTGTGACAAAGCATTGACAAAATGGCCCTGAAAAGCAAGAAGATTGCAGCACCAAGGTTCAATGACATGTCCTTTGAATGCCTTTTGGACACAGTGGAGACCTGTCCTGATGTTCTCTGCACCCACTCTGGCTGCAGGATGTGCAACAACATCACCAATCTGGCTTGGGAGACGGTGACAGCACTGGTCAGCGCCAATGCCTTGCAAAAGAGGACAGCCATCCAGTACCACAAGAGGATGAATGATCTCCTCTGTTCCACCAGGGTATGTCACTCTTCTCATCAATCTCAACTCACACACTCACAAACCTATCATACATCCAAAGGGCCCTCACTCATTGCTAGTTCAAGGGACATCACCATTCACTCTCTCACACACACCTTCATTGTCATCATCCCATCCATGGGACCACCCACACATGCCAGGCATACTTATCATCTGGCCTGGCAAGCATCCTGCTTACACTTTCTCCACCTCTACTCATGCAGGAAAAGCTGGCACACAACAAGAGGGAGTGGTTGCAGTCTGCTGCCTAAAATCAAGGTTCTCACAGACTTTGAAAACAGAGCCATCCAGCTGGCCAATGAGGATCTGGGCCATTTTTGTGCTAAAGGTGAGGATGGCGATGTTCGACCCAATGAGGATGCAGCAGTGCAACATCCATCATCAACCATGCCATGAGTGACGTGTCCTGTTTCACAGGCCACTGCCATGCACTTGAGATCTCACCTTGCTTTCGCAGGCACATCTGGGAAACAGCCAAGAGAGTCCATAACCCAGGGCCTTCAATCAAGCCTTAAGGGAAGTTTGTTCTCCTGAAGGGGTCGGGTGCTGAAGGTGGACAAAGGATCAGATGCTTTTAATGTTTCATGGCTGCACCTCTATGATATGACCCTGATGACAGAACGCAAGGAGTCAGACATTCTCAGAGACTATGTGAAGACCTATAGACTGTCCTCACTGCATGTCATCATCATCCTCTTCAATTGAAGGATTATTAGGCTCTCCACAGGAGCATTATCACAGAGCTGCCATATGCCAGATTGGAGTCAAACATTCACAGATGCAAGGTGAGGATCTATGGTGTCTCCTCACTGCATGTCATTATCATCCTCCACAAATCCAGCAGCTATGAGGGCCTCCCGAGCAAGCAAGCCTCATCTGTCCAGTGTGAGGGCCTTATCAGTGTCATTGTCGCCTTTCAGGACCTCCTCACCCTCCTCATTGGAGGAGATCTCTAACTCCTTCACCTCCTCCTCAGCCAGCTCCTCTCCCCGTTGAAGCACGAGGTTGTAAAGGGCACAGCATATGATGATGATGCATGACACCCTCTGTGGACTATGTTGCAGGGCTCTTCCAGGCATTGGAACCTCATTTTCTGCATTCCGAAGGTCTGCTCCACGAAGTTGCGAGTTGCAGCATGAGCCTTGTTATAGCATCGCTCCGCTGCAGTCTGAGGTTGCCACACAGGTGCATTCAGCCCAGCCTTTGCAGGTAGCCCTTGTCTCCAATTAGCCAACCCTGCAGCTCTGTGGTCCCTGGAGTGTGTTAGGGATCTGAGACCTACTGAGAATGTAGGCATCTTGGATACTCCCTGGAAAATGTGCACAGATCTGCAGGATGCGTTTGTGTTGGTCGCACACCAGCTGCACATTCAGGGAATGGAAGACCTTGCTGTTGATAGGGTTGACCCCTCATTGCGATGGAGATCTGAGTGCCATGTTAGTGTAGTTGATCGTGCCCTGCACCTGTGGGAAACCTGAGATCTGGGCAAATCAATTACTCTTGCATCCTGGCTCTCTTGGTCCAGGGCAAAATGCACTAAGTTTTGTGCCCTCGCAAAAGTGGCATCCATGACTTCAAGAATGCATTTGTGTGTGGAGGATTGTAAAATCCCACAGAGCTCATCTCTGGAGCCCTGAAAGGAGCCACTGGCATAAAAATTGAGCGCCGTGGTCACTTTCATGGCCACTGGCAATGGATGCCCTCCATGTCCTTGTGGTACCAAATCCTGCAGTGGCTGGCAAACGTGAGCGACCAATTCCCTAGACACGTGCTGTCTTCGGCGGCACTGGTTCTCAGTTCATCTGCAGGAATGAAAGGCAGCATCTGTAGACCCTGGATCTAGTTGGGCGCCGACCAATGATGGCTTGCTGTGGATCTTTAGTGGTGTGTGTGGGAGCCCCAGCCACCCCTTGTTCCTGAGGGTGCTGCACCTCCCTCTGTGCAGCCAGGCGCCTCCATCGCTAACTTCACCATCATCTCTGCTCTCTGCATGCTGGGAGGCATACAGCTAGGTCACCAGATTCCATGCTCCTGATGTACTCCTCCTTCAGGATGAAAGAAAGAGATGTGTGGGTTAGCTTGGATATACTAAGAATCTCTCTTGGTTAAGTCTGAAGGCCCCTTAACACATCCTGCAGAGTGCTGCCACCATTTTGATGGCCAGAGATTAATGCGGTGCATAGCTGCCCGAAACCCCAACCATTTCTGCCCCACTGACCAATTGGCAGCAGCTTTGCCCACTGGACTGCATGCCGGGGCTCTCAGCTCAAGCACAGGCATTCTCCTAACCCACACTGCAAGGCTGCACAGTTAGCTTGAACATGGGGGAGACTGGTCCAAACCGAAATGATGACATTGCAAGGTGCTGTGAGCGCCTCCACCAGTGACTGCTCCACATCCAGCCCTAGCAAGGAGACTGTACGATGTGACCAGTCATCCAACTGTTCTGCAGCCCACTAAAATGCTCATTAGTTTTCAGTCTGCGCCTGAGGGGTGAAAAGCTCTGGAGCACTTGGTGTCACTTGCATGCCTCTGCATTGCTTGAGTGGGCCAGTAAGCTAGAGGCCCGATTCCACACAAGTCAATGTGGCTGCATCTAAACTGTCTCAGCTGCAGAGGAATGGTTTCTTTATGCAAGGCTTCCCTATTGTGTGGTCACTTCCCTGATTCATGAGGTCATGAAACTGATTTTTGGCCTTCCTGCCATATTGCCCACTCATGCTGCTTGTCACTCCCGACGCCAGCGGGCACAGACAATTCCGCCCAATGTCCTTCTCTGAAAGACATTCAAAAGAGTAATTTCCAAATTGAATGGGTCATTCAAAGAAAAAATACTCTAGCGTCTCAAACTCTCAAGGTAAGAATGCCACCACCTTATTTGGAATAAAGTTTATGGACTTGTAACAGTCACATGGGTGAGATAGCCATTTTTGTTACCTGCTTTTCAAACAGCATGATCAACTCTGCAGAGACAGAGAGACCATTATAAAAGCATTGAACCAGCTGTAGTGAACTATGCAGCCAAAATAATAAACAGCTATACCTTGAAAGTGGGAGAAGGCCTCTCCCTAACATGTTCCGACTCCAAGTTCGCCTGAGAACCGACTTTCTGGAAATTCAACTACAAGGCACCTCACAGCTTACTAAGAAACTTCTGCTTACAAGACCTTTACTTCAACTAAAAGCTTCAACTTATCTAAGAAACTGCAGGCCTGCCATGAAAAAGAGGCTGAGACAATTATACATTGTAATCATATTGTTTTTTTCTTCATCTGTATCTGATCTTTGTATGTGTGATGGTGTGTTAGTGCGTGAAACGTCATGTTTAAACCTCTGGGAGAAATGTTAGTTAATAAATAACCTTTTTCTTAAACTCACAAAAAGCTTGCTGCTGGAATTATTTAAATTTGAACAGCCATTCTTAGGGTAAGAAAATTCACATATCCCACATATAAAAACACTGTGATCATGGGTGGTAAGAAATACATAAATTTTGTCTGTGACACTGAGGTTGGTTCTCAGGTGAACTCAAAGTTGGAACAGATTGGGGAAGTGCTTCTCCTACTCTGAAGGTATGGCTGTTTAGCATCTTGACTGATTAGCTGACTTGCAGGCAGTTCAATGTCTTTATGATGGAACTCTGTCTCTGCAGAACAGCTTCTTGCCGTCATTTTAAAAGCCCAGGCAACAAAATGGGGTTCTCATCATGTAACCTCTACAAGTTCAAAGTCCTTTTTCCAAAAAAGACTGGTGTGTTGATTACACATCCTGTGTTATTGTTTGACATCTTGAGATGCACCCATCCGACATAGGAGGCTGACATAATGTGCTGGAATGTGACAAGTGGGACAGTAGCCAAATGTCACGTAGTTAAGATAATTGGTTAAAAGAAAACTGGTGGAGAGTTAAGAAGAATACTTCTTAAGCTGTGATTTGCTAAGATTTGGAATGCACTTTCTGAAAGGATAGTGGAATATATTCCATAGTAACTGCGAAAGACAATTTGACCAAACATTGAAAAGGATAAATTTGGAGGGCTATGTGGGGCAAACAGGGAAATAGGACAAATTGTGTAGCTCCATGAGCCAAATGGTATCCTCCTGTGCTGAATGATTCTATGAATCTTGTTTACTCTACATTGAGTACAGTTCTGGTCTCCATACTATAGAAGAGATACTGAAGTACGGTAGAGAGTGCAGAAAAAAATTACAAGGGTCTATATAATTTATAGTCAATGACAATGTGATGGTGACCTCAAAGAAAGTTACCAACAAAGGCCTAGTGATTTCTGTAGCGGAGGCTTTACCTCTCTTGACGTGCAATTGATAGTTTAATGGCAATCCACAGTTTCGAGCTGCAGAGATGTCAGCAAGCTGTACAAGCAGCCAATCACATTAAAGCATTCTCACAGACACAAACCAGGAAATGTAAAGCACTGATAATCAATCACTGCTTAAATATTTACAGAGAGCAAAATAAAAGTTGGGACATATGCATAGGATTAACATACAAACTGAGATATGAACAAACTTTTTGAAATAATTATTATTTTAAACATTTAGTAATTATCATAATGGAGCAATTTAACAACATTTCACAAAAATAAAAAAAAATCAGGGTCAGATTTATTATTCAACAGCAATTAATACTCAGATTGCTGTTAAAAACCCAGTTGCACCTCATGGAACAAGAGTTAACTTTTTATGGGATTTCTGTCAGTGATGTGAGAGCAGGAAAGGAGAACAACTCTTCAGAATAATTCATTTCAAAAGCTGCTGGCTTGGGGTGGGTGGTGGGTCGTTCCTCAGTGCAGCCTATGGTGCAGCAGTGAGTGACAGACCACAACTTCAATATTTCTGTGTAAACCAGTTAATGGGTTAAATCCTGAAGTTGTGGTCAGTTTCAGATGGGAAATGACAGAGAACATTGACAGTTTGCCATTAAAAACCCAGCAACTTTAGGGGCAGGGATGTTACCAGAATGGAATTATCAGGAAAGATTGTGCGGGCTGGAGTTTTTCCTTCTGGGAAAATGAGGATGAAGAGGAGACCTGAAGAAGAGGACACCTAAAAATATGTACAGGCTCGATGGGGTGGATGTGGAGAAGTGTTCCCACTTGTTGGTGAGCCCACTATCAAGGGTGAGAAATATAAGTTAGCCCATTGGCACGTTAATTAAAGCATTTAAGAGGCACTTCTTTGCACTGAAAACAGTCAGAATGTGGAACTCTCCGCCACACGAAGCAGTTGAAGCAGAAAGCATTGTTGCATTTAGTGGGTGGCTTGATGCATATGTGAAGGAGAAAGGAATAGAAGAGTACAGGGGTGTACGGGCAAGAGTTAGAGTAGGAAGGATTTTGTGTATAAATGCTGAGATTAATAGATTAATGGGTCAAATGGCCTGTTTCTTTGCTGTAGATTCTATCTAATTCTATGAAATGTTTTATTATAGATGCAGTAGGTAGAAAACAGAATACTGGCTCACTCACCAAAAAAAAATGTTAATATAGCTAGGAGAGTTATTGCTAGCTGGGTAGAACCACAAACTAGAGTGTGAGGGAGTTAACAATAATATTTATAATGCTCCAAGCTAATCACTGTAGAAACTTGTTGTTTCAGCAGCAAAAGAGGCAATTCCTTTCCTTTCACCCCACCTTTGTTTACACATTTGTGTCCAATCATGTTGATTTGTTCAAAGGCTCAGGCAGTACTCATTGCTCCTTAGTTTCAACTACGTCATACTGAGATTACATGCTTAATATTTAACAGCATCTACCAAAGTTCACATTCAAATATTTTACATCAGTCTGCATACTTCTGCCAAAGGAAGGTCTCTTGTAAAAATATAAAAATAGAAGAGAACTGAATAGTTCAGCAATTTAACTCTTGGACAACAAAGAGAAGAATTTATATGATTTCTCATATTATCCAGGAAGGTGAACTTTGGTTGTTTTAACTAGAAGGGAATTGTTTGACTTCTTGGATCCGATTATCTTTTTGGGCTGGCTTTTTGTAAAGAGCACTTGAATTGTTCCTCTTTTTCTCTTTATTTCTATACTGATAAGAATTTAATTCTACCTCATTATTTTTAATCATGGAAAATGGAATTGACTGTGATGCCATGTTAAACAATCTAGCTGATCTTAAAGTGAAAAAAACAGTCAGAATTTGCCTTACAATAATATACAGTATTATTTTTGTGGCTGGGATAATTGGAAACAGCCTAACTATAAAAGTTGCAAAAGTGCTTCAAAGCAAAGGATACCTTCAGAAGAGTATTATGGATCATATAATCAGTCTTGCGTGTGCAGATTTACTTGTTCTTTTACTGGGAATGCCTGTGGAATTGTACACTATGAAATGGAATTCAAGCACAACATCCACTGCAAACGTTACCTGTAAGATCTATAATTTCCTCTTTGAAACCTGTAGCTATGCCACAATACTGCATGTCGCTACTTTGAGTTTTGAGCGTTACGTTGCAATATGCCATCCTTTCAAGTTTAAATCTTTCTCTGGTTCAAGAACAGTGAAGCTGATTTGCTTTGTCTGGCTGACTTCATTTTGTGTAGCCTTGCCTCTCCTATTTGCAATGGGGACGGAGGATCCAACAATATCTTTTCAAAACATTAGCAGCAATAACTGTGACCTCAGAAACTTAAACATCACTATTTGCACCAACCTCAGCTCCCATCAGATTGTGTACCAGTTGAGCATTTTCAGTGCTTTCATTCTGTACATTGTGATTCTGGTCTCAGTTGCATTTATGTGTAAAATGATGATGAAAACTCTAATTGGAACGAAGTTTAATGCCGCAGCTAAGGAAAGTGAAGACCCACCAAAGCATGGGAGAGGAGCCATGGAAAAGTCCAGAAAACAGAGTATTGTATTTTTAGGTAAGTGCTTCAATATTTTCTGATGGTGTAGCATTGTTTAGTTGTGATTTATAACTTGCTAAAGAGAACAGATTTGTGCAAACCAAAACAGTTCATGTTCTGTTTATGCTAGCATTAATGTGTAGATGCAATTTAAGAAAGGTGGAGTAGAAATGATATGAAATATGGGGGGATATGTCCCCCACAATGCTTTCTTAACATAAGTTGTATTGCCTCCTTCTCTTGCTAACTGCCCTTAATATCTCCTCAACTGTTTAAACTTGATTGCTCATAGCATGATTATGAAACTCAGGACTGGACTCTTATGACCCCCCCCACCCCACCCCGGGATTAGTTGGCAGGCAGATGGAGGGGCTGGTGTGGGTGAGCACCATTTCATGGGTGCTGTTTCCAAAATCTACCCAGCCATTCCCAACCATGACGCTGTTAGAATTTTACCAATGGTGGGGTAGGCTTAAGGAGGTCTCCTCACCTGTGGGCCTATTGAGATGAAAGGCCTCCTCTCTTCACTGCTGGGATGTAACCTGGGAGAGGCTCAGGGTCAAGTGTGCCGACTGACAGCTTTCACTGCTTGAGCTGGTGGCTGGGTGAGAAGGGGTATCTCCTTTATAAGCCCCTGTATTCATCAGAGACACCCTCTCCAACTTCAAATTTCCCATACTCACTGCCTGTTCATCCTGGCCTCCCACCTACCTCACCCTCCTCACCAGGGCCTGCCAGCCTGACCACAGGGATACACCACACACCCCTCTCCTCCACTTACCTTCACATCCGGCGCCATTAATGAGTCGTTGGGGACTGGATGCATCCCCAGACAGCTGACCAAACCTGATACCGCCCATGTCGAGATGGTGCAGCCTGCAGCTGGGCCATCAAGGGTCAGAGCTGCATGAGGTGATCCTGAAAGTTCATCTACAGTTTCCCCACCACTGAAAGTAGGCAGCTTTCCACCAGCCATGCTGCAGCCACTTGTGTTGAACTGCAAAGGAGCACTGGCCAGATAAAGCTATTTGGAAGACAGGCACTAAGGGAATGTGTAACATTGATTAGTTGATGTGTGTAAGAAATTTGGCATGAGTTGATTGAGAAACTTGGGCCTGAATTTTTCCCGCATCGGGACGGCTTGATGGGAGTGGGCAGGGGCGAGGGCGGTCGCGGAGTTGACCACTGCCCACGATTGGCTCCACGCCACCATTTTACGCGGGTGAGCCAATAAGGCCCGCCCAGTGTAAGACAGAAGTGGCACTACCTGTGCGGGCAGTGGGAGGAGGGACAGTCGGGGCCAGCGCTCTTGTGCGCATGCGCACGAAAGAGCACTTCAACTCCCTGAGGCACAGAGCTGCCTCAAGGAGGATGAAGTGCTTTTTAAATAAATAAATAAATAAATGGGATAAAGATTTAATGAAACATGTCCCCACATGTGACTGTATGACATGAGATGGGACATGTTTTATAATTCAGAAATTTTTAAAATTTAATTCATAAAAGCTTTAGGAAGGCTGATCCCGCTCATGGATGAGGTTTCCTAAATAACGTAAAGGCCACTTGGCCTTTTCACCTGCCCGCCAACCTTAAGGTTGGACAGGCAGCATAAGGTTAACCTTAATTACTTCCTTAATGGCCTTAATAGGCCTTTTAAATATCGGCGGGCACACAGCCAACTCCAGCATGTGCCCACTGAATGAAACATCATGAGGCAGCACAATCACATCGGGACGCATGCTTGATGTTATCGCGCGTCATTTTACGTGCCGGCATGTTGGGCCCACCCCCACATGCTGACTGAAAAATCCTGGCCTTGGTTTAGAATATTTATTTTGTATTGGTTTTTACTGTTGCATTGTGGCCAAGAGGATACTGTGATGCTCAGTGACTATGTGATGGAAGCTGAGGAGTGGGACTGAATGGAGCTTTGTAGTTCTATTTACTTGTAGCAGTCAGATGAGTCTGGAAAGCCCAGTCAGAATGGGCCTGTGTTGGTTGCCTCTTTGTTTTCTCCTCCCCCACTTCACCTCCCCCTCCTGCTCCTCATTTGGTTGCCATATTTGGTTGGTAGTAGCTGTACCATTCTGAAAGTAAGGCTGTGCCACATGCAATAGACCACTATGAATTTTGACACCCACTCCACTGGACAGTGGAACTATTTTTTCCAACAATGATTTGCTCTATCCTATTTGGTGTGGCAGCATAGCTTTCATTGTGTGCATACTGCCTACACATGCATGGGTTGCACACTGAAGTCATAAGACACAAGATCTGTGATATCTTTGCAGGACAAAAAGTGACTGTAAGCCATACAGAGTTCAAGTACTCAAATGAACTGGTTTATTCTAGTTTTGGTTCATACAGAAATAACTACAAAAGGGTGCGATTACACCCCTCCCTCCTTAATGAAAAAGTTACACAATGTTCAAGCTCTATATAAATTATATACATTTCTTGTTTTTCATTTATTTACAAGTTAAACTTAACCATTGGCTTCCTATTCTTTAGAGGATACCTTCTTTCTTTACCCAAAAATTTCAGAACTTGGAGAAGGACCTTGACACACCTTGGCCTGAGTCTGCAGACAGGTTTTCTCCAACAAAGACTGATTTTGACCTTGAACTTCGATTGACTTTTTCACTTCCTCAGTCATGTCTGTCTGAGTCTGACTTGAAGCTAAACTAGTTTCAGGAACGACTTGTGTTGGAGTAACTATTAGTACTCTGCTGGTATCCCAACTATCCAATTCATCAGTCATTTGATTCTTCACAACTTCCATCTTCTTTGTAAACCTGTGAAGGTAAAATGTGATCTATATGTACAAATCTAACCTTTCCACTACCAAACATCCTGACTAAATACACATATATTCACAACTCTTCCACTTCAACCAGTTATGATGATGATCTTTCACCTTAACCTGGTTCAACTTCAGACTTCTTTCTCTCACTCTACCCCTGTCATGACTCTCTTAATTGTCTTAATTGTTCCTCTTCTATTTATTATGCTAAATGTGGTTTCAGCAATGAAAACCTCATTCCAGGCTGTCTTCTAAGAAACAATTCAAATGGCATTCTGCCAGGAGTAGTGTAAGAAAATAAATTACAGTTTGTGAGCCGAAGACAGGGGGCATTTCTTCTAATTTGTATCTAGCATTTGCTAACAAGTACGTGCTTAACAATTTGTAATGTGCACTCTGCTGCTCCATTTAAAGCAGGAACTTGCATGTGTTTTACGCTTTCATTCTTATGAAACTTGCAACCTCTTCTGAACAAAAATGAGGTCTATTGGACAATTCTTCTGGGAACCCATCAGCAGCAAACAAACTACACAAAATATCTAGAGCTGCCTAGTTGTTGTTCGATTCAGCCAAAACTTTCAACATACCTTGGATGGCTATCTAACACAATGAAGATCTGCTGGCTTTCAAACTCTGCAAATTCTGTGTGTAGCTGCTGCCACACTCTAGCAGGCCATTTCCATGGCTGCAAAGGCACTGATGTCTGCTTCTTTTCTATTTCTTGTCATACTCTTCACTGTTTCACTGTCTTTTCTATGTCCTTATTTAACTCTGGCCACCAAAGATAGCTTCTCGCTAGATTCTTTGTCAGGCTCATCCCTAAGTGTTGATCATTTAAATCACATGGCAACTGCGATCTGCACCTTTCAGGAATTACAACTCTGGCTTCCCACATAACACAACCTTTATCAACTGACAACTCATTCTTAACCATAAAAAATGGCCTGACTTTTAAATGCAGTAACTATGTTGGCCACCCATTTGTGATATAGTTGTCAAAGATGGGCCAATATGTCCTTGTCTAAACAGGGTCCTGTGAGTTGTTCTACCAATGCCACCTGCTATGACTGGCACTTAGCTATGTGCAAAAAGAAAATGACGTCTTTGCTGGTTGGGCTGTACCTTCGGTGGGGATGGTAATCTAAAGGTCATATCGGCATTACAATGACCTTCCAATCGTCTGTACTTAATGTCATACTAATAAGCAGACAAAATCAAAGCCCATCTCTGCATTCGGGCTGCAGCTAAAGTGAGTACTGGATATTTTGGATTCAAAATAGCCATCAGTTGCTTATGATCAGTTTTGACAGTGAAACTATGACCATACAGGTATTTATGAAATCTTCTCACTCTAAAAATGAGGTTCTATCTGAGCATAATTTCACTCATTGGCACTGAGTGTGTGTGAGCCAAATGCAATCATTCTCTGCTCACCATTACCCAGTGCATGAGAGATCACAGCACCTACTCCATATGGAGAGCCATCACATGTTAGCTTAATTTTTTTGGACACATCATAATGTACAAGCATTGTACAATCAAGCAGTTGACTGTTACATAAATTGAATGCTTTGTCAGACTCCCTTGTCCAATTCCTCAAGAGTTCATTTAATGGATGCAGTAAGGCTGCCAAATTTGGTATGAAGTTACTGTAATAAATCACTAGCTCAGAGATATTCTGAGGGTGTGGCTCTTTTCTTATTGTTTGAACTTTACTCTTGGCAGAATGTAGCCCATCTTTGTCTACCCTGTGATCCAAATACTCTACAGTGTCCTGAAATATTTCACATTCGTGTGCCTTTGTCTGAACTCTACGGCCTGAATATTTCGGATGGTAGGGTTTCTCTTCCCCGCTGACTTTGACTACCCTATAACCATTTCATGCTTGAATGAGTATCATTTGGCTGCAGGCAGGTCTTCCGCCCCTCACTCGATGGAAACCCCGCCTTGGAGAGCTGCCGGCCAACCTGATTGACCAACAGCTCTCTAGTCCCTGCAGTGACAGGAGCTGAAGAGGACAGAAAAGGAAATGCTTCAACATGCCAGAGCCTAAGTCCCGGGACTGGACGGCAAGATAGGTTTTGGAGGTCCCAGCTGCCATGGGACTCCCTCCCTGCAGGAGGGTAGAGAAGGCCTGGGTAGATTGAAAGTAGGTGTTTGGGATGTCAGGGGGAGAGGCTGGGGGCAGAGGTTGGGAGGGAGGTCGGTGGCCACTGCACCTTAAGGGAGGGTAGCTGAAGTCAGGGGGGGCTTTTGATGGATGTTGCCTCTGCCCTCCTCCCGCCTGAGACCTAAGCCCATTTATTTTCAGGCTTACCCCACACCAGATAAATCCTCCCACCATGCTAAAAATGAGGCTGGGCAGGAAATGGCCCTTAATTGGCCAATAATTGGCTGCTTAAGGGCCTCAACTGGGGCAAAGGCAGGCATCCCGTCCGAGGCCTTGCCCACCCTAACGTCAGATTGCCGCGAGATCAGGACGGGCAGGAACCTAGAGGGAATCCCATTCCTTCAATTTCACGCTTCCCCCACCTAAAAACCTGCCAGCTCATGTTTACCCAAATGTTGGAGCACCTTTTTCAGCCCGTCATCGGAGGTCTGCCGGATTGGAGCTGAAATAAATATGTCATTTAAATAGCACACCACTCCCTGAATTCCTTGCTAAATTTTGGTTCAATACTCTTGGAAAATTCCAGGGGCTAAAAAACAGCAAATGGCAGCCAATAAAACTGAAATACACCCATGTGTGTATTAATAGTTAAATATGACAGACTCATCGTCTAACTCATCTAACTATAAATGCAGGTAGGCATTTGTCAGATCTAACTTTAAAAAAACCTGGCTTCCTGTCAAAATTGTGAACTGGTCCTCCACATTGGGCAAAGTACCGAGTGTTATAATCCCCACATATTCTTACGCTATCATCTCACTTCATACTGCCCCTATGGGAGTAGCCCAATTACTCAGTTCGATTTTAGAGATAATGACCCAAATCTTCCATTCTCCAGAGGGTCATGCTGCGGAGGTACCTAGGAAGGTGTGCTAGGGAACCCCTCGGAAGGAGACCCCATGCACTGACTACGTGGGAATTGCCCTGGAAGTTTCAAATTCTCTGAAACTCTGATTTAAAGTTGGAGACTTTGGATGGTTCTGACTTACTTAGCCGAATAGTTACTCAGGAAAAGTTAGAAGTATTAAAACCAGTTCTAACCCCTGAGCAACTCCCCACAGGCACCCCCCCCACCCAGTGGACCCCACCCGACTACCACCCCACAACTGCCATACTACACCTCCACCTCCCAACTATCCCGAAGCCCCGGACATCCCCTACGTCCGACTACCCTCTCAACTCCGACCACCTGACATCCCCCGACCATCCACCTGACCTACCCACTGAACAGCCCACCCTTCAATCTCCTACCCCTGATGCCCCCTGAAGGAATTTGGTGACCACGTTGTCTTGCGTTGTGAATTTTGCTTCAACACCAAAAAGCTTGTTCCAATTTAACCTAAGTACTGCTAAGCAGGTTCTTCTTTACAAGGCTGCTTTTTCACCCTTCACCCCTCACCACAAAGATGGGCAATTTTTCACATTGCTTGTTGCATGTGACCAGAAATTACAAACTTCCTATTATGGGAATATTCCCTCCTCCATAACTTCGAAATTCTATTCCCGATTTCTCCAGCTGATGTTAACTCAACTTTTTATGGCATGGCAATTCAAGAATCACGCTAACAGATCCATCCATGTTTAGCAGAACTCTATCCAATGCTACTTGGACTACGATACCTTGTGAATTTCCATTGGAATTCCTTGTGCTCCGGATCACCTGGAGATCAACCAACCCCTCACGACCTACTGTTGTTCCACAGTGAATGCCATTTCCTTCAACCAGCATTTTCTCCATGTACTTTCTTCTGACATGCCTTGGGAAAATGACACTTCTTGCAGCTGTCGCATTCTGCCTTCACAAATGGACAATTCTGTGCCCAATGTTGGCTTAAGCACTGGTAACAAGACTTTGTTGTACCTCTGCTGCTATTAACTTATGTCACTGTGTCCCTGGCTTACTCAGCTGCAGCTTATTTACTTCAGCAGATGACCAGCGATTGTTAACTCTGACTTCCCTCAAGTCATCTTCCAGCATGTCCAAAGACAATGCTGTTTAACAAATTAAATTTGCAATCTCAGCAACTTACTGTGAATGAGTTCACTTTTTAAATTGAAAACAAATCTGTCCCTCATCTCTCTCTTGAAATTCTCCAAAATTACAATGAATGGACAGCTTTTTCAAGGCCACAATAAAGTCTCCAATGTCCTCACTGGGCAACTGATTTCTTGTTCCAGACAGCTTTCTACAATCTCCAGTGGCTTGGGATTGTAGTGCTGCTCAAACTTCTACAATCACAGTAACAACAAGTAGGAATCAATTAGCAACTTTATCAACTAACCAGTAAGAAATTGATGATCCCTTTAAATATCCTGCTGCTGAGTGCATGGTCAATGTGCTTGTTTTAAATTGGTGTTAGCTGGAGTGAACTAAGGAGCTGAATGCTGTGGTCACCCACTGGATAGTAATCCAATAGCCAAAATCTGATTCTTATATTTAGTACAATTCAGACATTAGGAAACTTGCACCTCCCCCCTTGGGTGGTCCCCAATAGTTCTCACAAAAAAATTGCATCAGAAGGCTAATTGAAAACAACGCAGCCCAGGACTGGCAGTAACACAAAACAGAAGGGAATCAAATTAAAATGAGTGTTCTCTTGTCATTGTGGTACTCTGTGTTGATTTTGTTTTAAAATTGTATGATCTATAAACATTTGGCCATTTGTTGCTGTGGATCCAAAAGCTATTTGATTTCCCTGGGGCAGATTCCAAGCTGGATATCAGAGTCAAGGAGTAGATCTTGACATTGTGTGACTGTGGAAAATAGATGATAGCCAGTCAACAAGCCATTTTATACCCCTCCTGACTTTTGTTTCCATTAAATAATGCCAACACACTATCATGAATTTTACACTATCACATGAAGCCAAGATCTACCCTAAGCAACGAAGATAATTTTTTTATGTTTAGATTTCACACAAGTTGTGATTGTTGTGCTGTAGAAAAATACATATACTGGCCATAAAATATGGATGAGTCATGCCCATATTTTTGGTGATATGGGGGCCATCAAAATGGCACCTGTGCCACTCACTCATGGTTCTGGTACAGGCTGCACTGGTCGCCGTTTTAACACAGGTGATGAAAGCATCCATTGGAAACAAACAGAGGAGGTTGATCTTTGTGCCATTCAGCATGTAACACTGATTTTACAGTAGCAGTGCATTTTTTGACCTTAATGTTCCAGTTAAACCCTTTCTTAACTTCACATAGCTGATTAGGCATTCAGCAGCAGGAAGGATCCGCTCCCTGTGCTACTCCCAGCGCTACTTTCAGGTTTGTTGCTGATTGACTGCTGTTGCTAAGTTAGTAGAAGTGGTTGCTGGTTTGTACTGCTATATAAAGTTGGTGAAGTTTACAGGAGTGATGTGGCACATGGCGAAGGTCTTGATTCTCATTTCAAGGGTTTTGTTTTGACCACTTGCTCCTAGTTATGGGTGCTTTAGTTTCTAATCCCCGTGGCCTGTAGTGTGACGGGGAAAATGAGCAGGGGCGACACAGAAGAGGACAAGCTGTTCAAAGAGGGAGGAGGAGGGGGAGTAAAGCTCGGCACAGGAGGCCATATACTCTCAGGGTCTTAAGGGAGCATTTTTCTTACTTCATCCTATGCCTGAAACAGTATTTGATGTTTTTGTTTTACTAAGCAGCTGCACACAGACATATGTCGCCTCTTGCAGGCAGACATTCATCCTCAATTGAGGGTGAGGACAATATTGACAGTGACTGTAAAAGTCACAATGACCATGAACTTCATTGAATCAGATTCCCGCCAGGCTGGAGCTGGGAATATCTCCAACATCTTGCAGCTGGCTGTTATATAAGGAGGGGAGTGACAGATGAACTGTGCATGAAGAGAGAGAAATACATTGCTCTCTCTTTTTCCAGAAAGTGGCAGAAGGAGTGTGAACTGACTTCCCCATGATGAGGGTGGCATTGACAACACACACACACTGGTTTGTAGGCGCCACATCTAAATTCATAGATATACCGTCACTGCAAAGGATTTCTCTCACATTTTTTAAATGCACAGGTGGGCTATGTCCGTACACAACACATCAAGTTCTGTCGAAGGGTCATGAGGACTCGAAACGTCAACTCTTTTCTTCTCCGCCGATGCTGCCAGACCTGCTGAGTTTTTCCAGGTAATTCTGTTTTTGTTTTGGATTTCCAGCATCCGCAGTTTTTTTGTTTTTATTTTTACATCATGCTTGTCAATGCTCAGTATTCTGGTGGCAATCATGATGCCTTTGTTCTGTACCAGTCTGTTTACCATCAGCAGTGGAGTCACTACAAGAGACTAGAGGGAGACTACTGGGTGACAAGAGCTATCCATTGACTGTGTAACTCTGACTCCAGGTATGGAACCCACTCCCAAGTGAGCAACATGCATATAACAAGAGTCAGGCAGCCACACGGAATGCAATTGAGCATGTTTAAATGAGCTTCCGTTGCCTGGAATACAGCATGTGTCACGATTTGTTGCATTCTGCACAACCTCGCCATCATGAGGGCACAGCCCTTGCCACCAGGTATGCAGTCAGCAACTGAGGAGGAGGAGGAGAAAGGGAGCGGGCAACCAGCTTATTCCATATTTAGCCTGGCTGTCCATGATTATCTTATCCTTTTGTGGTACCAGTGAACACAACTCCAATTCCCATTCACCAACCATCTCACACCTTAGCTTCCCCCTATCATAGGCCATCACAGCATCCTGTTGGCCACAATGCCAAAATAAAAGTTACCATAAAGCAACCATTCCAAATCAACTTTGTCAAACAAACTATTCAATATTCCACATAAAGATCAATTACTTATACAAACATATGAACAAGGAGTAGGAGTAGGCCATTCAGCCCCTCGAACCTGCTCTGCCATTTAATAACATCGTGGATGATCTGATAGTAACCTGAAATCTGCATCCCATCTACCCCCGATAACCTATCAACCCTTTGCTTACCAAGAATCATCCTCTGCCTTAAAAATATTCAAAGACTCTGTTACCACTACCTTTTCAGGAAGAGAGTTCCAAAGACTCTCAACCCTCTGAGTGAAAATATTTCACCTCATTTCTGTTTTAAATGGGTGACCCCTTATTTTTAAACAGTGACCTCTAGTTCTAAATTCTTCCACAAGAGGAAACACCCTCTCCACATCAACCCAGTCAAGACCCCTCTAGATCTTATATGTTTCAATCAAGACACCTCTTACTGTTCTAAACTCCAGAGGATACAAGCCTCGTCTATACAACCTTTTCTCATAAGACAATCCACTCATTCCAGGTATCAGTCTGGTAAAACTTCTCTGAACTGCTTCCAATGCATTTACATCCTTTAAATAAGGTGACTAATACTGTACACAGTACTCCAAACGTGGTCTCACTAGTGCCCTGTACAACTGAAGCATAACCTCCCTGCTTTTCAGGGAGAATATTCTCCCTGTCGGGCGGGTTGGGCAGGTGCTGGTGTGGGCATGCCCGTAGCCAATCATCACCCGTGATTGGCTGCCTGCTGCCATTTTACATGGGCGGGCCAATTAAGGTTTTCATTAAGGTTGGAAAGGCAACCCTGACAAGTGGCTCAATTAGTTGGATTAATGGCCTTAGTAGGCCTTTGACAGTTCGGCGGGCACACAACCAACTCCAGAGTGTGCCCGCCGAACTGAAGATCGGAATGATGCACGGTGATGTCGGGGCCCACCCCCTCATACCGACCAGACGATTCAGGCCCTGTATTCAATTCCCCTTGCAATAAATGATAACATTCTATCAGCTTTCCTAATTACTTGCTGTATTTGCATATTAACCTTTTGTGATTCATGCACTAGGACACCCAGATCCCTCTGCACCTCAGAACTCTGCAATCTCTCAACATTTAAATAATATGTTTTTCTTTTATTCTTCCTGCCAAAATGGGCAATTTCACATTTTCCCGTATTATACTCCATCTACCAGATCTTTGCCCACTCACTTAGCCTATCTATATCTGTTTGTAGCCTCCTTATGTCCTCTTCACAACTTACTTTCCTATCTCGCCTTGTGACATCAGCAAATTTGACAACCATTCCATGCGTCCCCTTATCCAAGTCATTTATATAAACTGTAAACAGTTGAGGTCCTAGCAATGATCCCTGTGGCATGCAACTCATTCCACCTTGCCAGCCTGAAAAAGACCCATTTGTGCCTACTCTCTGTTTCCTGTTAACCAGCCAATCATCTATCCATGGCAGTAAGTTACCCGCTACACCATGAGCTTTTATTTTTCGCAATAACCTTTGATGTGGCTCCTGGAAATCTAAGTATTGTATATCTACCAGTTCCCCTTTATCCACAGAACATGTTACTTCCTCAAAGGACTCCAATAAGTTGGTTAAGCACAAAACCACCTTGACACTGCCTGATGACCTTGAACCTATCCAAGTGCCCTGCTGTAACTTCTTTAATAATAACTTCTAACATTTTCCCTATGACAGATGTTAAGCTAACTGGCCTGTAGTTTCCTGCTTTCTGTCTCCCTCCCTATTTGAATAATGGAGTTATTTTTGCTATCTTCCAATGTAATGGGACCTTCCCTGGATCTAGGGAGTTTGGGAAAATTAAAACCAATGCATCAACTATCTCACTAGACACTTCTTTTATGACCCTAGGATGAAGTCCATCAGGACCCAGGTTCTTGTCAGCCCGCAGGTCCAACAGTTTACTCAGCACCACTTCTGTGGTGACTGTAATGTTCCTGACTTCCTCCACCACTTCCATTTCCTGATTTATAGCTGCTTCTGCAATGTTACATGTATCTTCTATAGCAAAAACTGATGCAAAATACTGGTTCAATTCATTTGCCACCTCCTTGTTTTCCATTATCAATTCTCCAGACCCACCTTCTACAGGACCAATGCTCACTTTGCTAACTCTTTTCTTTTTAAAATATTTATAAAACTCTTACTATCTGTTTTTATATTTCTGGCTAGCTTTCTCTCATACTCTAATCTTTCCCCCCTTATTAGTCTTTTAGTCATTCTTTGCTGTTCTTTATATTCTGTCCAATCTTCTGGTCTTCCACCTAACTTTACACAATTATATGCCTTTTCTTTAAGTTTAATACTATCTTTAACCTTTCTAGTTAACCATGGATGATGTGCCTGTCCCTTGGACTTTTTCTTACTCGTTGGAATGTATCTATTCTGTGCATTCTGAAATAGCCCCTTAAATATTAGTCACTGCATCTCTGCTGACCTATCTGCTAACCTAATTTTCTGATTAGCTTTAGCCAGTTCAGCTTTCATGCCTTCATAATTGCCCTTATTTAAGTTTAAAAACTTGGTCTCAGACCCACACCTCTGTCCCTCAAGCTGAATATAGAATTCAATCATATTATAGTCACTGCTACCTCAGGTGCCTTCACTATGAGATTATTAAGTACTCCCATCTCATTGCACAATACCAGGTCAATTCACAGTTTTGACTGGCACAATTCAATTCACAGAATCACAGTGCAGAAAAGGCCCTTCAGCCCATCGAGTCTGCACTAACATGTGAGAAACACCTGACCTACCTACTTAATCCCATTTACCAGCACTTGGCCCATAGCCTTGAATGTTATGACATGCCAAGTGCTCATCCAGGTACTTTTTAAAGGATGTGAGGCAACCCACCTCCACCACCCTCCCAGGCAGAGCATTCCAGGCTGTCACCAACCTCTGGGTAAAAAGGTTTTTCTTCACATCCCCCCTAAACCTCCTGCCCCTCACCTTGAACTTATGCCTCCTTGTGACTGACCCTTCAACTAAGGGGAACAGCTGCTCCCTATCCACTCAGTCCATGCCCCTCATAATCTTGTACACCTCGATCAGGTCACCCCTCAGTCTTCTCTGCTCCAACGAAAACAACCCAAGTCTATCCAACCTCTCTTCATAACTTAAATGTTTCATCCCAGGCAACATCCTGGTGAATCTCCACTGCACCCCCTCCAGTGCAATCACATACTTCTTATAATGTGGTGACCAGAACTGCACACAGTACTCCAGCTGTGGCCTCACCAAGGTTCTATACAACTCCAACATGACCTCCCTACTCTTGTACAATTGTGACAGGAAGTTTAATATAGGAGAGAAGGTATATGTGAAGAATTTTAGAGAAGCACCAACATGGTTGTTTGGTGAAATAAGTGCAATAACTGGACTTCTTTCCGACCACGTGAAAGTGGAAGATTGAGTCATACGGACACATGTGGATCATATGAGGAGAAACAAAATGCCCAGATATGATTCCACCAGTGTTTGTGACTGAGTCAACATCTCTTGTTGAAAGAACTCAACTGATTACAGATGTGTCTGAAGGGTCGACTATACCTGAAAGAGTCGAGGAAACAGATTTGCAGGTACCTAATGAATAGCCTGATGATCAGATGACTCCAGTGAAGGAGATTCCCATCAGAAGCTGTAGAGCTGAGACATTCTACAGGCATAAGGAAACTCTCAGAAAGACTGTATAAGTCTAGCCTGCTCCCTGGCTGGCTCCAGAACATGCTGTTCTAAGGAACTATCCTGAAAACATTCAATGTATTCCTCATCTAGGCTATCTTTGCCCATCTGACTTCTCTAGTCTATATATAATTAAAATCTCCCATGATTATCGCCATGCTTTCCTGAGCTTCAATTATTTCTTCCTTTATGCTCAACCTTACCATCTGGTTACTATTAGGGGGCCTGTACACAACTCCCACAAATGACTTCTTGCCTTTACCATTTCTCACCTCTACCCAAACAGTTTCCACATCCTGGTTTCCTGAACTTAGGTCATTCCTCTCATTTGTGTTAATACCATCATTAACTAACAGAGCCACCCTGCCATTTTTCCCCTCTTTCTGTCCTTTAATATTCAGGTCCCATCCATGTCCTCCTGCAGCTATGTCTCTGTAATGGCTATTGAATCATAATTACTTATTTCTATGTGCGCTCTCAGTTCGTTTGTTCTGTTTCAAATACTACGTGCATTCAGATACAGAGCTTTTAGTTTTACCTTTTTTTTATAGTCTCTAGTTTCACCTATTGATTTATTGTTAGATTTGTACTCTCTATCCCTTCCTGTCACAGTCTGTATTTCATTTCCTGTAATAATATCTTTTTCATTTTTCTTGTCTTTGCTCTTTGATTTACCACATCTTTCCAAATTTGATTCCTTGCCCCCCTATTTTGTTGAAAACCCTAGCTACTTCCCTAGTAATGCGGCTTGCAAGAACATCAGTCTTTAGTTCCTTAGCAATGTTCAGCCTACTTTCTTTAATAATAAAATCACTGTGGTTTTGTTTGCTGGCTATTGCCTTCAGCATCCCAAATGGCAGCAAAGTATAAGTGGAACACATTATAAATTCTGTAACATGGTGCTGACAAAGAGCTGTGTGGATTGTTCACTGCAAGAAAGCAAAAAGAGAGCATGACTGCAAGTATTTACTGCTCAAACTCATAATGGGCAAGGAATTGCATTAAATTGCATGACAATAAGCCTACCCTTTAAAACAGGACTAAACAGTCAACCCAGACCTTTATACATTTAGAACACTGAAAACACCCAGGCTTTGAATTTAGCTTGACATGTATTGTGGAGCATATAAACCCAATCTATTTTAGGACAGTTCACTTTCAACCCCTTGTTGGCTCAGTTCAACCGTCTTTCTTTTAGCAGTTCATAGGCCCAGAAAATCAATTACACATTGCCCTATACCTGGGTGTTAAATTATACCATAAACCCAAGATGGCAGTCAGGGAGTGTGCAGTAATTACAAGCCGGAAGTATGTTGCCTGTTACGTTTTCTTTTTGACATAAATGTACCAACCATACACAAGGACTGGTGAAAAATAATGCGGATTCTTAATTTGAAGACAAGACTATATACAGAGAGATTTACTAGTATGGTACAGCTGACATCTACACCTCTGTTTGTTGACTGACTACAAGTCATGGGACTAATAAATCACATCCTATTGAGGTGTGTAATGATTGACAGTAGTTTAAGATACATTACCCCTCCCCCCAAATATGCATGTAATCATATCACAACATCCCCCTTTTTTTAACTAACTTAAGTTTTACCTTTAAAGAATCAAATTATTTACATGAAAGCAGCAGTAAATAACATTGCGTCTGAATGTGCTTGAATTCAGAGGAATACATTTATAATTCTCTGAATTGTATCAGCAGTTTGCTTATCCATCCAACTTTAGTCATGGTGACCATTGCTACAAACTGCTGTATGTTTTCAAAATGCTGGTTAGGGGTGTTTGTGTTGAGTCTTTGAGTCACAATGGGACTGCTCAGTGTTTCTGATTGTGGTATTGTTCTGATTTGGCATCTATTTCATTGCACTGTCATTTCATTTGGTGTTTGTAATTGATGTGATCTTGGTTTGGGGAATATACTGATGATTTCTACTGGATTCCAGGTGCCATAAGTTGGATGTTGTACTCAAACTTACTGTCAGATGGTCAGGTTGGGTAATTCGTTTTTCGCATGCCAGTCGTGGGTATCTTTCATCTTCCCCTGTTTTTTGAATAATGCATCACATTCTCCTGTGAGTAACAATGAATAATGACTGGGGAGGTTTGTCTGCACTTGTCTACATAATAGCAATTCCACATTGGTTCTGCAGTTTGAAGTTTGCAAGTTTGGAATGGGTATACGTATTCGGTTCAAACAGTTGTGTAACCTGAAGATCAACATTGCAGAGTTAGGTGAACTTCTTCCAGTGTAAACACAAGGTTTCTGATGGTGACCATTGTGATCTCTAGTCCTTGTCATTGTCTGGACATAGCCATGGATGGTGACCAGTGGGAGGTCCTCACACACCAGTAGGACTTGGATCTCTTGCGCCGCAGTGTCCACAACAAAAAACATCTGGTGTGACCAGGGTAAGATGTTGTAGCGATACTCGATTGTAATGGATCTCGGGGATGGAATCTCTGAACCATTGTACATGATGAATTTGCCATTAGTTGATCATATCACCACTTGCCACTTCTGTGAGTACACACATTTCAACGTGCGATGTGGAAGGATGTTTGCATCTGCAGTGGTATCAGTTTTGCATATAGGTTATGCTGACACTGTATCTGTGGGCATAGAATCTGGATGATAGCAAAAGCTTTTGTTGGTACCACAGTACCAATACATTCTTTGATGTTCACCGTGCTGAATGTTGGCTCACATTGTGCCACATGCCTTCCATACAGCATTAAAAGCTGGGCATTTTCTGGGTGCATGAATGAGGCCACACTGCCCACATTGCTTACTAGGCTTGCCTACATTGGCTATCTTGTCAATGGTAGATGAAGTATGTGTAGCTGGTAAACTCTGTTTACTCATTAGTATGGCTTTATACTTGCTTCCACTTTGTAGTAGTGTTTCCAAGGAGTAACCTTTGGGTTGGCCAAAGAGGTCCTTTTGGAACACTTCCATTGGTGTAGATGCTGTCAAAAACTCATTTATTCTGTTGGGAGCTCAGCTCTTGTGAAGTCGCAATTACACCCCATATCTCTGCATCTATTTATGAATTGATGAATATCTCTGTTGATTGTTGAATGAAAGACATGAATTCCAGATGATGTATTCAAAGAACTCCAGGAATTAGATAAACACAAGTTTCCCTTAACAAATTTGTGCTGGATTTCCTTAACTAACTTGCATTTGTCCATGTAACTATTAATTTTGTACTGAACTATTGTTTCTAGAAGCTTCCCCACTACCGGTCAGTATGCCAAATAATAACAGCAGCAGCCTTCTTGGCATGTTTGGCCTGGGTGGTGCTGTTGTCTGGCGTACTGAACTCTACCTCACAGAGGCTGAGCTCCAACTCTCAGACACTTCCTCCTACCTCCCCCTGGACCATGACCCCACCATTGAACATTACGCCATTGTTTCCAGGACTGTCACTGACCTCATCCCCTCCAGAGATCTTTCCTTCACAGCTTCCAACATAATAGCCTCCCAACCGTGGACAGCCTGCTTTTACCTCTTTCCCAAAATCCACAAACAGGACTGCCCCACTAGACCGATCATGTCAGCCTGTTCCTGCCCCATGGATCTCATTTCTCCCTATCTTGACTCTGTTCTCTCTCCCCTTGTCCAGTCTCTTCCCACCTACATCTGTGATTCCTCTAATGCCCTACGTCATATCAACAATTTCCAGTTCCCTGTCCCTAACAGCCTCCTCTTCACCATGGATGTCCAATCCCTCTACACCTCCATCCCCCACCAGGATGGTCTGAGGGCTCTCCACTTCTTCCTTGAACAGAGGCCCGAAAAATCCCCATTCGCCATCTCCTTCATCTGGCTGAACTTGTTCTCTCACCGAACAATTTCATCTTGAATTTGTCTGACTTCCTCCAAATAAAATGTGTGACTATGGGTACCTGCACGGGCCCCAGTTATGCCTGTCGCTTTATGGGATACGTGGAACATTCCTTGTTCCAGCCCTACTCAGGATCCCTCCCACAACCCTTTCTTTGGTACATCAATGACTGTTTCAGTGCCGCTTCACGGTCTCATCTGGACCTGGAAAAAATGATCAATTTTGCTTCCAATTTCTGCCCAACCATCACCTTCACATGGTCCATCTCCGACACTTCCCTTCCCTTCCTTGACCTCTCTGTTTCAATTTCTAGTAATAGACTGTCCACCAATATTCATTACAAGCCTACTGCCTCCCACATCTACCTCGACTACAGCTCCTCACACCCTGCTTCCTGTAAGGATACCATCCCATTCTCTCAGTTCCTTCAACTCCGTTGCATCCGTTCCGATGATGCCACTTTCTAAAATGGCGCTTCTGACATGTCTTCCTTCTTCCTTAACTGAGGTTTCCCATCCACCGTGGTTGACAGAGCCCTCAACCGTGTTCGACCCATCTCCCGTGCCTCTGCCCTCACAGAGTCATGATAGGGTACCCCTTGTCCTCACTTTTCACCCCATCAGCCTCCGCATTCAAAGGATCATTGTCCGCCATTTCCACCAATTCCAGCATGATGCCACCACTAAACATATCTTCCCTTCACCTCCTCTGTCAGCATTCTGTAGGGACTGTTCCCTCCTGGACACCCTGGTCCACTCCTTCAACACCCCCAAAACCTCATCCCCCTCCCACATCACCTTCCCTTGCAATCACAGAAGGTGCAACACCTGCTCCTTTACCTCCTCCCACCTCACAGTCCAAGGGCCTAAACACTCCTTTCACTTGCACCTCCTTCACTTTGGTCTACTCCATCCGCTGCTCCCAGTGTGGTCTCCTCTACATTGGAGAGACCGAACGCAGCCTGGGTGACCGCTTTGCGAAACACCTTCAGTATGTCCGCAAGCATGACCCAGACCTTCCTGTCGCTTGCCATTTCAACACACCATCCTGCTTTCATGCCCACATATCTGTCTTTGGCCTGCTGCAATGTTCCAGTGAAGTTCAACGCAAACTGGAGGAACAGCACCTGATCTTCCAATTAGGCACTTTACAGCCTTCTGGACTTAACAATGAGTTCAACAACTTCAGATCATGAACTCTCACCTTCAACTCATGCCCTTTTTACCCCCTTTTTTCAATATTCATTTTTATTTAAAATTTTTTTTTATCACTTATTTTTATTTATTTTCATTTTTATTCATTTATTAATTGTTTTATCCCCACCTTTTATCCCATTTTGATCACTTTTCCCAAAACATCCCCTCCCCCCACCCCAACAAGGGCCGTCTGTCACTTGTTCATGTTATTCTTTCCAGAGTGCTTACCCTTGTCCTGTTATTACCACAATCTGCTTTCTGACCTTAGTGCCACCGTCAGCACCTTCTTTAGCCCTCACCACTACCATTAACAACCCCTTTGTGCTTTTGTTTATGACATTTTTGTCAATCTCTCCTTTGCCTCCACCTATTGCTGGCCTTCTATTCAGTTTCACCTGCTCCACCCCCCTTAAACAGTTTAAATTTCATCACATTTTTACTTCTCTTCAGCTCTGAAGAAGAGTCATATGGGCCAGGATTTTCCCATCGGTGAGCGGGAGTTGGGGAAGGCGGGGCCTGCTCGCCAATGGGTAAAATGACACACGGTGACATCGGGCTGAACTCCCAACTTCACCACACCCCATTTAAATTTTCGGGAAGGTGGGGGTGCAGCAAAATCAGCTGTGTGCCCACTGACCTATCAATGGCCAATTGAGACCATTGACAGAGTCATTGAAGTAATTAATGGCCGGGAGCCCTGGCAAGCATTTGAAAAAGCATGAAAACTCATCCATGGGCGGGGTGAGGTTTCATGTAGGTTTTAAAAAATTTAATTGAAGTGTTTTTAAAAGTTATGGACATGTCTCAGCTCATGTGACAGTGTCATATGAGAGGAGATGTCAGGGAATTTTTTTTTCTATTTTTAATATTTTTCAATGTGCAGCACTTTGCCTCAGGGAGGTGAGTGCGCTCTTGAGTTTAGGGATTCCCCACCCGCATAGGGAGTGCATAGCGCTTCTGTGCGGACATCACTCTGGGCGGGTCTTAATTGGCCCACCCATGTAAAATGGCGGCGCGCCCCCAATTGGGGGCAGCAATCAGAAGCATGCCTCCACATGCCCGCTCTTCAACTTCCCCCCAATGGGGGGAAAGTTCTCCCCATGGACTTGAAACATTAACTCTATTTTTCTCTCCACAGATGTTGTTAGGCCTGCTGAGTTTTTCTAGCATCTTCTGTTTTTGATTTGGATCATTAAAGTTCTTCCATTATAATTACTCTATATTGCTTGCACCTCTCTGTAATTTCCTTGTAAAATTGTATTGTATTGGTTAGGGACAGCATTGCAGTGCTGAAGGGAGAGGGTATCCCGCAGGAGTCATGGACAGAATACATTTGGCTAAAGCTAAGGAATAAAAAGGTGCAATTACATTGCCCAGTATTGTCTGTAGATCATCACCTAGTGGAAATGATCACAATGATGCTGACCTGCTTCACACTCCTCCTAGTCTCTTCACAATGATGCTGACCTGCTTCACATTCCTCTTGCTCTCTTCAGAATGATGCTGATCTGCTTCACACTCTTCCTGGTTTCTTCACAGTGATCCTGACCTGCTTCATGTTCCTCTGGTCTCTTCACAATAACACTAATCTGCTTCACGTTCCTCCTGGTCCCTTCACAGTGATCCTGATCTGCTTCACACTCCTCCATGCATGCTAACTGGTGTTCCCAACTCATTTACATGATTGTAGTTTGAGGCTGACTGGATTGCTGACTGCTGTCATCCTCTTTGCACTGCTGGCTGCCACTGCACTCAGTAGGGGTCCAAACAGAATTGTGCTAAGATCACATGGTGTAGCCAGCCTGCCCTTCTTAAAGCTAGTGCTGCCCCTCTTAAAGGAAAGTTACAGTGAATAATCTTGCTGGAATTTAAAAGAACGAAAATGGAACCAGGACAGGGAGAAGGGTTCAGGGTCATGGATGAGAGGCTGGAGCACTAATTGTGCTGGTTGGCAGTAAGAGAGATGCCATGGTTCCATGAGCACTGGGCCTACTTCCATTTAGAATATAATTGCAGATAGTTTTTTTTTAAATTGCTGCCTCATACTTCCTTTTGCCAGATTTTAGCATGTATCCCACTCTCATTGCTATCCCCTTTGAAGTTTTCTTTGATCTTCTGAAGAATGAATTATATTTCCTTTCTTTTATGAACTGTAAATTATGATAGCACTCCCCCATAGCATGATTGATAGTGCAGTAACTCATCATCATGTTTGATACTGACAAATAAACATCCAGCTAGATTGCCTTGTATGGAGTGTGCTCTTTCCCCAACAAGACACTTTCCAGAGATCTTAGATACATGTTGTCAGAGCTAGAGTTTTGCCAGCTAAAATATTTCAACTTACCAGATCTGCTTCTCATTGCTTGTCCAGCTAGGACTACCTTATTCATCAGGACATTGACTTGCAGGATTAGCTGGAGCTAAGTGGGACAAATTCCAACTTCCAGTAACAGATTTACCTCTCATTACTTGCTTCTCAGGCAACTATCAACTGTGATTGAAGCCCTCTCCAAGTTCACAGCAGGTATAAATAAATCCTTCTGAGCAGGATGGTTAGCAGCATAATTTAATGTAAAATGTGAGTGCACTGTCACCATCTATGCAATCACAGGATAGACACATCATATTTCACCGAACAGTGGTTTCATTAGTTTGAGGTTCAGGACTTCACCTGTAACTGCTTACCTCTTTACAACAGTTGGATACAAATATTAATTTTATGTTGGAACTTCACTGTAACATAATATAGTATTGACTGAAGTTTACTGGCAACAGTTATATCTGGTTCAAATATGTCTTTTTGTAAAGATAATGTAAAGATTTAATAATATTGGAAAATGGCACCTTAAGTTAATTGGCCCAACCTATTTAATTGCCGTCATTGATGTTTTCAGACCATTAGCATTCAGGGTTTACCACTTTGTTAAATGCATTTTGAAAATGCAACGTGGTGTTACAGTAGGGAGCAAGAGCTCAACTCTTTCCTCTTAATAATATACCAGTGCAAAAATGATCATTGTGTGCAAATATTCCCCAAAGTAACCAATGAAAGAATAAGTATACATACATCAGTCATCAAAAGTAATTTATGGTCAATGTATTTGCTGTTCCTTGACAATTTCAACCTGTCTGTGAGTCAATCTAGGGCCATAGAACAATAGAACTGTAGAAAGGTTACCGCCCATAAAGAGGTTATTCAGCCCATCATGTCTGCACCAGTTGAAAAACAATTAGATACCCATTCTAATCCAACCTTCTAGCACTCAAACTATAGCCTTGCAGGTTACAGCACTTCAGGTGTAGATCTGGGTATATTTTACATGAGTTGAGGGTTCCTGCTTCAACCACCAATCTGGGCAGGGAATTCCAGACACCTATCACCCTCTGGGTGAAAATGTTTTTATAAATATCCCAGCTAATCCTTCTTTTTTACTGTTATTCATTCACGGGATGTGGGCTCCACTGGCTGGCCAGTATTCGTTGCCCTCGAGAAGGTAGTGGTGAGCTGCCTTCTTGAACGGCTGCAGTCCATCTGGTGAGGTACACCCACAGTGCTGTTAGGAAGGGAGTTCCAGGATTTTGACCCAGTGACAGTAAAGGAATGGTAATATATTTCCAAGTCAGGATGGTGAGTGACTTGGAGGGGAAATTCCAGGTGGTGGTGTTCCCATGCATCTACTGCCCTTGTCCTTCTAGAAGGTAGCGGTCATAGGTTTGGAAGGTGTTGTCGAAGGAGCGTAGGTGAATTCCTGCAGTGCATCTTGTAGATGGTACACTCTGCTGTTACTTTGCGTCAATGGTGGAGGGAGTGAATGCTTGTGAATGTGGTACCAATCAAGTGGGCTGCTTTGTCCTGGATGGTGTCAAGCTTCTTGAGTGTTGTGGAAGCTGCACTCATTCAGGTAAGTGGGGAGTATTGCATCACAGTCCTGACTTGTGCTTTGTAGATGGTGGACAGACTTTGGGGAGTCAGGAAGTGAGTTATTCATTGCAGGATTCCTAGCCTCTGACCTGTTTTTATAGCCACAGTATTTACATGGCTAGTCCAATTCAGTTTCTGGCCAATGGTAACCCCCAGGACATTGGTAGTGGGGGAATTCAGTGATATTAATGCCATTGAACATCAAGGGGTGATGGTAGGATTCTCTCTTATTGGAGCTGGTCATTGCCTGACACTTGTGTGGCATGAATGTTACTTGCCACTTGTCAGCCCAAGCCTGGATATTGTCCAGGTTTTGCAACATTTTGACATGGACTGCTTCAGTACCTGAGGAGTCGCAAATGGTGCTGAATAATGTGCAATCATTAGCGAACATCCCCACTTCTGAGATTATGATGGAAGTAAGGTCATTGATAAACAGCCAAAGATGTTTGGGCCGAGGACACCACCATGAGGAACTCCTGCAGTGATATCTTGGAACTGAGCTGACTGACCTCCAACAACGACAACCATTTTCCTTTGTACTAGGTATGACTCCAATCATCTACCAATCACCTTAAATCTGTGCCCCCTGGTAACTAACCTCTTCACTCAGGGAAATAAGTCTTTCCTGTCTACTCTGTCTCAGCCCCTCATAATTTTGTTCACCTCAATCAAGTCACACCTCAGCCTCTTCGGTTCTGAGGAAAACAAACCCAGCCTACCCAATCTTTCCTCATAGTTGCAATTTTCCAGCCCTGGCAACATTCGTGTAAATCTCCTCTGTAATCTCTCCAGAGCAATTATAATCTTCCTGTACAATGGTGTCAGAACTGTATGCAAACCCCTGCTGTGGCCTAACCAGCATTTTATACAATTCCAGCATTACATCCCTACATTTGTATCCTACACCTCATCCAGTAAAGGAAAGCATCCCATATGCCTTCTTTGCCACCTTATCTACCTGTTCTGTCACCTTCATGGACCTGTGGCCATGCACTCCAAGGTCTCTCACTTCCTCAGCCCCTCTCAATATCCTCCCATTTATTGTGTATTCCCTTGTTTTGTTTGACCCCCAAGAATGCATTACCTCACACGTCTAGATTGAATTCCATTTGTCACTTTTCCACCCACTCAACCAAACCAATGATATAATTCTGGAGTCTACAGCTATCCTCTTCACTATCAACTACACAGCTGATTTTTGTGTCATCTGCAAATTTCCCAATCATGCCTCCCACATTTAAGTCCAAACCATTAATATATTTCACAAGCATCAAGGGACCCAAATGAGCCCATGTGGAACACCACTGGAAACCACTTTCCATTCACAAAAACATATTCCGATCATTGCCCTTTGTTTCCTGCCACTGAGCCAATTTTGGATCCAACTCACCACATTCCGCTGTATCCCATGGGCTTTTACTTTTCTGACCAGTCTGTTATGTGAGACTTTGTCAAAAGCCTTACTAAAACCCATGCAGACCACATCCGCTGCTCTACCTTCACCAATCTGTTACTTCCTCAAAAAATTCAATTAAGTTAGTAAGACACAACTTTCCCTTAACAAAACCATTCTGACTATCCCTGATTAATCCTTACATTTCTAAGTGGCAGTGTATCCTGGCTCTCAGAATTGATTCTAATAATTTGTCCACCATGGAAGTCAGACTAACCAGCCTATAATTATTTGGCCTATCCCTCGTACCCTTTTTAAACAATTGTACAACATTCGCAGACCTCCAATCCTCTAGCACCTTGCCTGTATCTAGTGAGAATTGAAAAATGAACCTCAGAGCATCCATTATTTCCTCCCTGGCTTCCTTGGACAGACTGAGATACATCCATCTGATCCTGGTGATTTATCCATCTGCAAAGATGTCAGTCCCTCCAGAATTTCTCTCATTATGCTTCTTGTATCTAATATATCACACTGCTCATTAACTAGAATGTCTGAATCATCCCTCTCTTTTGTGAAGACAGAAACAAAGTACTCATTAAGAACCCTGCCCACATTTTCTGCACCAACACATAAGTCACCTTTTGCATTCCTGATAGGACCTGCCCTTTCCTCCTGTTATCCTCTTTCTCTTAATGCACTGATAAAAAATCTTTGGGGTTTCCTTAATTCTACCTGCCAATTCTTTTTCATATCCTTTCTTTGCTTTCCTGAATTCATTGTTTACTTCACCCCAGCATTTTCTGTATTCCTCTAGGCTTTCTAACGTATTAATTTTTTTGTGACTGTCAGAAGTGTTCTTTTACTGCTTTACCTTATGCTGTAGGCTCCTGGATAACCAGGGGGGTTCTAGATTTGGCGGTACCACCCTTTTTCTTCATGGGGACATGTCTACACTGTGTCCGTAGAATCTCGCTTTTGAATGCCTCCCACTGGTCTTTCACTGATTTCCCATCAAGTGGCTGTAACCAGTCCACTTTCGCTAGATTATCTCTCAGCTTCATAAAATTTGTCTTTCCCCAAGTTAAAACTCTTCCTCCCATTCTATCTTTATCCTTTTCCATAATGATGCTAGATCTAACTTTATTATGGTCACTATCTCCAAAATGGTCACCCACTGCTACTTCATCCCCTTGCCCAGCTTTATTTCCTAAGATTAAGTCTAGAGTTGTGCTCCCTCTCATTGAGTTTGTTATGTGCTGGTTAAAAAAGTTCTCTTGAATGCAGTTCAAGAATTATGTACCCTCTGTGCCCCTCACACTGTTCCTATCCCAGTTGATGTTAGGGCAGTTGAAGTCCATAACTATTACTGCCCTATTGTTTTTGCACTCAGAAATTTGCTTACATATTTGCTCTTCAATTTCCATCTCACTATTTGGGGGTTTATAGTACACTCCAATTAGCATGCCTGCCCCTTTTTTTTATTTCTGAGCTCAACCCATATGATGATCTTTTAATGATTCATTTAGTATATCATCTCTCTTCACAGCTGTAATTGATCCTTTAACCAATAATGCTACACTCCCATCTTTTCTAGCCCTCTCTCTATCCTGTCTAAAAACTCCATATCCAGGGAAGTTGAGCTGCTATATTTCCCCCTCTTTAAGCAAAGTTTCTGTTATAGCAATGATATCATGCTGCCAAGTGCCTAGTTGTGCTCTCAGCTCATCGGTTTAGTTTGCTATATTCCTTGCATTTAAATATATATTTTTTAAACACTGCGAAATTCCTGTGCTGTACACATTTTATCCTTTGCTTCTTTTGACTTTGGAGTCACTTGCTAATTTTCTGTCTCCTGCTTCCTGGTCTGTATTTGTCATGTCTGAATTTGCCCCCAGGTTCCCATCCCCTTGATAATCTAGTTTAAACCCTCCCCAACAACACTCGCAAATCTTCCTGCAAGGACTTTTGTCTGTACTGTGCAGGTGTGGATCGTCTTGACTTGTACAGATCCCACCTTCCCCAGAACTGGTCCCAATGCCCCAGAAATCTGAAGCTTATCCTCCTATACCATCTCTGCAGCCATTCGTTCAGCTGATATTTTCTCCTATTTCTATACTCACTAGGATGTGGTCTTCGGGGTAATCTGGAGATTATACCTTTGAAGTACTGCTTGTTAATCTCTTTTTTAGCTCCCTAAACTCAGCCTGTAGGACCTCATCCCTTTTTCTACCTATATGATTGGTATTAATGTGGACCACAACCTCTGGCTGTTCACCATCCTCCAGAAGGATGCCCTGCAGTCACTCCGTGACACCCTTAACCCTGGTACCAGGGAGACAACACACCAGCCCAGAGTCACGTTTACTGCCTGTCTGATCCTCTGACTATTGAATCCTCTATCACTATCACTCTTCCACTCTTCTTCCTCCCCTCCTGTGCAGCTGAGTTACCCATGGTGCCATGGACTTGGCTGTGGCTCCACTCCCCCATAGAACCATCGCCCTCACCAGTATCCAAAGTGGAAAACCGATTTGCAAACAAGATCGACTCAGGAGCCTTCTATACTATATGCCTGGTTCTCTTACACTGTCTGACAGTCACCCGTTGCCTCTCTGCTTGCACGCTCCTAATCTGCTGTGTGACCACTTCCCTAAATGTGCTATCCACATAGTTCTCAGCCTCACAGATGCACAACAGTGACTTCAACCACCGCTACAGTTCTGAAACCCAGAGCTCAAGTTTCTGCAGCTGGTGACACTTCTTACAGATGTGTTTGGCTAAGACACATGGTACGTTCATGACTTCACACAGGATGTACATTCCACTGGGCTGAGCTGACCTGCCATACCTTAACTTTAAAAATAAATTGTTATAATTAGAATAAATAGAATAACTTACAAGTTACTCACAATCAGTTTCTTCTCCTGAAGAACTGAATTAAGAGCCAACTACTGGAGGCTGAAGAAAAAGGTAGAAAAAAATGAGCACCTCTGTCCCATCTTCACTGAACTCCCTCACTCACAAAACTCTCACCTTGCACTCTATGCACTCTCAGTGCACAACACAGCACCGCACAGACTGCTTTGATATTTGTCATGCATGTACCTATTTTTCCATAAAATTTCAAAATAGCTTTTCGACACTGACAAATATTCTGAAGGATATTCATTCATAATATTTTTATCTGTTTATTGTTTTCTATTGTAAAATGCAGTTTTCAATCAAGTATTACATGTATATTTGTGGAACATAATCACCAGACATCTGCTGAGCACTTAAGCCTATAGAATAAATTCTACAACTGAGACATTCTTACTCTAAATCAGTAATGGAAATGTATCTGAACTAAACTATTTCAATGAATATCTCTGTTGTGGATGACTTTAAACACTTGTGTAAATAATGATGCATACACATTTCATGTTGGAAATCAGCATGCACAGTGTGCATTAACCTGATTGATGATTTTACTCCATCTACATCACTTCATTAATTTACTTACTAACAGAAGATAATAGCATCATTGCTCATCTCACAACCATTTAATATAACAAATGTGCCAAATAAATCACTTTTGAAACATTTATTGAAAAGTAATAATAGCACATTGGTTGCATAAGGATCTCAAAAGAATACAAAGTTTTGAAAAGTCAGTGTTAAGGTTAAGACATAATAATAAGCCCTATATATGTGTGTATTTTAAAAACATATGCATAAGGAGTCTAAACACATCACACATTCTGTTTTCTCAATGAATCAGAGAAGCAATGATTTCTCAGTTTAATTCAACTGTCACTTTTCAGTCACAAAAACCAGTCTTTAACTCTGACTCTTCTGGTTTTCTGAATCACCCAAGTCCATACATTGAAGAAGAGGGTAGAAAAGTTGTCAGATCTAAACTGTGGAAAGGAAATTGGGAATCAAATTTGTAGACATTTTAGAAGGGAGTAGAGTAACAATTGTAGGATATCGTAGGATATTTAAATTATTGAAAATGAACTGTGCAATAAAAGTGTTCATGAAGAATATGGAAAAATGCTTCTGTAGTATGTGCAGGGGACTGTCGTCTCAGTTAATGTGTTGCATTAATGTGAAAGGAATCTGTACTTGACATAGTTTTTGGGAATGAATAGAGCTAGTAAGCAACCTAAAAGTGGAAGGGCATTTGGGAAACAGTGATCTTATTATTGTTAGGTTAAAAATAAAAAATAGAAAAAGAAAAAAAATCAATGACCATAGTACTTAACTGGATATATAGAAAATCATGGTTCCTTTGTCCAAATTACATGGAAGGAAATATTGTCAAATGGAATCTTAGATCATCAATGAGATGTATTTAAATAGGAGATGAAATAAGTGCAAATCAAACATAATCCAGCAAGCAATAAAATTTAATGAAGGCCGAGATTTCTGGGAGAACATGAAATTTGAAACAATAAAATAAATTTTTAGGGCAGAAAATAAAAATGAAAGTCAGAAAAAATATCAAAGATATAGAGGAACAGCATTTTGTATTAGTACCTTTAATGACAGAAGGCACTTCGCAGTGAAACAATCAGACAAAAATTGATAGGAAGCTCATAGAGGTGGGTTTCAAACAGGACCTTATCAGAAGAGAAAAAGGTGAAGAAGTAGCAGATTTAGGAAAGGCACTTCAGATGTGCGGCATAGGCAACAGAAAACACCATTGCCAATAAAGTGGTGAAGAGAGGCAGGGATATATAAGCAGCCTGTGTTGAAGAATAGGTCATTTGGTGAGGATTGTCACAATCTGCCATGTCTGAATTATGCTGGAATTGCAACAGATAGCATATCAATTTAGGTGACCTGACTGAAAGTATGGTTTAATCCCCTGCTCCTTTATATATTGACATTCTTAGTCTCATTACCACCTCAATAAAAATTCCTACAACTTCTACATTCTTATTTTTTTTTCTTGAACATCAGTTTCTCTTTCATGCCAAATACTGTTCATCCTTTTAACAGCTCTTAAGTCTGTATAAATCTGAAATCCATCTGCCTTGAATACTGCCCCATGTCTGAATAGGTTATTCTATCATCCCTCACACTCCCAGGCAGCATGTAAGTAAAGCTTGTCGTTTGATAGGCTATCCAATTCTTGCCTCTAGTCTCCCATCTCTCGTTCTGTCACATCATTTCTTGTCTCTATTTCATGAAAAGTACTTCTAACCTTCCTCTTGCTCTTTCTGAGCTCCAACTTCATCATTTCTACATCCCCACTGTGTTAAAGTTAAGGTTCATTACAAGGTGTCTCGTTCAAATGCTTCCTTTCCCAGAATCTTAACACTGTGGGATTCTTTACTTCCTCTAATCTATTCCTCCTCCCACAATCTTCAAGCGTTTAAAACCAAAGCTTGGCAATACTGAAATGCTACTTCATGATTTACATTATCTTCTCTGCTCTTTATCAATTTAAGTGGCATCTTGCATTTTGGTTTTTCAATTAAAAAAAAACCTCATCAAAATTCTAGAAAATATTTCAAATTTGAAAACCAAAACCTCATGATACTTAGAATACGTTTTTAATAGACTTACAAGGAATTCTTGTGCGAAAATCCATTAAAACCTCATTATAAGCGCTATGAAGTGTCATTGGACATATAATTTCAAATCAGTGGAACTCACCATGTGGGACAATTCTAAATTCTTTGCCATTTAACAAGATGGTGAGATGCATGTATTATATGGTTAAATTAATCTAGAACACGCTGAAACTAAAGATACATACATAACCTCTGATAAAATGTATGGATTATATGGAGTGTCCTCCATTTGTTTTAATCATCTGCATATCTGACAAGCATGGAAACTCATCACCATCTTTGACAGCTTCCAGGCCAAATTACGAAGAGATCCACATGCAAAATTGTTGCTTGCTTCAAATAGAGAGTATATAGTTTAATTGTAGGAACATGTTGCCATTTGCTTAAACTCAGATAACTCAGGCACAGGATGCTTAGAGGCAAGGCTTACATATCTCGAAGTGTGAAGGCACACATATTAGGCCTTAATCTCTTGAAATTGTACACTGGGAAATGTCCTGCTGATTGCCCAACAGAGTTTACTATATATATCATTCACTTTCAAGGTTGTCTGAAACTCCTTGGGAGGAATCCCAGCCTCAGTACCAGCTCATCTATTTGCCTAACTGGCTTTTTAGAGTACTGTAGATCTATCTGGCTTACATTTTGATAATTAAGTCTGTTACAGGGCATTGACTAGATTCCAAAATTCCATTACCAACTTGACCCTTAAAGGGATCATACTTGCCTCTTCCTGCTAGTAGTCAGTAGTTGACAATTAAATAAATACTTGTGTGAATTTAAGGCCACAGGATGAATAGAGGAGCTTTTGTTTGATAATCTCCTCTGTGATGCACCTTGGGATATTTTCCTACCTTAAAGATACTATATAAATGCAAGTTCCTATGTACTTGTGTTGTTGTTGTTGAAATCCTCTTAAACAGCATGGTGAGCAGGACAAATAACAGCAAAATTGTCACCATCCTTTTGACCATAACATCGACACAACTCACACCAAACCTCATTGACCAGATGTTGGATGAGTTTGGAGGTGAGGAACGTCAGTAGCAAATTGCTGCCTTTTAGCAATCCAATTAAGGTAGGCATTAAACCCTGAGTATGTATATTTATGTTTTTATAAGTAGCTGTCTTGCAAAAAATCTCCTCATTAACTATAGTGCAAACATTTATGTTTAGAATGGGTGATCTCTCCCTTTCTCTCTGCAATTTATGATATTCTAGTCATTTTAATGTTTAGATGTACAAGTCCAGCACTGCATAACTGTCTTACAGCTCACAAACGTCTCATCAAAATTCTTTAATGGCCCGTTTAGGCAAAGGAAATGCAACCTGTGAGGCTATTGTTCCTTTAGAATGTTGAGATTGGTGTCAGGCAGAGTCCATTCCCCTCCAAATATTTCTCCTCCTTGTCTTAGGCCCATCTCACAACTTGATCATGGATCTTGCTTATGGAGTTGAAGGAAACTGTTCTTTTGCATGCCTCAAAGCTCCAATCCACAGATGATTATTGTTTGTTCATATGCATAATGTGAACAAGCTTAACAGCATTGGAACATTGTTATCATTGAAGAAAGATGAAAAGATTCATAGATCTGTTTGTTCCACTGAACACAATGTCTAAGCTAAACCTGTGATCCACCAAAACCTCAAATCAATAATTGTGAAAAGCACCCCTCCTATCTATCAATTGATACCTTCAAAACTAGTAATAGTACGGGTCCATAATACTACGCTTTAAGCCACATATAGCATATCCAAATTGTTCAAACATTGTTAAAATTATCTCCTCCATAAATTGTACAAATATGAATCTTAAATTTATATTACATTTGACAAACTTCATTGTTTTAGGGATAATTGATCATTTCTTACTGTTGCTGTGACTGGTTGATATTCTGATACACCATGGGCCAGATTTTTAAAGCAGGGATGGGAAAGCAACACCCAGATAAATTCAGGGTCCTGACCCCACTCTTCAACACTGTCACTCTCACAATGCTATTATTAAATTTGTATGTCCTAACTGGGAAGGAGGCAAGCTTGGCACCCAATTAGCAAGCATCTTCAGAAAGGGGAACTGCTAGCCTGGCACTAGCAGCAAAGACAGGCAGTAGCCATGTTGGGGACTGGTGATGCCTTGTCAAAGAGAGCTGGCAGCTCCTCAGAGGGTCAATAATGTTGACAGGGCTGGAAGAGGTCATGAAAGAAAAATGATGGTCCAGCACTTGCAATAGCACAATTGGGGCCTGGAAGCAACAGGTAAAAACAAAGATAGATATAGTTTAATTGGTCCTGCAGCAAACCCAACATCTGTGCAGTACCATGCATCAGACTGTTTAAGTTCATCAAGATAAAGCTTAAAAATTAAAGTTTGAACCCAACCATCCCCCTAACAAGCTCCTTAAGGAGCTGAAGGGGCTGCACATTTCCTGTTCCTTTCCCTGGCCAGCCTTTTGATAATTGCAAATTTCCCAAGAGGCATCGGGATCCTGAGATGACCTCTGGGACCACAATTTGCAAATCTGGCCCACCACTAGGTTACAATTCCGTGGCCCCTTGAACATCTGGACCCATATATTTGTAAACCTGGTACTGTGTGAGGCTGCATCTCATAATGGAAATGATTTTCTTTGGTATGATAATGGCACAGATTTCTCCAGTCACCCTATAATTTATGTATGGGTCGACAATTTTTCACCGGCACAGTTTGAGTACAGTATTTCAACATGCTGTATAAGCCCAAAGGACTCTCACAGAATATGAGCAGCAAAGATTCTCATAATGCTTCTCTTGCTTGTGGTTTCTTTCCCAGACAGTATTGCTAGAACTTCAATGCTTGTAAACGCAAGCTCAAAAAACTCAGCCATCGCTTGTAGAACTACAGTCACTGAAGTTTACACTAACCCTTGGAGCATTATAGGTAGATTAATTTTTCCTGCTGCGTTTAGGCTGGCATGTTTCAGATGAGATATATATTGCCCAGGGATAATGCTCATGTATTTGAAGCACAAAAACGATATCAAAATATGTCAATCTTCATACACCCCAAGCATGGCTGGCAGAATAAATAACCTCAGTGTGGTTTTCGGCTAAGAAGTTGCCAAATCACTTAATCGTGGTTCTCACATAAAATACACAGCAGAACTTAAAAATAATTAGAAGTATTTAGGAAAATGCAAATGACAGAATAGGGGTAATGCTTAGAAATAAATCAAAGTTAAAAAAATAAATAGAGAATGAAATATAATAGGAAAAGATTTAGGCAGAGACAAAAACCAACATTAGAGTTTATGCTTTGGACACAAGCACCAAAATGGAAGTAAATTGTACGCAAAATTTTACCCATTATGAAAATGTTTTTGTTCTTGGGTTTATGCTCAAACCCATTTCCATACCATCAAATAGAAAATCAGCCATGAAGTAATGTAATCAGGCAGCAGTTTAAAATGCAACTTTTTTTCTAAAAGGTTTTATTTTAAATTTTTATTTCCTGCACTGGTTTAAGCATTAATGCAGGAAATCTTTATTTGGTCAATTGTTTCTGTATAACTAATGACTAGAGTCAAATTTTTGACACGTATTTTCCTGGGATAGTTGTTTTGGGTTGCAAGTTATTATACAGTCATAGAATGATGCAGCATAGAAAGAGGTCATTCCATCCATCATTCCTGTGACGGCTCTTTGAAACAGCTAACCAACTTTTTTTTCGATTCCCCTGCTCTTCTCCATAGCCTAGTAAATCCTTCCAATTACCCTTTGAAAGTTATTATTGAATTTGTTTCCACCATCCTTTCAGGTTGATATATTCCAGATCATAATAATTCATCGCATACTTTTCACCTCATATTATCTCTGGTCCCCTTGCCAATTACTTTAACCTGTATCCTTTGTTTTCTTCTCATGCACATTCAAGGGATTTGAGTGTCCCTAGCAAGACCAGAATTTATTGCCCATCCCCAATTGTGCTTGATAAGGAGGTGGTGAGCTGACTTCTTGTACCACTGCAATCCATGTGATGTAGATAAATTCATAGAGCTGCTGGGGAGGGAGTAGTAGTTTTCTGAGCCAGCAACAGTGAAAGAATGGCAATATATTCCCAAGTCATGTTGGTGTGTAGCTTGGAGAGGAACTTGCAGATGATGGCATTCCAGTTCATCTACTGCCCTTGTTCTTCCAGAAGGTAGAGGTCATAGCTTTCAAAGATGTTGTCAAAGGAGCCTTGGTGAGTTTCTGTAATGCATCTTATAGATGGTACACACTACTGCCATGGTGTGCTGATGGCGGAAGAAGTGAATATTAAAGGTGGTGAATGGGGTGAAGATCAAGTGGGCTGTTTTGTCCTGGATGGTGTCAAGCTTCTTGAGTGTTGTTGGCATTTCACTCACCCAGGCAAGTGGAGAGTATTCCATCACACTCCTGACTTGTGTCTTGTAGATGGTAGATAGGCTTTGGGGAGTTAGAAGAAGCGTTATTTGCCACAGAATTCCCAGCCTCTGACCTGTTCTTGTTGCTACTGTATCTATATAGTTAGTCTAGTTAAGTTTCTGTTAAATGGTAAACCCCAAGATGTTGATTCTGGGAGATTCAGCAATGGTAATGCCTTTGAACATCAAGAGGAGATGGTTAGATTCCTTCTTGTTGGAGATTACCTGGCACTTTTTATAGCATGATTGTTACTTGCCATTTATTAGTCCAAGCATGAATGCTGTCCAGGTCTTGTTAAATGCAGACACAGACTTCTTCAGTATCTAAGGAGTCATGAGTCAAACTGAACATTGTGCAATAGTCAGCGAACATACCCATTTCTGTCTTTATGATGGAAGGAAGGTCATTGATGAAGATGATTGAGCTGAGGACATTAGCCTGAGGAACTCCTGCAGTGATGTCCTGGGGATGAGATGATTGGTCTCCAGCAACCACAACCATCTTCATTTGTGATAGGTATGACTCCAACCAATGGCGAGTTTTCCTCCTGATCCTCATTGGCTTCAATTTTACTAGGGATCTTTGAGGCCATACTTGATCAAATGCTGCCTTGCTGTCAAGGGCAGTTCACTCTCACATCAATGCTGGAATTCAGCACTTTTTGTCCATGTTTGGATTAAGGCTGTAATGAGGTCTGGAGCTGAGTGGCTGTGGCAGAACCCAAATTGAGTATTGGTGAGCAGGTTATTGCTGTGTAAGAGCTGCTTGATAGCACTGTCAAAGACACCTTCAATCACTTTACTGAAGAGTGAGAATATATTGATGAGGATCAGATTTGGCTGCTTTTTATGGACATAACTGAGCTATTTTATACATTGTCCAGTGCCAGATGATAGTGCTACCAATCCTTCTGGCCTTAGGATTGCCAGTTTCACCATATTACTATATCAAAATCCTTCAAGAATTTTGTAGTATAAGTATGTTCAGCATTGTAAGGGTTAATGTGGGACTGGAGAACAGTATAACTCACAGTATGATGTAGAGAGACACATGACAGTAGATAGGAAACAGAGTTTTATGGAGAGACTCGAGTAGAAGTCAGCATGAAATTAGCTCCTATTCTGGGCTACACTTTGTACATATGTATATAGTTATGTGTTACCAATAAACACTACCATTCAACTTACAAGCCTCTGAACCACTTCGTGAGACCTATTGAACAAACCTTTATAACAATCCTGAGCAATTCTATCAAATCTTCAACCTTCTCTAGCTTCTCAATAAAACTGAAGTCTTTCATCCCTGGCACCATTCTAGTAAAGCTCCTTCACAAACTCACTCTGGCTTTGATCTCCTTCCTGAAGTTGATGCCCAGAATGGGCACAATACCCTAGCTGGGACACAACCAATGTATATAAAGTTTATAAAAATTTAGTATAAGGGTATTAAAAAGTTTTATTAAAATGTATTTTCTTTTGTAGTTCATGACAATATTTATAAAGCTAAGGATTCCATCTGTCCTTTTAAAGCCTTCTCAAATTGTCCTGCCACTTTCAAAGATATATATGTACCACCTTTGTCTCTTAGTTACTGCATACCCTTTCAATTTGTCCCTTTTAGTTCATAAAGCATTTCTTCATTCTTCCTACCATAATTAATTACATTCACACTTCTCAGTGTCGAATTTCAGCTGCAATGCGTCTGCCCATTTTTCCAACCTGTCCATGTCCTCCTGAAGTCTGTCACTGTCCTCCTCACTATTAACTACATTTCAGTTTCATGTCATCTGCAAATTTTGAAATCATGCCCAGATCATTACTATCTGTCATAAAGAGCAGTAGTCCCAATGCCAATGCCTGAAACACACCACTGCACATTTCTTCCAGTGTGATAAACAACCATTCATCACTACTTTCTGTTTTCTGTTCCTTAACCAATTTTGGATTCATTTAGCTGCTAGAGAGGCCACCAAACTTATTTACCACACTTCAGGCATTTGACCACGTACATTTAAGCACAACCCATCTTAGTCTGTCTCATGTTTCCCTTTGTCTGATAACTTCTATTTCTGATCTAATCTTTATTCTAATGCTCTTTGTCAGTGCCAGTCCTCTCTGCACCTTTTATCTCCTCTTTGATACTTCATCCTGTGCCCCTACATTTGCCAAATTAGTTTGAACCCTCCCCACAGAAACTTCCTGCAAGGTCAATGGACCCAGCCCTGTTAAGTTGCACCCCATACATCCTATACAGGTTCTTGCTGTTCCAGAATTGGTCCCATTGCCCCAGGAAGCTGAAGCCTTCCCTGCTGCACCATTTACCCAGCCATGCATTAAACTGTCTTATCATGCTGCTCCTATACTAGAAGGCCATGTGGTGCTTGGAGCCTCTCTGCCATTTTATTAGCTATAGCAACTCTTCACCTTTTTAATCCCTAATTCAACAAATATCCATTCATATTTGCACTTATCAAGCAGACATCTGCCTTTCTTTTAATGTCATTCTATAGTTATGAGTTTCAGAGGCAGTGCTATGAAATTATTATACATAAAAGGATTGTGGACCAGCATGATATGAATTTGGTGAATTTATGGGATTGTATATAGTTCCTGACTTTTTGATGTATTTATAACAACCAGCAGCTGATTAGTCTGGACAGGGCTCAGTATCTGAAGGGATTCATTTTTAAACATGATCAATGTGCTCACACAGCAAGTAAGTATGACAAAGCTTGTGACAAAAATGGCAAAGCTAATTAAGAGTCCAGCCATCAATGCACTTGAGTATAAAAATGCAGGAATGAGAGAAGACATAACAATTTGCTGCAGAATCTAGTCATTTCAAAGAACATATGTTCTGAGCTGTATAACATTGTTATTGACAAACTGGCTCTGCTTTTTCATCTGGTTTCTATGATGTTGAACATATGCCATAGAATAATGTTGGTGATCACCATTGCAATGTTACACCATTGTGTAACATATAGAACACCACTTAAAACAAAGGTGATCCCTTTCACTTGCAGTGATAAGATACTGAATAACAATACAGATACAGAAATCAGTATGTACTGAAATTTGTTTTTGAGTGAGATTCTTAATGCAATAAGCTGTGACATCAGCCACCAATAAACTACAACACTAAAGTTAATGCATTTTGAATCTTCAGTCTTTCATCTAAGGTCATTATAGTACATAGGAGAGGGAATTCTTCATTATCCTGCATGAAATCATCACTGGATGAGATTTCCATGCCTCAACCTCACCAAAGTTGACAATCCTTCACCATCTATTAATGTAAAACATAGTGGAGGTCAGTGTCCCATGACTTCCTTTCTTTCTGCCCCTGTTAGGCCTCTTCTCATGCCATAATGTAGAAGATGGTGGTAGACCCTTAAAAGAAGCTGTCATTGAAAGGAAACGGTCGTCTAGCTGCTCCCTCTCCCTCTAGTCTACTTCAGACACTTATTTGCTGAAGGCCTCCCTCTTGGTTGAAGCCATCTGTGGGGATCTTACTTGTGACCTTTGGGCATTTTAAGGTTGTTCATTGCCTCTGCTAAAGTTGAAGCATCATCCATAGAAAATTGTTGAAGGCCGAAGAGGTAGTTACATGTTCCACTCCATTGGAGCACCTTCCCTTAGAAAATAATCCCCCGTTTCCCATTCCCAAACCTCATTCCCCACCATGCAGCTAATCTCCACAAAGTAATCTTCATCCAGAGACTGATTAGAATGTAGAACTTATGTAATGGTTGAGGTGAATAACATTGGTGCATTTAAGGAAAAATCATTAAGTGCATGAGGGAGAAAATAATATGTTGACAGGGTGAAATGAGGTGGGGTTGATGCTATATATTATTGTGTTGTCTGTAATTATTGTAAGGAACTAATTAGTTAGGAACTAATTATTATGTATAAGTGTTCCAGGGGGCCACATTTCACAGCTGCAATAGAAAGTCACGTTATGTGTAACAGAACCAGTTCACACCAGCCCTTCCATTGTACAAGGCAGAATGGCAATTATTCTTTCCAAGCTTAAAGTGTAATTATTGCCAACATCAGAGATCCAAAAGTCAACTAAGACAAATAGCAGCCAGAGAAGGTTCTTGTGGAACAGGGACCTGCTGGGCTGAATGGCCTGCTTTGCTGCTAAAATTTCAATGTAATTCTATGTAAATTCCCAGAGAATAATTTGGGCTATTACTGCCCCTTGAATACTTGCAAATGCAACAAGCCCCAACCCACTTTACTTACCTTCAGATGGCTGGCATAGGTCCCAATCTGACAAGTTTCATCGAGAGACTTATTTGTACCCCCCGCAGCCTGCTGGGACAATGTAAATGAGGCCAGGGCCTGAAAATGACAGCTGCCTCTTTGTTTCAAGTGAGGGTGACAATCCAGTCCAAAAGTCAAAATCATTTTTCCCCAGTAAGCTTGCATATAACTATAAATATAAGAACTTGAATTGAGCTGCACTCGTTCATCTAAATTATTGATTAAAAAAGCAACTAAAATGTGCAATGCATTCATAGAAGACAAGTCCAAAGTAAATAGTAGTTTGTTTCTATATATCCTCTGAATAAATAATAAACATGCTTCATTTACTGTGACTTTAAAAATAAATTTCAAGACCAAATGATTAATATTGCGGTGCTCCTGTAATTTATTGGATTTACCATGTGAGTAATTACCTCGTGGCACACATAGAGATATTGCAATCTATTTAGTCCTTCAGGGGCCTATCTTTAATCTTTCCTAGTGCACAACCTGTCAAATATTAATCAGTTTCAGGTGCTCATAATTGAAATGTTCATATATTATAAACATATCTGGCTTGGTTTTCAGAAACTGGGATTCTAGCAGCAGTCGTAGTTATAAAGAAAAAAATCTTTCATATCATCACATTCTCAGGATGTTGCAAAGGATTTCACAACCAATTAATTCCTTTTGAAGTGTTGTTATGTGGCAATTTCCGCACAACAAGATGAACAGTTAATCTATTTCTAATCAGATTGATTGATGGTATTGGTTGCCTGGGTCATTGGGAAAGCCCTGTACCCTTTTGCAAATAGTGCCATGAGATCTGAATATTAAAATAGGCCCTCAGTTTAAAATGATACCTGCATCAATGTGGAGTTCTAATTTTTAAAGTTTTATTTATTCATTTGTGGGATGTTGGCAACAGTGGCTTAGCTAGCATTTATTGCCCATCCCTAATTACCCTTGAAGAGGTGGTGGCTGTGAGCTGTCTTCTTGGACAGCTGCAAACCTTGTGGGGTGCTGGTGCACCCACAGTTCTATTAAGAAGGGATTTACAGGATTTTAACCAAGTGACAATGAAGGAATGATGATATAGTTCCAAGTCAGGATGGCGTGTGGCTTGGGGGGAAATACAGGTGGTGGTGCTGGTCCCATGCATCTGCTGCCTTTGTCCTTCTAGGTGGTAGAAGTTATGGGTTTGGAAGGTGCAGTCAAAGAAATCTTGGTCACTTGCAGATGGTACACATTGCTGCCACTGTGTGTCACCGGTGGAGGGAGTGAATGTTGAAGGTGGTGGATGGGGTGCTAGTGAAATGCGTTGTTTCGTCTTGGATGGTGTTGAGATTCTCGAGTGTTGTTGGAGCTGCACTTATCCAGGCAAGGGAAGGCTATTCCATCACACTTCTGACTTGTGCTTTGTAGATGGTGGACAGGTTTTGGACAGTCACAGAATTCCAAGCCTCTGAATTATTCTTATAGACACAGTATTTATATGGTTGGTACAATTCAGTTCCTGGTCAATGGTAACCCCCAGGATGTTAATAGTGGGGGGTTTAGTGATGGTAATGCCATTGAATATCAAGTGGAGATAATTGGATTTTTTTTTATTGGAAATGGTCATTGCCTGTCATTTGTGTGGCACAAATGTTGCTTGCCACTTAACACAACAAACCTGAATGTTGTCCAGGTCTTGTTGCATATGTACGTGGACTGCTTCAGCATCTGCAGACTCATGAATATCATTTAACATTGTGCAGTTATCCATGAACATCCCCACTTCTGACCTTATGATGGCAGGAATGTTATGATGAAGCAGCTGAAGATGGTTGGGCCTAGGACACTATTCTTAGGAACTCCTGCAGCGATGTCCTGAGACTAAGATGATTGACTTCCAACAACCACAACCATACAGGGTAGACCGTTTAGTACTGAGGATGAGGAGAAGTTTCTTCACCCAGAAAGTGGTGAGCCTGTGGAACTCGTTACCACAGAAAGTAGTTGAGACCAAAACATTGTATATTTTCAAGGAGTTAGATATAGCTCTCGGGGTCAAAGGGAACAAAGGGTATGGGGAGAAAGTGGGAGCAGGCTATTGGATGATCAGCCATGATCATAATGAATGGCGGAGCAGGCTCGAAGAGCCGAATGGCCTACTCCTGCTCCTAGTTTCTATGTTTCTATGTTTAACCTCCTTCCTTTGTGCTAGGTATGACTCCAACCAATGGTGAGTTTTCCCCCTGATTCCCATGGACTCCAGTTTTGCTAGGGCACATTGATGCCATATTCAATCAAATGCTCCACTGGTGTCAACGGCATTCACTCTACCTCACCTCTGGAATTCAGCTCTTTTGTCCATGTTTGGACCAAGGCTGTAATGAAGTCAGAAGCTGAATGGCCCTGGCGGAACCCAAACTGAGTGTCAGTGAGCAGGTTATTGCTAAGTAATTGCCATTTGATAGTACTGTCGATGACCCCTTCCATCACTTTGCAGATGATCGGAAGTACATTAATGGGGTAGTAACTGACCGGGTTGAATTTGTCCTGTTTTTTTTGTGGACCGGACAGATCTTGGCAATTTTCCACATTGCCGCACATGTGCCAATATTGTAGCTGTACTAGAACACTGGCTAGGGGCACAGCTAGTTCTGGAGCACGAGTCCTCAGTACTATTGCTGGAATGTTGTCAGGGCCCCTAGCCTTTGCTGTAGCAGTTCCTTTAGCTGTCCTTGAGAGAGTCGAATGGGCTGAAGATTGGTATCTGTGATGCTGGGGACCTCAGGGGCAGGCTTAGATGGCTCATCCACTCAACAGTTCTGGCTGAATATAGTTGCAAATGCGTCAGCCATATCTTTTGCACTGCTGTGCTGGGCTCCTCCATTATTGAGAATGGCGATATTCATGAAGCCGCCTTCTCCAGTTAGTTGCTTGATTGTCCACCACCATTCACGACTGGATGTGTCTGGGCTGCAAAGCTTAGATCTTGTCCATTGGTTGTGAGATCGCTTAGCTCTGTCCATCACATGCTGCTTCCATTGTTTGGCAAATTGTTCTGCATTGCAGTTTCACCATTTTAAGTATGTCTGGTGCTGCTCCTGGTACATCCTCCTGTACTCTTCATTGAACCAGAGTCGATCCCCCCACTTGACGGTAATAGTAGAATGGAAGATATGCCAGGCCATGAGGTCATGGATTGTAGTTGTATACAATTCTGCTGCTGCTGATGGCCCACTGCACTTCATGGATGCCCAGTTTTGAGTTGCTAGATCAGTTCAAAATCTATCCCATTTAGCACGGGGGTAGTGCCACACAACACAATGGAGAGTATCCTCAGTGTGAAGACGGGACTTGATTTCCACAAGGACTGTGCAGTGGTCATTCCTACTGATACTGTCATGGATAGATGCAGATGTGACTGTTTGATTGGTGAGGATGAGGTCAAGTAATTTTTTTCCCTCTTGTTGCCTCCCTCACCACCTGCCACAGAGTCACTTTGGCAACTATGTCCTTTAGGATTGGCCAGCTTGGTCAGTAGTCATGCTGCCAAGCCACTTTTGGTGATGGACACTGAATTCCCCCACCCAGAATACATTCTGTGCCTTTGCTACCCTCAGCGATCCTTCCAATTGCTGTTCAACATGGAGGAGTACTGATTTATCACGAAGCATGCCTGCAGAAAAATGGTAGCAATTTTTACAGTCCACCTCACCTGAAGGGATGTGCAGGAGAAAATGGCAATGTACATGTAGTTAGAAAGGTCTTCTTCACAAGGGATGTCATGTTCTGTATGTTAGACTCTGCCTCTTCAGTTAGTGCTGCATGCCAATGTTCACTTTTGTGTATGACAATGTATGATGGAAGAATACATCTGTAACTCTTTCGAGTACAAACCTGTTTCCATCTGTTTCAGATGAAGTTACATAGTTTTATAGTTTGCCATTGTGAGATTTGAACTCTTAATCTTGGGGTTACAAACCCAGTACCATAACCACTTGGCTATTTCCTAAGTGATCAACTCCATAGTGGTTGATCCAATTGATTTCTCTTCTTAGTGCCTAGCGCAAAAGCTGATTGTTGCCATTCCCTTTTTTGAGTGAGAATGTCTTTATAATGTAATCCCTTGGCTGGAACTCTGGTTCCCGAAGCTCATTCTTTTTTGAGGCTTATCCTTACATGCTGTTATTAGCTGAGGTCCATATTCACCCTGCACTTAAACTCCTCCACCTGTCACATTGTACCATACGTCCTCCCAAGCTCTAGTCCTTCACTGTCTGTTCCTCCTCCAAAACATTGCCAGACTTGACACTAACCCATATTGCAGAGATCTTCAAAAGTCCTGTTTCTTTAGACAATGTATCCTCCTCACTGCTAGAATTCTGTTGGCTCCATCCAATGCTTCAGGGTGTTTCAAGTGGGAGAAACTAACAAAAGTTTGAAATTAAGTAAATCCTGACTAAATTTATGCAATGGTTTATTAATACTTGATAAGTGAAACACATGTATTAGATGAGTTTATCCCTAGGAATGAGTTTAGGAGCCTGAGCAAAAGCGCAAAAGTTCTCTGTTATTTTTAATGCTAAAAAAGACCATTCATTAAGCTCATACACTAGCTCTAATACTCCGATCACATTAAAATCCCTGTAGATAAGAAGATCACCTCTTTCTTATCGTTAAAAGAATAAACTGGGCTGTGGGGAAGCTGAGCTATTCAGTGAGTTTTATCAAGGCAGTCTTGCTTACTAGTATGCAATTTGAGACAAGCTATTGTTGAGGAACAGAAGTTACAGCAGGAAACAATGGCAGAAGAAGGTTTCGAAGACATAATCATGCAACAACTATTGATGTCAGTAGTAGAAAACCAAAAATGCACCCACTAAGGCACATAATTATGGGTTTTTACATCATATGTGCCACTGAACCTCTGAGAATGCAAGCATAACATCTGGTTCAGATATCTTTCCATTTGACCCAGTTTATGCACCCTCTATTTAACCTAAAACAAGATATAGCCTCTCTCTCTTTCTTCCTGCCTCTAGGAGGTTGCAGCTGTCTGAGCTGTATGCTTGTATCTAATTTTCTATAGTGTTTTGCAAAATTGCAGGTGTTAATAAAGCATGCTATTAGTATTAGAATTGCTAAGGAAGAAATGCAAGTGGGACTTATTAAAGCCATTATGTTCTCCAATTAGCATCTAAATTGATGATAATTAAAACTTTGTGGTCAGCATTACCACTGGGATTAGAAACCGCATGTAAATTTAATTGGTCATTATGTAATAACAAAAAAATTGAGTTGCTGGTCCACATTTGCTGTATAAGCACTATTGTAAATACAATAACCCAATTAAGCTTCAAGTAGCTTAAGATCATCAGTTAGTTTCAAAATTCTGGACATGCTTAACAGTGTAACATACCTTATCTATCACCAGAAAGCTACATGTACAGTATATAGCATCAGTTATGAATGGAGTTCATGGTGCATCACACATCAAAACAACTACTTGAATGTCAGTGCACATAAAAGTCTTATCAAGAAGAAAGAAAAAACTTCAGTAATGAAACATGAAGCAGAAGATAATGATAGCTCTGAAGGGCAATTCTAGAATTATTGCCAGAGTAGTGTACATAATCATAGTGAAAGATTTCTGCTTCAACCTCTTACCTGTTGTAATGCTGGTTTAACCAGCTGGTTATTGATGAAGTAGCAAATGTTTAAGTTTGATTGTATGAGTATGAGAAGAGACTGGCAGCTAGCATAAAAGGGAATCCAAAAGTCTTCTATAGGCATATAAATATTAAAAGGATGGTAAAAGGGAGAGTGAATCTGATAATGGTCCTAAAAGGGGATTTACACATGCCGGCAGGGGCATGGTTGAGGTGACAAAAAACAGAGTAATGGTGAATGGTTATTTTTTGGCTTGGAGGAAGGTTTATAGTGGGGTTCCTTAGCATTTGGTGTTGGGATCCCTGCTCTTTTTGATATATGTTAATGACCTAGACTTTGGTGACAGGGCACAATTTCAATATTCGTGGATGACGCAAAACTTGGAAATATTGCGAACCACGAGGAGGATAGTGTTAAACATCAAAAGGACATGAACATGTTGGTGAAATGGGCGAACAAGTGGAAGATGAAATTTAATGCAGAGAAGTGTGAAGTGATTCTTTTTGGTGGGGAGAATGGGGGAGGCAAAATGAAATAAGAGTAGAATTCTGAAGTAAGTGCAGGAGCAGACAGACCTGGGGGTATATGTGCACAAATCATTGAAGGTAGTAGGGCAGGTTGAGGGAGCACTTAATAAAGCATGTGGAATCCTGGGTTTTATAAAGAGCAGCGTAGAGTATAACATCAAGGAAGGTATGACAAACTTGTATAAAATACTGGTTTGGCCTCAAATGGAGTGTTGCGTCCAGCTCTGGGCACCACACTTCAAGAAGAATATGAAGGCATTAGACAGGGTGCAGGTAAGATTCATGAGAATGGTTTCGGGGATGAGGTGCTTCCCATCAGGTACAGAGATAGATTGGAAAAGCTGGGGCTGTTCTCCCTGGAGAAAAGAAGGTTGAGGGGAGATTTGTTAGAGGTATTCAAAATCATGAGGGGTCTGGACAGAGCGGATAGGGCAACACTGTTCCCATTGATGGAAGGATCAGGAAGCAGAGAACCTCTATTTAAGGTGATTGGCTAAAGAAGCAATGGCAACATGAGGAAAGACTTCTTTAAGCAGCGAGTGGTTAGGATCTGGCACTGCCTGAGAATGTGGTAGAAACAGATTCTTTCACAGCTTTCAAAAGTGAATTGGATCATCATCTGAAGAGGAAATATTTGCAGAGCTACAGGGAAAAGGCAGGTGAGTGACAGTAGGTGAACTGCTGTTGCTGAGAGCTGACACAGACACAACAGACCAAATGTCTTCCCTCTGTTCTATAATAATTCATTGATTCGAAAAATGAAAGATTTGCATTTCTATAGCACTTTCCAAGATTAAAAGTTGTCTCAAAATGCTTTACTGTCAATGAAGCACTTTTTGAAGTGCTATTACTGTCATAATGTAGGAAACACAGCAGCCAATTTTCACACAGCAAACTCCCACAAACAGCAGTGTGATAATGACCAGATAATCTGTTTTTCTTGTGATGTTGATTGCGGGATAAATATTGGGCAGGTCACTGAGGATAACTCTCCTGTTCTTCTTTGAAATAGTGCCTTGAGACTTTTTATATCTACCTTCTGACTCAGAGGTGTAGTGCGCTACCAACTGAGCCATGGCTGACACATTGATTTGTTACAAGTCATTTCTCCACTTTACAAAACAAATAGTCACTTCTCCACTTTACAAAACAATCAATCATTTGGTGATACAGAATCTGAGTATTGCTGAAAAAAAGAAAGGGTATCTAAACTTTTCATCTTGCACTCATCATGTGCTGCATTCTCTATTGCAATACTTCCACCAATCAGAGTCCACTTGCCAACCGTTCAGCATTCTCTTCTCATGCAGTATAAAATGTTGTTCCTCTGTTACTGTTGATAATTTCTTGAGTGTAAGACAAAAAGTTTAGGTAGCATGTCCCTTATTTCAGCAATTACAAAATAATCTTTTGGGGCAAAACAAAAATGTTAAAGGTTATCAATGGGATATTAGACCTAGAAATTGATTATTACTCATTTTCAAGGACATTAGACTGGCGCACAAATGCACCCTGACCAAGAGGCACGTGGGCTGCATTTATATTATTTGGTCAAGTTGCCATCACCTGACGCAACTCCACATGCAGCTCATCTACTTTACACAGTTGAATATTGGGCCACTTGCCTCTCTGGCAGCAAGCCCTAAATCAAGTCCCAGGTTTTGGTGGGGTGATGGGTGTGGGACGTAATAACAGTAGGATCAGTGGGGTAGAGGGGTGATGGACTGTGGTCTTGGGAGTAATTATTTGAGCACTCATACACCACATAGCTTTTTGATTTATTTTATAAAATTTACCTTTTGATGACAGCCACTATTTAGGCTGCTGTGACCCCTGAAAAATCCAAACTTAAAGTTGGCTGCTCCAATGATCGCCATCCGATATGTCTGTTGGGTTTTAAAACTGGTGTTTGACCTCTCTTTCACAAAGGTAGGGGGAATACTGCCTGTTTTAGGCAGACACCAAGAATGCATGATAAATGGCCTGACCCAATCTGGATTGGATACCTCTCTAGGAGTGATAGAGACTGATCCTAAAAATTTACCCCTGTTGCATCCATTTTAAGTCTGTGCAACTTGTGCAGTGCCATTTGATTTCTTCCATTATTAAGTAAAAAGTTATAAAGACATCATCCATAATGAACATTATTGTTTCATCAGTCATATAAAAGAGCAGAGAATATAAATATTTTAAACTTTGATCTTTACCTGCTTGTTAGTATTAGATTAGCAGCTCCAGATGCACAGGTCCAATAAATTGTAGGCGTGATTCTGTTTACACAGTAAGGGCTTGAGCAATGCCAGATTAGCAGGACAAAGGATCAAATACAAACATATTTTAAAACCACCACTCTAACTTTAAAATTGTACAGCATAAAGGTTTATCAATGTCACTGTTATTTTAATAAATTTTATGTTAGGATTGTTCTCATCTTTCATTAGCTTACACTAACCTTAAAAGGGTGGAGGTTCAAAGAGATTTGGGGTTCTAGTGCACAGATCATTAAAGTGTCATGAACAGGTACAAAAAGTAATCAAAGAGGCTAATGAAATGCTGTCGAGGGAGCTATGATACAAGGGGGAGAATTTATGCTTCAGTTATACAAAGCTCTGGTCAGAGCTGGATCACTGGGAGCAGTCCTGGGCACCAAACCTTATGAAGGATATCCTGGCCTTGGCAAAAGTGCAGCATAAATTAACTAGAGTTATACTTGGTCTCCAAGAGTTATGTTACGAAGAGATTTTGCACAACTGGTGTCGTACTCCCTGCAGATTAGTGGGTTAGAAGGTGATTTTATGAATGTTTTCATCATATTAAAGGGAACAGGTAGGGTAGATTGTGAGAAACTATTTTTGCTGGTTGGGGAATCTTGGGCTAGGGAGCATAGTCTAAAAATTAGAACCAGACCTTCCAGGAGTGAAATTAGGAAACATTTCTGCACGCAAAGTGTGGTAGAAGTTCAGAACTCTCTTCTGCAATGGCAACTCATGCTAGATGAATTGTTAAATTTAAAACTGAAATTGATAGATTTTTATTAACTAAAGGTATTAAGGGATATGAGGAAAAGGCAGATATATGGAATTAGATCACGGGTCAGACACCATCTCATTGGATGACAGAGGAGACTCAAGTGGCTAAGTGGCCTCCTTCCGTTCCTATGTAATGTTGAAAAGTTAATGTTTTCCATCTGTAGTAACTATAAGTCACCAAGAGGTGGCTCCGCAGAAACCAGTTTCAAATTATACAAGAAAGGAATCCTGTTCCATCATTTTCCTGATCATTTAAAATTACAAGATAAATATGAATGAGGAACAACATTCAGTTCACGTTGGTTTAACTGCCTAGAAATACCTAAGCCCCAATTTTATCTCAAGACAAATGGTGAGAGTGGGGCCGAAGGAGCAATCATCAAGTTCATCCCACTCATCGATATGAGGCAAGGGCCATTTTAACTTGTGCACCTTATTTAAATAGATCAGACCTGAGTCGTGCCCAAACCCAGATTCAGTGATGCCAGGCTTGGTGGGCAGGATTCAGGTGAGCACAGCAGAAGGCCACAATCAAGGACCCTCAGGGTTGATTCTTGGACGTGTAAAGAAAAGGGATTGTGGGAAGTGGGGCTGGGGAATGGTGGTGGGGCGGGTCCCAGGCGATTGTAGGAAGTCCAAGGCAGGGGAGGCCAAGGACTCACTGTGGCACCGGGAGAAGCACTTCTGCCCTATTTGGCCGCTTAAGGAAACTTTTAACATAGAAAATAATTTGACCTTTTCAGTTTTCTTCTGATGATCTATCATGCTGGCATTCCCAAACTCACTACCACTGCTTAAAGTACCACCGGGATCTAATTTATCGCATCAGACCCTGACTTTTGTGAGACCATTTCCTGCCAAAGTGCTTCTGTTAACATGCTGTGGTTAGCATGTGTGGCACTGCTCTGGTGAGTGACATGCTTTCGATATTTTAAAACTCCGCATGCCCCACTCTCATCAAACATGAGCATGACTATCAGATCTTAAGCTTCTCTGTTCTAGTTAATGAGCCTTAGTTTCCCTAATCTCTCTTCATAAGTAAAGTCTTTCATCCCAGTATTTAATTAATCTCATTAAATCTCTTGCACGCTCTCTCCATGGCCTTCATGAAGTACTGAGCTCGAAAGGAGATACAGTATTGTAATTGCAGCCTACTGATGATTTATATTTTAACTAGTTCATCCTCAGTCTCAATTTCATCAGCATCTCTTAAGGTTAAAAATCTAATACTTCCTCACATTTCACTAAATTAAATTAATCCCTGGGATGGAGGGATTGTCTTATAAGGAATGATTAAATAGACTGGGCCTTTATCCTCTGGGGTTTAGAAGAATGAGAGGTGATCTCATTCAAGCATATACAATCCTTGCAGGGCTTGACGGGGTAGATGCAGGAAGGATGCTTCTCCTGGCAGGGGTCTCTAGAGCCAGAGGACAAAGTCTCAGAATAAGAGGCAGGCTATTTAGGACTGAGATGGGGAGGAATTTCTTCAATCTTTGGAATTTGCTGCCCCACAGAGCATTAGAACCTCAGTCATTAATTATGTTCAAAACTGAGATCGATAGATTTCTATATATTAAAAATCTCAAGGAATATGGGGATGGTGCAGGTAAGTGGTGTTGAAGTAGATCATCCATGATCTCATTGAGTGATGGAGTGGGCTCAAAGGGCTGAATGGCCTACTCCTGCTCCTATTTATTATGTTCTTATGTTCTGTCTAGTCACATTTTTATCATATTATTGTGCCAGATTTTCCAGTAGAAATTCCTTGGTCCACAATTAAGCAGCCTCAATAAACTTGTCACACTGGTATTATGCCATCCCACCACTCCAGTGCCTCAGTTTTGATTCTCCTCACTTCTCACCTATACTGAAGAGAAATTTTTATGTTCCAAACAAATATATTTCTCTGTTCTCTGAATTGCCATAAGCTTTTTTGCTTCACTATAAATAATCACATAAAATCAAAGTAAAAATAGAATGCATGATTTTAAAATGAGGACTGAATTACGTTTGTGCACCCAGATGCAGTTATTTCCTGCCCTCTGTCTTCACTTCACCCGAAGATTACGCTTGTTATTGAAGTACAAAAAAATATGTTTTTAACAGTAAATGAAAAAAAAAGTAGCAGAGTGGTGGGTAGGTTAAAATGTTGTCTTTTTATCTCTGGAAATAATTAGGTTTGAATAATATGTAAATGGAAGAAAATTTTTATTTTCAGATATAAAATTTCCAATTTAAAATTAATTCATAACGGACATGAGTCTAGCACACCAAACAGTTTGGTACAAACTGGCACTGATTTTGCAACCTTACTCAGAGAGGCCACAATGGCCATGATGTGAAAAATGAGAAAAATTCACAATAGTAAATTGGGATGCTTTTTGATGTTGGTATTTCATTATATATCTGGCCCATGAACTATGCTCAGAAAATATATTGCTAAGACTGGATGTAAAGGTATGATGTTTCTTGCTGTAGATCTAGTAAAATGTGTTTTTATTGCGCAGTTATCTTGATTCTACATCACAGCTGTCAAACATAAAACAACTTCAAGGTCAGAATAAACTGTTCTTGTAATTCAGTGTTGATAAAAGTTTCAACTCAATAGCAATTGATCTCCCTCCTCAAAACAAAACTATACTTTTATATCTAAAATAAACTATCAATTTGAACGTGACTATTGCTGAATAAAGAGACATGCTCATGCTGTCAAAGCTTTTCATCTTGCACTCAAGATGCAAGAATGCCAATTTTCAAAGGGAGCAACAATTTATACTACATGAGTAAAGGGTGATGAGTGGTTGGCAAGTCGGCTCTCATTGGTCAAGACAATGCCATGGAGAATGCACCAGAGAGCTATTGTCTCCTATGCTTTTGCTTAATTCAAAAAGGCACAATATGTAGCTTCTAGCAAGTGTAATTGATCTACATTGTGAGTCTGACAGATAATCTTAAATTGGCTGTTAGTGTAATTCTTAGCACACTTGGGATTGTTCAGCAAGTGCTGCCTAATTGGGAATCACGTAACATTAGACTTTCGGCGGAATTTTCTGTGCCCACTGGCGCGGGCGTGCTTGGCAGTAAGAGTGGACAACATGGCGAGAAGGCCAGAAATTGGTTTCACAATGTCGTGAAATCAGTTTGTGATCGTCCGCTCAGCCCATCAATGGCAGGCCCTGTTTCCTGCCATCAGATGTCAGGAGCCTCATCGTAATATATCTGCATATCATTATAAGGCTAGCTTTGCGGAATCATCCCTCCGAACACCCCCCATACCAGCCAGATTGTCTACCCAGGTCAGCGTAATTGCACGCCAATGTGTTTCACAACAGCATTAATAAGGCGTGCACTTGGTGGGCTGTACTTTGAGGGGGTCTCGGAGGTGAGTGTACAGTAAAGTTACGCAGCACTCATACGGGTGCTGGTTGGATTTCAAGGTTAATGCACGTTGGGTGGGGGTTGTGGTGCAAGGGCTGCCCTGGTTGTGCACAAGCACGTGAGGGATGGGGGGGAGGGAAACAACCATACATTAGGGAAACTTTGTATAAAGTGACCATTCCTCTGCAGCTAAGACAGTTCAAATCAGCCAGATTGATATGCGTGGAGTCAGACCTCTTGTTTATCTGCCCGCTCAAGCAATGCAGCGGCATGAAGGTACAACCAAGTGCTCCAGAGCTTTTCACTCCTCAGGCACACTCTGCAAATTAATGAGCATTTTAGGGGACTGCACAACAGTTAGACAACTGGGCATGTTGTACAATCTCCTTGCTAAAGCTCATCATGGAGCGGTCACTGTGGAGGCGCTCATAACCCCTTGCAATATCATCATCCCGGTTTGGACCTGTCTCCCATGGTTCAAGCTAACAGGGCAGCCTTGCTGCACGGGTTAGGAAAATGTCTGCACCTGAGCTGAGGGTACAGCATGTAGTCCAATGGGCAAAGCTGTCAGCAATCAGTCAGGTGGAGTGGGGCGGAGGTGGGGTTTTGGGCAGCCATGCAGCGCACTAAACATTGGCCATCCAAGTGGTGGCCAGAACTCTCCGGAATACATCATGGGGCCTTCAGACTTAACCAAGAGAGGTTCTTAGGACACCCATGCTATCCCACACATCTGTCTCTTTCATCCTGCAGGTGGAGTAACCAGGAGCATGGAGACTGGTGACCTAGCTGTATGTCTTGTGGCATATAGAGAGCAGAGATAATGGAGAAGTGAGCCACAGAGGTGCCTGGCAGAGCTGAGGGAGGAGCAGCATCCTCAGGAACAAGGGGCGGCTGGATCTCCTGTTCATGCTGCTGAAGAGCCACAGCGAGCTTTCGCTGCTTAGTGCCTAGCTAGACCCACTCTATAGACACCGCCTTTCATTCCTGCAGATGACTGGGAACCAGTGTCACCAAAGACTGCACTTGTCTAGGGAACTGGTGGGTCACATCTGCCACCTGCTGCAGGATTTGGCGCCATGGTGACATGGAGGGCATTCACTGCCAGTGGCCATGAATGCATCCGCCGCGCTCAATTTTTACGCTAGTGGCTTCTTTCAGGGCTCCACAGGTGACCTCTGTGGGATCTCGCAAGCCTCCACCCACAAATGCGTCACGGATGTCATCTTCATGAGGGCACACAACTTTGTACATTTCGCCCAGGACCAGGAGAGCCAGGGTGCAAGAGAGATTGGCTTTCCCACCGGTGCAGGGTGTGGTCGACTACACTCAACTGGAGCTCAGATCTCCATTGCAACAAGTGGTCACCTATGTCAATCGCATGGGCTTCTATTTGCTGAATATGCAGCTGGTGTGTGACCACCAGAAATGCATCCTGCAGGTCTGAGCAGGGTTTCCAGGGAATGTCCATGACTTCTACATTCTCAGTCGGTCATAGATCCCTAATGTCTTCCAGGGTCCACAGCACTGCAGGGATGGCTCCTCAGGGACAGGGGCTACCCGCAGAGGCTGTGACTGATGACACCTGTGTGGTGGCCTCAGGCTGCAGCAGAGCGAAGGTATAACAAGGCTTATGCTGCAACTCGCAACTTGGTGGAGCAGACTATTGGGATGATGAAAATGAGGTTCCAGTGCCTGGGCCGGTCTGGTGGAGCCCTGCAATACAGTCCACAGAGGGTGTTACACATCATCGTCGTCTGCTGCGCCCTTTACAACTTGGTGCAGCAACGGGGAGAGGAGCTGGATGAGGAGGAGATGGACAAGCTGGAGGTTTCCTCCAGTGAGGAGGACGTCGATGGGGATGAGGGTGAGGAAGTTCTCAAAAGGCTACGATGACGCCGATGAGGCCCTCGTACTGGCCAGACAAGGCAGGCACACTTGGGAGGCCCTCATAGCTGCTAGATTTGTGAAGGATGTTGACAACATGCAATGAGGAGACTCCATAGATCCTCACATTGCATCTGTGAACATTTGACTCCAGTCTGGTTTATGGCAGTGCACATACCCTCTGAGATAATGCCCCTGTGTTGGAGATGCAGCAGTGCCCCTAATAGTCGCTCGATTGTAGGAGCATGATATCGACATGCAGTGAGGGCACTCCACAGATCTTCACATAGTCTCTGAGAATGTCTGACTCCTGTCTGGCCGAGGGTAGCTTGCTTGCGCTTGCAATCAGAGTCATATCGTAGAGACGCAGCCATGAAACTTTAAAAGCATCTGATCCTTTGTCAGCCTTCAGAACCTGATCCCTTCAGGAGTACAGCAACACTGGTCACAGATGCTGAAGAGATGGGGGCCAGCCCTACCTTAAAGCTGCCAAGAGCACACAGAGAAAACGACGGAACTCTGTGGTGTCGGTCCATGACATTCTGGCAGAAATGACAAGCACCGTCAAGGTGCAGGCATCGGTAATGTATCCAGGCAGTGTGAGGCCAGACCGTCACGTTAGTCTGAATGCTGCACAAAGCACAGGGAAGAGGCCCTGGACTGAGAAACTTGCCTTTATCTTGTGCTGAAAGGTTTCACATCTGAGTGACATGAATACTGCTCGTCAGAACAAGGAGCCATAGGCAGGAAGACATTCTTGGGGGTTTATTTACAATAGCGAACATCATGTACAAGTGACTAACACATGTGCCCAGGCTGTGCAACCACACCTTCTTAACCCCCTCCAAAATGGTGTACCCTGGCGATGTATTTCTTCCTCCAGGTGCATGGCCTGAAATATGACATGCAGCTCTTGTTTGTAGACTGGAGAGGCCTTTGTGGCTCCACGTAGGCATTGCCCGTCTTTTACCAAGACCTGATCTAAGTCTGGAACATGGTCGCCTCATGAAGCACCTCTCCGCCATCAGGAATAGCGGCTATCGTCAGAGAGCCATTGCTCAAGAATCCGCACCTCCGTCCTTTTCAGTGGCTGGCAGAGAGGAGGGCTGTGGCTGCCAGGGTGACCAGGATCAGTTACACGCTGGGTGGCGGAGGAGCGGACTGGATGATTCGCCAGAAGTTGGTGCAACGGTGGATGTCCGGCTCATGGCTAATGCCACCCAAGACCTTAGGATGGTTGTGCTCAGCCCCAACATTATACCGGGAATTGAGGTGGCACCGGTGCGTGGTGGTCTTCCGTCTGAGCGTACCCTTGTTTGGACAGAATTCCAAGCCCCGAACCCTCTCTCAGGAGCTGGTGCCCCACAACCTAAGTCACCTCGTGGAAATGCTCTCCGTGCCCTTTAGCACTGCGCGGAGGGGTTTCCTGTATGGGCTGCTGCTGCACACCCTTCACTTCCTTGCCCTCGCCCGCCGCCCGGACATGCCCTCGCATGCCTTGTTGCTGTCCAGTAGCAGAGATCCCCAGTGGGGAGCCCTCTATGTGGCTGTCCTCCCACTTTCCATCAGGGACCTAGGGTGAAGGGTGTTGCACGCAGCAGTCCCATATAACTGTAGGTTGTATCCATTCACGGACTCCTAAGATGCCTGCGTCTTTTTCGGCCTTGTGGAGCCCGTGGACCACGTTTATATAGTGTCTTAGGCTGCACTCCCTTTTCAGTTATTTGAAAAACCTTTTACTGTTGTTTTGTTTGCTCTTCAGTCCCATGCTACTGATTTACATGTACCCGGTGCAGATGGGAGCCGGGAAGGAAGAGGACTTTATGAACCTGCTCCGGGGCCTGGCCAAGTTGGCCATTAACAGGTGCAGGCAGCGGTCGATCAAGGGGGCTGTTCAGCCTGATTGTCTAGCGCACTTCTGTGACTATGTTTATGGCCTGGTGTCCCTGGAGGAGGAGCACACGGTGTCTGCTGGTACCATTGAGGCCTTCTGTGCTCGGTGGGTGCCATAGGGACTAGAGTTCTTTATAGATCCTTTTGACCACACTTTGATTTAAAGTTGGTAAGTTTCCTTTGAATTTTGTCTTTGTTTTTGTAGTTTCCCTTGAAGGGGCTGCTTTTTAATTTGTCCCCAATTTTGCTAATTTAGTTTATTTGGTTCACTCAAAAGAGTTACATCTTCTTAATCTTCCTAACCCTGCCACAGTGTTTTGGTGGTCCCCAAACATCCACAGCAGAGGTGGAGGCAGCCTGCTGATTGCTACACCCTGTCTGTGATGACCTTGGAGGGCTGAGATCTGGAGGCCTGCTTTTGGGGTCCTGCTGTTTGGCAGTGGTACCCTCCTCAGCCTGTGGAGCTAGAGCTGTTAAAGTCACAGGAAGAGGGGATTCGGATGGGCCGGACATTCCCAGAGTCACATGGGTGGATGGCCCCGGGGTGTGCACCTGCTGATCCTCCTCCCTATGGGTGTGCAAGGGCCCCAGACTGACTCCTTGAGGATAAAGGGAAGCTGGAGCAAGACTGAGCTGCCCCCCAGCCCTCTTGTTTACACACTGGTGGAGGAAAACTATGGCGTCAGCAATGGAGTTCAGTCCATGGAACAGTGAAGGAACAACACCCTGGATCAAGGCCTCCATGGCAGCTGCCATCCTACCAGTGTTGACCTCGGTGTGTTGGCATGCTGGCACTATCACCTCTGCCCAAAGGACTACTCTATTGTGCCTTGCAATCTGAGGAGTGCAGCAGACATCACTTACTGATGTTCCAGGGCTTGCCTTTGCAGCTCCAGCAACTGAGGTATGACAGAGTCCCGAGACACATCATCTGACTTGAACTCAGCAAATTTCTGGCCTCCAGCAGTCCTCCAAGTGCTGGGGACCTGGGAAATACCTGCTGCTGCCTGTTGTGGATCAGAAAGTGCAATGTGCTCACCAGATTGTGATCCCGAGGCTATTCTAAAGCTGGATGCCACCAAGGTGTGTGTCTCTGCACTGGTGGAGGGTTTGGGTGAGCGCTGTGACAGGACTTCAATGAAGGTTCCTTCACTTTGGGAGTTTCCTCAGGGCTTGAGTCGTGGACCTGGGTCATGGACTCTGATGGCTGTTTGTCAGATGTGCCTGCGAAAGCAAGGAGAGATAAGTTCATGGCAGTGGCCTGTGAAAGAGGACACATCACACATGACATGGATGTCTGATGGATGTTGCACTGCTGGATTCTCACTTGGTTGGGCATCGCCGACCTCACCACCAGCGCAGGAACGGTGCAGATCATTGCCTGCCAGTTGGATGGCTCTGTTTTCAAAGTCCATGAGGACCATGATTTCAGCCATTCCTCCATTAGTCTGCAACCTCTCTCTTTTGTTGTGTGCCAGCTTTTCCTGCACAAATAGAGATGGACAGAGTTTAATCAGGATGCCTGCCAGGCCAGATGATAAGTATACCTGTCATGTGTGGGTGGTGAGTGGTCCCATGGATGGGATGAGGACAATGAAGGTATGTGTGAGAGAGTGAATGGTGATGTCCCTTGAACTGGCAGTGAGCAAGGTCCCTGTGGATGGGTGATGTGTTTGAGAGTACGTGAGTTGAGAGTGATAAAAGTGACTTACCCTGGTGGAAGGGAGGAGTTCATTCATCCTCTTTCTGCGCTGGGTGGCTGTCCCCTTTTGCAGGGCATTGGCGCTGACCACTATTGCCACCACCCCCCAAGCCAGATTGGTGATGCTGCTGCCCCTCCTGCGAACCAGAATGGTGGTGGAGGATATACCAGCGGATCTCCACGGTGTCCAAAAGGTGCACGAGGGATTCATCACTAAACTGGGGTGGGGGTGGGGGGGCGGCTGCAGTCTTTTTGCCTTTCAGGGCCAACCTGCCTTCCATGTGGCAGTCCTGGGTTGGAAGCACTGAGAGGTCTACGCATGGCTGCACTTTAAATATGGTGCCAGGCATGATGAAGCGATGAGGTGATGGCGTGGTGGGCGAATGAAAGCCAGCCCACTATCAAAATGGCGTGTTTCCCAGGAATGCATAATTAATGTGGCATGTTAGGGGTGATACAGCATAAGAAGCCATCATGCGGCTGACGGTTTAAACTTGCTTTTCCCTGCACGCCACTGCACTTAGTGCAAATCTGGGACGATTCTGCCCATTATACTCCGTGTTTTGCTAGCACAAGCTGATTGATTAAGATGAGTACTCTGCCTACAGTGAACAGCTGAAGGGAGATGCTGATTGCTACAATTCATCAGCCATTGAGACATAAGGCCTACATGCCTGGCATTGCACTGGTATTGAAATTCGTATACCACATTGCTCATTTGTGTGGTAATTTTTTTCGGCTTGACGGCAGAATCCTTTTAGTGGAAAATACCATTGTGTTTCCAATGCATGGTAGCATTGTGAAATGGCTAGCTTCACTTGTTGCTCAATTTTTTGAGATACCTTGCCCATCCAAGGTAATTTGAGGTAGACTGGGCACTATTCAGGTCTGAAAGTGGATGCCTTAGGCCCATTCATGAATATGCGCGATACACGGCAGGGAATGATTTGATCAGGGTAACAGTTATCTCATAGGGCATCTTTGATGTACCCTACTTCGGCATCAATCTTGCATGGTGAGCAAATGGCTGGGGCCCTATTTACGAGATTGCTGATAAGGCCAATTTTATGGAGCTGTTAGAATCCCAGTTCATATGTTGACCAGTGAAAGCAGGTTTGCAGCAGCTAGTAGTAGATAACTCATGAGTTCGTTTCTGAACTAGCACCTCAAAGAAAGGGGGATTGTTGGACTTTTCCATTTCAAAGGTGAATTTCAGTGCAGGACGGAACACATTATGGTTGTAAGGAAATTCCTACATGCAACTGCTGAACAAAGAAAATTAGGATGGCTGCGACAAGTCACCTGATCACAGGGTTGGCCCTCTGGGAGCTATCCCCAGGAGTTTCAAGGGCAAAAGAATTCTTTTCTCAGTTTCTGGAATGTCATACTTCATTCTGCCTAGAGAGCTACTAATAGTCTCACATCACGCCTGGAACTGTTCAGATCAATTTCAAATGGAACAATGAGAATGTCATTTGCATTTGATAAGCCAACCTTGCTAGCAGAGTTAGTTGGTCTGGTGAGATAATGGCTTCCCAAACATCAGACCTTCAATGTAGATGGCACCCCTTTCAACAAGAATTGACTGAGATATTATAAACCCTGAAACCAAAGCCAATTCCAGACATTGGATAAACAACCCTTTTGATTTAATTGTAGAGAAGGAAGGTACATGACCCAAGCCTTTGGCCTTTTGGACAGTTTAATATTGAATCTCTGATCTTCACAGCCAGACTGCTGTTTTAACATCAAGTGGACAGAACTCCAGTGGCTGGGCTGGGTAAGCACTCTCAATTGCACAGAGCTTGCTTGACTTTTTAAAGTCTCTGACTAACGCATGCCAAGTGGTCTAAGCATGGGAAAGCTCCTCGTGCAGGAGTATAATTTGTTTCAAGGATTTTCATATCATTTAACCAACCAGAAACTCATCGGAACAGAACCCCACCACAAAGGCAACACCTGTTGGACACTGACTTTGGGCTCTGGAACTTACATAAACTAATATTCATTTTTCTGTGGTTTTTATAATGTAAAACTCCTTTTCTCTATCCCCCTTTTACTGTGTGAGTGTATAGAGTGGGAAGTGATAAACACTCCTTTTTTTGAGTTTTGAATGTGTAACATAAATGAGCCTCCTGAGTTAATCCAAACTTGAGTTTGCAGTGGATTATTAGTAAAATTGGATCACAAAAACTGAGCACTTGGGAAAACATGCCACCACCTATTCTTTAAAAACTAATTCAAAACACCTTCTGCTTATGGACAGGTGGTAAGAGGAAATCAGTGCAGTTTGAACTATCCCTCTGCTGTCTGTTACATTACATGTTTTGCATTACTCTGCCCTTCTTGTTGTTGAATAGTGAGTAAAGGTCAGGGAGAGAATTAGGGAAGGTCACTGAAAGATGCTGTTAAACAGGTAGTTTTTAGGGAGGCTTTTTAAGGCAGGGAAAATTTAGATAAGGCAGATGGGCTTGGGAAGATAATTGCAGCCAATTACTTTTTTTGTCTATTCATGGGATTTATTGCACAGCCCTATTTGTCCTTAAGAAGGCGATGGCAATCCGCCTTCCTGAACTGCTGTTTTCCATGGGTTTGGACGATGCTTTTGAAGGAGCCTTAACAAGTTGCTGCAGTATATTTTGTGGATTGTACACTTTACAGCCACTTGTGCGACTGGTGGAGGGAGTGAATTTTTAAAATTATTTCACAGGATGCGGGCATCGTTGGCTTGGCCAGCATTTTTTGCCCATCCCTAACTGCCCTTAGAAAGGTGGTAATGAGCCTCCTACTTGAACCACTGCAGTCCCTGTGGTGTAGGAACACCCACTGTGCTGTTGGGGAGTTGCAGGATTTTGACCCAATGATTAAGTGAAGGAGCAGCAATATAACTCCAAGTCAGGATGCTGTCTGCCTTGGAGATGAACTTGCATGTGATGATGTTCCCATGCATCTGCTGCCCTCATCCTTCCAGGACATGGGTTTGGAAGGTGCTGTTGAAGGAACCTTGGTGAGTTCCTGCAGTGCATCTTGTAGATGGTACACACTGCTGCCACTCTGTATTCTTGATGGAGGGAGTGAATGTTGAAGGTGGTGGATGGAGTGCCAGTCAAGTGGACTGCTGTGTCCTATATGGTTTTGAGCTTCTTGTGTGTTTTTGGAGCTGTATTTATCCAAGTAAGTGGAGAGTATTCCATCACACTCCTGACTTGTGACTTGTTGATGGTGGACAGGCCCTGGGGAGTCAGGTTGCTGGTTTTCATCTGATATGTAGTAGTCACAGTCCTGGACTTACTGATAAGACTGAAGTTGATACTGTCAGCAAACTCTATCTTTCATTTAACATTATGCTAACTATTTACAAGGTGGTCTACATATGGTGCTTTATGTTACAGACACAAGAGGGGTTAATTTAAACAGCACTAATTTCTCTTCTCACTTGTCCATAAACAGACAAGTATTTTGATTTGTTCCCATCTTTAAAAGTGGTGGCATATTTCCTGACCTCTCAGTTTTTTGTGTGTTCTTATTTTCTATTAATAACCCTACAGCAAACTCAAGATAGGATGAACTCAAAGGGTTGGTTTATTTACACACACTCAAAATGCAGGAGCAGGGTTTGCAATGTCACCTCCACAGTAGACAATAAAGAGAGGGATAAACAAAAGAAGGATTTACAGCACAGAGACCACAAAGAAAATAAATATTGGCTCACATGGGTTCCAGAGTCCAGAATGAAAGTCCAAAGTGGTATTCCTTCAGGAAGTCAGCGAGTTAAAAACTGGTGCTTTTCCAATGGTGTTGACTTCACAAGATAAGATAGGCATGCTGAGATGAACCAGTCTTGTAGGCAATGGTACAGAACTTCCAAAAGAAGCACTGTGGATGGGGTCAGGTGTCCAACCTGGGCAGAGCTCCTTTCTGTGTGGGCTGCCAGTTAGATGTTAAAGAGCAGACTGAGTTATGCAGCTCAGTGAGGCTTTCAAAACTTGTTCAGCATGCTAGAGGCTTAGATTACATGACATTACCTCTCCACAAGGTCTTTGGCAAAGGATGTTTATCCAGTGCCTGTAATTTGGCTAGGTCTTCAGGACTGCTAAACCTTCCTGCCATTATAGGTTGAATCAAATGCTTGCGAAGCCATTGTCTTAGTAGGGGTTTTATCACTACTGACAAGCCTGGCTTATCAAATACAAAAGGCCTTCAATGTATATCCCTTTGAAGTTGGGCAGTGCAGTCCCCAGGTGATCGTTATTAGCTCCTTAGAGATAACGAGGTGTGAGATTTCCAAATTGTAAAGTGGTTTCTCTTGTTCTGGGGTCACAGGCCAAAACTCACAGGCAGAGAAACAGCCATCTTAATGCTCTTTGTTCAGCCAAGGTCCAGTGTTAAATTAAGAAATAAGCACAAGGTTATATTTTTATAAAACTAGACAGTTTGAGGGTCTGTTCCATCACATCTACATAGAACTCTCTCTCTCCGTGCTCTGTTATCATGTGACCTTATGTCACTGATAATGTGGCCTATATATTTAAATATTCAACATGAATCCTTTATAATAATCCAACCACCACCCCTCACCACCCCCCCCCCACCACCGGCACCCAAACTCTCTGACTCAATAAATACTATTTACATCACCCAACATCTCCCCCCAAAGTCTTTGCCTTCATCTCTGTTTCACAGAGATTAGCGTTGTGGTGGTTTCATCAATCTCGCTGGCCTTGTTTGGATCTCTCTCTGAGGTTGCATAGGTTTCAGGTTCTCTCTGTTCTCTCTTGAACTCTGTTGAGCAACTTATGAATTTTCCCACACTGTTGGTTCTCCATTTAGGTGGTCTTCCTGATCATATGAATAGTAAGTCCATTCAATTGATGTTGTTCTTCTTTTTGATATGAGTGCACTTCTCTTTCTTCTCACTATCCCATTCCTTGTTTCAACCAGATAAGGCCTCGGGCTTTGTGCTTTTTACAATACTTGGCTTTCTCTATCCTGGTCTCTGATCCAGACTGCTTTGCTTGGTTGGAGTTCTAGTAATTCCTGCACTCTGTGGTGGTTGTGATTCTTTGTCTGATTTACACAATATTGATCCTCATTCTCCCTTACTCTCTCAATGTCAGAGGTTTTCAGGCATGGTATGAGTGTATTTGGAAGAACAGGAAGTTGTGTGTGCAATCTGTCTCCCATCAGTAGTTCTGACAGAGCTCATCTATTTTGTAGTGGTGTGGAATGGTAGCTCAACAGTGCTAAGTTTAGATCATCATTCTTTCTCAACAGATTTTTGACTGTTCTTATTCCTCACTCGGCCTCACCATTTGCTTGTGGATACCTAGTCAAACTATGGGCAAATCCATAGTCTTCTGTAAATTTCTTGAATCCTTCATTCGCAAACTGTAAACCATTGTCTGAAATTATAAAATCTGGAATACCATGTGTGCAAAAATTTATTTTAGTGAATTGATGACTGCATCTGAGGTTGTTCCATGAAGACATTTAACCTCAATCCAGCTGGATTAACAGTCAACAATTATGAAGAATGTCTTCCCCTTGAGTTCGAAAAGGTCAATTCTGAGACATTCTTAGAGCCTGGCTGGAAATGATGATACCATCAAAGGTTGCTTCTGCTCTTGGCAATGGATTGCACAGGTAATGCAGCTCAAAATCATATCCTCTAGTCATTTTGAAATTCCTGGCCACCAAACTGAATTTTGTGCCCTTGCACTATGCTTTGTAATGCCTAGGTGTCCCTGATATGCTCTTTGAAGGATTTTGAGTCTAAGGACTCTATAAGACCAACTTCTCATCATAGATTAATAAGCCATCCATAATACTGAGATGTCTGCATTGCTCAAAGTACTGATTTAAGATGATATTTTTAGGAACTTATTCTGGCCACCTATTGTCACAGTATTCTCTGGTTTTAGCACATTATTCATCTGTTTTCTGTGCTTGGTGTATCTTGCTTAGCTTCCATGTGGTTGCTGATAAGAATTTAGTTATGAGTGAGCTGTATAACTTTAACTCCTCAACAAGATTTATGTCCTGCTGGTCAGGCTTCACAACAGCAACACACGGCAATGCATCTGCTGTAACTTGCTGTTTGCCTTGTACATATATGTCTGATTACTCCGCCTGCTCTTCCAGAGAAATCTTCTGTTTGGTTTCTTCTAGATTTTCCAATTCATCTCCTTTAAAGAAAAGTTGTAAATCTGTGCAAGCTTTCCGGCTTAAGAATGAGCATTCTTGATTGTGAATCATATACAAGATTTCTGTGACTTTTCTTCCTCTAAGCTGGAGCTTTTTAAAATTAATTTACGGGATGTGGGCATCGCTGACTCAGCCAGCATTTATTACCCATCCCTAATTGCCCTTGAGAAGGTGGTGGTGAGCTGCCCTCTTGAACCATTGATGTCGCTGTGGTGTAGGTACACCCATAGTGCTTTAGGGAAGGAGTTCCAGGATTTTGACCCAGCAACAGTGAAGGATGGGTGATTTATTTCCAAGTTCCAAGTTGACCAGTCAACTGTCCTTTGACAATTAAATGATTGCCTCCTGGACCATGGAGTCTTATGGTCAATGGCTGGAGTACCTCTGATTTTAACTATTTTTCTGTGTATGACTGAATTGAAACTCCTACTCCAGTGTCTAACCTGAAGTTGTTTTTATGTCCATTGGCCATAATAACTGCACTCCAATAGTTTCTATTTGATCCTGTGACTTCTCCCAAGAATGTTACTTTTGATTATTTTTCTTCTTCATTTTCTAGAATAGTACATGCTCTTGACTGTTTTTTCTTTAATTGTTTGGTTAAAAGCTGTTTGCTGCAACAAAGTGATTTAAAATGGCCTCTCTTCTTGCATGAATGGCACTCTGAATTTTTGGTGGGGCACTCTTCGCAATGTTGCACAACAGCAATGTGACAATGACCAGGTCATCTGTTTTAGCGATATTGCTGAAGGGTAAATATTTGCCCGAACACAGAGAACAACTCCTGTGCTTTCTGCAAAGCAGTGCCATGCGATCTTTCACATCAAACTGCAAGAGCAGACATGACTGCACTTTAACCACTCTTCTGAGAGGCTGTGCAGCACTCCCTCAAAGTTCCATTGAAGGGTAAGCCCCGATTTTGTGCTCAAGTATCTGGAGTGGAACATGGACTCACAATCTCTGTCTCAGTGACAGGAGTACTGCCATTAAACCAGCTGACAGCTATACATGAGTTAATGAGGGATGCATTGCAAACAGTGCAGTCTTGTAATCGTGAAGGTGAAAAGGTGGATTCCACCAAATCTTTCCTCCTGCCTAGCTCACTCTGTGACCTGGGCCAGAATTTTTGAGCCGGCAAGCGGGGGCGAGGTCCTCTTGCCGACGATAAAATGACACACGGTGACGTCGGGCATGTGTCCCGAAGTAACCGCACGTCATTCAGATTTTCAGTTCGGCAAACACACACCCGAGTCGGCTGCGCATCCGCCAAACTGTCAAAGGCCTATTAAGGCATTTAAGTATCAATTAAAACAGTTAACGGAGCTGCCTATCCAACCTTAAGAATGTTAGTTCCCGCACAGGAAGTGCTCAGTGCCTCTGGGCGTGCGTCACGCTGGGCGGGCCTTAAGCAGCCAGCCCATATAAAATGGTGGCACCCAGCTGACCAGGGGCGCTGATCGGCTGTGCGCCCACCGACGGGGAGAAAATTCTGCCCCTGGAGTCAAGTGTCAAGCTAATTCTGATATCTGTGTTGGCTCCTGGCAGTATTTCCAATCCTGTTGATTATCCATTTCAAGTGAAGTCATGAGAAATTACAACAGCACTTATCACAGCATAGCAAGGGAGAAAGCATTTAAAATTTTACTTGTTCTAAAGAACAATTCTCCAACTCTGTGGTGCTATCAGCTGCTCTGCAATCGATGTACTAGTCTGCGTTGAATGTTATGTTTTAACACTAAATCTGCTGCTTTAATGTTGGTGGATGAGAGGAACATTGTGGAATTCCTGACATTTGAAGTTATTACAATGTTAATGATGAGTAATAGTCGGATCATGTATTTCCATCCTTAACATTTAACTTGAATGTGACTTGAAGCGTCACTGGAAGCTGGGGGCTGACAAAATGAATCCCTCTCACATATTCTACAACCATCTCCCCAGTGACTGATTCAAACCAAGGGAGAAAGGTTCAGAAACTCAGAACCATTCTGTCTTTGTAAGGATCATTGCATGCTATATTCTCAAATGGTATGAATAGACATTCAGTTGCACTCTGTTGGCTGTAATCTGTCAATTTTTTCTTCTCTAACCTTATCAAATTCTTTGATGCTGTTATTGTAAAGCTGAGCATGTTTGGCTTTTTTTAAAGATACTATATTACATCAGTTACCATCCTTTGTTTCAGAGACTGGCTTGCAGTATGGAGGTGTGCCTTGGGGTTTGTCTGCTAAATAACCTCCGTGCTGCTGCGCTGTCCATTTTTTCATTAGGGGGTAATTCTTTCTCTATGTGCTTTGTGAAATAAAATTATAATGGTGCTCTTTAAGAACAATTTTGTTACTCATGGAAAACTTATGCTTTTGATGTCACATGATGTTTGTTATTGTGCAGTTATTAATAATAAACTGAAACGTCAGAACTAATTTATCTGCTGTTTACTGCTCAGCAATCTTGACTCCATCACATTATTATCAAACAAAAAAAAACAATGTAGAGGACAGAGGAATGGGGGACCTTTGTGGTACTTGCCACATTTCATCACAAAAGCCTATTACTACGACCTCTGAAAAACTGACTGCTGCCATCTCTGTACTTACCCAAATTTTTATTATGAAAAAGACCCACAGAATCATGAATTTCTATTTCATCCAAGGAAGCATTCAACCCAACATGCCTGGGAATCCTAAAAGGTTATTTGCTTTGTCTAATTTCTTTGCACTTTCCTTGTACCCTTTTCAAATATTTATCAGCTTTCCATTTAAAAGGTAAGTGGAAGGTTGCAGGACAGCCCAGATGAGTGCTTACTCTTTCTTAAGTAGAGAAAAGTCTGTGGTCAAGATCAATGATTCCCTCTATTTTCTTTTTTGCATGTGCAGCCTGTATAGTTCAATGAACAGCCTGTTGTGTAGCCATGCACCTGCACGACTTAGAAGGAACATTTGTGAAGATGGTAGAAACTTAGTGATGAGAAAAATGCTAAAGCTTCTTAAATGCCAAATAATAGCCTGAGTAAATTGTTTAAAAGTATTTAAACTTTTCTTCATACATTATTCTATATATATTTCCCTTATTTCTCCAGATATAAAGTACTCAATGTTGTCTGTGTCTTCAAACTAAATGTTGTGTTCATTATCAGACATGTTCAACTGAGCAGCTTCCAAACCTCCAATGAGTTTCCAAAGCCAACAACATAACTACATTAATATGCAAGGACCAGCCACATGGAGTAGCATACAGACTCTACATCCAATACTCGCTGTGCAACCCACCACACTGCCCCACCCCAACCCATCATTGCACCTGCACAAAGGAATCCATGATGAAATCATGAAACAAGAGTGGAACTAATTGGGTGCTGGAAATCTTATGTCAACTCTCACTTTTTTCTGTCAAAGAATAGTGCTGGATGGCAGAACAATGCCATATAATGAGTGAACCATTTGCGTGGATTTATATCGATTGGAATACAATAGGACGAGCAGCAAATGGAGGCATCAGATGTTCATTACACTCGCAATTGGCCACAGACTTTCTATGGGATTTTGCACTGCACCTTACTGTAATTAAAGAGACAAATTGTTGTGATGCTCTCTACAGATTCTCCACAAACCCACTCCCTTTCCCCAGTCATAGGGATCTGGCTTCCCCTAACCTACCTGAACCCTCTTTGAGGGGGCCTGGCCATTGAGGCGTCCTCTCCCTGCAGCTGCAGTCTCAGCAATAACCACCGCTAGTTGTGGCACTGCTGAGGCTGCTGAGCTGCTGGCCCACTGGTTGGTCCAACAGCTCTTGGGGGCGGGCTGCTGTCCTTAATTTGATGGCAGACCAGTGGCAGCTACTTAATTGGCTATGGCTGGCAAAATGCCACTCCCAGACCCACCACCTGTCAATTTGGTGGGGGGTGGTGGGTAGGTGTGGTCACCTCCCAGTTCTGGCCCTGGAAGTGGGACTTCTACCCTCTCGACAAAATTCAGCTCTGCGTATCTCCTCTTTCGGTTAGATTGAAGATTCCTCCATGATCAAGAAGTGTTAGGTAGAGTATTGAATTCAATGTCAAATTAGGTGCACGATACTAAATATAAAGAGGAAAAGAGAGATGTGTTTGGGAAAGAGAGATTAAAGAGGCAGAAAGAAAAAATAAAATTAATGTTATATGACTCTTTTTATATATTTAACAACAATTACAATCTGAAGAAACAAGATTTCATAATTGTGGAAGTTAATTTTCAATGCTCAAGTAGTTGTTTGGCAGTAATTAAGATTTATATAAGACTTATTTTGCTTACGCTTGAATGAACAAGAAACTGTTATAGTAAAGTTTCTGGAGGAGAAGGGCAATGCAGACAGAAACTGTTTTTGACTGTACGTGCAATGTCAGAAGCGGCTGTCCAATTTACTCTTTAATAATGGCGAGCAGTGATAGCTTCACCATTATTTTTCCCGCAAAATCCAGCCCAGAGTTTTTCATGGTGTTAAACCAATAATAGTGCCTATGGAGGAACTCTTTTTAAGAGGCTGAAATTTTGAGTTATAAGAGCAGTATAATTTCCTATCTGCTATCGCATCAACTCTTGCTACCATTAAAAGTAAACACACTATTAAGATTGAAGAGCCTGCAAATGAAAAAATGATGGAGTATTGACTTAATAACTTCTCTGTACAACAGGAAGCCTGGATTAATTAGCGTGTGTTAGAGAGCTCGGTAAAGGTAATCGGAGTCGATCTGTAGTCTTAAAAATAACATTTATAATGAAGTGCCATGCTTAATACAAATGGCCTCGTACATAATCTGGAAAACTAATTTACTAAATAATCTTGAGAAATGTCAGTTCAGCAGCTCTTAATTTAATTTGCTATGAGAGGTTAGAATGTGTAAATACAATGAAACTCTTGTACTTTAACGTACACTAAATGTAGTAAAAACCTAAGAAGACAATTAAATTAAGGAAATCAATTCTGCAGTTCAGGTTTATCAATAAACGAATGACAAATTATTTTAGTCGTGATCTGAGATCCAAATCTGAAGAACTGTTCCAGGGTATTAAAAGGAGTATTCAGTCAATATTAAGCATTATTAAAACAAAGGTATTGAATGTGAGAATATTTACTAATATTTCAATGAAAGACAAAAGGAACATCTTTAAAAGAATAATGCTAGACATGCAGTCAAGTACATATCTTACATCATCAACCCCAGATTAAACATCTGACACTCTAATTGGATTAATAAACAAATTTAAAATGAAATATTGAGGAAAATGAGCTCTACAAATCATACAGGGAAAAGAAGGGCTCACTGGGATGAATCTAGGATCATGCAGAAACAACTTAAAAGGGTGCACAGAAAGACAGAAATACAGGAAAAAGCATAGCTACAGAGAAAAAGTATAACAAAGAAAAGTGTACTTTAATGGTAATGATATTGTCAGAGAAAAGTTAAGAATATTAAAAGATAGGGAGGAATGATAACTATAAATATTCTGCATTAGGATCCTTTGGGAAGAGGACTTATGTTTTCTTTAAGCATACATGAGGAAGGCAACTGGAAACCAGCTCAAGTACTCTTATCCCTGGTTATATTTCCTTAGTCACTGAACTTTAAAATGGGAGGCTCCTTTGAGCAACTGAAGAGGAAAGTACAAGACCATGAGGCGTGAAGAAATGAACCAAGGACCTGCCCTTAGGCAGATCACTATTACATTTTACATGATTACATTTGTAAAATAGCCATAAGTTCAAACATGAACAACATGCCCTCCCCCACCCCCCATGCCACCTGCCCCACACCCCCCACCGACCCCCCCCCCCCCCCCCCCCCCACCCCGCTATCCCCAAAAGAGAAAGAGTATCAAAAATATAATTCAAGACTTCATTATAATGAGGTTTAAATCCAAGGCTGGTTGAAAAAGCTTTAAAACATTCTTCTTATTAGATGGTATTTTTCTCAGAATCTTAGACTAGCAAGGAGATCTGTGAGGCATAAACAATCAATACGAGGAAGTCACTGGACACCAGGGAGGCATCAATACTCTGGAAACAGACTAATGTAATGCCCATATTCAAAAAAGGTGAGGAAACAGGCATCAGAAACTACAACCCCATGAGTCTTATTTCAACTACATGCAAAATAATAAGATTAATTATCAGGTGTAAATTTGAGGATTATCTGTACAACAATCTTGGAAACAACAGTCCTTAGATGGGAAATACCAACTTGCTTGTTTTCATGAGAAAACGACAAGTCAACTGTGATGTTGTGTACTTAACCTTTCAGAAAGCATTTGAACAAGTTCCACATGAAAAACCACTAATTAATCTCAAAGCTGTGGGGATTCAGAGCAAAACTTGTGTATGGGTAAGAAATTGGTTAAAGAATAAAAAACCTAGGTACTGGTTTGAAGGATAATGTCAGCATGTGATGAGGGAAGGAGGTATTAATTGGTGTCCCAGGGCTTAGTGATGGGACCGATACTGTTTTAAATCCAGATAAATGACTTTGGCGGTGAGGGGGTGGGTGAAATTTTACCAGGCCCTTGGAGGGAGGTTTGGAGGCTTGTTGGAGTTGTGGTGGTGGTGGGATGGAGGTGGGGGGGGTGCAGGGGGTAGTGCATGAGGGCTTGAAAATGAGCAAAAATGCCAAAAGACAGGAATACCAATGTGTTCTTGCCTCCTCCTGCTTTCCCCAGAGAGGGCTTGTATGCATTGTAGTCCGCCCTGCAGTGGCAGGAACTGAGCTTGTTATTGCATCAACTATCAGCCATTTTTCCAGGACAATGGTATTTCATGAGCACCACACAGTGTTTGCAGCTCATCAGCTCACAGGAGATCAGTACACAGTAGGAAGTCAGAGCACCATGAAAATATAACAGCATGTTAACTGGAGAAGATGGCAAGCCAGAGGTCATCCACAGGCAGAGGCTTGCCGTTGCAAAACTACCCCCCAGAATATGCTGTCATGGACAGTGCTCAGGATGTAGAGATAGCTGCTGCTTCCTATAGTCTTCTCTCGCATCCATCTTGCTGCATTGTGCCATTCGCCTCAACAACACTCTCAGTGCAGCCACAGCGAAGGCTATCGACTGCTTTTTAAATTAACTTACAGATTCACCCTCCCATTGCTTCAAAACACCTGCTGTCCCCAAATGGACACCCTCCTGGAGGCGGGTTCTTAATTGGAATCTTCTTGGAAGGTTGGATTGCCAGAGGACAAAGTGGCGTAGCGGTAATATCACCGGATTTGTAATCTGGAGGTCTGGGCTATTGCTTCCGGGACAAAAACAAAAATAGTTCTGATGAAGAGTCATACGGACTCGAAACATTAACTGTATTCCTCCCCGCAGATGCTGTCAGACCTGCTGAGTTTTTCCAGCTATTTTTGTTTTTGTTTCAGATTTCCAGCATCCAGAGTATTTTGCTTTTATCTTATTGCTTTGGGGACATGGGTTCAAATCTTATCACAACAATTAGAATAAGTGTGGAATTGAAAGTTAGTCTCAGTAATGGTGTCCATGAAACTATCCTTATTGTTGTAAAACGCCACCGGGTTCATTAATGTCCTTTTGGGAAGGAAATCTGCCAATGTTACCTAGCCTGGCCTATATGTGACTTCAGATCCACAGTAATGTGGCTCACTCTTAACTGCTCTCTGAAATGGCCTAGCAAGCCACTCAATTTAAGGGCAAATAGGGATGGGAAACAAAAGCTGTCCTTTCCAGCGATGCCCCCATCCCATGAAAGAATAAAAATCAATTAAAACAAAGGTTGGATTGGCAGCCCCGTTACTGTGGCGATCGGATTTGTGACAGAAAAATTATCCCAATGTTTGGGGAAAAAAAGGCTATGGTGGAGGAGATCCAGCCATTGGATTCTGAAATTCAATATTAATTGGTTACATTTCCAAATTATACAAGTCAGAGGAAATTTTAATCAAGCTGTAAAGTGCTCTGGTCAGACCTTGAGTCTTATATCCAGTTCTGGTCACCAAGAAACACAAGAGACACTTTTAGTGCAGGTGACAGTGCATCTAAGAGCCACAAGGTTAATCCCTTGGCCTGGATTTGAGCTTAGATGACCTGCTGGGACAGGAAAATCAGGAGAGTACGGGAAACCATGAAGGGGGGGGCTTCCCTCGCAAGCTGTGGAATTTTAACCCTACAAAATGCATCTGACCTCATCGATGAGTTTCCAGGCTGGAAGACAACCTGACTGCCAGCACTAGTTAAGTCCACAGCCAGGGCTGGTGGGAATTCCCGGTGGAGGGAGTACGTAGATCTCAATGGGGTTGTTTGGGAGGGGGTGGTCCAATTTCATGGTCCTAGGCAGGGTCAGATACCTGGGGCTAATCCCAGGGTCCCTGAGAGAGGTCTGATCCCGTTGTTGAGATGGGGTTGATTCTAGTGGATAGATACCACTGTGGGTGGGTTCAATTCTGATGTTGGGGAGGGGTGGGATTGAGGGCCTTACAGAGGAAGGTTGAAGGTCTGATATGGGATTTTGGAAGCTTCTGACGTGCTTTTGGAGGCCCAAGGAGATGAATAGAAATCCTATTTGGGTAGGTTGGAGGCTTGTGAGGGCGGTTTGAGCTCTGGGGTGAAGGACAGAGGCTTAGGGGTGGGGTGCAAAATCAGAGGCTTGAAGTGGAGGGGAATCAGAGACCTCAGGAGAAGGTTGGAAGCTTGAAGGTGTTGCATGAGTCATGGGGTGAAAGGTCTGGGAGAAACTGTAAGGGTTAGAGAGGGTGTGTCTGATCGTGGGGTTTAGTCAGGCAGGCAGATAGGTGAAAAGGCACAAAACTCTTGGATCTGATCATTCTTGACTGGATTTAGCTGCTGGATTTCCTGAAGCTCAGAAAATCTGGCTGTCTACAATTAAATTCAAAATAATGAATACAAATGAAATGCTCAGCTTCACTATAATAGATGAAGTGCCAACTACCTCCTAAGATTAGGTTGGCTACCTGCTTCCCTGCCATTGGAACTGGAAAGGAATAGCCAGGCATTGGGATTCATATGTGTAGCACTTTAACCTCCCTACCAACCCAAACCTGTATGTCTCAGAGATTTGTGCCATGAGAAAACACAGGAGAAACATGGGATTTTCAGATTTCGGAGGGAGGTATCTGGGAGGTGTTCTCATAAAGAGATATCAGATAGTAAATGGTATGTAATATTTCATTCATAATTTTCTTCTTCAGTTCTCTACTCAAAGGCAGGTCTTTCATGATTATTTGCCAAACCACAGCAAAGTGCGGTGATTTTTTTCACTTCAGGAATGGTGCGGAAGAAGGCCCCAAGTCAGTCCTAGCCAGGACCGAGATTGAACCCCATGCTGTTGGCATTCATCTGAACCACTTGCTAGCCATCAAGCCAACTGACCAGTTCCCCCTAATTCATCATTTTAAGTTAAACTGTGTGCATTGGACAAGAGGACACAGGTTTTTCTGTACATAGTGAGTGATCAATATTGGGAATAGATTTCTGGTCAGGATTGTAGAAGTGATAAGCGAGAATTATTGAAGAAGCACCCGATGCAACCAATAGAGGAAAGTTCCAGGTTGTTGAATTGTATTGGGCTGAATCACCTTTCTCTTCTATAATTATATTGTGGCCTTGGTCAAGCAGTTTCTCCCATCACTGACATCATTGCTGCGTGCCGTTCAGCTGGTGGCAATGCTGGTTTATACCTGTGCCATCCTGACCACAGCTGGCCTGAGCCCCTGCCACATGGCTTGTTGTCTCCCACTCACCTCCCATCCTCAATGCTTGCTGCCTCCTCTGCTGTCCATCTCCTGAGCCCTTGCCATCTCTTGCCTAAGCCCTTGCTGCCTCTCACCCATGTCCTCACTTGCCACCCCTCTCCTGCACTTACAGCACCGGTTAGACAGGGAGGAGACTGCCCTGTACATTGTCTCATTGCACATTCCCCAGAACATGGATTGGAAACAGCAAAGCAGTACACTGTCCATTTAAATTATCAAAATACCTGCCAATCTGCCATCGGATCAGAAAAAGTGTTGCTTTCTGGAGCATTACTGTCACATCTTGAAACAGTTATCTGAGGAACCATCACAATCTTATGCTATAAATATCTGATACTTCAATCTACTTAAATATTACCATTTTTATTTTTCTTAATTTAAGAAAAGAGGATATAGCTTTGCATGAAGTTCCCATTTCAAGTTGTAACTTTTTTCTGGCAGTAATTGAGCTGTGCCATCTTTGATGCAGGCAGCTGCCTGGGACATTGCTTGGAGGCTCTGTGTAGTAATTATGGTTTTATTTAGTGTGTGATGTACTTTTAAGAGTAATGCTTGTTAAAGAAGATCACATGATCTATGGTAACCAATAGGAGAGTAGTGTGGGCTACCTCAGTAGTTAGTATAGGGATAGAGTTGGATTTGAAAGTATACACGTATTAGTTACCGAGTATCTTGTAAATAAACTTAAAGGGCAGAATTTTCCTCCCTTTGGGGGGGGATGTTCAGGAGTGGGCACACTTGGAGGCACACCGCCATTTTACATGGGCGGGCCAACTACCAGCGTGACATCCGCCAGGAAGCGCTAAACGCTCCATGAGCCGCGGGGGCGGGGGCAGCGGTGGATTCCCTCAGCCGAGAGTGCGCTCTTTTGTGCATGTACACGAAAGAGCACACTCATCTCCCTGAGGCTAAGTGCTGCCTCAGGAAGATCGCTGCCAAATTCAAAAATGGTAAATGTAGAGAAATAAAATTTCCCTGACATGTCCCCTCATGTGACACTGTCACATGAGTTGGGACATGTCCATCGCTTTTAATTAAACTTGTATTAAATTTTTAAAAAACCCTCATGAAACGTCATCCCGCCCATGGATGATGTTTCAAGCTTTTTCTGAAGCCCACCAGGGCTCCCAGCCTGCCCGCCAACCTTAAGGTTGGACAGGTATGTCCTTTAACTAGTTGAATTTGTTTTTAAATGGCCTCAATAGGCCGTTGACAGGTCGGCGGGCACACAACTGATTCAGCTGCGCCCACGCCGCCCTGAAAATTGAAATGAGGCAGGGTGACGTCGGGAGATCTGCCCAATGTCATCCCGTGTCATTTTACGCATCGGCGAGCAGGCCCCGCCCTCCACTTGCCGACCTCAATATCCTGGCCAAAGTTTCCACCAAAGAAGTGCCTGCAGATCAACTCTATCAATAGTACCAACTCGGCCACCAGTCACAACACACTGCAACTACATGCACACCCTCACAGTTGTGGCTTTAGCAAACCAGCCTAAACAAAATTAAAACATACCTTTCTGAAAGTAGCCTCAATGGTCCCTTTAAGAACACCTGGTTTGGCTGCCAAGTGCATAAAAATACTAACTGCAAAGTGCATGGTGCATACTACAAGCAGTTGCTTACAGATTTTGTAAAGTGGGCCTCAAACAGGTGTGTAGCCCTCTATTTGCAAAGGTCCTAACCTATGTTTGAAGTGCAGGTCCTGATCACCTTTGTAGGAGCTGTTATCAGTTTGGTGGGCAGTATTCGTCCAGCCTAGAATGAGCATGTGCATGCTGCCAACCATCTTAAATGTTTATGTTCCTGCTTTACACCTGTAAAACAAATGCAGCACCATCAAATATCTGAACCAATGGGTGCTAAATGTGTTAGTACCCCAAATTGGGCCCAATTCAAAAAAGCAACAGCAGCCAGTCAGAAAGGACTGAACTATCTTTGTCCTCAGGCCTCATCATCATAATTCAGGGGAGATGCAGGTGCAGATATCCTGATGCAGAATCGCTCAGGCCCTAACAAATGTTGGATGACCACAGATAAATAGCAGATAGTAAATAACAAGGGAGGGGGTTGCAAATTGGGATAGGGTGAGAGTTATTTAGCAAGAACTTACAGTTGCTTTGTGGGGCAAGTTGGAGCGCTCCTGCTTTTTCCGGCTTCGCAAAAAAACATTTCTTAAGGTTATGGGCCCTTTTATGAACGTCTTTAAGGATGTCTCATTAGGCAACTGAAGACTCAGAGATAGGAGACCAAGCCTAATTTATGCATTAAATGAGTCCTGTGTTCATTTGTGGCAGCCACTAGGCTGCATAAAAAAAGGCCTGACAAATTTAGCATAGCCAGCTGGATCAGGCATGAGCCTCTGCCTTGCTAAACTGGCTATTCTTGTGGCCATTTTACAGCTTTAAAATGGGGTCAATGATTTTGAATTTAGGTTCAGAATTTAAGCTAGTATATCTCTTGTGAGATATTGACATTTTTGATTGATTTTAGTCTCTTGACTCAAGTAATTTGACACTTCCCTCTGATTTGCTTGTCTTTTCTCTAATAGACTGGTTAATGAGGTAGAGAAGTGATTCTCCTTGATTGCTGTACTTGGGGAAAAATAAAGAAATCCCAGATGAGAGATGGTAATTGCAGTGCTTAGCTGTCAGGTACAAACAAATGTTTGCTACTGACTAGTAATTTTGAACAATACTGTATCTCATTCTGAGTCTCTACATAGGTACCAAATTAAAAACATCAAAGGACAGCACTTCTCCGATTGCATTAAACAGTCAATTAAATCCCATTTAGTATTCCAAAAGGATATTATATTCACATGCAAATTTTGTGCCTCAAAGATTTGTGTTTAAAAACTGGAAGATAGTAGGAGCAAAATAACCTGACGGCAGTCATAGCTACCTACTTCTGAATTGCCAGCCATCCCAATTTTTAGATGGGCCTCTATCCAGGAACAGGCAGAAGACTCAAGCAACTGTTGCAAATCAGGTTCAGATGATTAAGTTACAACCCACAATACCAATTTTGTTGTGACATTGTGGCTATTGTCAATTCCTAGTCCCAACCACAGGTGGTATATGTCAGAAGGCATACATTTCTGGTCAAAATTAGAGAGATCTTCAGTTGCCATCAAGGAAAGCTGGAGCAATGTTTGGGGAAAATTTTATTGCAACTGCTTTTAGATTTGTTCTTTAGGATCTTCCCACAAGATGCCTGCCATTCTAAAATGCTGTTTGTTTTAATTCCTGACTTTGGTAATCTTTCCTTTTAAGCTACAACTGAAGACCCCTAACATTCAGCCACCCCATTTTAGTTCCCACCTTCAGATCAGCGAGGAGCCTATCAGAGAGCATGTTTCACATTGGCAACTCACTGATCATGTTATGATCAAAATATTGGGAATATCAAAGACATTGTTTTTGTTTCCTTCCACAAGCCTCAGATATCTGCAGTCCTGCAAATCTGGGCTCTTTAACATCCCTGATTTTTATTGCTCCGCTATTGGTGGCATGCCTTCAGCTGCCTGAACTATGAAATTCTCTCACTAAATCTCACCTCCTCACTAGCTCTTTTCTTCCATTAAGACATTCCTTAAAACCTATCGTTCTGACTAGGCTTTTGGCCATCTGCCTTAATGTCACCTTGTTGTTAAATTTTGATTTATAATGCTGTGTAAGGTGCCTTGGGATTTTTTATTACATTAAAAGTGCTTTAGAAATACAAGTTGCTGTCGTTGTTGACCCTAATCCAGGCTGGGATGGCCTCAATGCTGATGTTTCTGGGTAGTGCCATGCATACTGTTTTTAAATTGTTCATGGGATGTGGGCATCACTGGCTAGGCCAGTATTTATTGCCCATCCCTGAATGTCCTTGAGAAGGTGGTGATGTACAGCCTTCTTGATTTGCTGCAGTCCTTCTGACCTGGGAAAAGCCACAGAGCTGTTAGGAAGGGAGCTCCAGGATTTTGATCCAGTGACTGTGAAGAAACAGCGATATATGTGACTTGGAGGGGAACTTGCAGGTAGTGGTTTTCCCATGCATTTGCTGCCCTTTTCCTTCTAGGTGGTAGAGGTCACTGAGACACAGGATAAAAGAGCGCGAAGAGAGCGGCGGAGACACAGGATAAAAGAGCGTGAGGAGAGTGGAGAAACAAGATAAAAGAGCGCGGGGAGAGCAGCAGAGACACAAGATAAAAGAGCATGAAGAGAGCAGTGGAGACACAGGATAAAAGAGCACTAGGAGAGCAGCGGAGACACAGGATAAAAGAGCGTAAGGAGAGCGGCAGAGACACAGGATAAAAGAGCATGAAGAGCAGTGGAGACACAGGATAAAAGAGCATGAGGAGAGCGGCGGAGACACAGGATAAAAGAGCATGAGGAGAGTGGCAGAGACACAGGATAAAACAGTGCGAGGAGAGTGGAGACACAGGATAAAAGAGTGTGAGGAGAGCGACGGAGACACAGGATAAAAGAGTGCGAGGAGAGCAGCGGAGACACAGGATAAAAGAGCGCGGGGAGAGCGGCAGAGACACAGGATAAAAGAGCGCGAGGAGAGCGGCAGAGACACAGGATAAAAGAGCGCGGGGAGAGCGGCAGAGACACAGGATAAAAGAGCATGAAGAGAGCAGTGGAGACACAGGATAAAAGAGTGCGAGGAGAGCGGCAGAGACACAGGATAAAAGAGCGTAAGGAGAGCGGCAGAGACACAGGATAAAAGAGCATGAAGAGAGCAGTGGAGACACAGGATAAAAGAGTGCGAGGAGAGCGGCAGAGACACAGGATAAAAGAGTGTGAGGAGAGTGGAGACACAGGATAAAAGAGTGTGAGGAGAGCGGCGGTGACACAGGATAAAAGAGCGTGAGGAGAGCGGCAGAGACACAGGATAAAAGAGTGTGAGGAGAGTGGAGACACAGGATAAAAGAGCGCGGGGAGAGTGGAGACACAGGATAAAAGAGCACGAGGAGAGCAGCGGAGACACAGGATAAAAGAGCGCGAGGAGAGTGGAGACACAGGATAAAAGAGTGTAAGGAGAGCGGTGGAGACACAGGATAAAAGAGCGCGAGGAGAGCGGCGGTGACACAGGATAAAAGAGCGCGAGGAGAGCAGCGGAGACACAGGATAAAAGAGCGCGAGGAGAGCGGCAGTGACACAGGGTAAAAGAGCGCGAGGAGAATGGCGGTGACACAGGGTAAAAGAGTGCGAGGAGAGCGGTGGAGACACAGGATAAAAGAGCGCGAGGAGAGCGGTGGAGACACAGGATAAAAGAGCACGAGGAGAGCAGCGAAGACACAGGATAAAAGAGCGCGAGGAGAGCGGCAGAGACACAGGGTAAAAGAGCGCGAGGAGAGCGGCGGTGACACAGGGTAAAAGAGTGCGAGGAGAGCGGTGGAGACACAGGATAAAAGAGTGCGAGGAGAGCGGCGGAGACACAGTGTAAAAGAGCGCGAGGAGAGCGGCGGAAACACAGGATAAAAGAGTGCGAGGAGAGCCGTGGAGACACAAGATAAAAGAGCGCGAGGAGAGCGTTGGAGACACAGGATAAAAGAGTGCGAGGAGAGCCGTGGAGACACAAGATAAAAGAGCGCGAGGAGAGCGGCGGAGACACAGGATAAAAGAGTGCGAGGAGAGCCGTGGAGACACAAGATAAAAGAGCGCGAGGAGAGCGGCGGAGACACAGGATAAAAGAGTGCGAGGAGAGCGGAGACACAGGATAAAATAGAGCAAGGAGAGCAGTGGAGACACAGGATAAAGGAGTGCGAGGAGAGCGGCAGAACACAGGATAAAAGAGCACGAGGAGAGCGGCGGAGACACAGGATAAAAGAGCGCGTGGAGAGCGGCAGTGACACAGGGGAAAAGAGCGCGAGGAGAGCGGCGGTGACACAGGGTAAAAGAGCGCGAGGAGAGCGGCGGAGACAGGATAAAAGAGCGCGAGGAGAGCGGTTGAGACAGGATAAAAGAGCGTGAGGAGAGCGGCGGTGACACAGGGGAAAAGAGCGCGAGGAGAGCGGCAGAGACACAGGGTAAAAGAGCGCGAGGAGAGCGGTGGAGACACAGGGTAAAAGAGCGCGAGGAGAGTGGTGGAGACACAGGATAAAGGAGCGCGAGGTGAGCGGCAGAGACACAGGGTAAAAGAGCACGAGGAGAGTTCCAGAGAGCAGAGTTGGAGGGCGGAGTTCCAGAGAGGTGAGTATAAAAACCTTACCTCAGGGATTCGCGGACCTCGGGTCTTAAAAAAAATTATGTGGCGTCACTGTAAATCTGTGACCTGATTGGCTGGTAGAGAATCTACACCGAATTTGAAACTAAAATATTGTTAAACTAATTTAACCAAATAAATTAATCACTTAACTAATAAGTAGAGGGTATCTAGACCAGAGTCAGGGGATTACTGTTCTTAGAATTTAGCATTTATAGTAGAAATCTAGCCCTAGGGAACATACAGTTAATAAGGAGTCAATAAGCAGTTATTAGATTTAAATTAATTTATTAAATAGTTCTAGAAATGGCTGTTGCTGGGGTGAAGTGCTTCACCTGTGGGATGTGGGAAATCTGTGATGCTTCAAGTGTCCCGGACAACTACACCTGCAGGAAGTGTACCCAACTGCAGCTCCTCACAGACCGCATGGATTGGTTGGAGCAGCAGTTGGATGCACTTAGGAGCATTCAGGTGGCGGAAAGCATCATTGACAGGAGTTTTGGAGACGTGGTCACACCCAAGATACAGACAGGTAGATGGGTGACCGCTAGAAGGGGCAGGCAGTCAGTGCAGAAATCCCCTGTGGCTGTCCCCCTCTCTAACAGGTATACCATGTTGGATACTGTTGGAGGGGATGGCCTATCAGGGGAAAACAACAGCAGTAGCCAGAGCATTGGCACCACGGCTGTCTCTGTTGTTCAGCAGGCGGTGGGGGGGGGGCGGTCAAAGCTCAGAAGAGCAATTGCCATAGGGGACTCTATAGTCAGGGGCTCAGATAGGCACTTCTGTGATCATGAAAGAGACACCAGGATGGTATGTTGTCTCCCTGGTGCCAGGGTCCAGGCTGTCTCTGATCGGGTACGGGACATTCTGAAGGGGGAGGGAGAACAGCCAGAGGTCGTGGTACACATTGGTACTAACGTCATAGGCAGGAAGAGTGACGAGGTCCTGCAGCGGGAGTTCAGGGAGTTAGGCAGAAAGTTAAAAAACAGGACCTCTAGGGTTGTAATCTCAGGATTACTCCCTGTGCCACGTGCCAGTGAGGCTAGAAATAGGAAGATAGTGCAGCTGCACACATGGCTGAATAGATGGTGTAGGAGGGAGAGTTTCCGATATCTGGATCAGTGGGATCTCTTCCGGGGCAGGTGGGACCTGTACAAGAAGGACAAGTTGCATCTAAACTGGAGGGGCACCAATATCCTGGCTGCAAGGGTTTAAACTAGTATGGCAGGGGGGTGGAAACCAGAGCAATAGGTCAGCAGGTGAAATAAATGACTGGGAACCAGTGAATATGGCCAGTAGGACTAAGAGGAAGGGCAGGCAGGGAGAAATTACTGAACACAGTGGGACTGGGGGTCTGAAATGCATTTGTTTCAATGTGAGAAGTATAACAGGCAAGGCAGATGAGCTTAGAGCTTGGATTAGTACTTGGGACTATGATGTTATTGCTATTACAGAGACTTGGTTGAAGGATGGACAAGATTGGCAGATAAACGTTCAAGGATTTAGATGTTTCAGGCAGGACAGAGAGGGATATAGAAGAGGTGGGGAAGTTGTACTGCTGGTTAAGGAGAATATCACAGCTATATGACAGGAGGACACCTCAGTGGGCTCATGCAGTGAGGCAATGTGGGTAGAGCTCCAGAATAGGAAGGGTGCATTCACGATGTTGGAGGTTTAATATAGGCCTCCCAACTGCCGGTGGGAGATTGAGGAACAGTTATATAGGCAGAATTTGGAAAGATGTAAAAGCAATAGGGTTGTGATTTTAACTTTCCCTATATTGACTGGGAATCACTTAATGCCAAGGATTTGGATAGTGCAAAATTTGTAAGGTGCATCCAGGAGGGCTTCCTGAGACAATATGTAGATAGTCCAACTAGGGAAGGGGCAATACTGGACCTGGTATTAGGGAATGAACCTGGCCAGGTAGTCAAAGTTTCAGCAGGGGAGCATTTCGGGAAAAGTGACCATAATTCAGTAAGTTTCAAGGTACTGGTGGATAAGGATAACAGGAGTCCTCAGGTTAAGGTGCTTAATTGGGGAAAGGCTAATTATAACAATATTAGGCAGGAATGAGGAATCTAGACTGGAGGCGGATATTTGAGGGCAAATCAACAACTGACATGTGTGGGGCTTTCAGACGTCAGTTGATAAGAATTCAGGACCGGCATGTTCCTGTTAGGATGAAGGTTAAGCATGGAAAGTTTCAGGAACCTTGGATAATGAAGGATATTGTGAGATTAGTCAAAAAGAAAAGGGAAGCATTCGTAAGGGCTAGAAGGCTGGGAACAAATGAAGCCCGTGGAGAATATAAAGAAAGTAGGAAGAAACTTAAGCAAGGAGTCAGGAGGGCTAAAAGGGGTCATGAAAAGTCATTGACAACCAGGATTAAGGAAAATCCCAAGGCCTTTTTTACATATGTAGAAAGCAAGAAGGTAGCCAGGGAAAGGGTAGGCCCACTCAAGGACAGAGGTGGGAATCTGTGTGTGGAGCTAGAAGAAATGGGAGAGATACTAAATGAATACTTCTCATCAGTATTCACCAAAGAGAAGGACTTAGCGGTCGATTTATCTAGGGAAGAGTGTGTAGATAGCCTGGATCCTGTTGAGATCAAAAAAGAGGTGTTAGGTGTCTTGAAGAATGTTAAGGTGGATAGGTCCCCAGGGCCAGATGGGATCTACCCCAGAGTACTGAGGGAGGCAAGGGAGGAGATTGCTGGGGCCTTGACAGAAATCTTTGTATCCTCACTGGCTAAGGGTGAGGTCCCAGAGGACTGGAGAATGGCCAATGTTGTTCCATTGTTTAAGAAGGGTAGCAGGGATAATCCAGGAAATTACAAGCCTTACATCAGTGGTAGGGAAATTATTGGAGAGGATTCTTCGTGACAGGATTTACTACCATTTGGAAGCAAATGGGCGTATTAGTGAGAGGCAGCATGGTTTTGTGAAGGGGAGGTCATGTCTCACTAACTTGATCGAGTTTTTCAAGGAAGTGACAAAGATGATCGACGATGGAAGGGCAGTGGATGCTATATACATGGATTTCAATAAGGCCTTTGGTCCCTCATGGCAGACTGGTACAGAAGGTAAAGTCACACGGGATCAGGGGTGAGCTGGCAAGATGGATACAGAATTGGCTTGGTCATGGAAGACAGAGGGTAGCAGTGGAGGGGTGCTTTTCTGAATGGAGAGCTGTGACTAGTGGAGTTCCACAGGGATCAGTGCTGGGACCTTTGCTGTTTGTAGTACACATAAATGATTTGGAGGAAAATGTAACTGGGCTAATTAGTAAGTTTGCAGACAATACTAAGGTTGGAGGAGTGGCAGATAGTGAAGAGGATTGTCAAAGGATACATCGGGATATAGATCGGTTGGAGACTTGGGTGGAGAAATGGCAGATGGAGTTTAATCCGGACAAATGCGAGGTAATGCATTTTGGAAGGTCTAATATAGGCAGCAATTATACAGTAAACAGCAGAACCCATAAGTGCATCGATGGACAGAGGGATCTGGGTGTACAGGTCCACGGGTCACTGAAAGTGGCAATGCAGGTGGATAAGGTAGTCAGGAAGGCATATGGCATGCTTGCCTTCATTGGCAGGCGTATTGAGTATAAAAGCTGGGAAGTCATGCTGCAGCTGTATAGAACCTTGGTTAGGCCACACTTGGAATATTGCGTGCAATTCTGGTTGCCACATTACCAGAAGGATATGGAGGCATTGAAGAGGGTGCAGAGGAGGTTTACCAGGATGCTGCCTGGTCTGGAGGTTATTAGCTATGAGGAGAGGTTGGAGAAACTCAGATTGTTCTCACTAGAGTAATGGAGATTGAGGGGCGACTTGATAGAAGTTTACAAAATTATGAGTGGTATGGACAGAGTAGATAGGAGCTTTTTCCCAGGGTGGAAGAGTCAATTACTAGGGGACATAGATTTAAGTGAGAGGAGAAAACTATAGAGGAGATGTGCAGGGCAAGTTTTTTACGCAGAGGGTAGTGAGTGTCTGGAATTCACTGCCAGAAGAGGTGGTGGAAGCAGGTACGATAGTGGTGTTTAAGAGGCAGCTTGACAAATACATGAATAGAATGGGAATAGAGGGATACAGACCCCGGAAGTGCAAAATGTTTTAGTTGACAGCCAATATGATCGGCGCAGGCTTGGAGGGCCGAAGGGCCTGTTCCTGTGCTGTACTTTTCTTTGTTCTTTGTTCTTTGAGTCTTGATCAGTTGCTGCAGTGCATCTTGTAGATGACACACACTGCTGCCACTGTATGTCTGTGGTGGAGGGAGTAAAAGTCGATGATGGTGGATCGGGTGCCAATCAAGCAGGCTGCTTTGTCCTTGATGGTGTCAAGCTTCTTGAGTGCTGTTGGAGCTGTGCTCATCCAGGCAAGTGGAATGTATTCCATTATACTCCTGACTTGTGCCTTGGGGATGGTGGACAGGCGTTGGGGAGTCAGGAGTTGAGTTACTCTCCATAGAATTCCCAGTCTCTGACCTGCCGCAATAGCCACAGTATTTATATAGCTGGTCCAGTTCAGTTTCTGGTCAATGGTAATCCCAGGATATTGATGTTGGGGACTTCAGTGATGGTAATGCCATTAAATGTCAAGGGGAGATGGTTAGATTCTCTCTTGTTGGAGATGGTCAATGATTTGCATTTGTGTGACACAAATGTTACTTGCCACTTATCAGCACAAGTCGGAATATTGTCCAGGTCTTGCTGCATGTGGACATGGGCTGTTCCACTCTCCACCATCTGAAAATCACCCCCCCTGAGTTCTGTAACTCAACTTGCACTCCCTGTTGACTGAGATCCACCTGAGTACTTGGTCTGAAACTAGAGAAATTGAATATGTTCTAATTAGAGCAGGTTAAGAGAATAAAGAGATTTAATAGACATGTTCAAAATTATGAAGAGTTGTGACAGAGTAAATTGGGAGAAACTGCTTGCAGTGGCAGCAGGGTTAGTGACCAAAGGGCACAAAACTTAACATAATTGGCAAAAAAAACCAGAGGGGAAATTTATACACAGTGAGTTGATCTGAATGCACTATCTGAAAGGATGGGGGAAGCAGATCTAATAGTAACTTTCAAAAGAAATTTGTAAATATATTTGAAAGGAAAAAATAAAAGGGCAATAGGAAAAGAACAGAGAATGAGGTAAATTCAATAGCTCTTCTAAACAGAGCTAGTACAGGCATAATGGACTGAATGACCCCTTTCTATGCTATATGATTCAGTGATTCTCTTATCTTTACCATCACTGGTTAAGAGGCAAAGGCAAAGTGCCATTGGAGAGAATATGCATCAGCAAAAGAAATGATGATGATTGCTTTTTAACCCTTGGAGGTTTTCGGGCTGTTGGTCTCATACTTGCCCTTCACAAACCCATCAAGTGGACTTGTTTCTGCTAGCTGGTATTGTACTTTCACCCCACTAGAGAAGGTATAGGATGATTAAAAAGGCACAAACAGTGCCTTTAGTACAAGTGAAAATGAATCTGGTACAAATTCTCTCTCATTCTCTCTGTCTCTCTCTTCAGACACCATGACCTAAGAGGACATTGGCAACCATGCCTTGGTCCAGAATTATGCTTGGCAACGTACTGAAGTGGTTTGTTGTTTCCTTCTGCAGTATGGCTGACCAGGAGACTCTCCCATTCTTACCATTGCCATCATGTGCATTGAAAAGATTTACAGGGTGATAATCAACTTGTATGACCACTTTACAAATACAACTTCCATAACCAACAAGTCCTAGAGTTGGACTTGAACCTGGAGGCTGGAATCTTCCACTCTGGAGTTTAAGTTTGGTGGCGGGCACACAAGTCAAAGTGATTTCCACTGTGGAATTGGTGGGGGGGGAATTGCGGGATGGCTTACCACTTGCAAACTTGTGCTGTTAAGCTCATTACTTATGCATCCATGCAGAATATGGCAAATCTCGAGGCAGGGGTAGGCAGGAAGCCACTGTCCTCGCCTTTCCTCCATGGGATCAAAGGTCCATATTTAAAGGGTACCCAGGCAGCTTACCCTATCCCTTTCACCTTTGCCTGGCCACTACTCCAGTATGTCTGGGACATACGACCTAGACACCTGGCATCACTCTGACATTGAAATTCATGATGTTGCTTAACTGTGTGGTAGGCAGAACATCTTTTTGGCCTGATAGCAGCATCCTGCTCATGGAAAATACCTATCGCGTAGCAACTGCATAGTAGTAGCGTGAAATGGCTTGCTTAACCTATTGTTCACATTTTTTGAGAAACTTTGCCTTTCCAGGATAATTTGAGGTAGACCAGGTGCTTTTCAGATCCAAAAGTGGCGACCTTTGGCCCATTTACGAGTTTGGGCAATACACAGCGAACAATGATCTGATCAGGATAGCCATTGTCCCACAGGAAAGCTTTGATGTGGTCTATTTCTGTGTCAGGCTTGCAAGGTGAGCAAATGGCTAGGGACCCTATTTACAAGGTGGCTGATGAAGCCAATCTTTCTGCACATAGAGCTATATGAATCCCAACATCTAATGTTATGTGATCCTATGATTGAGAACACTTGCTAAACAATCCTGAGTACGCTAAAGTAAAGCTAAAGAGTCGCATGTGGCTCCGGAGCTGCAGGTTGCAGACCCTAACCTAAGATAAGAAGGAGGAGACAACTAACTAATCTATGGAAGGGCAGGAATAGATCATTGATCAAGATCTTTTTGATATATTTGTTGGTTCCTCTTCCCTTGTTTAGAAGGGTAGCAGTCAGTATTGAAAGAGAATGAATGTCAAATTCAAAGGTAAGTTGACAAAATCAACCACTTGCTCAATCTAATAGAGATGAAGAAAAGTAAATTAAAGAGGGATGACAAAATTCAGTGGAGCAAATGGAACAGTCCATTTTTGTCAAGAGAAGATTGAGTACGAATTTGCATTTTTATTAATACTGTGCAAAATATTGCTTGTTGAGGAACGTGTACATTTCAGTTCAGAAACAAAGTTCTAATAGGCTAGAAAGTAAAAGTGCAAATTATAGACGGTTATGATATCACTAGGAATGATTATTCAGAAAATATTGAAAGAAGAAAAATGATGGCTGTTGGTGCTGAGTAGCTGCAATGCTCTAAACTGAATTTCTCACTAATACGTAGTTTTGACGATATTAAGGAGAGGATTTTGTTTGTGACTCAACTATGGAAATGTGGCAGTTTTTCTTTAAAACAAGGCTTATTCAGAATTCAAGTCTTGCATGGATCTGGTTGGCAATTGTTACATGGTATATTGTTATTTCACCTCTGGCTTCAAATTCAGCCCAGAATGAAGGGATGAAAGTTTCCACTGTTGGCTGGCTGTGAATTGCTGTGTGTGGTGATGGGTTCAGGAAATGTGTTTCTGGAGAAAGAAGAAACTGGGGAAAGAAGTGGGGAGCTTGTTGGATCTATTGACTTTTCCCTGATCCTAAAAATTCCTGTTGTCTTTATGAACTTGCAAAGTTTCAACCCAGTTTCTAATCTGTGGAGGCCAACAGCACCAAACTATACGGTACCAATGTACACTAATCTCACGAAAAATGGAAACTGCTGCAAGAACCAGGAAAGCATGCTCTACAAGACTAGGGTTAAGACACATTATTGTGGCAGAGGAAAGTGGGCTTTATTGAGCAGCTGTGTTACAATCAGCATAGGACTGCTTAATGCTGAACTTGGGGCTGGATTTTCAAAAGCCCATGAGAGTGAGATCGGGTGAGGGCACCTGTATCACTATCTCATGGCTCACTGAATCCCAACGCCCCCAGAATGTGAGGCAATTTCAAAAGGATGGCTGGAGAGGGGGAGCCAGCAACCTGCACACCTGCAATGAACAGATTATTGAGCTCATTGTGGATTTTATTAAGTATGTAGAGGATTGTCTTCCCATGGCTCCACTCTACTTTAGGTAGGGTCACCGAATTTCAGAAACTCATCTGCCTCTGAAGTTCCAGAAAGCCCCTCTTTGTATGTTACACCCGAGGCCCAGCATCTTCGCTGTATCTGTCATCGATCCACAGAAGCGGTCTGTCCACAGCTGACTCTGCCTCACTTTCTTTCTCCTGCTCACTTGTATGGTATATATCACCAGTGCTCCTCGCTGTAAGCTAGATTGAGGCCCAACAGAGGTGAGTGTGTTCTGCACTACAGAGGAATGATATGATGGTGCAACCCACCGAGGAGATCAGCAACAGCTGTGGTGCAATATCTTGCTCCCCCTCCACCACTGGCCCTGGGGGAAAACATAATAAGGCTGCTCAACAAATGTCTCTGTACAACCAACCCTCTAGATGACAGCTGTTGTACAACCACAGAGTGCATTAGGCAGGAGTGACTTCTGTGCTCTTCACCTGTAGATTGAGCTATCAAGTGATCCTGTCCTTCATGGCCTCCTGTCTCGTCATATGATCCACAGCCTGACACTATGGCACTCTTGAGATCTCCAGGGTTGCCTCCTCCATTATGGTCAATGTATGGAGCTGTGGCACACAACCACCCATTTCAGACATCTCTTCGGAATTATGTGCTGTCTTCATTTACAGAATGACAAATTTAGAGAAGGCTGCCCTCCCTCACAATTCAACATGACATGCACATGTTGCATGCCTCAGTGATGTCCCTTTAGTGATGTCCCCTGGGAGGCAGTGGCGTAGAAGTATTGTCACTGGACTGGTCATCCAGATATCTAGGGTAATGCTCTGGGGACCCGGGATCAAACCCCATGGATGGATGGAATTTGAATTCAATAAAAATCTGGAATTAAAAGTCTAATGACAGCCATGAAACCATTGTTCATTGTTGTAAAAACCCAACTGGTTCACTAATGTCCTTTAGGGAAGGAAATCTGTTGTCCTTACCTGGTCTGGCCTACATATGACTACAGACCCACTGCAGTGTGGTTGGCTCTTAAATGCCCTCTGAAAAAGGGACAATTAGGGATGGGTAATAAATGCTGGCCTCGTCAGCAATGCCCACATCCGATGAATAAATTTTTAAAAATCTCCAGCCAGAAGTGCCAAGTGGATGATCCATTACAGCCTCCTCCTGAGGTGCCAAGCATCACAGGTGCCAGTCTTCAGCCAATTTGATTCACTCCACATGATATCAAGAGATGGCTGAAGGCACTGGATACTGCAAAGGCTTAGGGCCCTGACAATATTCCTGCAATAGTACTGAAGATTTGTGCTCCAGAGCTTGCTGCACCCCTATCCAAGCTGTTCCAATACAGTTACAACACTGGCATCTACCCGACATTGTGGAAAATTGCCCAGGTATGTTCTGTACATGAAAAGCAGGACAAATCCAACCCAGCCAATTACCGGACCATCAGTGTACTCTCGATCATCAATAAAGTGATGGAAATGGTCATCAACAGTGCTATCAAGAGGCACTTGCTTAGCAACAACCTGTTCACTGACACCTAGTTTGGGTTTGCCAAGGCCACTCGGCTCCAGACCTCATTACAGCGTTGGTTCAAACATGGACAAAAGAGCTGAACTCCTGAGGTGAGGTGAGAGTGACTGCCCTTGACATCAAGGCAACATTTGATCGAATGTGGCATCAAGGAGCCCTAGCAAAACTGGAATCAATGGGAATCAGGAGGAAAACTCTCCACTGGTTGGAGTCATACGTAGCACAAAGGAAGATGGTTGCGGTTGCTGGAGGTGAGTCATCTCAGCTTCAGGACATCACTGCAGGAGTTCCTCGGGGTAGTGTCCTCAGCCCAACCATCTTCAGCTGCTTCATCAATTACCTTTTTTCCTTCATAAGGTCAGAAATTGGGATGTTCCCTGATGATTGCACAATGTTCAGCACCATTTGTGACTCCTCAGATATTGAAGCAGTTCCTGTCCAAATGCAGCAAGATCTGGACAATATCCAGGCTTGGGCTGACAAGTGGCAAGTAACATTCATGGCACACAAGTGCCAGGCAATGACCATCTCCAACAAGAGAGAATCTAACCATCGCCCCTTGGCATTACCATGACTGAATACCCCACTAACAACATCCTGGGGATTACCATTGCCCAGAAACCGAACTGGACTAGCCATATAAATACTGTGGCTACAAGAGCAGGTCAGAGGCTAGGAATCCTGCGACGAGTAACTCACCTCCTGACTCCCCAAAGCCTGTCCACCATCTACAAGGCACAAGTCAGGACTGTGATGGACTACTCTCCACTTGCCTGGATAAGTGTAGCTCCCACAACACTCAAGAAGTTTGACATCATCCAGGACAAAGCAGCCCGCTTGATTGGCACCACATGCACAAACATTCACTCCCTCCATCTCTGACATACAGTAGCAGCAGTGTTAACCATCTACAAGATGCACTGTAGGAATTCACCAAGGCTCCTTCGAGAGCATTTTCCAAACCCGTCACCTCTACCACATAGAAGGGCAAGGGCAGAAGATGCCTGGGAACACCACCACCTGCAAGCTCCTCTCCAAGCCACACATCACCCTGTCTTGGAACTATATCACTGTTGTTGGGTCAAAATCCTGGAACTCCCTCCCTAACAGTACAGTGGGTGTACCTACACCACATGGATTGCTGTGGTCAAGAGGGTGGCTTCATCACCTCCTTCTCATGGGCAATTTGGGATGGGCAATAAATACTGGCCTAGCCAGCGATGCCCACATCCTGTGAAAGAATAAAAAAAATACAATATCTGAAACATCACAAGAAAGTATAGAATGAGAAGTTTACTTTTTCCTGTCAATATATGCGACCTATTCAATAATAGGCTGTTTCCCAATAATTAAATTTTTTGAGAAAATGCCTTCTAATCGACAAAGGAAACCTGTCAGGACTCCAGAATGTTACCTTTCCAATATTCAGTTCTATTCTGCTGCCCCTAAGAGAAGATTTCCCCTTCCTTGTCCCATCAATTCAGTATGTCCAGCAGGCTACTTAATCACTACAGTTCATACCTATCCCGATAATTACCAATCCTGATCCAAAAAGTGTATTGCTCATTTTTAAAGGAGGTTAATCATATCACCTTCTGCGCTAACTCTGTCCAACTTATCCCTTACATGTAGGGTTACCAACCCTCCAGGATTGCCCTAGAGTCTCCAAGGAGTTAAGATTAATTTACTGGATGCTGCTGTGGGCAGCTCACAGAGGAAAATCACAATGGTGTTTAAAAAATTATGAATTTGTTTCACATTCTTCGAACACTTTCATTTATTAGTATATAAATACTGGAAATGGGAAAAAAGATTGTTTGACTTGTTAGGGCTGTTGGAGGTGGGAGGTCAGGTATATAGCATCCAGGGAAACAGGGTTAGCAACCTTACTCACATTGTGAGAAAAATTCTTCCAGCTCTAGACTTGTTTAAGCTTGTTAATTAAAACATATATTCACCTCTTTTGATGCAAGATCTATCAAACAAGCTGCCTAAGTATGCCTCCCTATTCTCAGCATGCATTCACACAACAACGATAGCAGCGCTGTGAAGTAGTTTTGCTTTGTGTCTTTTATAGCTAAAATGATGCCTAAATCTGGTATGAAGACTGAACCTGGCATTCGAGGGAAGTGAATTGCGACCCCTGGGAGGTTGAAGTCTCAGTCTACTTCACTGCACAGAAAGATTGAGTCCAAGATACCCAATTTATCCTTCACATGTTTAGCATTCAGTGCAAAGCCAGAAGTATCATGCAACTTCACTAAATGTGTTCTGTGAGCGCACTGTAAAAGTCCTGAATTATGACCTTTCCTTGACACTAACATGGCGACATTGCCCCAGAATTTCTATAGCTATTGCGTGATCTAGGAATTAAGGATGAAATCAAACTTTCAAAAACAATAGCACTTCTTTAATTGATGAAAAATGTAGAATTTATTTTATGCATTTCTAATATCCACTATTGCTGTTAGTTTCTAGTGCTCATTTCTTCCTCAAGAAGCAAGGTGCTGGTGTGCATGACAAAAGCCATTCCAAATAACTGTTAATTGAATGGAATGAGTAATGAGCTACCATAATGCAAATGATCAAAGCTGATCATAAATGCATTTCTGAATCAAACTTCTACTTCTGAATGTTTAGGCGGCATGATCAGAATTACTATTTTTATGACTGGATGAACTTGCAATATGTGCAGGCTCAGTGAACAAATCCTGTGTTTATATGAGACCTGGGTCCACTCACAATATAGATGATGGTTGACAAAGCATGATACAACCGGTCTGTCAACTCCTATCTCCGTTAGGTTAGAAGTGCAGCAAAACAATTAAGCTTGTAATTTCTTTGCAGTTTGGAGAGTATTCTGTGAAGAATGTGTGTTAGCTTGATAATTTTCAAACTTTCCATTCACCCAGGGCTGGATTTTCAATATGGCGTCGGGAACCCGACACCTGGACCATTCCCAGTTTCTGACCCTGTGCTGCATCACTGTCAGTGACATGGATTGGTTTTCAAATGCAATGTCTTAATTGGCCGTAGACAAGTCTCGCACCCAATTAGTGATGTTCAGAGTGGCCTGAAGGCAACACCCAGTAACAGAGGATGACTTTAAAAGGTAAATGGCAGCCATGAGCAAGCTTGCTGTTGCCTGACAGCTTGGATCAGCACAGATATCAGAAGGCCAGAGCTGGCCTGGACAGGTTCCCTGTTCCATCATACTCCTAACTTGCGCCATATAGATAATGGACAGGCTTTGAGGAGCCAGGAGGTGAGTTACTCACAGCAGAATTCCCAGCCTCTGATCCGCTCATGTAGCCACAATATTTATATGGCTGGTCCAGTTCAGGTTCTGGTCAATGGTAAACTCCAGGATGTTGATAGTGAATTCAGCAATGGTAATGCCATTGAATGTCAAGGGGAGATGGTTAGATTCTCTCTTCTTGGAGATGGTCATTGCCTGGCATTTGTGTGGCACAAATATTACTTGCTATTTATCAGCCCAAATTTATCAGTCCAGATACTTCTGAATATGGACATGGACTGCTTCAGTATTTGAAAAGTCGTAAATGGTACTGACCATTGTGCAATCATCAGCAAACATCTGACCTTATGATAGAGGGTAGGTTATTAATGAAGTTAGTTGGACCTAGAACACTACCCTGATGAACTCCTTTGCTGCAGTATAAACTTTAGCATGCTAATATATCAATTCTTAGTTTTTATTTTAAAAAATCATAACTTGTAACATCAGATGATATCAGTGACATCACTAATCATATTGTTTGTCATTACACCATTCTCTGTAAATAAGCGTGGTAAAATGGTCTGTAAGGCATGTTACCATGGCAACAAGCCTCCTCAAACAGCAATAGGTTTGAATAAATATTGTTTTTGTGCGTTAGAGGATTTAGGCTGAACCTGAAGAAATTTTAAATCATTAACAAACTAAAGTTAGAGCATTTAATGGAATGCAAACTTCCTGTGGAGAGTGATTTGTGTTTGGAAGGTTTTCAGAGAGCGTCATGTCACAAGTGAGTAATGGTGAGCCACAAGCATTGCTTATTTATCTTATTTCACCACTGGTCATGACATATAGCATTTATACTCACATCCAAATTATAATTTTAAGCTAATTAATATTCTTAACCTGTCATTGGAACAGTGGGACGAAAAGTTGCTGTTGCTCAGTGATAATAGTGAAATTGATTTTCTCAGCAATGGGTAGTCAACAATTCACATTGTGTTTTGGTCTGATAGTAAAGTGAATATACAAAACTGCGAAGAAAATATACTAATGGATATTAATATGAGGGAAGAGGTGGGGTGAGCAAGCAAATTTGATGAGATTGGAAAAGCAGAAGGTGTGTAAATGAATAGATTTATTTTATGTTCTCTTAGAAATGCTTATTCCATTTCCCCCAACAGTAAAACTATCAATAGTCCTTGAGGACTATTCTTGTCAACATTTTCATTATAAGTTTCACGTCCATATTTTTATGGGAATTGCCAATGTCAACTTGACACACCAGAATTACACCCTGCCACCAGACATAGCTCTCTAGTTTATCAATTTTGTTTCTCCCAGCAATTTGCTTGGGACAGACAAACGCCTATGGTCCAATTTATCTATTTTTCTGTTTTCCAGATTGCTATAGCCCTTACTATTTAACTATATATCAAATTACGACATATAAAATAAAGACAGAATATACAACTTGAGTATTGCTGTAAAAAGAGACATGTTAAAGCTTTTTATCTTGCACTCATCAGCACACTTCACAAGAATACCAATATAAGGGGAAAACAACAATTTATGTTGATGTGAAGAGAGTGCTGATTGGTTGGCAAGTGTACTCTGATAGGTAGAGGTATTGCCATGGAGAATGCACCAGTTATGGTGACTGACAGTTAACTGCCAAACATTGTTTGAAATTTAAACCAAACAGCTTGACCCTGATTGGTCAAGGCATTGCCCTAAGGAATAAGTCAGTGAATGGCTGTCACTTATTTTGTTTAGCTCAAATAGGCATGTCCACGTTCTTTCTGTCTGCAAAGAACAGGGCCCTGTGTATTAATATATGAGTCACACTGCAAGCCCGACTGACAATCTTAAATTGATTGTCAGCATAATTCTTAGCACACTGAGGATTATTTAGCAAATGTTGCTCAATCACAAAATCACATCTAATGTTGGACACTGTGTTTTGAGTTTTGCAAGCACAGGCAGGTTAGCTGTTGCAAACAGTGGCTGGGACATGCTGTTTGATACGATCCACCGGTCTTTGGGGCGTATGGCCTACATGCCTACACACTGGCACTGAAATTCATATACCACGTTACTCACTTGTGTAATAGGCAGAACATCTTTTTGGCTTGATGGCAGTATCCTGTTAGTGGTGAATATCACTCATGTTGCTACTGCATAGTAGCAGCGTGAAACAGTTAGCTTCACCTGTTGCTCTAATTTTTGAGATACCTTGCCTTTCCAGATTAATCTGAGGTAGACTGGGCACTTTTCAAGGCTGAAAGTGATGGCCTTAGTCCTATTCATGAGTTTGCATGACATACAGCACAAAATGATCTGATCAGGGTAGCCATTATCCTGCAAGATGCCTTTGTTGTGCCCTATTCCAACATCAAGCTTGTATGGTGAACAAATAACTCGAGTCCTATTTACAAGGTTGCTGATAAGACCAATCTTACAGCGTGTGGAAATGAAAAAATCACAATGTGTATATTTACCAGTGGAGGTAGGCTTATGGTAGGCTGTGGTAGAGTATCCCCTGGCAGATTTCTCAATTAGTACATCAAGGAAGCGGGGTTCATTTGACTGCTCCATTTCAAAGGTGAATTTGAATGCAGGCTGGAGCCCATTAAGACATATAAGGAAATTATTGAATGCAGCTGCCAATTTAAATATATATAACTTTAAAGTGGTGACTGAATTATGTTTGTACATCCTGGATGCAGCATCCCCAATCCTCCAGGCCTGCCCGCCCCTAAGAACACATCTGACCTTGACTCTGATGTGGCTGAATTGGGAAATATTTAACAAGTCGGGGTTGAGTATTGAAGACATGAGGATGGCTCAGTTAGCTTTGGCAGGTTTCAGGAATCATTTGTAAAGCAGCTATACATGATCTACAGAAGGAGCAGATTCATTGGGGTAAGTGACCCTTTCTGAATTGATACTGTTGTGTGGGAACATGCATATATGTGTATTTTTTCTAGAAACTATTAAAAACTTTGATTTCTTCCAAACTGCCCTATGTCTCAGCTTAAAATTCAGCTCAGGTCATCTTCAGCTTTCCAGCTTCAATCTTCAATCCAACTTCAATCCAGAATGTTAACTTCAGATCAAAAAATATACATTTTTCATGTGTTATGTAGATTAGGTTGTCAATTAGTTCACTATGTTGATGCTCATTTAAGTACATGTACAGTTGAGGCTTAACATTGGAATGAGTGAATAGATATTGCAAAGATAAACATGTTCAATAGCTCTCAGCTGTGTTCCCTAAATGCACAATTCACCAATTAAACATCATAAAGACTCACATAAAGGCAAAAATGAGAGACCATTTGCTACAGCCTGTTATTTAGGCCCATGTACAAGAAGCATTGTTATTATTTTTATTAGGTACCCAATAATGATTCAGTGGGATCTTTTATTATTATAATTCATTCTCAGGGTGCAAGAATTGCTGGCATCCCTAATTGCTCTTGAGAAGCTGGTGGTGAGCCACCTGTTTGAAACATTGCAACCTATATGGTGTAGAAACACACACACTGCTTTTCTCTCTGATCTAGTGGTTGCTGTGGATCGGGAGTTGCATGTAGGCCATGCCAGGTATGGATGGCAGATTTCTTCCCCTGAAGAGCTATGAAGTGAAGATTACGTTAGTGAAGATGGTTTTATAACAACCTAGTAGTTTCACGGTCGCCATTACTGAGACTAGCATTTTATTCTAGATTTTTCAATTAATCGAACTTAAATTCCCCCCCAGCTGCCATGGTGGTATTTAAACACATGCCTCTGGAGCAAGTCCAGTCCCTTGGATTGGTAGTCCAATAACATTACCACTATACTACTGTTCAAATCGTTCATATAAGCCTTTCCTTTTTGTGTATTTCAGAAACTTAATTCGTTATCCTGGTTGAAACACATTTTAGATGTCATGTAATACTTAGCACAAATGTGAACGCAATTTTAAAAGGATATATACATTTCTACACCCTTGCTTCCCAGCACATGCATGTGTGCACAGAAATTGAGAAATTTCTCATTGGACTGTGTAACTCACTGTTCAATCCTGCCTTAGGGGATTGTAGGTTCACCAATGCATCCCATTTGTTTTCATTCTCCTTGCCAGGACATCTTCTAAGGTTGTAAAAAGAATTTTAAAAATATAACAATAAACAGAGGGACCTGAGGGTGCATGTGCATTGATCTTTGATGGTGGCAAGACATATTGAGAGAATGGTTAGCAAAGCATATGGGATCTTGGGCTTAAATAGAGGCATTGAGCGGGGAAGCTATGCTGAACCTTCATAAAGTTCTGGTTACGTCCCATATAGAGTATTGCATCCAGCTCTGGTCACTGCACTGTCAGGAAAGCTGTAAACATCCTTGAGAGGTTGAAGCAGAGATTTACCATCCTTATGGTTCCAAGGGTTGGTGGGGATGGGAGGGGGTTAATTATAAGGTTAGGTGGAAAGGCTGGGGTTGTTCTTCGAGGAACAAAGGAGTTTCAGGGGATATTTGTACTGGTTGACAATATTATGACAGACTTAGATAAGATAGACAAGAAAGAGCTCTTCCCATTAGCTGATGGTATGAGGAAAATGGATACAGATTTCAAGATTTTGGGCAAGAGATACAGGGGAATGTGAGGAAGAACTTTTTTTATGCAGTGAGTGGTAATGACCCGGAACTCACTATCCATGTGGGTGGCAGATTCAAAAAGAAATTGGATGGGCACGTAAAGAAAATAATCTTGCAGGGCTATGGGGATTGAGGGGGAATGAGACTGACTGGATTACTCTGTAGGTAGCTGACATTGACTCAATGGCTGAATGGTTTCCTTCTGTGCCATATACAACTCAATGACTCTAAAAGGACAAGGGAAAGTTGATCAGTATGTAAATCTCATTTTCTCATCGAGTTGCTCTTTCATGGACATGTGATTCTGAAGCTATGCACCAAGTTCATATCTTTCTGGCGGATTCAGAAATCAAGAGCCTGATTTTTTGGCACTCTATGAAGTAAGACAGGCAGGCATTTAAAATAGTGGCACCAATGGCATGTTGATTTCCCATCGCCATTCCCAACACTGGCAAATTTGGTCCGTCCAATCCAGATAACCAGTCCGATTTGCATTTGAGAACAATTAAGGTTGTTAAAGAGCTCACTTAAAGCCTGTTGAGGGCTATGTTCAGATTTTGGTGGGGACTCACACACTGCAGACTGGGTCATGAGCAGACCAGGTGCATGGAGGTGACAACACAACTAGAAGCTAGTCATGGCCACTCCAGGGAATCATGTGGGTCGATAAAAAGGAGAATGGCTCAGAGGGGGACTTGTCCATTAGTACATAGGTGCCATCGTGTGTGCAAAGATTGTGGGCAGACTGTTGACTGTGCTCGGGCAGTGTGGTGGGTTGTTAACCTCCTGACATCATGGGGGAGTAAGAGAAGACAGCAAAGCTTCTTGGCACAATTACATGCAAACATACGAATTGGGAGCAGGAGTAGACTAGTTGGCCCTTCGAGTTTGCTCCACTATTGAATAAGATCATGACTGATCTGATTGTAACATAAACTCCACATTCCTGCCTACCCCCAATAATGTTTCACCCCTTTGCTTATCAAGAATCTATGTACCTCTACCTTAAAAATATTCAAGACCCTGCCTCCACTGCCGGTTGAGGAAGAGAGTTCCAAAGATTCACAACCCTCTGAGAGAAAAAAATTCTCCTCATCTCTGTCCTGAATGGGGGCAACTGTTTATATTTAAACAGTAGCCACGAGTACTAGGTTCTCCCACAAGAGGAAACATCCTCTCCACATTGAGACTGTCAAGACCCCTCAGGATCTTATATGTTTCAATCAAGGTGCCTCTTATTGTTCCAAGCTCTAGCCTGCCCAACCTTTCCCCATAAGACAACCTGTGCAATCCAGGTATTAGTTTAGTAAACCTTCTCTGAACTGCTTGCAAAGTATTTACATTCTTCCTTAAATAAGAGACCAACACTGTACATAGTAGGGTACCTGAGCACAGGGAAGGCAGGAGCTGGCAATGAGGGCCTGACTCTCAGATTTCAGGTCCAGTGACAATGTGAAGCAACATTCTTCACAGGGAGACTGGGGCCCTGTTCATAGGGAGGGCAGAGGAGAGGGTCGAGGGCCTGAATGGACACAGAGATTATACCCTCAGCATAGGCTGTGCCATTGGAGCTGGAACTATCTGGATATGTCGGCGAACCAGTGCTGCAGGAAACTACAACTCTGCAGGCAGATGGTCAAAGAGATTTGAGCCTGCATAGTGGAAGACCTCACACTCCACAGCAACTCTCACCACGCCCTGCCAGTAGCCGTCAAAGGCACTGTGGCCTTAAACATCTTTGCCTCAGACTCCTTCTAGGGATCAGCTACAGATCTTGGTGATATCTCACAAATGTCTTCACACCACTGCATCTCCCAGGTCACTGACACTCATTTGCCAGATTGGGCCCTGCAGGTAAGAGCAGCAGTACTGGTTATCCAATTTAAGATGACTAGTTAAGTTCGTACCATGGCTCATTTACGCTTGCTAGAAGCAATATATATTCATATGTAGGGACCCAGTCTCTGCAAATGAAAGGAATATGTTTAATTTTTGTGCTGTGTTTGAACTACTTTGGTGCTTGGGGGAGCTAATAGCTCCCCATTGCTTTCCCCATGGCAATGTCTTAGCCAATCAGAATCAACTTACCAACCAATCATAAATTGTTGTGATAATTTGAAATTTAGCATTCCTGTGTTTGGCCTGGGTGTAAGACAAAAAGCTTCAGTAACATGTCTCTCTTTTGAACAATATCAAACTGAAAATCTTGTGGCTGAGGTTCTAGTCTGCCCAATTCACAACTGGGCAGATTTCCAGTCAAGGGATCCAGGGTGGAAATAAAGAAGGTACGAGGTTATGTCTTGAGGCTTTTGAGATAAGGTTAGTGTTCATGGCCAAAGAAAGCCTGGAAACCTTATATTGCATAGGGACATAGGACTTAGGAACAGGAGTAGACCATTCAACCCTTCAAACCTGCTCTGCTATTCGATAAGATAATGGCTGACCTGGTTATGGTCTCAATTCCACCTTCTTGTCTTCCCCCATAACGCTTGACTCCCTTGTCTATCAAAAATCTATCTAATTCAGCCTTGAATAAATTCAATGACCCAGCCTCCAATGCTTTCTAGGAAAGTGAATTCCACAGATTAATGACCCCCTAAGAGATAAAATTTCTCATAATCTCCATCTTAAAAGAGAGACCTCTTATTCTTAAACTGTGTCCCCTCATTCTAATCTCCCCCACAAGAGGAAACATCTGCCGGTAACCACCCTATCACTCTTCAATTGATATAAAATAACTCATGTTACCTTTCTAAAGAAGAGCAGGGAACTCTCCTATTATCTTGGCCAATATCCAACTTTAATTCAACAGCACCAAAACTGAAATTAACTAGTTATTCACTTCATTGCTGTTTGTGGAATCTTGCTGTGAGTATATTGGATTTGTGTTTGCCTACAATACAACAGTAACTGCACTCCAAAGAGTAACGAATTGATTGTGGAGCAGTTTGCTCTGTGGCTCTGAAAGATAGCATACAACAAGTGCAAGTTCCTCCTTGCTTCAGGTTGCTACTTGTAAATAAAGTTATTAGTTGCTTTTGTGTGTGATTTTTTTTGTAGTATCTGCTATTTTGAAGAGAATGGGGTGGTATATGAGAGACTAGGAAACACTAGTAAGTAGTGTTACTGCAAGTGAAGTAATTATTAGCCCTTACACATTTCTGCAAGACTCGAGCAAAGAAGAATGCAACTTTTGGATTGAAGGAAACAAAGGTCCATTTCTGAGTCAGAAAATGATGGTTCAGGACTACTCTTGAGCATGTAACTTACGTTGATATTTCAGTGCAGTGTTGAAGGTGTGGAGGAGGGCTGGTTTACTCGGTTGGCTAGATGACTAGCATTAGGATCAGATGAATGCCAACAGCATGGGATTTGAACCCTGTTCTTGCTGAGGCAGACTTGGGGCCTACCTCCACACCCTGCCTGTTGTAAAAATTCATTGCAGTTTGCCTAGCACTTTGGGACAATGAACTGAGAGCCTTTTCAAATAAAAACAGAAAATGCTGGAAAAACTCAGGTCTGGCAGCATCTGTGTCCAACATGACTCTTCTTTGAACTCATCTCTCCACAGATGCTGCCAGACCTGCTAAGCTTTTCCATCATTTTCTGTTTTATTTCAGATCTCCTGCATCTGCAGTATTTTGCTTCTATTCAGGTGCCTTTTGCCTGGTCTGGTAGCTAAGGTGCATGGTAAATAGTGCACTTGGGCATCGTTCCTCCTTCAACCAGAACTGAGTGGTCAATCCTCTCAATGCTGTTTGTGGGACTTTGTTGCATGTAAAATGACTGCTACATTCATCCACATAAAGTAGCCACAAGCTAAAATAATTTATTGTCATTGCAGCTTTTGAGACATTTCCGAGCAATAATGATTTATATAAATACAAGTTCTTTCTGAAGTTCTATTTTACATTTAAGTGAATTTATACTGTTAAGATGAAAAATATCAAAACTGTAGCAGAATATGAGGAAAATAAATTGCAATTATGTCATATAATGACAGTAAGATGAAAATATATCTGCAAAAACAAATTGCTGCAAATTTGGTTGAAGGAGGAATGATGGCCACAAACACAATTTACCATGCGTCTGAGCCACCAGACAAAAGGCACCTCATTGTCTCAGTTGAAGGACAGCGCCTCCAGTTATGCAGCACCCCCTCAATCTTCTTCTTCAGTTCTCTTCCCAAAGGCAGGTCCTTGGCAATTAGTCACTGAACCACAGCAAAGTGCCATGATTTTTATGCAATGGATAGGGTGTGGGGGTAGGCCACAATTCTGCCTCAGCAAGAATAGGGTTCAAACCCCATGCTGTTGGCATTAATCTGATCCACACGCTGGCTGTCTAGTCAACCAAGCTAACTGGCTGGAAGTCTGAAAGAAAAGCAGAAACTGCTGGAAAACTCAGCGAGTCAGGCAGCATCTGTGGAGAGAGGAACTTCTGAAATGGTTTTAGCTTTCTAATTTTATTCTGGCAAAAGTACAATAGATTAAAAAAATCAAATTTAATTAATTTAATATACAAATATTGGATGACAGTGTGGGTGCTGTTTGGGAGATGATTTGATATCACGAACCAATATTATTTGACAACTTTCAACAGGGTTTACTGTAGTTAATACACATTTATATAAGTAATTTTGCACTATTCTACTTTTAAAAGACCATTCTGAAGAAGTTAACTTGTGAGTTTTTCCAACGCTTTCTGCTTTTATTTTAAATCCAAATTAAGATTTGGAATAGGATTGAAAATTAAAATGTCCAGTCAGATCAAGACAGAAAAAACTAGCTAGCATTTAGATAGCACCTTATCATGTCCTCAGGGTATCCCAAAGTGCTTTCTAACCAAATGACTATTTTTACAGTGTAGACACTTATTATTGAGACAAACACAACTAGTTTGCATGCAGCTAGAACTCACAAACAGCAAATGTCCAAACAGCTAATCTGCTTTTGATGATGTTGGCTGAGGGAAGAACATCACAAGGACACCGGCGTACTCTGCTGTTTTTTAAATGATTCTTTTAGATCTTTTAAGTTGAGCATGGCCCTTGATTCAATAAGATATCTGAATGAAAGCACCCCCAGCAATGCAACACTCTCAGTACTCAGTGAAGTGCCAGCCTTTGTGCTGAGGGGCAGAATTTTGAGGTTGTCAGGCGGGTGCGGTGGGCGGGCCTGGGAGAGGCCAGGAAGAGCCTGCGATCGGCCCCCGGCCAACCAGCGTGAAAGGTGTGCTGAAAGGCTCAGTGCTGCCGGGGTGAGAGCAGAAGGAGGGCAAGCACTGAAGCCTGTGCAGGCTCGGCAGGGGAGGGGGTGGTGGGGGGCGCAGAATGAAAACTCCCTGAAGGCAGAGAGCTGCCTCAGGGAGCTGAAGAATTTAAAACCACCAAATAAAGATTTTAAAATGCAGAACAAAAATGTCCACACATCGGACTCACTCACCTAAACATATAGATCATAAAAATCCTGCGCAAACATTTTTTAAAAAATTATTGGAAACCTCAAACCTTTGGATGAGGTTTCCTCAAAAATCCAAAGGCCGCCTGGCCAACTCGCCTGCCCACCAACCGTAATGTTGGATGGGCAGTGAAAAATCCCAGTTAATTAATACATTAACGGCCTTAATTGGCCTCTTAATTGTCAGGGGGCATGCTGCCGACTCTATCACACCAGTGCTATTTTACACTCAGGCATGTCAGGTGTGCGCCTGCATTCTGAACAAAAAATCCTGCCCCTGGTTTCCAGTGTCGCTTGAAACCACAGCCTGACCCAGAAGGCAAGAGTGCTAGCTTCTAAAGCAAGGTGGCACTCTATTACCAACTGAGCCAAACTGGTGCTCAGTGATTGCTTTTACCATAATTTGAAGTTCTTCCTTTTACAATGACTTGCTCCCACATCCATTTGCTATCAGCAGGGAACGTAACTGAACAGAACTTAGTCTTCTATTCCATTGTTCACCCAGTAGGAGGCAGACAAAGTTAGCTGCCTCTAATTGGACTTCCTCAGGGAGAAGGACAGACATGAGTACTGTACAGCATTCTTTACCAGCAGTTTGGGTGAAGCGTAATAAGCCAGATTGCTTTATTGGCTCTCTTTATTCTGAACTGCTTAATCACATAAATGTGGAGAAAGCTCTCATCATCAGACCATGCTGCTCAAGTATACTTTCAAATGCTTCAAATCATTACTTTTTCTTTCTTCCTTCACTTTGCTAATAATGCACGGAGCCTGTAAAATTCATCTGTCAAAACGAAAACAAATGAGCATTTTTAACAGATTTTTGTTTGAAGCATACATTTGGATTTGCCTTGGTTAGAATTTTATACTAAAACCATGTTTGCCATCATCTACTTGGTATAATTATCAAAAAATTCAACAGTTCACGTTCTTTCTTTTTCTGCTACTAAGATGATTCTGAGTTTTCTCCTTTTAATAAGCAAATTGAACATAATTACATGGACACACATAAGGGGCAGAATTTTGCCCTTGTCGGACCGGCTCGGTAGGGATGAGCGGGAGCAGTCAGGAAGCTAATCGCTGCCCGTGATCAGGCTGTGATGGTGATTTCATGCTGGTGGGCCAATTAAGGCCCACCCAGACTGAAACACGCACTGCAGCAGTGAGCGCTGCCTGTGTCGGGGGTGGCGGGGGAGGGGGGGGGGGGAGGGAAGGAGGACCAGCACAGAAATTCATGCACGCACGAATGCGCACAGAAAAAAACTCAGGGAGATTAAGATTTTTGGCAATAAAAAAAAGAGATTTTAAAAATGTTAATAACATGTCCCCTCACGTGACTGTCATGAGCAGGGACATGCTGGAAATTTGAATGCATCACCCCCAACACCTCATCCGCCTCCCACGGCACCTTCCCATGAAATCGCAGAAGATGCAACACCTGCCCCTTTCCCTCCTCCCTCCTCATTGTCCAAGGGCCCAAACACTCCTTTCAGGTGAAGCAGTGCTTCACTTGCACTTCCCTCAATTTAGTCTACTGCATTCACTGCTCCCAAAGCAGTCTCCCCTACATTGGAGAGACCAAACGCAGACTGGGTGACCACTTTGTGGAACACCTTCGGTCTGTCTGCAAGCATGACCCAGACTTTCCTGTCGCTTGCCATTTCAACACTCCACCCTGCTCTCATGCCCACATGTCCATCCTTGGCCTGCCGCAGTGTACCAGTGAAGCTCAAAGTATACTGGATGAACAGCACCTCATCTTCCGATTAGGCACTTTACAGCCTTCAGACTTAACATTGAACCCTCTCCTCCACCATTACCCCTTTTTTTATCCTCTTTTTTCAATAATAACTTTTTTTATATTTTATCCACTTATTTTTTTTTTCATTTTTATTCATTGTTTTATCCCTACCTTCTATCCTATTTTCAATCTTTTTTCCCACCACCGTCCCCTCCCCCCACCCACAAGGGCCATCTGTCACTTGTTTATGTTGTTCTTTCCAGAGTGCTTACCCTTGCCCTGCTATTATCACATTCTGCTTTCTGACCTTAATGCCAACATCAGCACTTCCGTTAGCCCTCACCTCTACCATTAACACCCCCTTTGTCCTTTTGTTCATGACATCAATGACAATCTCTCCTTTGCCCCCACCTATCACTGGCCTTCTATCCAGCTTCACCTGCTCCACCCGCCCCCCCTTAAACAGTATAAATTTCATCACATTTTTACTTCTCTTTAGTTCTGGTCATACAGACCTGAAATGTTAACTCTTTTTTTCACAGATGCTGTTAGACCTGCTGAGTTTTCCCAGCATTTTCTGTTTTTGTTTCAGATTTCCAGCATCCACAGTATTTTGCTTTCATGTTAGAAATTAGCTTGAACAATGTTTAATTTTTTTTTATGATTGATCAAAACCTCATCCCGCCTGTGGATGAGGTTTCACAAAAAATCCAAAGGCCACTTGGCCTTTTCGCCTTCCCACCAACCACAAGGTTGGACAGGCAGCAAAAAATGCCATTTAATTAAATCTTTAATGGCCTTAATAGGTTTGTTGTTGGCAGGCACACTGCCAACTCCCGCGCATGCCCACCAACCAAAATGCCGCATGAGTGCATGATGATATTGGGATGCTTGCCCATGCGTTATTTTACACTCAATGGGGTCGGGCACGGGACCCCCTGATGAGCGGAAAATTCTGCCCATGGAGTTAAGGAGAATATCACCAATGTAATCAAATCAATAATTACCTTAGCTCACATTATTTTAATGATAGAATGCCAACCAGATCAAATTTAACAACATGGCAGGTTTTGAAGCTTCTATGAATTAGCACATTATATGGCAGTGCCACAGAGGCAATCTGGAGTACTTCTTCCACATATTTTCTCCATTATTTGAACTATTTTAGGTAAAACTATTATAACATAGTAGCAGCAAATTAAACCAACGAATAAATTGGAGAAATTAATTTCATTTTGAATGAACTTATACAGATTTATGATAATGTATTTTGTTAACTAATATATCATTCTATTTTACTAACAGGCAAAATGATAATAAACAGATTTTTTCTAGCATGCTAATGGTTGTAATTAATAAATGTGAATGATTCACTGGGCTGTCAGTAAGTTGGATTTCCCATTCACTGAAGTGAATTAGAATCAGTAACATACTATTATTGGAATGACTGCCCAGAATTATTATTGCAACTGTGCCATTCTTATTAACAATTTTTTTTGTTCCTGTTTGTTCTTTTGCATCTCTGTAATTGGATTACTTGAGCAGTTTTAAATATTTTTCCACAAACTTTTGTGCATGAAATGTGGCTGCTGTTCAGCTGCTGGGGAGATGTTATAAAATGCAATAGAAGTGCTGAAATCAGCGTTAGAGCACGTTGCACAGTATAATAGCTGCCTCAGGCAGATATTGTTCATCAGCACTGGGAGGTAATTCTACCATTCCCGAGGAATGACAGTAATAGTACAGTACTGGCTGTTTAATAAATAGGAACTATTCCACAAAAGTAGGAAAGTTATTTCACAGGTAGGGTGATAATTTACAAACAGGTTATGGTCAGCTTTATGAATGGAATTGAAAATCCTATTACGAAAACCTTCATGAAATATTTTGCTTACAATGTGTTGTATATTTTGTTAAATACTATCATTAGGGGGAAATTGGATGGCGTAGTAGGTTGCACACTTTTCTTTGACTTCTGATATCTGGATTTGAATCCAAACTAATTTCCAAAATGGATGTCTTCTCGCTCTGGCAGCTGCAAGGACTCAAAGTGAAAGCCACACTATTGCAGTAGAGTTAATATAACCTTGTGCACCATCTAGCTTATTATCCCTAACCAAGAATGTTTTACTGCCGAACACCGACATCCGTCACTTCAGCAAAACAAAACTAAGTTTGAAATGGAAACCAGCCATGACAAAATGTCACTGCTTCTTTCTTAAGTTGCATGTAGAGAAGCATTATTTGCCTGCAGAGGCAGCTTGCCAATTCATTGCAAGTGAAGCCTGACAACTCAATGTTTTGGACCTTTCATAGACGGCATTAGATAGGCGTGGTGATGTACACTGCAGGATGTACACTGAAAATTGGGCCTGTGTATCATAAACTGGAATATTCATACACCTAATGAACAAAAAACATTATAATGTAAGGGAAAAAATAGCTTACAGCACAGCCTGAACTGACTATTGTTACTATCCCATGATTTTCATTGAATGGCTTCATTTGTTGCTATAATGGCAAGCTGATAAATTGTTATTCCCCTGCTCAATTAAACAGGTAAATAATATGAAAACTGTGTTTCACATGAGAGTTCACATTGGAGTTTGTTATAGCTGATATTTATTCACCCACTCTCTTAATAAGTCACGTTTGTTCTTTAAGTACAGAATTGGAACCAGGGCTAAAAAATAATTCACTTGTATCTGCAATGCAAATATTTCCCATGCATTCTCCATTGTGACATTTCAGAGCTGATGCACAACTTATGCAACTATACTTTTGGCAATTTCTAACTTTAGGAAAATAGGTCAGTGCTTAAATGGCTTGTTTGAAATTATGATCTATGGACAGAGGTGCTTCTGTAAGATTTTTGCAAAAATGATTCTTTTTCTTTCTTTCTACAGTGCTCATTGTGGTCAGCTTGGCTGTGTGTTGGACTCCATTCCAAATCCGCCGTATCATGGCAGCATCCAGAGCAAAGACAAAGTGGACATTGACATATTTCAGAACTTTTGTAGACATATTGCATGTCTCAGATATTTTATTTTATCTCAGCTCAGTATTAAATCCATTGCTGTATAATCTGTCTTCTAAGCAGTTCAGGGTAGTGTTCATGCGGGTACTGTGCTGTAAATCCATAGAGCACATTAACATGCGGACACTAAGGAGAACCCGTGTCAAGTCCAAGAGCAGCACCAATCACTCCACAAGTTCACTGCTCCATTCCACATTCAAATACACCTATCCACGCCGGAAAACCAATAAGGATCTTTTGAGAACTGTGATGAAGGACACAAGTGTTGAACTTCAGCCACTGCCACATCAAAACTGTGATGCCAGAAAAACAAAGCCAGACTCTGGATTTAATACTGTCGGCTCAGTTTCAGGACCTAGCTTGTTGAAAACTAACTCAGAGCTTCCTTCCCCAGAGATAACCTCTGAGCTACACCTAATAGAGCAATCAAATGGAGTAAATGAAACTGAGATATGAAGCTTTTATAAAACACAAATATATCAAACAAAAATCACAGAGATTTCAAAGTGCTGTTAGTGATTCTTCCAAAAGTCATCTTTACAATACCATGTAAAATTTAAATAAAGCAACAGAATTGGCAATTGTCTCTGTGTTAAGATGGTCTGTTAATGTTCTTAGATGGTGATTGCCAGTTATTAGTAATGCAAGCTGTTACACAACAGCATGTGAAATGTTGACAGCAAAGCAAGGTAGGAATTTTCAGAATGCCTACACCTGTAATGATTGTTGCTAAAGTTGCCTTCACTTCATGAGATTATGTTGGAAGAAGTGATGTGAGTATTCCAACAGCAGCTAAGAGTTTTAGGCTTGCTCTTGATGACATTGCTGAGCTTCCTCTCCTTCTGGGGCGGGGTCCATTACAGAGTGGAGTGTTACAACAGCTGATGCACACGGATCCCAGTTTTCCTGGGGAACAAAATGACTGATAGCCTGCAGATGTAATGAGGCAAGATGTAGACGCAGCACAAGACTTCCGATACATAACACCTGCAAATAGAAAAACAGTAATCGTAAGACAAGTTTCAGTTTCATGCAGCTGCACTGTGCATGGTATCATTTACTATCTCTAGTGCAAAGACAAAACTAGACCAAAAATCTTTAGCCATCCTGCAGTATCTCGGGAGAGAGGGGTTAGAATCTGGTCTGCACTGGGAGTTTCTGTAAGACCTAGTAAGTGTTTGTGCTTCCTTGTAGCCCTTACCAAGCTGTTAGCATGGAGAATTAGGGCTTGGGAAAAGAATCATTGGCCTTCAAGAGGCCTGGCACATCTTTTTAACCTGTATGCCAGTAGGAAAAGGCATACCAGCCTCTTCCTTGGAAGGGGAGGGGGGAGTTAGCTTTTTCTTTGGTCATGGAAGAGGTAATAAATTTGAAGGGTAATCTTCATCCCAGTTTTAAAGTGGACCAATGTATTAAAAACAGACATTTTCTGCAAACGAGAGTCACTGCATCTTTGAAGTATGCACTTACACAATAGTAGAGTTATGACAACATATCGAAAATTAACCAGGGAACCTGGTGATTTTTGTCATTTAACTTACCACCCTTTGGAACTGGGTTCCATTAAAACTCATGGAAAGATTTTCCACTTTATTGTTGCAAAACAGCAGTGATCCTGCAGCCTGCTTCCTATAGGGTGGAATACTCAGTGACCAGACCCTAGCTGTTTTCAAAGCCCTCCTTGTTGCACATTGACCTTAAAGATCTATGCTCTTCTGGTGAAGTTATAGTGATGGAGTGGGAGCAGCTCCAAGGAAATTCTCAACTCTAAGGTACACAAAAATGCAGCAAAGGATTTGGAAATTATTAAAGGAGACTCTGAGCACTGAGAAGATATGATTTATTGTCTTGGGGGATCTGCAGGATGATTTCCCTAAGAATAATTTTTATTTTTAATGCTTTGCTTGATACATTTCCCAGAAATTGGAGCTTACATTAATTCTGCCAACCAAAACGTATTTTGGAAATATTAAGGATATTTTATATGAAAGTGTGAACATCAGTACAACTTTGGAGGATCCACTTCCACAATTGTTATCCACTCCCATGATGTTAATTTGTGAACAGAAACATTTTGCAATATAGGCTTACACTCATCTCAACTGGAAGTACATTCTACATTCAAAAGGCAAACCTGCTTCATTGTTACATATATCCCTATTCTGGACCTCATGTCAATCCAGAGAGGGTTCAAGAATGCATTGAGCCCAACAGTATGCAGAAAGGGAATGGGGCCAGAAGGTTTAGCTGTCAGGAAATCCAGAGAAATGGGTTTCCTGGAGATCCTTCTGTGTTTAAAAGTAGAATTTTCTTTTAAAAAGAATTGTGGGGTGGGCAGTCAGATGGTAGTGGGGGTGAGGGAGTGGGGGGGAGCGGTGGTGGTATGGTAGGGTGTTTACAGTTTTACTTGTTGAACCAGCGTGAAAGTCTCCTGCTTCTCTTGGCCCCAAGCAGTGCTGTAAAGGCGCTAAGTCTGTTTCTATCAGTCTTTTGCATCTCACCTTCAGCTTCTGGGTTTCCCACTACCCAGGAAACCTGGTCTGTAGGTATTAAGGATAAAAATAATGTTAAAATGGAGGCACACAATCTCCTTAAATATATCAAGGATCTGGCTCACATCCTGTGAGCAGGTTGGTCATCACGCAACGCACCTCCATTAAAATCAGAACTGAGCAGGTCAAAGACAGGTTGCCCATTTTAAAATTTTTAACTAATCAAACCGGTCCCACTGATTCAACTATGTTAACCAAATAACTTTCACAGTTTAGCAGGTTTAAGAGTATTGGAGTGAGTGAATATCACAATTAAAACCTTAGAAATGAGCTAAGATTAAGGGTCACACACAAATATTAACCTGTCTTTCTCTATTACAAGCTGACCAATAGACTGCTCTGCACATGTTTACTATTGTTAAGATCCAAAAACACAAAGTTAAAAATTACTATTGGTGAGATTAGCAAATTTCAATGGCATTTCTTTATCTGCTAATTTAACAAAGCCTTTAACCTGCTTAAAATAAATGCCTACTCTGTTTGGCTGACAGGCAGAAATCCTGCCCTCTGACTGATCTGATTGGTTGACAACATCTTATCTATGTGTTAAAGGCTGATTTTTATTGTGTGAAGTATTGCATTCCAAGCTAGCACATAGGCTAAAACATGTCATTAATTTAAAAATCACACAACTGGCATACAATAAGATGTTTGCTTTAACCACATAGCCAATTGAACAAAACATAATCATCTGGGAACTGTAATTAGAAGGTATTTATAGGTTAAGTTGGGTTGGGGAAGCCAAGATGAAACTTGACATTGCAAAATGACAGGTCACTGGAGCACATCAGAACTGGGAAAGCCAGATTTGCAGATGTTCTTCTGGAGATAGAGTATATGGTGTTGATGCCTTCCTCTCCAAAGTGTCTAGCATAGCAGACAAAAGAGAAATTGGCAGATAGTGCTGTCTCATACACTGACAGAAAGCTCAAAAAGATCAGGAAGATGTCAGATCTTAAGAAATTTGAAATGATAAGTTCAACAGTATTGCACTATATGATGCGCTTATGACACAAGCACATATGCAACAAATAATAACGTCTTAATAGTTCACACTTCTAATAATTGAAAACGCTAAGCAGTTGGATTAGGAGCTGCACTATCTCAATACAACTAGGGAAAAGGGTCCTTTTTTCGAATGGGGACATTTAGGATATATGTTATAGTTACATGTATACATATATATATTGTTTTGAAAAAATGTTTATTGATTTCACTTCCAAGTGCTCTATCCCTAATTTTATATGTTCTCTTGTTCTGGATTCCTCTACCAGAGAGGATAGTTTCTCTGTATCAAACCTATTGCATCCTTTTTTTCATTTCCAAGCCCTCAATTAGATCAATTCTCAATGAAATACAAGCCAAGTTTATACAACGTGTCCTCCTAATTTAACCACCAATATCCCTACTCGCTGTCTTTTGCCACCTAATTACAAACCCTTTATTTCTTTTTATATCCACAGTGCTGTTAGGGAGTCTGTTGTAACCAGATAGATTGTCCCTTCCCCCCATCATTCATTCATCATGTGATGTGATTATGGGGGCTTTGACCAATAAGCTTATTGCGCGGGTAATCCTGTGGTAGGGAGCCTCTGACAGAGAGATCGCATCTAGCTTGCAAGCACCTCTACATGTCTCCAAAATAAAGTTTAGCCTTTTCTTCACCAAACCTGCTGCTCCAACAAGTTATTACAGAGTTCCAGGGGTTTTATCCAGCAACTGTGAAGGAACGACAATATTGTTCCAAGTCAGGATGTGTGGCTTGGAAGGGAGCTTGCAGCTGGTGATGTTCCCATGTGTCTGCTGCCCCTATCCTCCTAGCTGTTAGGTGTTCTGGGCTTGTAAGGTGCTATTGAAGGAGACTTGGCGAACTGCTGTAGTGCATCTTTTGGATGGTACAAAGGGCAGTTACCGTACACTGGTGGTGCAGGGATTGAGTGTATAATGTCACAAGGTTACCTCCAATCTTTGAAAATAATAGCTTGTGTGGAAGGGGGTTGCTCTCATGGACACTCAATTAATCATTATGTTAGTGATTTCCTTATACTAAGTCATGAACTACACTTTGCAGATTCATTATGATGTTCTTTGATTAGATGATACTTATCCAAGTGTTGAGTCACTTGTCCCTAATGATAGATCCCAGGGACTTCTCCACAAATGATGTTAAGCAGGCAGATCTGTAGTTATCAGGCTTCTGCTTCCCTCCCTTCTTAAAACATTTGACGTTCGCAATTTGTCCAATCCAAAGGCACATTTCCTGAAACTAGAGAACTCTGAAAAATTATGATGAATAAATTCAGTGTGTTCCGGAGCATGTGAAACTCCTATGGCATCTCCAGGTCAGCTCTCAGGAGTACAAATTGGAGGCATTATCCAAGCACCTCTCAAGAATGCTCAATTCGGTGCTATTGATGCCTTGTACTCAAATCTTAATGATGCTTTCTCAGCTAGCTAGGAGATCACGTGGACACAATTTTAAAGGAAAACATTCACAGACCTCATTGCTGCCCACTGTTCATCAGTAAACAAACTGTAGAAGTGAGATGTCTGAAGTGGGTGTAGCTATTTCTTAATTTAGTGTCTCATCAGGACATCAAGTCTCTATATGTAAGTGGCAATAGAATTGTCAGCAAGTTATTGTAGTGCTGGATATGGCTAATTTCCATGCTGGGCCCTCATAGTGCCTATGACAACAAATTCTAGCGATACCAAAAGCCATGCAGATTGTCATTGTAACTCCAGAGCTAATGCGTACACTTCCTCCTGTCACATGAAAATCAATTGGTAGATCAGTTGTCACAAATCCAAATTAAAACACAAAAAAAAAGGAAAGACATGGTAAACCATAAAACCATCTTTGAGACATAACACAAGCTTCTTTCATTCTGACGTCTAAGTTTGGTAGTGGGTGTGGAAGTGGGAGTGATTTCCTCTGGGGGGAGGAAATCCACCTTCCACGTTTGCCCGGCCACTGTTCCAACCTTCCCCGCTAATTCTTCCTCCCTCCCTTGGTCATCCTCCGCATAACTTGCATTGTCACCACCCGGTCTCAAACATAGGCTGGCATTTACCAACACTCCCCGATGAGGACAATGCAGTGGCAACTCACCGTTAATCATGGAAGAAGTCTACCTCGCCAGGTGCCTGCCACTTATGTGCAGTCGCAAAATTGAACATTCTAATTCCTCACTGAGGGGGGAGCTTAATTCTGGTGAGGTGGTCCTTTAGAGCTGTATGACTTGCTAATGCATGCAAAAGGGTTTCCCGACCTTGCTTGTTGGAACGCTTGGAAAGGCCGGTCTTTAAAGTCCTGAGAAAAAGATTCCTAAAGTTCATCCCACCATCGGGAAACTGATTTTTGGCCTCACGCCAAATTAAGCAAAGCTTCCCGCTGCTGGCGGGACTGGAAGGTTCCGTCCAAAATAAAAATGCAAAGACTTAATTTGAACATTTTGCTGAATATTTGGTCGCAATTGTTTAGAATTATAGAACAGCTCAGAAAAATTAGATGGTCTTTGAGAGACTGCATAGTGTAGAATGTGATGTTTTGTTCCATGCTAATTTATAGATGTTGATTTCAGCTTAAAAAAATTATGTAGTAATATGAATATTTGATTCATGCACTGGCTCAATACTTGATTTATTGATGTCACTTTCATTATTTTGCTCTGTCATTGGAATCCTTTCCTTCAACCTGCAAGGAGAAGATATGGAACACACAGCAGTCAAAAAATCATCGCGAAATTCTAGGAAATATGTCAGTAAGGGGTAACCTGTCCCTCCCATCTCCATTTGTTTGAGAGTGGTGGAAATCTTGCTCTAAGATTCCCAATGATTCTGCATATGTGAGCTACTTTAGCATTCAGGAGCTCTGCTCCTGTCCATTCAGTTCACAGTCTGGCATGATGAGCTCTAACAGCAGAGGATAGATTTAGCTCCCCAGGAGCCAATCTTCCTTAATAAACCTGGACCAGATGATTGCCTTAAAATGAAGGGATCACGAGACCTATGACTTGTTAAGTTTCTAATAACCATTCTTAGGGAGACAAAATCTGCAAAAACTTTTCTAATGCCTGTCTCTAGTACTTTTGGCCCTTTTAGCTTTGTGGATTACAGGGGAAACTTTAAGTAACCAGTAGGCCGTGCATTCACCCAGTCAACACTCCTGAAAGAAGGCATCTGTGTTTAATAAAAGTTTTGTTTGTGAGATTACTAACAAATGGACAGAAAATAATAATCAATTATAATATTCCCATATGCCTGAAATAGGTTAGCAATGTCTTAAAACATCACAGCTGGTTTCCCTCCAAGTCACTCACCATCCTGACTTGGAAAGATATCATCGTTCCTTCACTGTCACTGGTCAAAATCCTGGAACTCCCTTCCTAACAGCATTGTGGGTGTACCTACACAACATGGACTGCAGCAGTTCAAGAAGGCAGCTTATCACCACCTTCTCAAGGGCAACTAGGGATGGGCAATAAATGCTGGCCCAGCCAACGACGTCCACATCCCATGAACGAATAAAAAAAATATCTGGGGAGCACCAAGATGTAGCGGCAGGGTTAAAAAAGTTAAGGTGGTATAGTTGCACAGCCTGGGCAAGGGTGTTAACCACTTGTACATAATTTTCACTATTGTAAATAAACTCCCAAAAATGTCTCCCTGCCTATGGCTTCTTTTCCTGATGAGCTGTGTTCGTGTCACTCAGATGTGAAACCTTTCTGCACAAGATAAAGGCAGGTGACTCAGTCCAGGGCTTCTTCACTCTGCTTTGTGTAGCCTTCAGACCAAATTGATGGTCCGGCCTCTCACTCCCTGGAAATATTACTGATGCTTGCTCCTCAACGATGTTTGTCGTTGCTGCAAAAATGACGTGGGCAGGCACCACGGAGTACCATCATTCTCTCTGTGTGCTCTCAGCACCTTTAAGGTGTGGCTGGCCCCCATCTCTTCAGCATCTGTGACCAGTGATGCTGTTCTCCTGAAGGGCTCAGGTGCTGAAGGTGGACAAAGGATCAGGTGCTTTTAAAGTTTCACCGCTGCGTCTCTATTATGACAGAACGCAAGGAGTCTGACATTCTCAGAGACTATCTGAAAACCTATAGAGTGTCCTTACTGCATGTCGTCATTGTCCTCCTGCAATCGAGGAACTATTATGGCCTCCATTGTATCTCCATGACAGGTGCATTATCACAGAGCACTATCATAAGCCAGACTGGAGTCAAACATTTACAGCCATGATGTGAGGATCTATGGGGTCTTTTCACTGCATGTCATCATCATCCTCCACAAATCTAGCACCTCCAAGGGCCTCCTGAGCATGCCTGCCTCATCTGGCCAGTGCGAGGGCCTCATCCCTGTCATTGCCGCCTTGGAGGGCCTCCTCACCCTCATCTCCATTGGCATCCTCCTTATCCGAGGAGACCTCCAGTTCCTCCATCTCCTCCTCAGCCAGCTCCTCTCCCCGTTGTAGGCCAGGCTGTAAAGGGCGCAGCAGGTGACGACAATGCGTGACACCCTCTGCGGCTCCACCAGACCGGTCCAGGCACCATAACCTCAGTTTCTGCATCCTGATGGTTTACTCCACCAAGACGCAAGTAGCTGCCTGAGCCCCATTACACCTCTGCTGCATTCTGAGGCCACCGCATGGGTGTCATCAGCCATGTCCTCGATGGGTAGCCCTTGTCCCCGAAGATCCATCCCTGCAGCTTTTGGTGGACCCTGGAATATGTCAGGGATCTGTAACCAACTGAGAATGTAGGAGTCGTGCATGCTCCATGGAAACTGTGCGCAGACCTGTAGGATGCCTTTCTGGTGTTTGCACACCAGCTGCACATTCAGCGAATGGAACCCCTTGCAGTTGATGTAGTCGACCGCTTATTGTAATGGAGACCGGAGCGCAATGTGAGTGCAGTTGGTGGCACCCTGCACCTGTGGGAAACCCAAGATCTGGGCTATTCCAATCGGTCTTGCATCCTGATTTTCCTGGTTCCGGGTGAAATGCACAAAGTTGTGTGCCCTCGCAAAGATGGCATCCATGACCTCATGGATGCAATTGTGGGTGGAGGCTTGTGAGATCCCACAGAGGTCACCTGTGGCACCCTGAAAGGAGGCACCGACATAGAAATTGAGGGCCGCTGTCACTTTCACAAAGGTCACTGGCATTGGATACCCTCCATGTCCCCATGGTGCCAAATCCTGCAGCAGCTGGCAGATGTGACCCACCAGTTCCCTAGACATGTGAAGTCCTTGGCGACACTGGTTCTCGGTCATCTGCAGGAATGAAAGGCGGCGTCCATAGACCCTGGGTGTCACTAAACGCTGACCAACGATGGCTCTCTGTGGCTTTTCAGCAGCGTGTGCGGGTGCTCCAGCCGCCCCTTTTTCCTGAGGGTGCTGCTCCTCCATCTGTACAGCCAGGAGCCTCAGTCGGTCTCTCCTCTGTCATCTTTGCTCTCTGGATGCCACAAGGCATACAGTTAGTTCACCAGGCTCCAAGCTCCTGATGTACTGCTCCTGCAGGATGAAAGAAAGAGACATGTGGGTTAGTATGGGCATGCTAAGAACCTGTCCTGGTTAAGTGTGAAGTCCCCTTAACACATCGCGGAGAGTGCTGGCCACCACTTGGATGGCCAGATTAGTGTGCTGCATGGCTGCCCGAAACTGCACCTATTCCCCCACTCCACCTGACCGATTGGCGGCAGCTTTGCCCACTGGACTGCATGCTGTGCAGCTCAGGTGCAGGCATTACCCTAACCAACATTGCAGGGCTGCCCTGTTAGCTTGAACCATTGGGAAGACGAGTCCAAACCAAAATGCTGACATTTCAAAGGGCTGTGAGTGTCTCCACCTGTGACTGCTCAATGACCAGCTTGAACAAAGAGATTGTACAATGTGCACAGTCATCCAATTGTTCAGCAGTCCACTAAAATGCTCATTACTTTGCAGCCTGTACTGAAGGGGTGAAAAGCTTTGGAGCACTTGGTAGCACGTTGACGCCTCTGCATTACTTGAGTTGGCAGGTAGGCTAGAAGCCCAACTCCAATCATATGAATGTGGCTGCGCCTGAACTGTCTCAGTTGTAGAGGAATGGCCACTTTATATCAGGCATCCATAGTGTGTGGCTGCTTCCCTCACCCACCTTCCCCCAACCCCAAATGCTTGTGTGTTACATTCAGCTGTAGGTTAGCCCTAGACCCCGCCTTCCCCCACACCCCCAACCAAATCACCTCATCAGCAGGGCTGCCCTTGCTCACTTCCACCCCCCCACAGCATCTCAACCTTGAAGTCCAACAGGTAACCCTGGAGAGCATTGTGCAATATTACTGTGTACTCACCCCTGAGTTCCCCTCAAAGTGCAGCCTGCCAAGTGCATGCCTTTTATATGCTATTGTGAAACACTTCAGCGTGCTCTCCCGCCAATGTGGGCAGATGATCTAGTGGGGAGGGGACGATTCCGATGGGCAGGCCTAATAACGATATGCTGATGTTTGATTGTGGGAAATGCGGCCTGCCATCGGTGGGCTGAGCGGGCTATCACAAACTGGTTTCACGTCATTGTGAAGCATATCGTGCCATATTGTCCACTCATGCCACCGAACACACTCATGATGGGCATGGAAAATCCTGGCCTTTGTGTCCAATTTACATACCAAAGGCAATGTCCTATACAGGTATTTAACTTTTTTTTCCCTTCTATTCCTTTCAATATTCTATCAAACACTGCCTCAATCTTCTGGGATTGGAGAGTGTGCAATTTATTTAGCCCCACCACTCCACAGGGCGCAATATTATTGTGAATGTTTAATTCACTCACTAAAACAGCCAATTATTTACCTTCACTAATGTTAGACCCTGAATAATAGAAACTGTAACTAGACTTCTTTCAAGAAACTCAGAATGATTGATTCATGAAAACACAAAACTTATTTTTAAAAGGAGTTGCAACACACACACACACACACAGACACACAGACACACACACACACACACACACACACCCCTTCTCAGTTCATTCCCAGCTTAAGCTCATCTTCGTCAGGTGATTTCCAATAAATTACCAGGGCTTTTGCCTTTAAAACAGTCTTTTTTTTCCCAGCCATTAAAATAATTATAGTTCAAATAAGCAAATAACTCTCCTCCTCAGGTACCATGCAGGTCAGGTGATTTCCTGGAAAAGGCATGCTTGCTCAAAGTCCAAAGTGAAAATATGACCTTTTAAAAAAATCAAGTGTCCGAATAATGTAATGTCCTTCCAAATTTTAAAAGAAAAATACAATTCTTGAAGATATGGCTTTCCAAACATGCTTCCCCTTTAAGAAATGAAATGCCATTTCCAAATGTATTTCATTATAAAGTGTACAGGAAAAGATATGTATACGAACAAAATTCAAACATGAACTCACTCGGTCATTCCCTCCTTATACAAAATCTGTATTGTTTTCTCTGATTTTCCTGATTTCCAGATAATTCTACTGAAATTATATTCTTGATAATGCATCAGCAATTATATTATCCTTCCCAGCAATATGAACAATCGTTAAGGTATAAGACAGTATTAGCAAGCTCCATCAGAACAATCTGTCATTCTGGGTCTTAAATCTTTCCATAAAGGCCAAGGGATTAAGGTCAGCATATACTAGAGTTTCTTTACAGCCATGATGGATATATTTAATAGCCAGTAACAATCCCAGGGTTTCTTTTTCTACCATAGAGTATCTCTTTTGTTGCTGAAAAGTACCCCATTGGCTTCTCTATGCCTGATTAATCTTCTTGCAATAAAACCACACCCACACCCAAGTCACTAGCATTGATTGTCACCCTGAAATGTTTATCAAAGTTAGGGGTTGCTAACACCAGTTCATTAGTTAGGATCACTTTCAGCTTCTCAAAAGCTATCTGGCATTCTTTTGACCACCTTTGCTTTCTTTGTAATAAATCTGTTATTGGGGCAGCTATAGTGCTGCCATTAGTCACAAACTTATGATCAGAAGCTGCCCATCCCCAAAACCCTCATGATTTCCCTTCTAGTCTTAGGGTCAGGGAATTCCATCAAAGCCTGTACACTTGCTGTTCTTGGCAAAACCTTTCCCCTGCCCTACGATATGCCCTAGATAAGTTACTCATGCTTTCAAGGAATCACTCTTGACAAGGTTTATTACTAGATCTGCCGACCGTAATTGTTTAAATAGACTTCCAATTGTTCTAGTTCATTCCAAGTGTTTCTGTAAATCAACACATCATCCCAGTAAACCGCACAGTTAGGAACATTAGTTACAACTTGATTCATTAGCCTTTGAAAAGTGGCTGGATCATTTTTTAGCTCAAATGGCATCACTCGGCATTGGAGTAGCCCATTCGACGTGATGAAAGCCAATATCTCCTTAGCTCGTGAAGGTAAAGGTACTTGCCAGTGTTCTTTCAATAAATCTATCTTAGTAAGGAACATGGCACTGCAAACCCTATCAAAACAAGCATCTAAATGAGGGATTGGGAAAGAATCCATTTTTGTTATTGCATTAACCTTTCTATAATCTATGCATAATCTGGTTGACCCATCACGCTTAGGCATTAATACTACTGGAGAACACCAACTGCTTTGACTAGGTTCAATTAGGTGATTTTCTAAGAAATATTGAACTTCTGCCTTCACTTGAGCTTGTTTCCCTGGATTTAAACAATAAAGATGTTATTTTGTAGAAGATTGTCCTAACATCCTCATCATGTATGACTAAAGCTATACACCCTGTTTTATCCTTACAGATTTCTTTAAATTCTATAAATAACCTCACCAGATCTTTTTCTTGTCCTGCTTCTAAGTATGAAAATAGCTTGGGTTAAATTGGGTTAACTTTTCTACTACTACTTTCTTTAGCTGTTCTTAAAGGGATGGCCTCTGGAAATCAGGTTGTCATAGCCATAATAGTAAGGATATATTGTTGTCCTACTTTCGTTTTTGGTAACAGTCCGGTACAGTCTACCGAATGGTTCCCGATGAAAGGTATAAGAATTAAAGGTGCCAGTTTGATTGTAGGTTGTGGTTTTCCTACCACCTGGCACGTATGTCACATTTTACAATACTGTACCACATCCCTGTGAAGACCTGGCCAGTAAAAATATTGGTTTATTTGCACCTGACTTTTCATGTGTTAACTGTAATATCTCTTTCTGATACTTGCGGGGTACCTATACCTGGTGAACAACTGACCACTATTCATCTGCAGGTCTGTGAGGAGGTCTTCGCTTCCTCATTAGCATCCCATTTATAATTTAATAGCTTTTTAGAACTTCCTCAGCTTCAGCTTCAGTTTGGGCTAACTGTGCTATCTTACTCAACTCCAGATCAGCTTATTGATCCTCAACTAGAGATTTATTAAACATTTCTTTCCGATTATCTAAGTCTTTAAAGAATGTTGCAGCTAACCAAATATCTGTGTGGTATCACTTTGGACTCCAATGATGGACTTTGCTGAGCCATTGCTCAGGTCATCACACACAAAAGAAAAATTCCTGGAACCTTTTCTTGCAACTGCTCCATCTCTTTAATCTCACTTGGGCTTTTTATAATTGTGGGAGAAGCTACTACCTTCACTCCAGATAAATCATTTCCCAGGAGTAACTCAACTCTGTCTATGGGTTAGTTCTGGACAACCCCTGCCGTTACTGTCCCAGACATTGGGTCACACTCCAAGTGCACCCGGTACAAAGGTACGGGTATATACTCCCCACCAATACCATTTATTAAAACTTTAGCTTTTAATGTGCATTCTGAGGAAAAAGTTATACCTTTCCTCAACAGAAGTGTTTGAGTGGCTCCCGTGTCTCTTAGTATAGTGTAGTTAACACTACAACTTGATCTATTGTATTTTCCTTTTCCTGACTCACCTTTATGTATCCCAACAAGTCCCATGGATTTCCTGTGCAGCTTCCAGCAATTTGCACGAATGAGTCCCACCTTGTTACAATGGAAACACTTAGGCTTTTGTATATCACTTCCACCCTCAGCACCTTCCTTTCTGGGCTGAGAAGTTTCTGGGGTATTCCCAGATGCCCATTCTCTTCCCTGGCTACTTGCCTTCCTTTCAGCTTCCCACCTTCTTGGCTTTGTGGGGATGATGGAAAAAAGATTTAGATTTATGGACCAGCTCATAATTGTCAGCCATCTCCACTGTACTGTACTGGAGGAAGTGAATTTTTAAATTCTTCCAGGAGAATTATTTCCCTGAGAGCTTCAGACATTGCATCCACCTTTAATTTCTGTATCCAATGGTCAAAATTACTTTGCTTTACCCGCTCAAATTCAATCTCGGTCTGCCTAGGCTATTTCCTTATGTTTCGAAAATTCTGCCTGTACGCCTCAGGGACCAACTCATACACACTAAGAATAGCCTTTTGTACTGCATCATAATCCATAGAAACCTCTTCTGAAAGTGATGCATAAACCTCATGAGCTCTACCCATCAACCTACTCTGTAGCAGCAATGTCCAGTTTTCTTCTGGCCACTTCATTTGCTTAGCTACCTTCTTAAATGAAATAAAGAATGCCTCTATATCCCTTTCCTCAAACTTTGGAAGAATTTGTACAAATTTAAACATCACCACTCGTCTTTTCATCTTCAGAACTTTCCCCAGCATCCGAGGCCTCTATTTTTAATGCCAGCTTTTTAAGCTGATATTTCCTTTCCCATTCCTTCTCTCTCTCCTTTGCCTCTCTTTCTTTATTCTTCTCCCAAGCCTAAAATTCCAGATCCAGCTTCTTAAATGCTCCTTCTTTTTCTTGTTTCTGTCTCTCAATTTCAATTCTTTTCCATTTCAATTATCATTCCTGTTCAAGCTGCTTAATTTGCAACTGAATCATAGCTAACTCAACTGACTTGCCCCCTGGAGAACATGGTCTCTCTTGTATCCCATCCAATTTAAAATGCTGCACTATGACCTCAACTATGTCTGCTTTCGTCACCCTAAGGTTAATTCTAACTGCAACTGATCTGCCAATTCTATTAGCTTAGCCTTGATTACTTTTTGTAAAGCAGTTAGCTTAGCCTTAATTACTTTCTGTAAACCAGTCACGGATAAATCTTCCAGCTTTACAAAAGTCTTAGCACCTTCCAAAGCCATTTTGGTTTATTAATGTATAAGAAACCTTGTATGTGTCCTTTTATCCTTTACCAATTATTATTATTCCATGTCCAATCATTCATTGTCCGTGTTTCAAAATCTCGCAAGGGCCCCCAATCTATGTTGCAACTGGGATGGGAGGAGTGCGTTGTTGACCCAGCCCCACTACTCCACAGAGAGCAACATTAGTGTAAATGCTTAAATCAATCACTAAAATGGCCTTCGCTCACATTAGACCTTGAATAAAAGAGAGTTTTTTAAATGTATTTATGGAATGTGGGCATCGCTGGCTAAGCAACACTTATTGCCCATCCCTAATTGCTCTTGAGAAGGTGGTGGTCAGATGCCTTCTTGAACTGTTACAGTCTATGTGGTGTAGGTACACCCACAGCGCTGTTAGGGGGGAGTTCCAGGATTTTGACCCAGCGACAGTGAAGGAACGGCGACATATTTCCAAGTTAGGATGGTGAGTGACTTGGAGGGGAGCTTCCAGGTAGTGGTGGTCCCATGTGTCTGCTGCCCTTGTCCTTCTAGATAGTAGATGTCATGGGTTTGGAGGGTGCTGTCTAAGGACCCTTGGTGAGTCCGTGCAGCTTGTTGATGTAACAATCCGTGGTGGAGGGAGTGATGTTTGTGGACTGGGTGCAACTCAAGCAAATTGCTCTGTTCTGGATGGTGTCAAGCTCCTTAAATGTTGTTGGAGCTGCACTCATCCAGGCAAGTGGAGATTATTCCATCACACTCCTGACTTGTGCTTTCTAGATGGCAGACAGGCTTCTTTCAAGAAACTCAGAATGATTGATTTATTATAAAATGAAACTTATTTTTAAAACAAGTTGCAAGAACTGGTTACCACAACATTTATAATGTGGAAGTGAAATTATCTAACTCTTTTGAAATACCCCAGCGCACATAAACACACACACACACACACAAATAGGATCTCTGCAGAGATGGGCAGTTGAAGAAAAGATGTTTTTTAAAAAAGGATAACATTTGTAGGATTTGCTGTCAACCTGGACCACCCTCTTGTGAAGATACATCTCTCATCTGGATATTTTCACCAATGGAGCTTCAGCATGGAGGAGACTACAGCCAGGTCAATCCTTCCTATTTCAGCTTCTCGTGTTTCCAAATACAGGCAAGTTCCACTGAGACAAGGATTCCTAGCAGAATACTGATAGCTACACAGTATTCAAGCAAGGCAAGGAGAGTGTGAACTGGGCAGTTCTCCCCCTTCTTGGTTCATTCCCAAATGAGGCAAAAAAAAAAGTTCAAAACTTAAAGCTCATCTACCAGTAAATCACCAGGGATTTTGCCTTTAAAACAGCTTTTTGCCCCCCAGCCATTTAAGTTCAAATAAGCAAATAGCTCTCCTCCTCAAGTACCATGCTGGTTAAATGATATCTTTGAAAAGGCGTGCTTGAATTTAGGACCTTTTTAAAAGAAATTTAGGTTTCCAAATAATGCAGCATTCTTCAAAATTGTAAAAGAAAAATGCAGTTCTTGAAGATGTGGTTTGCCTAACACTTGTTAAAGAGCATGGAGTCCTAATTGCTCCATACTTTCCTTGTAACTCATATAACCCTTTCCTATTATCATGCTGGAAAATTTAGTCCTCACATTGAGAAACCCAAATAACAGAGAATTCCAAATGTGGCCTAACTGGTTCTCCTGACTCCACAATCAAGAGAAGTTACTTGTTTTGACCTCTTCTGCCATTGGATCCTTTACCATTGCCTTCCCAGCTGTTAGAGTGCAATAGCATTTGGATCCTGAACTGCCTATTAAAAAAGGACCCCACTGGCTTCAGGTAGATGTCCTTGCTGCCTGCTCAAAAAAGCAGGATAAATTGATGAAGGCAAGATCAGCACGGAACATCAGCAGGTAAGTCAGCAAGCTGATTTTAACTGTCCATCCACTAGGCAAATAAAGTTAAAATCATGAGTTATAATCTTGATTCCCCATCTACAACACTACAGGAGATAGATTAATAATACCTTTAAATATCTTACATCCCTACAGTTCCTGTCGATGTTTTCCATTACCACTACATACTTTTTACAATTTATACAGGAAACTGCTTATGTGAACATCTCATAATAATTACATATCCCCTCCAGTGGAGGCACTGTATTATGACCACAGGATGTAATCACAGTACAACAAATTACAGAAAAAGTTATGATTATAAATGTGAAATTTATAACATAAATTTAAAATTAAGGATAAAATCAATTAATTTAGAAAGGGACTGAATTACATTTGTGCACTTATTCAACCATCGCTTGCCTCTAACCTGAACCTTCTATGCAATGCAAAATTGGTCACAACAGAGACCCCTGAGGAACCTCAATAGCTATAGCCATCATTCCATAACCTGTAAGGCCAAGGAATATCCATTTACAACCACACTTTGAGTCTGTCTTTATAAACAAAGATTATGATTTTCTCAACCAATTTCTGATGCTGCACTTTGTCAAATGCTTTCTGGAAGTCAAAACATCTATTCATGTAATACACTTGCCATGATTATCTCAAAAAATTCTACTTAGATAAGTCAGACATGACATATCTTTTACAGTGTTTACTTTCTTGGATCAGTCAATAACCTAAGAATTCATTTGTTTTATCTTGAATTATAGTCCCTAGTTATTCTACTAAGGATGTAGGGTTAACCAGTTAATAGTTATTTAATGTGTCCCTTTCCCCTTTCAGAATAGAATAGAGATGTAACATTTCCTATAGTCATCAGTCCTTTGATTTAGGCTCTAAAGAATTTTGAAAAGTCAAGATTCGTCCTTCTGCTACCTTCTGTCACTGTTCAGGATTGCATACCATCTGGCCCAATTTTGACCACACATTTTTGTCATTACACAACTTACTTAACATAGTAAAACTTATCAGTTCAACTTTGTCACTGTTCAGAATTGTCCAAAAATGCCATCTTCACTTTCTCTCACATTACATGATGGCCTATAATGCACTCTCACTGTAACAGGTTTTTCTTATTATTTCTTAACCCCGACCAGACAGAATTTATGTGAGCCTCACCGTGCATAAAAGATTTCCTATCCATAGCTGATTTTATTGTGTAGTCATTCTGAACAAACGGGGGAAGAAAATTGTGCACTGGCGTTGGGCATCATAGAGGGCAGGGGGTACAATATGGTGAGAATCCCAAAAATTGGTTTCACACCATTGTGAAACCAGTTTGCAATCGTCTGCTCCACCTGTCAATGGTGGGCTGCATCTGCCACCGCTGCACGTTGGGAACCTAATTTCAATACATTAGTATCTCATTATATGCTCTACTCACCAGAATCATCCCTCCATGTGAAATTTACCACCCCTGTCAGCATGATTTTGGAATGGCGTGCTTCACGACTGCCTTTAAAAGGCATGTACCTGGTGACCTGAACCTCGAGGGGAACTTGGAATTGAGTGCACACAACCTTGCGCAGCGCTCGCAAGCATCTCCGTTAGGGCAACAAGGAAGAGGCACCGAGCATTCACAGGCAAGTTGCCTTTTCCCAGCTGGCTTTCAGTGCGGTGCCAGGGCGAGTGCTCTAGTGAGGGGGGAGGGGGGAAGGAGGGGGTGCAAAGGCAGCACAGTCTGAAGAAAGTACACAAGCACATGCCAGGGGACAAGGCAGCTCAGACTGAAGGAAGTAATCAAGCACATGCTGGGGTGGGTGGGGGAGTTGGTGGGTGGGGTAAGGGAAGGGGCCACGCACTTGGAAAAGCTTGTCAAAAGAGCATTCTTCCACAGCTGAGCCCGTTCAGCTGCAGCTCCATTGATATGCTTGGAGTCAGGCCTCTGAAGCTTTTCTGTCCACTCAAGCAATGCAAGGCATGAAAGTGCCACCAAATGCTTCAGAATTTTTCAATCCTTGGGCACAGACTGCAAATTAATGTGCGTTCTTGGGGGCAGCAGAGCAATTGGGTGACTGGGCAAGTTGTAGAATCCCCTTGTGAAAGGTGGTCATGGTGCAGTCACTGTTGCAGGCACTCAAAGACCATTGCAATGTCTTCATTACAGTGTGGACCAGTGTCCATTATGGTTCAAGCTAACAGTGCTGCCCTGCAGTGTGGGTTAGGAAAATGGCTGAGCTGAGAACACAGCAGAGCAGTGGCCAAAGCTGCTGCCAATTGGTCAAGTGAAGTGGGGCAGAGGTGGGTGGGAGTTCAGATAGTCAGTGAGTGCACTACACACTTGCTATCCAAGTGGTGGCCAGCACTCTCCTGCATGAGTGAAAGGGCCTTCAGACTTAACCAAGAGAGGTTCTTAGGACACCAAACCTACGTGTCTCTCTCTTTGATTCTGGAGGAGAACATCAGGATCATGGAGCCTGATGGTTTAGCGGTATGTCTCATGGCTTACAGGGAGCAGAAAAGAAGAAAGCGGCGGAGGCTCTTGGCTCGGCAAAGAGAGGAGCACTTCCCTCAAAATGAGGGGGCGGCAGGGCCTCCTGCACGCAGCTGAAGATCCACAGTGAGCTCCTAAGCACTTCACTAGACCCAGGGACTATAGATCGTGCTAGTCATTCCAGCAGATGACTGAGAACCAGTGCCACTGAAGACTACACGTGTCTAGGGAACTAATTGGTCACGTATGGCACACGCTGCTCCGGGGATGTGGAGGGCGCCAGGAAGCAAGAGCTCTGGGATTTGAGCAAATCTCTGGTTTTCCACAGGTGCAGGGTGCCATTGACTGCACTCAAGTGGTACTTGGTCTCTGTGGCAACAAGCAGTCAACTACGTCAAACTCAAGGGCTTCCAGTCACTGAATGTTCAGCTGCTGTGCAACCACCACAAATGCATCCTAAAGGTCTCTGCACGATTCCCAGAGACAGTCCATGACTTCTACATCTTTAGCAGCTCTCAGGTCCCTGACATCTTCCAGGGTCCAGAGAGACTGCAGGGTTGGCTCCTCTGGGACAAGGGCTACCCACGGAGGAGGTGGCTGATGATGCCCATGCGGCAGCCTCAGACTGCAACAGAGTGATGGTATAACAAGGCTCACGCTGTGACCTGGACTTTGCTAGAGCAAACGATAGGCATTTCGAAAATGAGGTTCTGGTGCCGTGACAGGTCCGGTGGTGTGCTGCAATACAGTCCTGAGAGGGTGTCGCACATCATTGTCGCTTGTTGCGCGCTACACAGCCTGGCAGTGCAACGGTGGGAGGACCTGGCTGAGGAGGGGAAGGAGGAGCTGCACAAATCCTCTGATGAAGAGGATGTTGAAGGGGTCAACAATGATGAGGTCCTCGAAGGCAAGGATGCCAACGATGAGGCCATCGCACCACCATTGTCAGCACAGAAATGGCCCAGATCGTCGTCGGCCAGCTGGATTACTCTATTTTCAAATAGGGCCTTGATGTCAGGCATTCCTCCACTAGTCTGCTACCTCTCCCTTTTGCTGTGTGTCAGCTTGCCCTGCATGAATACAGATGGCGAGAGTGTAAACACAATGCCTGCTGGGACAGGTGAGAAGGATGCCTGGCATGTGAGTGCTGACATGGATGGGATGATAAGATCTGCAGGGCAGATGCAGTTGTGTGTGAGAGAGTGAATGGTGATGTCCCTCGAACTGGCAGTGAATGAGATCCAGGGGATGTGTGATGGGTTTGTGATTGTGTGAGTTGAGAGTGATGAGAAGAGTGACCTACCCTTGTGGAACAGAGGAGATCATTCATCCTCTTTCGGCACTGGATGGCTGTCCTCTTTTGCAGGGCATTGGCGCTGACCACTGCTGCCACCACCTCCCAAGCTCGACTGGTAACCTTGCTTCCTGGTCTTCATGCAGAGCTGGGGTTGAGGACTTCACGACGGGCCTTCACTGCGTCCAGTAGGCATCCAAGGGAGGCAATCGCTAAATTTGGGGGTAGCATGTTTCCTCACTTTGGCAGTGATGACTTTCCATCTTTGACTTTTTGATCCCTTAGAGAGTGCTAGCTCTGTGCAGCAGTGCACTTTAAATATGGTTCCCAGATTACTGAAGGCCTGAGGTGATGGTGGGGTGGGCAAATAAGAGGCCAGCAATCCAGAGTGTTTCCCATGCATGCATTATTAATGAGGCAGGACGCACTGGGAATGGGGCGAAAAGGCACGAAAACCAGTCATTGTGACCATCAGGTAAAACCACTTCTTTCATGCTGCTACTGCACTTAGAGCAAATCTAAGACAATTCTGCCCATGTCTAACATAAGTGTCTACCGCAAGTGGTGCTGGCATATAAAGGCAACTGCCTAAAAAGGGCAGGAATATTAAAATGGAATGACATACTACAACATATTTCCTGTTATTTGCATGCTAGCAACACTGGCCACAGGGGATACTGGCATAATGCTATGGAGAGCAAATAGTAAAATCACCATTAATTAGTAAGGTCATCTCTCCTCCATTTTTTTCCATTGCTGTATCACTTGGAAATTTCATAGCCAAATATATTTAGTTCCAGCCCTGCAAGTCTTACATAACTTGTTTTACTACCAGGTCATAGGAACTAGATTCAAAGATCTTAGAGACGCAAATAAATGAAAGTAGTTTCAAATTAAATACACTTCAGTGCCAAATTCAAACCAAGCTCCTTCTACTCAATCAGCTTCCTTCTTCCTGACCACTTCAGGATGATCAACTTTTAGGAAATAAAATAAGGGGCATGGCTGATCATGGGATCGGGGTGGAGAGGTGCGGGTGAGAATGGGGGGGAAGAGGGGTTGTGTTGGAGAGGGGGTTATTAATCAATTCAATGGGCAGAATTTTGCCGTCAGCGAGCAGAGGGTGGGGCCCGCTCGCTGACGTGTAAATTGACGCGGGATGACATCAGGTGAAACCCTCGACGTTATCCCGTCCCATTTAAATTTTCAGGAAGGCGGGGGCACAGCAAAATCAGCTGCAGGCCCGCCGAGCTGTCAATGGCCAATTGGCGGTAAAATGGCGGTGCGGCCCGCTTTTCTGGCAGGGATCGGCTCCCCGCCCGCTGGAGATTGGGTCGGGCCCGCCCAACCGACAGGCAGAAAATTCTGCCCAATGAAAGAAAGAAGTTGAATGTACATCTCCATTCTTCCAGTTCACCTCTCCTGGGGCTCCTTCTCCACCTTGTGGCTGATGGAAGGAGTACAGTGCTGCTACACATGGGCTGCAGCACGAGAAGCCTCCCAGCAATTTCCCAGATCGCACCCCAAGAAATGCAGTAGCACTACTGGGCAAATAGCGTTCTAGGTAGACATAAAATGGGACGGGGGCAGATGGTTAAATCACAGGGCAATCCTGTACATGCACCCTGGACCACTTGCAACTCAATGGCCTCAAGTTCTGTAGTCTACTGGAATCTACTAAATACAACACAATCTATTCAAAAAGCCCCCGCTTTTAACTCTATCGCCCAGTTGGTCACAAAAGGGGTGAGCGTGAGGTTAAAATGAGCTAAGTATACATACTGGCCCCAAGTCAACCTGTTCCAGTCTGCCAGCATTTTAGTAGTAGCAGACCTTTGCAGGGGCGAAGCTCATGCTGAGACAAACTGAAGTCTTACGAATACAGCTTCAACACTGGCATCTACCCAGCAATGTGAAAAACTGTCTAGGAGTGTTCTGTCCACAAAAAGCAGGAAAATCCAACCTGGCCAATTACCACTCCATCAGACTACTCTCAATCACTGGCAAAGTGATGGAACAGGTCGTCGAGAGTCCTATCAAATGGCACTTACACAGCAATAACTTCATCACCCATACTCAGCTTGGATTTCACCAAGTTTACTCAGCTCCTGGTCTCATTCCAGACTTAGTCCAAACATGGCCAAAAGACGGAACATGAGAGGTGTGGCGAGAGTCACTGCCCTTGACATCAAAGCAGCATTTGACTGAGTGTGGCATCAAGGACCCCTAGCAAAACTGAAGCCAATGGGAATCAGGGAGAAAACTCTCCACAGGTTGGAATTATATCTAGCATAAAGGAAGATGGTTTTCATTGTTGGAAGTCAATCATCTCATTCCCAGGTCATCACTGCAGGAGTTCATCAGGGTAGTGTTCAAGGCTCAACCATCTTCAGCTGCTTCATCAATGACCCTCCTTCCATCATAAGGTCAGAAGTGGAGATGTTTGCAGATGATTGCGTAATATTCAGCACCGTTCATGACTCCACAGTTACTGAAACAGTCCATGTGCATATGCAATAGACCTACACAATATTCAGGCTTGGGCTTATAAGATGCAGGTAACATTCACACCACACGAGTGCCAAGCCATGACCATCTCAACAAAAGAGAATCTAACCATCTGCCCTTGATATTCCATGATATTACCATCACTGAATTCTCCCAGTATCAACATCTTGAGGTTTGCCATTGACTACACTGGACATGTCATATAAATACTGTAGCTACAAGAGCAGGTCAGAGGCTGTGAATTCTACAGCAAAAAACTCAATTCCTGACTCCCCAAAGTCTGCCCACCATCTACATCACACAAGTCAGGAGCGTGATGGTACATTCCCCACTTGCGTGGATTAGTGCAGCTCCAGCAACACTCAAAAAGCTCGACACCATAGAGGACAAAGCAACTGTTTGATTTGTCATAGAGGTATTTTTGTTATGAACAGCATTTGGTAAAAGCTGAGTTGTTTAAATCCCAGATGGAAAATTGAACAACTGTCATAACCTACGTTTTTAATTGGTATGTTTGAGATGCAGCTCTGAATTCAGGAATAAAACCACCAAGCCTCAAGAGGTTTTTTTTTTATATAAAACAAAATTAAACATTTATTAATTTAACAATAAATTAAACACATATAAATGTCTACAAATTACAATTATAATAACTTTTAAACAAATCCACAAATTAATCACTCCCAGGTAAATCTTTACCAAGACAACAGTAACCCATAGAATTTAAAGAGACACCAAGCAAAGCACATTTGACCATACAAATTCAAAATGAGGTTCCTTTCAATTTCCATACACATTTGTAGGCTTACAGGCTGGTTAGATCTTACATGCCCCTGACTGACACACACAAACTCCTTTCTGCTTATACCTAGCTTCCCCTTTGAAAATGTAAATTTTCCATTGTATTACTAGGTTTAAAATTTTACCTCTCCTAACAATAAGCCCTTTCATTCTACCAATTTTATTATGAAAAAAATAAACACATTGTTTGGTGTCTTCTATCTAGGTGTAAGATTTCACTGATTGTTTTGAATGGTTCATTTAAAAAATGCAAATTTACACTTTACCTTCTACTCCTTACATTTATCTAAATTAACTACTATACATCAAAGCACCCAGACTAACTGGCTTTAATCCAATTAACCACACACACCGACATGCACAAAGACTCAAACACAGACCCTACTATAAGTCCAATTTAAAAATAATTTCCAATAACATTATAGACATTAATATCTCTTCATAAAAGATTGGCACCCCATTCATCACCTTAAACACTCACTCCCTCCACCATCGAAACACATGGCAGCAGTGTGTACCAACTGCAAAATGCACGTCAGCAACTCAGCAAGGCTCCTTTGATAGAACATTCCAAACCTGTGGCCTCTACCACCTAGAAGGGCAAGGGCAGCAGATGCCTGGGAACACCACCACCTGCAAGTTCCCCTCCAAGTCCACACACCATCCTTCAGTGTTGCTGGGTGTTATGACACAGCAGTTGGTAAAGGCTGTTATTTAAAATTCCAGAGGGAAACTTTAAACAACAGTCATAAACTATTTTCTAGTGCTATGTTTGAGATGAGGCTCTCAATACATGAGTAAGACCACCAGTTCTCAAGAGGTTTTCATACCAAATTACATGAGACATTTAACAAGTTAAACATATACACATGGCTACAAATTACTACTATCATAACTTTGTTTTAAAAAAATTCCCAAACTAATCTCCACTAGGGCAACAACTACCCATAGACTTTAAGCAGACACCAGGCAAAGCATTTTCATTTTACAGATTCGAAATGAGGTCCCTTTCACTTTGTTTCCTTTGCAGACAGTTGTAGACTTACAGCTGCTTTGATGTTACATGCCTCTGCCCTGCACACACAAAACTACTTTCTGTTATACCCAACTCTTCTCTTTGAATATAAATTCTCATTGTAGTATCAGGTCCTTTGAACTCCATCTCTTCTAACAATAAAAGCCCTTTCATAGTACCAATTTTATTAGAAATATAAACATAATTGCTTGGTGTCTCCTAGCTAGATGCAAGATTTCATTTACATTCTTTGGATGCTCTATTCAACAAAATGCAAATGTCCTCTACCTCTGTGTTTACATCTCAAAACTACTATAGATCAAAGCACCCAGACTAGCTGGCTTTAATCGAATTAAACACACATAGACACACCCACAGACTAAACCTCTATTTAAAAATAATATTATATACATTAACAGCTTCATGACACTGGGTCAAAGTCCTGCAGCTCCCTTCCTAAAAGCACTGTGGGTGTACCTGCACCACATGGACTGCAATGGTTCAAGAAGGCCACTCACCAACACCTTCTCAAGGGCAATTAGAGATGGCAATAAATGTTGACCTGGCCAGCAATGCCCACATCCCATGAAAGAATAAATGAAAAAAATCCCTCTGTAAAACAGGATTTAATAATGCAATTAGGACCCAGTGTGATGTTTACTGGGAGAATACAGAATTCATACCCATCAGCAAAATTTTCAATGAATTCTACATAATAAGATTCTGGACATGTCCAAAACTCAGATTAGTTGCAGGTGCTGCAAATGGCTATTTTGAACTGTGAGCTTGTTATTGCTTATTTTTTTTGGACATCTCTGCTTTTTCTGCATCCCTATCCACCAGCAGACAGAAAATACTAAGCATAGTCACTGCCTTTGCTGTACTGTATTGGATACAGGAGGCAGAGGAAGAAGAAGGAAGAGCAGCATCAGAAAACTTAAAGAAGCAAGAGCTTCAGGCGACTCTCAGTGCATCCTCACAGGAGGTTTTACCCAGTCCACATGGTATACAGACCCAGGGTCACCTTCTTTGACCTGTCTGAGGAGCAATGCCTCAAGAGGTTGAGATTGGCCAGGCAGAATGAACCTTGCAGCCTCCTGGAAGTAGACCTGCTGACTGGTGAGCAGGACAGTAAATAGAAACAACCCCCTCAACTTTGGAAACTTCCAGACTGCAATGGGGTACATCTCAAGGGTATCAGACTCAACCACCCACAAGCAATCAGGCAGATCACAGATTCAACTTTTGTTAGGGCCAGTCAGTGCATCTCAATTAAGGTGGATGAAAACAGCCAGAATAAGAGAGCCTTGTGCTTTGCTGCTTTGACTGGTTGTCCCTGAGCTGAAGATAGATAGCAGAGTCATCAGGGTACCTCAAGGTCTGGCCAAATCTTTTATAAATTGGAGATAGTTTCATTCAATATATATAATCAGAAGAAGATGACTATGCAAGTCAGTGCCTCTACTCAGGAATCTGTTATGATGCTTCAATTTTAAAGCCTCCAATATCCCCTCACTGTTCCAATCTGGGGGCAACCTCAAAAGACGGCTGTTTGCAGACAAGCACAACCCCTCCTACCAGGATTGGTGGTGATCTTTGAACATCCCATTCAGCAGAGCAGATATACCAACAGGCATGCCACAAAAAGATGTGTCATTAACAGGCCATTGGAATGCTCAAGATTTATGTGCCCTGACAGGTCCCAAGCTCCCTGCAATATTCCCTATCCAGGGTTTCACAAATCAATGTGGCATGCTGCACTGCCTTCTCTTGCAAAAAAGGAAGAGAAGAGTCATAACTGGCTAGTGAGGATGTGTGATAGTTCTGATCTAGTGTATAAGATGAAAGGCAGAAGAAGGAACATGGAATGAGAATGAGGAAACTATGAAATGCAGTAATTGTCTTGTGAATTGGGAAGTAGTGATAATTTATGGGGCAAGATGAGCAATTGAAATCAGATGAGAAAAGGATGGCATGAGAAGCAGCAATGAAAAGTGCAAGCAGGATATGAGTATATGCTGGGGATGAGGTAGAGGTGGTATTTGTGATGATGGTGGGTGAAGTGATGCAAGGACGTGGATTAATATTTTTTTTTTTACTCATTCATGGGATGTGAGCTTTACTGTCAAAGTGAGCATTTATTGCCCATCCCTAATTGCCCTTGAGAAGGTAATGGTGACCTGCCTTCTTGAACCACTGCAGTCAATGTGGTGTAGGTACACCCACAGTGCTGTTAGGGAGGGAGTTCCAGAATTTTGACCTAATGACAGTGAAGGAACAGTGACATACTTCCAAAACAGGAAGGTGTGTAGCTTGGAGTAAAAGTTGCAGGTGGTGGTGTTTCCATTGCCCTTGTCCTCCTAGGTTGCAAAGGGCTCAGGATTGAAACTTTGTTTCAGCTTTAGTTGTGTGGGCATGACAAACTAATATTTGTATTCTGCCAACATTTATACAGGTAGCACTAGCTAAACCTGCTGATTTGGTAGTCCTGATAATGAAAACTTTTTTTAAAATGTATTCTCCCATGGGATGTGGGAATTTATTGCCCATCCCGAGTTGCCCTTGAGAAAGTGGTGGTGAATCACCTTCTTGAAGCGCAGCAGCCCATGTGATGTAGGTATAACCACGGTACTGTTAGGAAGGGATTTCCAGGATTTTGACTCAGTGACAGCGAAGGAACAGTGATATAGTTCCAAGTCAGAATGATCTGTAGCTTGGAGGGGAACTTGCATTCCCATGCATCTGCTGCCCTTGTCCTTCCTGGTGGTAGAGGGCATGGGTTTGGAAGGTGCTGGCAAAGGAGCCTTGGTGAGTTGCAGCAATGCATCTTATAGGTTGCACAATGGCAGCAGTGTGTAAATTGGTGGTGGAGTGAATGGTGAAGGTAGTGGATGGGGTGCCAATCAAGTGGGCTGCTTTATTCTGGATGGTTTCATTCTTCTTGAGTATTGTTGGAGCTCCACTCATCCAGCAAGTGGAGAGTATTCCATCACACTCCTGACTTGTGCCTTGTAGATGGTGGACAGCTTTGGGAGTCAGGAGGTAAGTTACTCACCACAGAATTCCCAGTCTCTGACCTGCTTTTGTAGCCATAGTATTTATATGGCTTGTCCAGTTCAGTTCCTGGTCAATGGTAACCCGTGAGGATGTTGATAGTGGAGGATTCAGCAATGGTAATGCCATTGAATGTCAAGGGGCAAATGGTTAGATTCTCATTATATAAAAACAAAAAACTGTGAATGCTGGAAATCCAAAACAAAAACAGAATTACCTGGAAAAACTCAGCAGGTCTGGCAGCATCGGCGGAGAAGAAAAGAGTTGACGTTTCAAGTCCTCATGACCCTTCAATAGAACTAGTGAATCCAAGGAGGGGTGAAATAGAAGCAGAAATATAAGCTTATATTTCACCCCTCTCCTTGGATTCACCTAGTTCTGCTGAAGGGTCATGAGGACTTGAAACGTCAACTCTTTTCTTCTCCGCCGATGCTGCCAGACCTGCTGAGTTTTTCCAGGTAATTCTGTTTTTGTTATGGTTAGATTCTCTCTTGTTGAAGATGGTCATTGCCTGGCACTTGTGTGGCACAAATGTTACTTGCTACTTATTATGCCAAGCCTGAATGTTGTCCAGGTCTTGATGCATTTGGACATGGACTGTACCAGGAAGATATAATAATTTTCATATTATTGGAATTTATTGTAGATAATAGTGGGGTCTGTGTCTATATCTGTGTGTGTGTGTGTGTGTGTGTGTGTGTGACTTAATTGAATTAAAAGCAGCTGGACTGAAGGCTTTGATATAACAGAAGATAAGTGTTAAGTAGGTAAATATAGGTGTAAATGGAACATTTGCATTTTTAAATAAACCAGGCTAGATTGACTTCAAAAAAAGGGGTGAAATGTTCCACCTAGCCATGAGAAGTTAAGAAACAGTGTGTTTATTTTTTCCCAAAGATTACTGGTAAAATTGATACTATGAAAGATTTTTATTATTAGAGATAAAGTCCAAAGACCTAGTGAAACAATGGGAAATTGCATTCAAAGGGAAAATATGTATCAAGGAGCAAAGGCTGTGTGTAAGGGCATTCTAAGATCTAAAACAAGTATGAAAAAGCCTCCAGCATCTAAACCTCAAGCTGCTGTCTACATAGAACTGAAGTTAAGAAAATTCACTTTGAATTGGATTGTTCAGGGTATCATATTTCTTTGCCTGGGTCTTTTAAAATCTGTGTGTCTTTCTGTTGCCTGAATGAAAGTTTAACTGGAGTTAGATTAAACAAGGGATTTAGAAGTTAGCATAGGAGTAATTTGTAGATCTATGTCTGTGCTTAAAATCATTTCTTCTATTAATAAAGGTTTAATTTAGTTTAGTAAGAAACCCATAAGACTCGGTGGTCTTATTATTACAGAATTCAAGACACACATCTCGAAATTTATATAAATTGCAAAACAGTTGTGGCAGTTGTTTCAAGTTTCCCTTGGATTTGAGTAGCTCAGCATTTACCTTCAGCTGTGCCTGGACAACTGCTCCAGTATCTGAGGAGTTGCGAATGGTGTTGATCATTATCAGCAATCATCAGCAAACATCCCCACTTCTGACCTTATGCTGGAGGGAAGGTCATTTATGAAGCTGTTGAAGATGATTGGGCCAAGGACACTATTCTGAAGATACTGCGTGATGTCTGAGTCTGAGATGATTGACCTCCAACAACCACAACCATCTTCCTTTGAGATAGGTATTTCTCAATTCATTGGAAAGCTTTCCCGCGATTCTCAAAGACTCCTGTTCCTTGATGCCACACTCAGTCAAATGCTTTGATGTCAACAGCCATCACTCTCACCTCACTCTTGAGTTCAGGTCTTTTCTCCATGTTTGGACCAAGGCTGTCATTAGATCAGGAGCTGAGTGGACTTGGGGAACCCAAACTGAGTGTCAATGAGCAGGTTATTGCTGAGTATGCGCACTAATAGCACTGTCAAGGGCACTTTCCATCACTTTGCTGATGATCAAGAGTAGACTGATGGGGCAGTAATTGTCCGGCTTGGATTTGTCCTGTTTTTTCTGTACAGGACATACCTGGGCAATCTTTCACATTGTCAGGTGGATACCAGTGTTGTAGTTATACTGGAACAGCTTGGCTAAGGGCACAGCTAGTTCTGGAGCACAATTCTTCAGTACTATTGCTGGAATATTGTCAGGGCCCATAGCCATTGCTATTGGTGAGTGAGTGCTGCTTGATAGCACTGTCAACAACACCTTCCATCACTTTTCTGATGATTGAGAATAGACTGATGGGGCAGTAATTGGCCAGATTGGATTTATCTGGGCAATTTTCTACAGCAACAGATAGATGCCAGCATTGCAGCTGTACTGAAACAGCTTGGCTAGGGGCATGGCTGGTTCTGGAGCACAAGTCTTCAATACTACTGCTGGGATGTCATCAGGGTCCATAGACTTTGCTGCAGCATTTCTTGAGACCACAAGGAATGGATTGAGTTGGCTGAAGTCTGGCATCTGTGATCCTGGGGACCTCAGGAGGAGGCCAGGATGGATCATCCACTCGGCACTTCTGGCTGAAGATGGTTGCAAATGCTTCAGTCATGCCTTTTGCACTGATATGCAAAATGGAGATTTTTATGGCACCTCTTCCCATTAACTTTCTACCACCATTCACGACTGGATGTGGCAGGACTACAGAGCTTTGATCTGACCTGTTGACTGTGGAATCACTTAGCTCTATCTATCATTTGCTGCTTCCACTGTTTAGCATACAAGTAGTCCTATGTTGTAGCTTCATCAGGTTGGCACCTTATTTTTAGGTATGCCTGGCACTGTTCCTGGTATGCCCTCCTACACTCCTCATTGAACCAAGGTTAGCCCCCTTGCTTGATGGTAATCGTAGAGTTGGGAGATATGCCAGGTCATGAGGTTACAGATTGCGGTTGAATACAATTTTACAGAGATGGCCCAGAGTGCCTCATGGTTGCCCAGTTTTGAGCTGCTGATCTGTCCTGTATCTATCCCATTTAGCATAGTGGTAATGCCACTCAACATGATGGAGGGGTCATCAGTGTGAAGGTGGAACTTTGTCCACAAGGATTGTGCAGTGCTCTTACAATACTGTCATGGACAGATGCATCTGCGACACATAGATTAGTGAGAAGGAGATCAAGTAGTTTTTTTCCTCTTTTTGGTTGCCTGACCACCAGTCGTAGGCCCAGTCTGGCACATATGTCCTTCAGGACTTTACAAAATGTTGGAGGAAGCAGAGAGAAATTGTGAATGGATGCACTAAAAGGGATGTGTAAAGGAGGATTTGTACTCACCACTCCTGACCTGGTGAAACCACTTAAGCTTTTCCACATTGGATCTAAGTACTCAGCTCACTTATACCATCTTCAGCCACACTTTTTTGACAAGAGTGTTGAACATTTTCTTACCTCTTCTGAGGAATAGCATATCCTTCTTTGCCCTCAAAGCTGACAGCAAAACTTCCAGGGTGGTGTCAGAGAACTTGAAGGCCACATTCTCACTCTTGATTGCCATCCTAAAATCTTTGCAGCTTCCCTGTAACAACTTCCATGATATTTTCCTTCGATGAATGCAGCCTCCCTTTAAGATGTGCATTTAGGCTTTAAAGGACTCCCAGTGGAAACTGCAATGATGCAATAAGCTCACTAATTTTATGGAAGTGAGGCCCAGCAGCCTGGCCTCAACATTACTTATGCTTCTGCTTGCACTACCCAGCTAATGGCTCACGTGCACCATTCTTCCCCTCTCATTAAAATCGGGAACCATTGTTTCTCATTGTAGCAGTGACAAAACATGCAGGTATTAATGTATTAGAATAAAATACATCATGCAAAAGGAGTAATAGTTTTCCTTTGCCTTTTTTCTCATTGCTTTCTAGTAACATGGAACAATTCTGCAACAAGGCAGAACAGAGAATAATAATACATTGTAACGTTACAGAACAAATTGCAAAATACTATTCTTTCTGGTCTTTTGCTGCCCCATGTCTTGTTATCACTACATAGCTACCATGTGAAGAATAGCTTGATTACAAGAATCTTCTCAATGAAGAGCTGAAACACAATGGGTATGATTTTCCTTCAATTTGTGCCTGGGGAATAATCAGTTCCCAGGTGCAAAATAGAGGAATAAAAGGTGGAGACGTATGACGCCCGTTGTACTGAAAAATAATCAGTAGTGGATTTAAAGAGAATGTGACTCTCAGCCCTTATTAATCGCACTCCTGCTGGCAGGCCCTATCATTCACTCATATAAAGTTATTCATTGTCAGTCTGATTACAAGAGGATGCAATAAGGAGAGTGGTGGCATAGAAAAACTGCACTGTTGTCCTTTTCAATCTGCGCCTGCCTCCTATCTCTTAAGCTGAAGCTGGTACAGCACCATAAATGACCTCTTAGCTGCAATAAAATTAGAATCCTTTCTAACTCTCCTTTTTAGGTCATGCATTGGTTAACCATTACTGAATGCAAATATAATCAAGTACAAGATTAATTGTCAAATATTTGGAAGAAGTAGTGGTAAGAAAGACAAAAATTGTTATGCCTAAATTGTAAGTTTATTTTTTTAAGTAGCAGGATAAAGTAACTAGTTAATGTTACAAGTCACTGCATGTTCCGATCACTAGTATGCTTCTCTTTAATAGTTATCTGCCAGTGATCATTCATATTAGACTGAACAAAAATGGAAGAGAAATTCATCGCTTTTCTTCAGTTTAGTCGCACCTACTTTTTAAATTAATGTTTACACCAACTTTTCATTGCTATTAATACCGAAAACAAATATAACCATAATGACTTTTAAACTATACTGAACTTAATAGTGAAGATTCATTGTTGTTCCGAAAGTTGTTAGAACATCTGTCTTGTGATAGGCTAACTTATAGTCTGTTTTGGTATGCATTTGTAGAAGCCCAAAGAACATTCTTTAAAAAACCCATAAAATTAACTCTTGTAGCATTAAACATTGTTCTGTTGTGTTCTATTGGTAAAGCATCAAAATGGCCAACCTTATCAACCTAACATATAATTTCTATGCTGGAATGCTCTTCCATTGTTGTCTGTTGTGGCTAAATAGCATTTATTCTATGACAAGTACAAGAATATTCACAACATTCCATCAATTAATAGGAAATACATTAACTGTATTATGATTTTATCAAAGCCATAGGATCAGTTGAAAATTGTTGATGTAAGTAATTTCACAAACCCCCCCAAAAAATTGATGACAAGCAAGCTACACAAAAAACAAACACCTACTCGCACAGTGCTCATTGTAGCTTCCTTACAATTAAAAAAACACCAGGTTCCAAAAATAAGCTCATGATAACTCAAGTTTAATGCAGCATTCAATCCTAAAAATGAAAATATGTGGAAATTATATCAACAAATACAGGAATCTCAAGTACTCCGGAAAATTGAAATCCAACAAGGTTAGAAAAATTCCTTGGGAGATCAATTCCACATTGACTTGATCAAAGGGAATCATTAATCGTCCTACACATTGCAATTTTTAACTTTATTCATCAAATTAGGTCTTCTGTAACATTAAAAGCTCCTTTTTTTCACTTCAATAACATGATAAGTAATATTCTTCCTATTAAAGATGCTCTTTATTGACAGACAGCATTCTTTTCCTTCTTCCAGTGCAATGCCAAGACCTGATTCCCTTGTCAGTTCCAAGCCTTTTAAGATATGTGTGAAGGATAATTCTAACCTCTGTTTTCCAATAGCAATTTTTCAGTTCCTCCTCTTATAATGTGGCTCATACAGAGGTACTGTTTCATAGACATTAACAACTTTCCAATATTTTGCCTAAGGACCTGTATTTTTATACATAAGACCTAATGACGGGTACTCTAGGATGATGGTGCCTAATGGCTACGTTAGGTGAGACTTAATGATGGGTATTCAATTTTGAGGGGAAATCACAAGCAGGACCTTTGGCTCTTTAAAAGGGAAATTAAATTAAAATGATTTGTTTAAAATAAAAAAGTGTGATTAAGTCTGCTTTTTGTCTTATGATCTTAATAAAATGTTGAATAGTTAACTTTGTTTAAGGTTCTATATTTTAAAAGTTCCTTTAGAGCATTATTGAATTTTAAAACTCCTAACTATATTCTTTCTTTCAAATTTGTTTTCCTTGAAGCAGATGCACCTGGTATTCTTCCATCTGTAAGTTGAAACATCCTTCACAAGACACTCAAAATGCATTATTTCTGAGTTAAGAAACCCAAGACTCAGATCACCTTGTGATGCCTGTGAACATTTAACATGGGCTTTGAGGACATCATCTGGATGTGATTCCCCAGGCCAATCCCAACATTGATCTCAACACTAGAGTTTTTCCAGTTGTGATACTAAGGTCAGGGGGGCATTTCACATTCTCAGAGGTGAAAATATTCCTTTTCATCTATGATTTTCCATTTTAAGACAATAACCAAGGCCACTGTATGCATAGGTATCAATCACCAAGTGGATTTTATTCTCTCCCTTTGCAGCTAAAGACACAAATCTCCACTGTTCTTTTGGGGCTGAGAGGTCTCCTCCATGCCATCACACTAGACTCAGCAAAACATTTCCATTCTTATGAATTTTGAAGTGGGTGATATAAGCATTTGAAGGGATTTGTAGCACTTTGTTTTTTCCTGGTAGTAACACTGAAGTGAAATATGGTGCTGCAGAGATCGGAGAGAATCCAGTCAACAGTGATAACATCAGCTGGTCAAAACTGCTGTTATAAACAGTGGGAGGTGTTCAAAAAAGACCTATTATTTAGTGCGAGACCAGTAGATAACCCTAAGGGCCAAGTGCTCTACATAGGAAATAAAACAATCATGGTCAACAAAGGGGGTGAGAGATAACATAAAACTAAATGAAAAAGCATGCAAAAATGCAAAGAATTATTTAGTTCCAAGGTAATGGTAGAAATATAAAGGAAAACACAAGGACACAATAAAGATAGTAAGAGCTGCAGAAAGGAATGTGAAAAGAAACTTATGACGGATATCAAGATTAACACAAAAAGATTTTATAATTTCATTAGAAGAAAAGGGGCTGGCAAGTGTAATGTGGGCTTTTCAAAAGCAGATGCAAGTAATACTGCAAATGAAAATAAAGATTCACAGTAGGGGAAGAGGAACTCACTAAATTTAAAGTAAGAAAAAAAATTAGAAAAAAAAAGCCACAAAAGACAGATAAATCACCAGGACCTGATGATTTCCACCACAGAGTTTTAAAGAAAGTAGGTGAGAAAATTATAGATGCTTTAACCATAATTTTCCTAAATTCTCTCAATTTAGAAAACGTCGCTTAAGGTTGACAAAATGAAAATTGAACTCCATTATTCAAGAATGGTGAGGGAGAACAAAACCAAAAATTGATAGGCCTGTTAGTCTAACATCTGTTGTCGGGAAGTTATTGAATCTATATTAAAGGCAAAGTGACTGAGTACTTAGAGAAATCTCAGCCAATCAGAGGGAGACAATATATATTAGTAATTGGTAAGCTCATGGTCTAAAAAAACCTAATTGAAGTTTTTGAGGAAGTAATACAAGTAGTAGACAAGGTAATATCTATGCATGCAGTTCACACGGACTTCCAAAGGTATTCAATAAGATTCCACTTAAGAGTTTATTAAGTAAAATTAAAGCTCACTGAGTTGAAGGCAAATTATTGAACTGGTCAGAAAATTGGGAAGAGTATAAGGAAATGGATTTGCACTCAAATTGAAAGGAAGTGACTTGTAGTGTCCCACAAGAATCTGTGTTGGGATCTCTACTATTCACTACATGTATCAATGATTTAGATAACATAATAGATAGCCATATGTCTAAGTTTGCCAATGGCACAAATATAAGTGCTACAGTAAATAGTGTGGACAGGGGCATCAAATTACAAAGAAAAAGATAGATTAATTTTTAAATGGTGAAAGGCTAGGAGTGTTGGAGGTTCGAAAAGATTTAGAGGTCCTTTAACACAAATCACTAAAATGTAAAATATACAAAATATGATCAAAAGTTGAATGGGATGCTCTAGATATAGAGTGGTAAAATATATAGGGAGGACATTGTCTTACATCCATGCAAAGCCCTGCTTAGATAATATTTGAACATCGCATCTTAGAAGCGTATATTGGCCATGGAAGGAGTGCAGCACAGATTAACCAGAACATTACCAGGGTTCCATGTGTTAAATTCTAAGGAGAAATAACATAAACTAGGCTTCTATTCCCTGAAATGCAGAAGGTTAAGGGAGGATTTGATGAGAATTTTAAGATTTTGAAAAGGGATTGTAGGGCAAGGTACCATGACCCTAATCTTACAGCCAGGCAATTCATGAAAGAAGTTAGGACATAATTCTTCAACAGAAGCCTAGAATGCTCTCCAACAAACAGCAGAAGATACTAGCTCAAATAATACTTCTAAACCAGAGATTTATATAATTTGCCATCTCTCCATTAAGTGATAAGAACCAAGGCAGGTGGATGGAATCAGAATTCAGATTAGCCGTGATCTCATTAGCAAAACAGGCAGAAGGGCATTCTCCTGTTTCTATGTTCCTAACCTATCGGGTGGTCTTTTTTCCATAAACTCCAGATTTGCATTAGTACTCTCCATGGTCTAATCCTTGATGTCACAGAATTTAGTGTTTTAGCCTTAACAGCAAAGACTGCAAAAATGAGCAAAGAGAAAGGGAAAATCAAAATTGAGGCCTTCACAAGGTCATCCTTAGGCACCCATAAGCTGAGAATGGGGTGCCTCTTGCTCTAGTAAGTTCAGTAGATTCATATGCCTGAGAGAATGAATAAGCATTTTCAGACATTGCATAACAGTCCCTCAGAAATATGAATGAGTACAGCACAGTATCCATTGTTAGATTCAAGGCTATCCACAAAACTGTAGATGTTTATAGCATGGCAGGAGAAATTGTCACCTTTTGTGCCCGTGTCAACTCTGCTAAAGCAATCCCAAACTCATCTCAATACCCTACCGTTGTTTTCAACTTTATTAAGGAAATATATGCTGTCTTATTTCTCACTTAATTATTGGGAATATCTCCAAAATGGAGAAGCATGGATATTTGGCACTGAATTACAAGACTGTAATCTATTCAAAGGGCTCTGATTAATCATGTGTTATGAGATTGAAAATCTGATAGAATTTAAAAAGTCAACCTAACTGTAAAGTTTGATTATTGTCTAATGGAGCATTCAATTTTACATTATGTACATATCTTTTGTTTGTATCTAGATATCATAAACCAGAAGAGCAAAACTGAAGTAGTTCACCAGGATAATCTGACTTTAGTAATATGTTATTATTTAATTATTTTATATATGTATGAAATGCACTAACTTCAAAACTAAACTTCAGTGGAAAATGCTGGCAGCACCTATCTGTAGGAGTTTATTGGAGTCTCAGTACAGAGAAGCATGAGATTGACTGAAAACATTAATATTCCTTTATGACATCATTACTATAGTCAGCAAGAACTAATTTTCACATGATTGCCGCAGAGAAATTCTATATCAAGTAGGTCTTATAACAGTTAACAATACTATGGTCATGAGGTTACCGATTGAGACAAAATCCACATTAAAAGTGAAGTCTACAAAGGGTCAGTGTACAGCTGCCCAAGTCCGATGAAAAGGGTTACGAAAAATGGACTTGCAGTATTTCAACCCATTTCTGAGGCCTTCTGGGCACATAACATGTGCTACACCTTTTGTTCTATTTTCCAGTTGTAAGTAGCACAAAGCAAACGTCTGTACAGCCATGTGTTACACAAATTTCAAGGATAGTTGAGACATGGATATTTTTATACACCAGAACAAATGTAACCTTTGCATTCCTTTTGGTACTGTGTAGTGTGAGTGTAATGTCACAAGAAAATATAGATTGTGTTGAGAGAACCATCAGTCATGACATAATTGGAGTCCTGAAGAAGGGTCATATCTGGACTCAAAACATTAACTCTGCTTCTCTCTCTACAGATGCTGCCAGACAGGTTGCGTTTTTCCAGCACTTTCTGTTTTTACTATGACATAATTGGTGCTTCTTAAACATACTTTTAATTTTTTTTATCCTATGTCATTACACTTTGCCATTCATGGTTTCACATCATGCATGGTATGTTACGTACTAATCTCATCAGTTTAATTTCATCTACAATAGCTTGTGTCTATAATGAAATATTTTGATGTATATTAAATATTTTATATTTTTCAAACAACCTAAATGGGCCTGAAATTGGCTTGGCATTTTAAAGTTTCAAAAATATGTGTCAATTACTTGGCGACACCTAATTATGATTTCATCATTTTAAAGTCCCTTTCTCGTTCCTAAATATCATACATTTTGATCAAAGTGGTCTCAATCTTTTCTAATCTCCGCAGAATTCAAAACCTTTGAAAGACTTTTGAATGGATTTATTGAAGCGAAGAGTTTTCACCTCAATCTGGTTTGGTGTGTGGGGCTTTATCCAGGTTCCCATGGAAATGGAAAGTGATTTCTCTTGAAGTTTTAAGTGGACAACATCCTAAACCTATGCACAGTTTAAATCTTACAATTCAATTTGCGATTATTCCCCTCCTCGTGCAATCATGTCTGTGGCAAAGTTAATAATCTATTTCTCACACAAAGGAATGTTTGGCAGGTAGACACAGAGGAAACATTGAATTGGGAGGTAGATCGATCAGCTGCGTTTTATGTGGCTAAGATTTATTTTAGTTATTCAGCAATGTAGGGAGACCTAGGTTCAGTAGAACCCGGGACACTTCATTGCTTGAAGGGGGCTATATTTCACTTCAGGCAGAAATTGGCTGGTCTATAAAAATTAAATTACGGATGTTTATTGTATCTAGTCAAGAGGAAGAAATTCTAATTACAAGGTTGCTGTGTCAAAATAATCCATTTTTATTTATGTTTACATCCACTGACGAAAAGTCGTTGCGCCTGGAGGTAAATTAAAACTAGTGGACCCGAATAAATATTCTCCAACACAATGTTCTCTGGAACGGTTCCTTACCGTCGCTTTTGACAATCACTTCTTTCAGGCACATGTCCTGCACGTTGACTGTACAGTTTGCTATAAACTCCGGAGATGAACAATCATCGTTCAAGCGGAATTCTTCACACTGGTAACACTGGATTTGAAAGCCCAGCCCTGGAAAAGTTAAAATGAATACGGTGTGGATTGATCGACTGTCAAGGCGGGCTCTCTGCACTTAATTTATCTAAAGATTTGCCGTTGAGATGACAATGGAGATGTACAGAGTGAAATGAATCCAATAAATTGCAAGATCAGTCATGTGAAATAATTTCACGTCTAAGATTATATAAGCTTTGATCATTTCTTTCTGATTCACTTGCGGTCCTTATTAACTTTTATTGTCATTAATTAACTGCTTCCGCGCGCCGACAGATCACACATATTGATTTATCGGAAATAAACTACGAAAACCTGAAATGCCTCCCCCAACCCCCCCCCCCCCCCTCCCCTCAACATTGCTGGCAATTGATTAGACCCAACAAGGGAGCGCAGAGCAGCATGTCATTTTTCTTTTTGATTACGGCTATTTCAGGAGAAATTACTTCAGACGCTGTGGAACTGACTTTTCTGGTAGCGGAGGGCGCGAATCCCAGGCTTACCTGTAGACGCTAAAAATCCGCAGAAAGTTGTGTAAATGAAGAGATCCATTCTGCTTCGCTGTGGAACAAACGACGGGGCGAAGGAGCGGACGATCAGTTGTAGGTCTCAGGCGAGCTGCCTTGGTCCAGCCATGTCTGCAGAGTGGTTCCTCGGCTGGGAGCCCGAGGAAAGGGAGTTTGGAGGGGAGGCAGAGTGCAAATGGACAGAGGATTCAAACAGTCGCACCACGTGACAGCAGTCATCTGTCACTTGGGATTCGGAGAGATTCATAAGAACCTTTCCAAAGGGGGAGGGGGAGGTGGAGGGTGGTGCTGAAAGAGAATAACTGAGTCATTAAAACTAAGAAATGCAGGAATTGGGAAACAATCAAGTGTTAAGAAAGAGAAGTGAAGGAATACTGATTAAACGAGGAAAGGGGGCATATTGTAAGACTCCGGGGAAAAAAAGGGGGGGGGGGTGTAGAAGAGATGGAAGGATTCCTTCCCATGGATAAAATTAAAGCTAATAATTAGAAATAGACAAGGGCATTAACGAAACGATTTGAACAAAAAAAAACCTCGCATCCTTCCTTCACGAACAGTTTCTTGTGAGTTTGAAAGAATTAACAGTGGCAAGCGTTACGCCGAATGGCTTTGTGCTTAGGGGCTTTGAGCCTGTAAAGTCAGTTATAAATCCAACACAAGGCTGCAGAATACCGCAATTACTCGAACAGAGCTTCACGATGCTAAGTATAAAGCGAGTGGTTCTTTTTAACGCGGGACTCGATTGACAAAGCTCCAATTACGGTCTTCAAACAGTTAATCCCAATAAGCCTCACAAGCGTTACTGTTAACAGTATTAGAGCGGCTTATCTGAAACACTGGATGATTACCTGTATGCTTGAAAGCTTTTCCATTTGTTTTTTTATATATATTATTGCGATCACGACCCAGTGGTCAAATCCCTGCTTTGAATAAAAGTGCATTTACAATTTTGTCTCACCGCAGCGAGTGTTTTATTATTAAATAACTGCAGGTATGCTGCAAGCTTGCAGCACCATCGATCCTTGGAGTGGGAAGAGAGGGTCTTTACATTAGTCACTCAGTGCGCACGCAGAGTGGTGGAAACAAGATTCAGTAATTCGCTCATAACGATCTAAAGCCTCGAGGAACACGCTTTTTTCATCCCTACTATCCCCTCCGTGGAAGCAAAGGCCACACTAAGTGGCAAACGTGGACCTAGATTCATGCAGCCAGGTCAGTCATTCTGAAAGTCCTCTCTTTGCACCGTTGGAGTGAGGGTAAACAGTGAGCTAGGGTGCAGTGTAAAGACACAAGCGCTTAAAGTCTGAAAGCACATTTTTATTTGTTCTGACAATGTCCTTACATGAAAATATGACATTCATTTCTAATATAAACACTCTAAGATTGCACCAGATACTGAAGTAACACTGTTGGTACCGCAAAATTTCGAAATTTGTACACTTGGTACACTTTACCAGCCGTTTCAACCAAAGACTTGTGAATAGAATGCTAGAAAATATCAAATATACTACTTTACAATTCCATGTACAAAAGTAGATATAAATATCTCACAGCTAGAAAAAATACACACCATTTGGAATATCGCACCTTTTCCATACAAATGAACACAGGCCTGATAGGAAATAAGGGAGGGGGGAGGGGGAATCACCAAGTGCAGTGAGCACCGGCAGGATCAGCGCTATTTTCTTCATAAAAAAGGTTTGCCTGCAGCAACTGCAGCTGGGATTTAGCACGAAGTTGTTGAAAAGATAAAGGGCGAGTGGAGATTTTTTCAGAACAGTTCGGCTGGTTCCTAACTGGGGTGTGCTTTAAAATAAAAACACTCCTTTATGATACATACATCCCTGACATAGACATAACAATAGTAAAAGGGAAAATGGACAAGAGCCCCGGAAGAGCTGGGCAACACGTCCGTCCATTTTCTTCAAAAATGTTTCAAGTCACCTGAGAGTTAAAATTTACACCTTCTGGTCTGAGTTCGTCGATCTCTTAACGTACAAATATTACAGTTGGAATTTTTTTTTTAAAAACTGCTTCAAGCTGGTTGCGCACTATCAGAAATGTCGTCATATTTCCAAGAGTACGACACCACTTGTAGAATAGTTCATTCTTGCTGGAATTTAATTCGAGTAAAACGCAAAAACAAAAGGCAAAAAAGCAAAATCAACGTTATAACCTGTGATCTCCGGCTGTCCAGCTGGAGATGTGTAAGCGAAAGAGGATTGCACCATTGTTTTACCATTTATTGCTTTCATGGTTTTGCTACAAATATATTTTTTCAATTTACAGAAAGAAACAGTAACATACTTATACAGTGCAAAATTGTCTTCCTTAAATCAGTTAATTCACTATATCGGCTTGGCAGCGTTTCCCAGTTTTAATTCAAATGTCTTCTGCCAACAACTGTAACTGTCTGAAGCTGGGATTTGTTTACCATTTGCTGTACGGCCTCAATTCAAACTGCTGCATCATTTTACTGTGGTACCATCTTTAAGACGTTCTGAGTTTATTGACATGGCGGCCTAAGTGCTCCATAGGTCGTTCAATACGTTTTACAATGTTTTACTCCTACACCTCATTCGACGTTTGACTGGCGCAAGATGAGAAACTATCATACAAAGAGTCACTAAGTGATTCCAGATTGTCCACTCCAGTTTTTTCAGGCGAACTCACTGAGGGTCCTTCGTTTTTCTCAACGCTCTCCTTCTCAGCCCCGGGCTTTGGTGAGCACTTTTTGTCCTCTTCTATAATGCGCAAACTATTGGAGTTGATCCTGTTGAGGGTGTCTAACGAGACGCTTGGCAGACCGGGCAACGTGATGTCTGGCCCCTCTTTTCCCGCTTGTTTGATTTTCTGTAATAAATCAAAATTGAACAGGTTACCACCTTACGGCGCATTACGGCCCAGAGTGGGAATGGTTTCCGGTAACATTGTATTGTCCTTCCAGTGGCATTAATTTCTCATGTTGCAAGGGTACAGGATCCCTAGCCACAATATGGAATGTTCAATCTCTGGCATACAGCCAGTTCGTGGGGGAAAACAATGCATTTTGCATAGTTCCTGGAGATACCTACTTCGTTTCCAGTTGCATAGTCAATAAAACTGCTGGGCTCTTTTTCAGAGGTCAATACAGTACAGCCATATTCCACTTTTAAGATAACATCTCAGGAAACAGATACCATGTCAGTAGAAATTCCCTTCGTGCTTGTGTCTACTTAACTTTCAATAACACCCAGTCGTCTTTGCAATGCAACTGGCATCCAATTCAAATCACTATTATAAAGAGCTCTTAATATTATCCTCATGGTAAATGGATCAGTTAAATATGCGTGTACCTTACGTTATTTGTCAGTACTTCGGGTCAAAATCAGGCATAAGACTCAGAAGAAATTCACAAGTTGTTCAAGTATGCATATTTAATTTAAATAAGGGTTGGATCAATCCAGCTGTATTATCCCCCATGAATCAGTAATATGGTGGAACTCATTGCCTAGCTTTAGGCCTGTCTTTGAAAGAACCACTGGCAGCCTTTGCTAAACAGCTTTCATCCTCGTTTCAAAACAGAAGTTAAAAAAAATCTTTTCTTATTTTCTATATTTATTGAATTACCCATTTATTGAATAACACAAAGGGGGGATTTTGACCCCAGAAGTCAAAGTGTACTTGGACATAAAAACTGCTACTTCATTCAGGCATCTCAAAGTACGGACTCCATAGAAACAATACTGCAGCCATCAGCCTCAAACTCAAGCGACAGTCTTAGTGCAAGAAGTAAATCTACAGCTAAAAGCACCCAACTTTTACCAAACATGTATAAAATCAAAGTTAAATCCATCATTGGTTGGCCCAAAGATGAGGAATGGATAAAGGAATCACAAGTTTCTTGGTGCTTTTGGAGTTGAATATTCCAACAACCTAGTTTTGTTTTACCTTTTACTTCCCAATTGAAAGGAATAATTACTGGCCTATTCCCAGACCTAGTCATTCTTGCTCCAGCTGCTGTATATGTGCAAAAATGATATAAGTTGGCTTTCAGTTTAATTTTCTTTGACCAAGCTGCCATTTTAGTTCCCATATCCTAGCATGCCATACCCAGCTCACTAGGACATTTCTACAAAATTATTTTAATGAGCACTGAACCCAAAATCCAAAATATCCATATGGGGACAAGCAATCCCAATTACCAATGTTATATTTTCATGTACCTCTCCCTTAAAAGCCACAGTAGAATTCAGGTGCAAATGGCATCCATGTAATACCACCATAATAAGAGATGAATATCCCAATCCCACATATTAATCTGTTGTCGATATTAGTTATGCCACTGTACACATGTACCAAGCAGAAGGCAGGCACTTCTGGACAATGTGAAGGTAAATCAGATGCTGACCCATTCCTATTTCATGACCATGAACCTTTTTGTGGCCACTTTAGTTAATGGGGGCATGGAAATTTGTTACCAACCCATCCTTTAAGCAGTAGGTAGTGTATATCTCTGGGAATTCAGGGGAACTAGAGAAAATAGATGATTCATGAAACAAAAAGCATTTTTCCCTTGACTTTCCATTTCGTAAGGGCTTGGTACACTCTTGGACTCTCCCATCCCTGAAATCAGGTAAACAGTTGAAGGGGACTACAGAAATTGAGGATAAATTTTGGTTATTGGTGTAATGTGGTATTTGCAGAAGGCACCAAATGAACACTAACATCACAATTGCATTATTTTGATCAGGTCCAATTGTGATCTATATCATCAGTAGAATGTTATATTCTGAATAAAATTCATTGCACACACTCGGCCCAGAACAAGCTAGAAAGATCATTTAGGGAGAGTTCACTGACTATTCATTTTTCCTTTGTGGACTGTTTGTCCCTGACAAGAATTGCACTTGTTGAGGAACATTAAAAAAAGAAAAGCATGGTTGTTGGACCATCTCTATCAATGGTCAATGTCAGCAATAGTTACATAAGAGCAGTAACTATGAGACATACCTGCTCAGAATTAAAGATTTGCAAGAGGTCAGAAAATAAGACAGTTATGAAGGATGAAACATAGAAATTAATAAATTATATACATGAAATAATGCAAAGATTTGTGAGCTTCTACAGGGAGCAAAGATATGGCTTACAATATTAAACAGCAATAAAACATAATCTTTCAATATCATAGTCTTTCAATATCATCATATAACTGATGACAGAAAAAAACAAGTAGCATTGGCATATATTTGGCAGAGGTGAGGCATTGCTAGGTGATTAACCAAGATGGAGTATGTAAATGAAAATGTTAAAAGCTGTTATCATTTACTTTCATTTATACATTTAGTTTTAGTTAGATTTCTACCTTATTTTCAGTCAACTTAATGGAGTAAGGATGCTTGGTTAACAGATTAGTGGGATTGTATGATACAAAAGTAATCCTAGGAAGATGGTGTCATGCTGCTCTGGAGGCTTAATCATCTTTTTATTGAGAAATTAATAAAACCAAGGTCTATAGTGCCGTACACCATAAAGGTTGCAAAGCATAATAAAATAAATCAAAAAGTACTGACTGAGTGTTAAAAAGCTCAAGTTTTAAAAGCCTGAAGATTGCAGGAAGGAAGCTTAAAGATAATATTGCCTTCCATAAATTTGAGCTCCTGGAAGAGAATAAGTTAAAATAGGAAATTCTATAATGAGTCTTAATTATAACACAAATGAGAATACATTTAAGCATAGAAGGAAGAAAATACATGTAATATGGTATGAGGACCAAAAAAAAATCACGGGAGTGTTAATCATAGTAGCACCAGTTCAGTAGAGGGGTAAGAAAGATTATAACAAAGGAAGAGATTCGATGTTAAATGTAAGAAAGAAATTGTACATAGAACAACAAACTTTCATTTGCTGTCCAGAAGATTGAGAGGAAAAGGCCTCCCCAGATATTGATGCTGTATTTATAGCTCAGTAGATGGGTTTTATACGGTGTTAAAAAAAAATTATAGAAGTGCTTGTCATAAAAAGGAACCAAGACAGTTTACAGTAAAATTCTATGTAGTTCAGTGAGAACCAACATTTTGACAACTTCATGGATTTCCACAGATATTGGGGCAAAGTTACTGAGGTTTTTGGCTCAAACCTTTATGGATTTCTGATTATTTCTGGTTAGAATAGTTGGAAGTAACTGAGTAATGGAGGCAAGATTGCTGGGATAAAAATTGTAACAGAAAGTGGAAAGATAGCTTCAGGATACAAGGAAAACAAAATAATCTTCAGAAAACCTACAGCAAAGAGCTTTGACTAGGGACCAGAAACAATAGCTGGTGGAAAAGTAGGAAGGCAATAGTTATAGCTTTTCAATAAAGTTGCATTTAGTTTAGCAACACTATCAGGGATTTAGGCACTTTCCAAAAAGAGATAAAAAGTTGGATTGAGATGTTTCAGACAAAATATGATGCTTGGTAGAATAAGCAGAACTCTCAAAATAAAGCACAATGGCCAACTTGATTGAGCCAAGGTTTAAAATGTGTCTGATGGATAAAAGAGAGAGATATGAAACCTTCCACACCGGCAAAAATAATATCACATACTGGCACTAGTCTATGTAGTGAAAGCAGCAGCTAGAACAGAATAAAGGAGAAAAGGAATTCTCAACAACTGCTCCAGTTCACTAATTTATAGTTCCAAACTAGACAGGTCTAGATTATAAAGTATGCTTCACTGCTTGGCATTCTACCAGAAGCAGATATGGGGCAGTGATCAGAAGAGCTCAAAGGTAAGAAGAGATGCAATGGACAAAGGAAAAAAACAGTTAATACTTGATAAATTGGGTTATTATGATACTCTACACACTAAATGACTGGATGGATATTTGAATAGTTGGATATGGAGATGATATTTTCTGAAAGACATCTTCATTCAGTAACGTTGGGCTAGATTATATGTTGGGGGCAGCTCCCTACACCCCAAGGTAAATATTGTGCCTGAGCCCGCCTCTGCTTAGCTGGCTTGCCCCCACTTTAGTTTTTTTGGGTCACAGCCCTTTAACTAGTATGAGGCTATTTCCACCCAATCAGAGACTGGAAGCTCTGCATGCCAGTGATGCCAGCAGGAACAGTGGCCACTGCTGGTGCTGCAGGTAGGTCAAGAAGGTGATGTTCAACAATGGACCTGGACATTCAGATACATCAGGGATCTCACTGAGGGCAGGCTGACTGGCCCCATTGAGGGAGCATATAGGAATGTTGAGCAAGGTGGGGGTGGGGAGGGGGTTTGCAAGGGTGGATGTGGAGAGGCAATACAGTGGGAAGGGCCTCTGATTGGCACAAAGGAGACACCCCTCCTTTAACTGGCCAGCAGGGTCAAACTTGCTTAGCTGCATGTTGAGTGCTGGCCTCTCCCACTTCCTGTTTAAACAGTGACAACAGGATGAGGCCATAACTGAGCATTAATTGTCCTCTTAAAGGCCTCAGTTGAGCCATGGGCAGGCAACCCACCTGATGCCTCTCCTGCCGCTTGTGAAATCATGGCAGGGCATAGGTGGGTGGGCTGCCCACTCACCTAATTTGCTCACCAGGGTCCTAAATTATGGGTCCACACTCCCACTTTCCCCCTAACGGTGTCTCATAAAGTGCTTGGTGAATTTTTGGTTTTTGGTGATTTTTTTGGGCAAGAAACTGTGATCGACTTCAGCTCTCACCATCAGTTTGTATTTTAATTAAGGACAACATGCAAACTAAGTGAATTAAATACTTTCTTAGTCTTGTATAAATTACAATTAAAAAAATTATTTATAAACCATAAAATACCATCAAATCTATATACAGATAGGTGTTTATTGGTATATGTTAAATAGAGCTTTGCCTATGTGTTCAAATTGTCAATAATGATTCATACTTTAATGTATCAATATCATTCAACCATATACAGTAAATTAATGGTGTTTCACTGTGAATAACTCAACCAGGAAGTTGGTAATATGAATGATACAAAAGTTCATTGATTTTGATTACTGATTTGTATTGGAAGTTGATAGACTCAGAATAACAGTCAAACTTTTTCAGCTATAATTGTAAAATGGTGCTGTCTATTTGCTAAATATGGTCTGATCACAAAACAGGACATTACAATGGGATTGATTTAATCCTGGAATTATATGTCTAGAGTGAATAGGTATTATAGCAAATCAATGTAAACTGAGTTTGAAGGATAAAAAATTGCATTTATCTACAATATTTCAAATTATAAAAATAATAGAAGTAATAATTATGCACTGACAGAAATTGCACTGCTGTGACCTACAAAATAACAAGAAAAATTAGAAGGGTGGTCAGGTTAGTGTGGGAAAAGCCCAACAACTGATATATATCTTCACTAGACTCATATCGTGACAAGATTATTATTATGAGCAGTTGAATAAAAATGGGAAGTATAGGATAGACAGTACTGCAGGTTTAAACGTCTTTTCATTGTTAACAGCTTCAAAGTGCACCAAACAGAAAGAAAGAGAACAAATAGAGATTATGAGAATTATCTGAAAGATAATTTATTGCCAATTGATTATGAATAAAATCTCAGTTAAATACAATAGGCAGAAAATGTTAGCAGAATAGATTAAGGATAACTGAGGGAATAGGAAAACAAGTTAAAAACAGCAAAATACATTTTTTTTCTGGAAAGCATATTTCAGCACAGGAGAGAATAAGGAAAGCCATCAGATAACAACTTGAATTTATAAACTACCTCTATTTAGGTAAATGTCCAGAGAAATTATATTCTGGAATGTACTACTTATTCTGGAATTGACATTTTTTCTGAAGTACAACATATTGGAATAGAAATTGCTATGCATTGCACCTGTTTCTTTCAGGTGCAAAATGGGTATAAAGCATGTTACTTTAGGGCCTGAATTTTCCCGTTGGCGATTTGAGGGTGGGGCCCGCTTGCCGATGGGAAAATGACACGGGATGACATTGGGAGGAACGACTGATGTCATTCCGGTCCCTTTAATTTTTTAGGAAGGTGGGCGGATAGCGAAATCAGCTAATTAAGATAATTAAAGACCTGCCCGGCCAACCTGAAGCGGGCTTCTGATAAAGCATGAAACCTCATCCACCGGCGGGATGAGGTTTCATGTCCATTTTTAAAAAGTCTAATAAAGTTTATGTCCTTTTTATTAACATGTCCCACCTCTTGTGACATTGTCACATGAGGGGGACGTTAATAATATGTAATTTTTCTATTTTTTGACTTTTCTTACCTGTCATGAATCTCCCTGAGTCAGGACTTTGCCTCAGGGAGCAGTGTGCTCTTTTGCACATGCATGCGCGAAAGAGTTCATTTTGACAGATGGGGAATCCAGCCCCCCCCCCCCCCCGGTCAGCTATCCGCCCACCGCCAAGCCGGGGGGGCCCGCACGCCATCCGAGGGCAAAATTCTGCCCTAGCAGCGGGGTTGCCTTGTGCCTTATCTGCACAGGCATTGACTCCACTGCTAAATTTGTGGGAGCCTTGAAAACAGGCATTAACCCCCTCAAATATGTAAATAGGGGTTGAGGACACCTTTTAAAAATGTGGCTCCAGTGAGTGGGTTGGTGAAAGCAGGAATTTCTGCTGATCATCAGGCCTCTTGCTTCAAGTACACGTTAATCGCACAGTGCCGAATCTGGACCCAAAATGAGTCCAAATTAATTTCTATTCCATCCTTTCAACAATGTAACAGAACTTTCTAGGCACAAATTTCATAAATATGGCATTTTCTATAATCACTACTTTCATTTTAATCATTTCTACAATTATCCATGCGTAATGAAAGCAAGCTCACTTTTTATTCATTCTTAAACATAGCCAAATAAAGTTTAATGATGAATTACATTACACTAGAATGTATAAATTGGTGTAGTAGAATAATCCATAATATGGAATGTTGCATTGCAGTTATATAAATTATAAATCTTTAAAAAAATTTAGGTTGCATGTAGTAAAATGCCGGATCACAGCCATGTTTTCCCACATAATGAATTCGTAATCTCAACCAAAGGACCAGGTGTTGAGCTGTGGCAATGTGTTACCCACTAGAGTGGAAAAAGTAAATAAATATTGCCCTGTAAATCCTAGCTATCATTTTAATTGGGAAATCAAAATTGAAGATAAGGTACATACAAACCTAAAATAAAGGGAGGAGGTAGAAAACTGTCAATAAGAAAGAAACTGCTAAGGACATAAAAGTAACCTGCCCTTAATTTACCAGTCAGGACGATCTATTGATAAAAGAAACGATAATGTGGGGGGAAAAGACATTGATTTTTTTAATTAACTGAAATACTTAGGGTTCAAAAATTTACACATTACAAATACATATTTCACAATAACGACTAAACTTAAGCACAAAGCTATCTTTTGTGTCCTTGATACCTTCATTGATTTTTTTTTTACTTGAAAGCTACACGTCTCTCAGAAGCCTAGGATTGGACTTAATATTCTTGTCCAGAGTTATGACCCTGTTAGTTGAAGGCAGACTCTGCAATTAGAACATGTGCTGTGTGCACAGTTGCCCAGGATGCTTCAGCAACATTTAGTTAGCTCAACTGATACAATGCATCCCTGAAGTCTCTAACACCATCAATTTGATTTTTTTCAAAGTTATTTGAAGAAAAGTTAGAGGACAAATTTAAAAAGCTTGATTCAGATAAAGCTTGTATTGAATGGCTTTTGTAAAACAGATGCTGTCTGCTTGAAGGAGACAGCAGACACAGAGATTGACTTCTAAAGGTGACAAATAGCACTGATTAAACACATGTGGTGTCTTCTGTTGTTACTGAGAAAGTCAAATTGTATCTTTGTGAATTTGAAAATGAGTTGAATACAAACCTACAATTTGAGTAGGTTTTCAACTAAGCTTTTAAATAATAGCTACTCATTTTGTACCGCAGAAAGTATGTCAAGATGAAAGACATGTAAAGGAGAGATAGGAAGGACAAGTGTGTGTGTGTGCCCAAGAAGAAACTAAATCTCACCATTCACCCATCTAACTGCCACCAAATTGTAGGTTTTACCTGTGTAGTCCTGCCAAACACTAGAATGTTACCAAATGTTGCCAAACTCAACACCCTTCTATAATTGCTCCAAAACCTCACAACCCACTATTATTAAATTACACATACCTACTCCCAATTTGATGCACATTGGCTACGATCTACCCCAGTGCCCTTTTTGACTTATTTTGGTCAGAGGATCTTTGAGTAACACTGAATTAAAAAAATAATCATTTTTCTATGTTTGTTCTCCGAATGTTAATGTCCAAAATTGTTTTTCTATATTGGTGATTTCTGAACATGCTTCCACTTGCTCTGTAATTCAAATCTGCACTGTTGTTAGCTGTCGTTAGTCAAAAGTTGATAGCGATCATGTTAAGGGACAAGTGAGCTGGGAGGAAAAAGGAGAAGAATCAGACTCCAGAACTCAGCTGATTCATGTCTTTCTGAGTGGTGACTCGAAGATGAGGTAATATACTTTCTTAATGTGCTCTATGTAGGTCATCTATTCAGATGACAGCCTTATTACTTATTCACTACTAAAAACACAGTTTGGCATTTTGGCTGCTGCAGCTCTTGATTGTAGAAAGATGGTAGTTTGCATAATTTTTCCAGAGTGAATGTAAAATGTACCCAGTGATATTGCAGATGTTTAGTAAATTGGAAAGTTTTTTTTTACTCTGAAATTTTTTGCATCTTCCCTTGCTCATAAAACAGCTGTAAAAACCTTAGGTCAAAGGATAATTGTTAAATTTACTTTTCCTAAGCCTTTGCAGAAAATAATAAAAGGTCAATGCTAATTGACATTACATGACAAATATAGGAGCTTTAGCTATTTTCAGAATTAGCATGGCCATCTTTTCACTTAATATATATATTAATGAGAATCTTTTGTTCAGCCTGATGGTTACCATTGCCTCTTTAGAGCAGAGGTTGTCTTTCAAAACCTTTTTGCAGACTCTTCAAACAATCTCTATTAAACATCTGTTAAAAGAATGAAAAAATACAGAGAAGAAGCCTATCTAAGTTCTCTGCTGTCAGGAAATGTCTCAATGATAAATGGAGGTCGGCTCAGGCCTCCAGGACTGTGATGTGTGCCACAAGAGTTTATATCAGTCGCTCAGGCTTCTGTGAAAGGTTATTAGAGATGTTGAAAACAAACGTTGGAGTAGAAACTTCTTAAAATTGCTGCTATTATAGAATGCCCTAAACTAAACTAAAACTGGTGGTATCCTTTCTCACTAGCCTATGGGTGGTATTTTATTTTAACAATCACATTACGACAGCAACTGGGGAAATTATGTTTTGAAAAATCCACTCGTTTCAAGTGATGTTGTCATCCACAGAAGTTGGAAAGTGTAATGCAGTTTTCAAACTGGGTTAAGTGTTCAGATAAGACTTGGTAAAGCTGTGGAAACTGTCTAATTTAGGCTAGGATCAACAGAAATTCATAAACATGGGAGCAACAATGTTTGCAAGGATATTATGATCAACAGTGCAATAGGATAAACTCACTTGCACTATAAGAAGGAAAACATTTAGTGGTGCTACATTTGTACTTGTTTAATGTTGGTTTGTAATTTTTGGGATAGGTACATGAGCTCTGCAGGGAATTTAGGTAAAAGAGCATATCAGCACAATCAGCATAGATAAGGGTGTAAATTTGGGCATAATTTCTGCATATATCAATCTGGGAAATTTGAGGTTAAATTGTTAGCCAAAGGTTATTTTTATATGAAGTGCTTCAGTCAAACCTGATCTTGCCCTTACACAATGTCCCATATGGACACTTACAATAGAGGCTTTTGGGAAGCAGTCAGAAGCAGAAAGCAAAATACTTCTCCCTCAGTAGTTTAGAGACAATGAGGTCAATTGTAGTTCCACTACCAATGAGCCCCAACCCCACCAAGAGGAGATCAACTAACTAAGCAAAGATCAGAAATCAAACTTCTATTTTCTGTCTCCATGTATCAGATACTTACTGAAGAAGCTCATTGATCCAAATGGAGAGTCTTCAATGAAGTTTTATTTTCAGGCTGAATGCTTATGTTATTAGTTTTTATTTACAGGGCTTCTTATCTGTTGCAACTGTAGATATTATTTCTTAAATGTATTCTCCACAGACAATAACTGTGCCTCTGTATTGCTGTTTAATGGACTTCTTTAGTAAAATGTGAAACTGGAGTATGTGAAGTATGAAATAGAGCACTGATGCTTCTCAAGAACAATGCTGTATCATTTAGTGCTCTGGTGAGCATGTTCAAAACTTACATAATGAGAGAAAGGAAATATGAATCAGTGTCAAACCTTTGCTTGAACTCACAGTTGAGATTCTTGACATTTCACCAACAAGTCTATTGGAGAGAAATGTAAATCTGGTCTAGCCTGCCACTTCCTCATGCAACTAAAAAAATAACAGCTCCATTGTTAGGTCCAGTAGCAAAAATAGTTTGTGTACCTTCCTCTAGTCACCTTCCTCAATTCAGTCAAGATTGAGCAAGGCCATTGCTAAAGTTGGAAATATTCAAACTTACCTTTTGCGGTTAACATCCCTACTGGATTGTGCTTTACCTTGTAGTGATACTGGCCAGGAAATTCATCCCACCTCAACAATATGTCAATGGAGTATTCACCACTATACCAGCAAAGTAATACCAGGGAGTGGGAGAAACATTAGTCATTGCAAAGCTGTGTTATTGGTCTCACTCTATTCATACCTTCTGTCACTGATGCCTCACTCTCAAAGCCAGATGCATCTGTTGCTCCTCTTTTTTCCCATTATTATGCACAGTAGACCTTATGTCTGTTGAGTAGTAGTTTCAGCTAGTCCTGTTGAGTAAGTTGGGGGGGTGGGGGGGCTCAAAAAACATTGGTGTTCTGACACTAGCATCAGTTTGGATAAGTATATGACAGGTCTCTGTAAGACTTAAATGTTTTTTTTTCCAAATCATGAATGAAATCACCATTAAACTTCAGAAATCCCATTAATGCCGAAGTCAGGTGACTTAAGTGCCAGACACTTCCTAAAATTAACATGAAAATGACTGAGAAAATTTACGTTATAGCTAATACCAGTGTAAATTAGAATCATAGAATGATACAGCTATCTAATAATTCCATCCAGTCCCCCCCAGCTCTCTCTCTATAACCCTGTAAATGTTTTCTCTTCATGCATTTATCCAACTCTCTTTTGAAAGTTACTCTTGAATCTGCTTCCACCACTCTCTCAGGCAGTGCATTTCAGATCACAACTCACTTATAAGAAATGTTTTCCTTATGCCACTTTTGGTTCTTTTGTTAAGAACCTGAAATCTGTTTTTTGGTTATCCTCTGCCACTGGAAACAGTTTCCTCTTATTTATTTTATCAAAACCTTTCAGGATTTTGAACACCTATATAAAATCTCCTCTTTATCTTCTCGTAAGTCCATCACCTGGTACCATTCTAATAAACCTCATCTGTTCCCTCTCCAAGGCTTCTATTTGCTTCCTAAAGTGTCGGGCCCAAAATTGTACTCCAGCTGTACTTTTTAAAAGGTTTTATAATGGTTTAGAATAACCGCCTTGCTTTTGCACTCTGTGCCTTCATTAATAAAGCCGAAGGTCACACTTGCTTTTTTAAAACTCGGCCTTCTTGTCCTACCACCTTCAAAGGTTTACTTACATGCACCTCCAGGTTTCTCTCTTCCAGCACCTATTTTTAAAAATTGTACCATTTAATTTATATTGTCTCTCTTCAATCTTCTTACCAATATGTATCACTTCATGCTTTTCTTTATTAAATATTATGTCATCTGTGTGTCCAGTTTACCAGTCTATGTTTTTTCTGAAGCCTGTTACCATCCTCAACATTGTTCGCTACAAATTCTGAGTTTTGTGGCATCGGCAAACTTTGAAATTATGCCTTGTAGGGCCAAGTTTAGGTCATTAATATATATCAAAAAGAGCAGAGGTTTTAATACTGACACTGGAGAACACCTCTGTGTACTTTCCTCCAGTCTGAAAAACAACCATTCAACTCTACTCTCTGCTTTATTTTTATTAGCCAATTTCACATCCATGTGACCGGGTGGTTAACAGTGAGGTTGAGTGTCTTGGGCTATAGGAAGATATAGACAGGATGGTCAAATGGGCAGATAAGTGGCAGATGCCATTGCCCCTTAAATTCCAAAGGCTTCAATGCAGTTAACTATTCTATTTATGGTTCAGTAACAAACCTTTTACCCTCATCAACATTTTCCATTATTTCATCAAAGAACTCAATCAAGTTAGTCAAGAATAATTTGCCTTTAACAAATCCAAAGACTTTCATTATTAACCCATACTTTTCCAAATTCCAATTATTTTTATCCCAGATTATTGTCTCAAAGTTTCTGTACTTCCAACATTAGGCTGACCATCTGTAATTGATGAGTTTATCCTTCTCCTTTCCTGAAAAGTGGTACAAAATTTGCGATTTTCCAGTGTTCAGGCACTGCCCCATATCCAAAGGAGGATTGGAAGATTATGGCCAGAGCCTCTACAATTTCCATGCTTACTTCCCTCAGTACGTTTGGATTCATCTAACCCAGTCCAGGTGACTTTTTTTAGTTTAAGCACTGACAACCATTTAAGTACCTCCTCTCTATCTATTTTTATCCTATCCAATATCACTACTATCTCCTTCCTTACTCCTATATTGACAGCATCCTCTTCTTTAGTGACGATTGATGCAAATGCTCATTTAGTACCTCAGCTGTGCCCTCTGCCTCCAGAAGCAGATTTAGTCTGTAATCAGCCACACCTTTCCTTTGACTATGCTTTTACTATTCACATATAAATAAAATATTTTTTGGGTTCCTTTTTCTGTTAGCCACTGATCTATTTTCATACTCTCTCTGGCTCTTATTCCTTTTTCAGAAAACATCTCTTCTGCACTCTTAGTATTCAGCTTGATTTTTTAACTATATTATGAATAATATATTTGTTACAAGCTTCTTTTTTCTTTTCATTTTTATACCTTTCATCATCCAGGGAGTTCTGGCATGGGATCCCCTTCCTCACCTGTTCATGGGAATAAGCACCAAAACCACCTCCTCCTTGAAGACTTCCCATTGTGCAATCACTGTTTTGCCTACCATTTTTATTCCAATCCACCTGGGCCAGAACCCTTTCCAACTCACTAAAATTAGCCCTCTTCTAGTTAAGTATTCTTAAGCTTGATTGTTACTTGTCCTTTTTAGTAACTATTTTAAATCTGAGGCATGAGTTTCTTGGAAAAAATGGTGTAACTCCTACACTGTCATAATAGCAAGAAACTCTAGGCCTCACCAACATGACTCAGATAACTAGAACAATAGATAAGGTTCATAGAGGAAATGGCAATAAGTCATGACCGGTAAAGAATCTATGCATTCAGAATGGTTTGTGGGTTTAAAAAAAAATACTGCTTTACATTGCAAATCATGGCGAATGCTGTTACTCAGGGAGAAAAAAAAATCATTGTTCCAACATTGATGATAATCTGCTACAGGTTAATACTAGCACAATAACTGTATCCACCTGCTGAAAATATGGCATTCTGAAATTTTTGTTTTCATGAAATCTATTGGAAATTGAAGCTGACCTTGAATACTAAATAGGAATAACAGGACAATATAGTTTTCCTCAATTCTCAGTTGCAAGGAACATTCAGCAGATAAGTTTACTTCTCAATGCTGCATAATTAATTTTTACTCAGTTCACATCAATATAACTTGAGATATTGCAGAATGGAATTTAAGACTGACCTTTTGGTGAGGGCTTAAAATGAGCAGATTTCAATGGAAAAGAATGTGGGCTGTAAAAAAAAGCCAACTGGTTCATTACTGCTTATTTTATGCCTCTGCAAGAAAAAAACATTCAAGTCCAAAATATTTCCTGCAGCATGTTTGAAAAATTAGTTATATTTTTGTTGCGTACTTACGTTAATCAAGATGGATGTTAAAGAAGTGTCATACGGACTCAGAATGTTAACTCGGTTTCTCTCTTCACAGGTGCTGCCAGACCTGCTGAGCATTTTTCAGCATTTTCTGTTTTTTATTTCAGATTTCCAGTATCTGCAATATTTTGCTTTCACCTGAATGTTAAGTGTGTTAAAGAATGGTGCAGCTTTGTACTTCTGGTAATTAGTGCAGTCAGGCTTTAAAAAAAGTCTTCTGTTCTTTGGATGTGTGCAACATTGGCAAGGTAAAATTTACTGTCATTTCCCTGGTGCTCCATAGAGTTGTACTGGCACCACATACAGGCCAGACTAGATCATTCGTGAACTAGTTGGATTTTTTGAAACAAAGTAGATGCTTTTACAATCTATACCAGGTCAATTGAATTCAACTTCAGAAGCTGTCATACTTCAGGCTACTAATCCAGTATAGGCCCATGCAGTTTGCTCACTGGAAGCATCGGACTACTTACTATTACGGTTGAACAAGACGACAGCAAATCACTAATTAATATAAAAAAACAAGACTGTAATTAGTGTAATTAGTTTTATTTAAACCACATTTGCTAAAATGTCAAACTCGTATGTTAAATTATTAAATCAATACTTCTGCATTAAACTTATATAATTGAATAGAAATGACTCCATCAAAGAGCCTCTGGAAAGCAAGTCAGAACTGTATTTCTTTGGTAATATGGACACCAAACTATGTCCACATTTCTGATGTCCTCGCAGTCTGCTTTTATATCAGGATGCTGCAAATGTGACATCCACAGAGCTAACAGTGGTTGGTTTTACCATAAACTCATCAATTTTGTTCAGGAGGCTGATTCTAATGCTGAAACTCCTAGCTTCCTTCCTTCTACTTGCTGCTGCTGTAATCAATGTTAAGTAGTGCAGGCTCCAACCCAACACTATTTAGGGTTTTTGGACCTTAAAGAGGTGCTGTTTACAGAACTTATTGAACATGTTTGTTACTGCAGGCTGGATAGTGCAAACTGTAACCCAACACCTGTTAAGGTGATTAGGTAACCAAGGGTAGAGTACCTTAATGAGGTGCAAATGACTGGGTGAACACCTGTTTCTGTTTCAAACACATGGGGCACTTAATACACTGAGTGGCAGTTGTGCAATCAACTATAATGGAAATGGTAATGCTTAGTGTTCTTTTTTGACCAATTTAAATGATCGCTCACTTTAAACAGTCGATATAAGTAATGAGGACAGCACCATGGTGACTAAGTTTAAAACAGATTAGGTCAGATATAGCATTAGCTAAATATTTAGTGAAGCTCCTCTACTCTACACCAAAATGTCACAACTGCAGCTGGTACACTTTCCATCTCTATTTAAATTGTATATTGAACAACATTTATTCCTCAATACTATCAAATTGCTGTTTGTGAGATCTCGGCCTGCGTAATTTGCTGCTGTATTTCTCTACATTAGAACAGTACTTCATTGTCCATGAAGCATTTGGAAAGCTAAGGATATGAAAGGTGTTATATAGATGGATGAGGGGATTATTTTATCAGGAAAGATTGGACAGATTGGGTCTGTATCAATTGGAGTTTAAGAGAATGGGAGGTAATTTTACTGAAACATATCCTGAGGGGCCTTGACAGGGTGGAGATGAACTTTCCCCTTGTGGGAGAGAAAAGAACTAGGGGACACAGTTTAAAACTACGGGGTCTCTCATTTAAGATGGAGATGAGGAGACATTTTTTTCTCTCAGAGGGTCATGAATCTGTGGAACTCTACTCCCCGGAGAACAGTAGAGGCAGGATCATTGAACATTTTTAAGGCAGAGGTAGATAAATTCCTGACTAACAAGGCAGTATTGGGAGTAGGCAGGAAAGTGGCATTGAGGCCACAATCAAATCAACCATGGCATTATTGAATGGCAGAGCAGGCTCAAGAGGTCAAATGGTCTACTCCTGCTCCTAATTTGTATGTTCGTATGTAAATGCAAGTTTCTTTGTTTGCCTCACATTTAGTGAGATTGCCAATTTGTGCAGAATTTTGAACAGCTGTGAGCAAGTGCCTGATGCAAATACGGTTAAGATCCCTTCAACTATTGTCACATAAGATCCTCAAGAGCTAGGAGAAGTGGTACTTTTAGTTCATTACTCTGAGCAGAATTTGCATCAGGTTGCTGAGTAAAGAGGACAGTGCGCTGAACTACTGTGCCCACAGTCGTCATTAATTAAAACTGTGGTATTTTAAAGCAAGAAGCAAATCACTAGATGTTTCACCTACCCAATAAGGAATGAATATGAATACAAAAGACAATTGCTGTCAGCATTTAAAACTAATCGAATGGGCTGAATTTTACAGGCCACCAGTGGGCGGGAAAACAGGAGGGTCGATCTGTAAATTAGGGTGATGTGCCATTTGCTGCGTACCTGCTGCCTGTCCCATCTGCCCCACCCAGCCATGATTTTATGGTAGGCAGGGAGACATTGCATGGGTCACCCGCCCAGAGGCCAATTGAGGCCCTTAAGTGGGTAATTAATGCCCAATTAAGGGCCTCATCCCTCTCTGTATAACAGACAGTGGGAGAAGCCTGCACCCAATGTGTGGTCGAGCAAATTTAAAACTGTGGACTGCTGATCATGTAAAAAGGGGTCTCTCTTTCCCAGCACCCTATGTCAATCAGAGGCCCCCCTCCCACAGTTTTGCCACCTCTTGTCTACCCTCCCCCCTGCCCTGTCCAACATGCCCCCTAACTCTTGGGGCCGGTCAACTTGACCCCAGTGAGATCTTGGACTTACCTGAATTCTGGGTCCATTGCTAAACTCCATCTCCTTGGCCTACCTTGAGCACCAGCAGTGTCCACTGCTGCTTGTGGCATTGCTGGTGTGCAGAGCTGCCAGCCTCCAAGTAGCTGGCAGCTCCATAAGGTGGAAATCCTCCTAGAGATGAACAGAAGTTCCACTTCATACTGATTAAAAGGCTGTCACCTGAAAAATTAAAGCTGTGCGAGCCAGCTTCACGGAGGCAGGCTCAACCCTGAATTTTATGCTGGAGTGTGGGAAGCCCACCCTCAGCATAAAATCCAGCCCCAATGTTACTAACATGGTCTTTTCTTCCATTTGTTAAAGCTTTATATTTAATTAATGTTGTGGTTTCTAGGTTACTTAACCTGAATAATGAGCCTGATCAGAAGCCAGATATAGATCTTAGTCTGTTGAAGAGTCATACGGACTCGAAACGTTAACTGTGTTCCTCTCCGCAGATGCTGCCAGAACTGCTGAGTTTTTTCAGGTATTTTTATTTTTGTTATAGATCTTAGTCGCTTGCCATTTCAACACTCCACCTTGCTCTCATGCCCACATGTCTGTCCTTGGCCTGCTGCATTGTTCCAGTGAAGCCCAACGCAAACTGGAGGAACAGCACCTCATCTTCCGACTAGGCACTTTACAGCCTTCCGGACTGAATATTGAGTTCAACAACTTTAGATCATGAACTCTCTCTTCCATCTCCACCCTCTTTCCGATCCCCCCTTTTTTCCAATAATTTATATAGATTTTTTTTCCCACCTATTTCCATTATTTTTAAATGTATTTCCATCCATTGTTTTATCTCTACCTTTTAGCCTATTTCGATTCCTTCACCCCACCCCCACTAGGGCTATCTGCACCTTGCTTGTCCTGCTTTCTATCCTTAATTAGCACATTCCTTTAGATAATGTCACCACCTTCAACACCTCTGTCATTTTGTCCATGACATCTTTTGGCTATCTCCACCTATTACTGGCCCTCTATCCAGCTCTACTTGTCCCACCCACCCCTTAAACCAGTTTATATCTCACCTCTCTTCTATTTTTTACTTAGTTCTGTTGAAGAGTCAGATGGACTCGAAACATTAACTGTGTTCCTCTCTGCAGATGCTGTCAGACCTGCTGAGTTTTTCCAGGTATTTTTGTTTTTGTTAAGTACTTTTGAAGCTTAGTCACTTTTGTCATGTAAGAAACTCAGCAGCCAAATTGCGCACAGCAAGGTCCCACAAACAGCAATTTGATTATGACCAGATAATCTGCTTTTTAGTGATGTTGATCGAGGGATAAATATTGGCCAGGACACCAGCTCTGTTCTACTTCAAAATAGTGTCGTGTCCATCTGAAAGGACAGATGGTTTAATATATCATCTGAAAGATGGTATCTCTGACAATACAGTGCTCCCTCAATAGTGAAATGAATAATCAGTGCAGATTTTTGTACTCAAATTCTCTGGAGTGGAACAAGAACTTATCAGCCCCTGTGGTGTCAGTGACAAAAGCAGACATATTTTCTTTAAAAATTGAAGTCGGATCTTTGATCATCCAGTGAATAAGGTAAGCATATGACCTGATGGTGATTAGCCTCTCATCACACACATTTTAATAGGGCATGACAATGATAATTTGTATCACCAATGCCTTGATATTAAATTGAAACTTTGTATCAATAGCAAAGCAAGTTCTCTGACTGCTCCACCTGATTCCCCAGGGCAATTTTGTATGACAGAGCTACAGTGTAGAATTAAGTTAGCTACACAGTTAAGGACATATTTATTTAGCTTGAATGTCTTTGTTGCTTATTAACTGGTAATAACAAATCCTATATGGTACTAGAAATGAAAGTAATTTATTGTGACTATTATGTTTCAGAAAGAGACACACTTAAAATCAGGGATAACTTGAATCAGAAAAGCCAGCTTCCTTTATCCATATTTTTTTCAGATACACTACTTTACTCTGTGTGATTAATTCAGTACTGATGCTGCAGTGTTTTTTTCATCTTGCTCTGCTTTATGCTACTGTAGCAGCAAAGTCATTTAAAATGAAAAAAATGTAAATGCTAACTACGGGGAATGCAATCACTCTAAAGGCTTTTCCCAGCAACACTAGAAATGGTAGCTAACTGGCAAACATAGAAATGTATGAGGCATCTGTGGGATTGCATTAAGTTTCAATACACTCGCCAATATACCTCCTGACTACTACATTGATTACCAGCAATAACAGAGGCACTGGAAATGCAGATCAGGCCACTGAGAAACTGGCCAATTATTATTTAATTGATTTCAAGATGGAGCAATTCTGTGTCAGGAAACTAATAACACATATAAATGCAACAAAGTACTGAAGACATGACTGTTTTGAAATAATAGGAATCATATGCGATGAGCATCTTCAAGTTGGGTAGATGATGATACTAAAGCTCCAAAACAATGGGTATGGCAGAAATAATCACTCAAGCGTTAGTGAAACTTTTAGCAAGGAAAAGGGCCAAAATTAATCCAGGTTAAAAGCCAGGAAGTATTTGAAAATTCATGGAATAGATTATGTGCTGTGAAAAAAAAATCAGAAAGATAGCTGTGCTGTTTAGGGTTGGGAGGGTAAAACCACTTTTGGGCTGAATGCCCAAGGTCATACATAGGCCCAGATCTTCCAATCTCCAGATCATCAGATCCGGTGTGCTAACCTCAGTGGGAATTGCCCAGGAAGTTTGAACTTCTGATGGGCAATTCCCTCCTCCTCGGGAGCCTCCACAAAAGTCTTTGATTCTAAGTTAGAATTGGAAACTTTGGACAATTCCTTGAGACTTAACTGAATAGTTAATCAGGAATGTTAAACAGAAAAAAATCCTAGTTTGACTTCTGGGTAACTACAGAACTGACCCCCAATCACTCACATTGACCCCCAATATCCCCTGAACCCCCCTAGACATCCAGACAACCCCCCACTCCGAAACACTGACTACACCTGACCTGACTACCCCTGACCTAACTAACCCCCGACCCGACCACCCTTCCCGACCACTTGATTATCCCCGACCAGACCAGACAACGCCCCCACCACCAACTACTCCTCCTGACCTGACCTGACTTGACTAACCTCGACTCAATTAACCCAACCCACCTATTCACCCTCACAAATGCAGAAAATGCAGGAAAAACTCAGCAGGTCTGACAGCATCTGTGAAGAGAGAAAAACAAATTCAACGTTTCGAGTCCGTATGACCCTTCTTCAAAGCTGAAGAGAAGTGGAAATGTGATGAAATTTATACTGTACAGGGTCGGGGGGCAGGTGGAGCTGGATAGAAGGTCAGCGATAGGTGGGAACAAAGGAGGGGTTGACAAAGACGTCATGAACTAAAGGACAAAGGGATTGTTAATGGTAGTGGTTAGTGCTAAAAAAAGGTGCTAATAGAGACATGAAGGTAAGAAAGCAGAATGTGATTATAGCAGAACAAGGGTAGCATTGCGTGAAAGAACAACATGGAACAAGTGATAGATGGCCCTGTAGAGGATGGGGTGTGGGAAGGGGTAGTGGTGGGGAAGAAACAAATTGACATTGGGATAAAAAAGGTGATAAAGCTATGGATAAATAAATCAAGCTAAAATTAAGTGGATAAAAAAAAATAAAAATGAATGTAGAAGAAAGGGGATTAAAAAAAGGGATGAGGATGGATGAGAGAGTTCATGGCGTGAAGTTGTTGAACTCAGTGTTAAGTCCAGAAGGCTGTAAGGTGCCTAATCACTCACTCACTTGTTACCCTACCCACCTGCCACCTCAGATATCTACAATCTCTGCCCACTACCACTCTATCCACCTGTTACCTCACCCACCTGCCACTCTACCCCCCTCCCACATATCACCCTACCATCCTAGCACCCTACTTGCCTACCACCTTACCAACCTACCACCTCACCCACCTGTCATCTCTCCCAACTGCCACCCCATCCACCCTGCCACCCTATCCTCCATCCACCTGCAACCCCATCCACCCTGCCACCCTATCCACCCTGCCACCTCACCCATCTGCCACTTTATCCACTTACCTCACCCACCCTACCCATTCATTCATTCACCCATTCCCTAACATTCACACTGGAACTTTAAACTTACCATGTGGCAGCTAGTGCTAGGAAAAAAAAGGTGGTTTGTCTTCCTCCTGATGCTCCAGATGGAGTTCTTCGTGGGACTGTACACTCTGCATTTCTGAAGAAGCCGGGCTGGGAAGACCTGGCTAGAAATGCAAAGCACTGTGGAGCCATTTAAAAGTTTGAGTGGAGCAGCATTCCGATGATTGCTACTTCATGAAAGATCCAGGTCATTAAACTAAAAGGAAAATGCAACTACATATTGAAGAAGCTATTTAGTGGTCAGATAAAGGTTACTATTGTATTTTAGGTTTTTACTTTAGACCATTTTCTCATCTCAGGCCACACCCATAGGCAAGCTCTCAGTCCCTCTACGAGTATATTTTTATCTATTCAGTATCTAGATCATCTTCAGCTAGTTGAGGGACTGAGCAAACATTGTTACTGAATTTTGGCTTGTTAACATCACATGCCTTCAAGATTTTTTTGTTGTCTGCAGAAGGACGTAAAATAAATGCTTCACCTAAGACTGTGGCTTGATCTACAACTGCCAAACAGATTTATTAAATTGTAGATGGATAAGTGAACTGATCTAATGACATATTGTAGATTTACAATAGTTATGAATTTAACCACCATTGCTCGGAAGATAGAAAATAATTTGCCTATGCTGCACTATACTGCAAGGTGAACTAGACCTGATAGAAGTTACCTAACTGCTAACTTTCCATGGCAATTTGTTGCTAATAAATTACAAAGCCATGCTTGCCTATCTAACTCTGATAAAAGTAAATTATTCAATTGGAACAAGACAGGCTGACAAATATTTTCTTTAAAATTTTAACTGGAACAAAGGAGCATGTGGCTTTTAACTTAAATGCGAGTTGCTAGTCAAATAGATATCCTCAAGATGCCTGAACTTGAATTAATGGGTTTGATCCTTCATTCACTTTTAATAAGCAAGATGGGGTAACCAGATGTAATTGGCCTGACTTTCACCTATGGTGTAAAATAGGTAGTATGTGGGCTTATTATTGCTGTGAGTGAGGCTCATGCTATTTTAATGCCTGACTGCATGTGTCAAAACTGTACTCTCATGGAGTTAGAGAATGTGGAAAATTGGCTGGCTTCTATGCAGACGCAGCTAACAATCTGGGCCTGGGGAAGGGCATAAAGGGAGATGACTTGAGACACATTCCACACCGGCCAGCAGCAGGCTGGAATGTTTTTGTGGTGCCAGGAGAGCATTCCTGCTTCTCCTGACACCAGCCCCCTCCCCCCACCCCATTCTCACCCCAAAAAATGCAAACGGTTTCAGATAGCTTATTTGAATTACATTCAGTGGTCCTTTCAAGTATACCTGGTTAGTCCGTTCAATGCAATAGATACAGCGTGAATGGTGGATGCTTCACTTAATTCTACCACAAAATTGCAACTATGGTTCTATGTACACTGAAAGACCCTATCTTGCTTATTAAAAATGGATTCCCACTGAAACAAGAGGGTATTGTGTCTGTCCATCTAAAGCTCCTTACCAAGACGGTGGCAGCTGGAGCACCAGGGTAAATTGGATAAACATTTGCAGGATGCAACAGCTCTGTTTACATTGGTGGCCACATTAAAATTAGCCTCAAGGTCTCTTCTAGGGCTATTGTGAATAAAGCGGACTTTTAACCATGACATTTGAGCCATGATAGAAAGACAAAAAAAAAGAGACATCTGTGAAAAAAATACACCTCATTTTTGTCCCCGTCAAGATCTCCTATTGGATTTTTAGAAGACCGGTATTCAAATAAATTATCTGCCAATGAGATCAAAAAACTGTGGTCAATGAGAATCTATGCTGAGTAAAAAACTATGTCAGGTTGATAGTCAGGGACCCAGCATCAAAATGTCTTCAAAGGAAAGGGGAGGGTGGAAGTTGTGCCACATTTTCAAGTTGATCTCAAGGTCTCACATATAAAGTTGTCCACCACAAAATTACTTCTGTTTGTAAATGAATTTGTAAAGAGGCACAAAAACAAGTTTATTAATAAGAAAATTCTTACAATGGTCAGTGTTGGCTGACAGGCCCCCTTCAGTCATGGTAATGAAGGCCTTGCATCAATTCAAAGCCACTTAACAAAGTCCTCAAATACAATCACTGCCTATCTTGCACCACAGATAATGCTTTGCCTGAACTAATGAGCTAATGAAACTATTCACTGATTTTGAAGCAAATAATGGATTTTTGCCATGTTGTATTAGATAAAGAAATTAGTCTGCTAATTACCTTTTCAACACAACTTGGAAGAAACAAATGGCTATACATACCTTTTGCAGTCTAAACCACTTCAGATCAGACTCCATTTCCAGGATTTTACCTGGCCCCTGGAGATGGGCTGGGCAGTGGGAGGGCTCATAAAATGACGGTAGGTGGTCAATTAATCGGCCTATTAATAGCTATTTTACTGATGGGAGGATGGACCCGTGCCATGTGGGGAGACTGCCAGGTACATCAAGGTGGTCTCTGGGGAGGAACTTCTTTTATGGCCTCTCAATAGCCGGGGCCGGGGCCGGGGGGCAACAACTGGCAGCAATGGCTAACCACACTGCAATCGCTGGAGGCATTATCCCACTGAATACTGTGGTCTGCCTGCCTGGTCCTGGCACAAAAATTAAAGTTCCAACTTACCTGTGAGAAATCTCTCCTTCTCCCTGCAGCTGCCGCAGCAGCTAGCTCAATGGGTGGTGCTGCCAAGGGTGCAGAGCTGCTGACTCCCTGATTGGGGCTGGCACCTTAGAGAGTATGCAAGGATACAGGGGAGAAGCAGGAAGATGCCACTAAGTCATGATGCTGATTTGGAGAGCTGTTGCAGACACGATGGGCTGCCTGGTCTCTTTCTGTGCTGTATTGATTCTGTGATTCTGTTAATTCTGATAGCAACCCTCTTAATCTGTTGCAACTGATAAAATAGTTTCTGTGGTCCCACTGCCAAGTGATACTTTAGTCTATAATATTGCTGAACAATATCATAAATGAAATCCAGAGGTTCTAGTAAAACAAATTCCAACAAAACTTTGTCAAACTGAACAAATATCAAATGAAGTTCAAGGAGTGAGACATGAAATGTTGAATGTTGTGACCAGGAAGGCGGCCATCAGATTTGAGCCAACTCTCTGGAGGTGAATTAAATTCAGGTCAGGATAAAATTGGAGTAGTGTTTAAGGCATCATCTCCTACTGACAAAAAAGATATCCAATTAGCTCTTGGAACTATTAATAATCTGCACTGGTTTTTCTCCAAGTTGTCAGAGGTAACTGCTCCTACTAAAGAAATAACATAACACTGCGCTATCTCCATGCAAAGCCAAGTGCCTGAATGAGGTTGACTGCATTATTTCTGATGCACCTGAGTTTTGTTGAAGAAAAGAGACATGTTGGTCTTATACTCATCAGGACACTTCGCAAGAAGACCAATACAAGGGGAAAACAACAATTTATATTGTATGAGAAGAGTGCTGATTGGTTGGCAAACAGACTCTGATTGGTAGAGGCATTGCCATGGAGAATGCACCATTTAGTGTAACTTGTTATTTCTCCTTGTATTGGTATTCTTGTGAAATTTCCTGATGACTGCAAGATGAAAATATTTGACACGTCTCTTTTTTTCAGCAATACTCCAACTAAAATACTTTGGCATTGATAAACATGTAGCTCTACAGTTCGATGTATCTGAATGAAGATTAGTATATGATAAATGTAAGAAAGGTAGCGCATGGCTTAAAACAGCCCATTGCATCTGAGGAAGGAGTGGGAGCATACCTCATGTAAGAATATTAGCTTGTGCCTAAGATTTTTAGGAGCTGGAAAATAACTCTTAGCCATTGCCTTTGGTCTGCAGAAATTCAAGCAATACATTTTGCAAAGCAAAGTACTGTGCAGAATTATCACAAGCCACTTGAGGCTATTTGGATTAGTGAGTCTACATGGCTTTAGAGAATGATTTTTCCAACTTCAAAAATATAAATTTATTTTTGTCTACAAGAGAGGCAAGGAGGTTTTTGCTCTGACATGTTAAATACAGTGTACCTACCTCACATAGAGGGAAAGACTGTAAATGAGGAAGGCATATTAATTGATGCAAAATCAGAAACAGAAAAAGCCTATAGAAAATATCATTCTGCAGTCCTAATTCCTGTTTGAGGAAGGAAAAACCACATTTAGGATGCTTGTTTAGTAGGTTAAGATCTGAAGCAGTTAAAAATAACAAAGAATGGCCTGACTCAAGAGATGTGCCAACCCCAGATTGCGAGTTATTTCGATGTGAAAGATGAATGAGAGGATAGATCAATATTTAAGCGACTTTGAGTAGTTATACTGTTGCATGTGAGAAAAGAGATAAGGCAAACAACTCACTCAAGCCATGTTAGAATTGACTTTGGAAAGCTACAGAAATGATTTACTGGCCTCCGACAAATAAGGAGTTTGAGAATTATATATCTGCTTCCAACTACATAACAAAAGGAATTCTTTATTAGCCACTAAATATCAGAGAAAAACAAAAGCATGATCTGTTTGAAGTGGATGAAAGCAAATGGAGGAGATTAAGCCAAATGTCTGTTACACTGATATATTTGAAATTGACAAATAGAGAAATTGATTAAATTGATAAAAAGAGAAATAAGTCATAGCCAAGATGAAAGTTCATTTTGCATGCCAAAGCATTCCAAATTAGATTCTAACAAACACTGGACTATCATTTAACTCAGAGGAAGTCCCTAAGTTTCCACAACAGTATGAGTTCAGTAATGTCTCCAGGTCACTATATTCAAATAGAAAGAGAGAGAACCCTGTTAACATAGCAATGAACTTGCATTGGATGTTCCTAGCTTTCTGCCTCACTTCTCTTGATGAAGATTTAAAGCACAGAAACATCTTTTGAAACATGGAACTATGGCCTCTCCTCAGATCTGTGTTCACTGTCCTTGAAATAGAGACAAGTAACAACAATTCATCTGCCCCCTAACCCTTTCCCCACCAACCCAGGATGATCAAAAAAGTACAAGGCCATTAGGCTATGTTAGTAGATCTTTCAGGCACATGGCCCAGCTGCAGATGAGAGTTCACCTGCAATAGGTGCAGAAAATACATACACTTTGGGTTAACTGCTCCTGTCAACAGCTGGACAGACAGAGCTTAGAAAATTGACCCTCCTGAGCATACACTTATTTCATCAACAACCCCAATTAGAATACTTTAAGAAACCCACAAGAGATCAGTGGGGTATTGGATTTAGTATTAACAAATGAAGAGGGGACAATAAGCAAAGCAGAAGTAAGAGCCATTTTAGATTTATTGGCCATAATATTCTGACATTCATCTTTAGAGATGAGGGTAGAAAACTAAAGGAAGCCAATTAAAAAGCTACAATTTAAACAAGTTGATTTTTAGGGTAGGAAATAATGCATGAGGATGGTAAAATCAGGAAAGATAATGGAAGGAAAAGATGTGGCAGGATTATGGAATAGTTTTAAGCAGGTAGGTTTCAGAATACAAAATAAATTTATTGCTGAATTAAATCAGGTATAAAATATGAGTAAGGTTGTTTTTCTCAAAAATTTATTCTTGACATATGGGCAACCCTAGCAAGGCTAATATTTATTGTCTATCTTTATTGCCCTTGAGAAGGTGGATGTTGGCCTTGTACCACTGCAGTACATGTAGTCAAGGTATTTCTACAGTGCTCTTAGGTAGGGAGGTCCAGGATTTGATCCAGCAACAATGAAGGAATGAATGGTGATGTTTGTTCAAATCAGGCTGGTGTGGGACTTGGAGGGGAACTTCGAGGCGGTGGTATTTCCATGAATCCACCATGCCCTTGTCCTTCTGGATGATGGAGGTCATCAGTTTGGGATGTGTTGCCAAAGAAGAATTGGCGAGTTGCTGCAGTGAATCCTGTAGGTCCTGCAACCACAATACAACGACGGTGGAAGAAGTCAATGTTTAAGCCAGAGGATTGGGTGAACTTGGTTTCTTGATAAAGTTGTGAAACGCATTAGAGAGAAAGAGAAACCATAAAAACTGTTCAAATGTTCAAGAATGGAGAAGGATAAGGAAATCAATAAAAATAAGCTGATGAATGTCAAGAAACTGATAACGTTTGCAAGGAGGGATCATAAGGGAAAGTATGGCTGAGGAAATAAAGCAAAGAGTAAAGCATAAAGCATTCCTGTATGTCAGGAGTGTGCCTATTAAAACAATGCAGAAATACTTATCACAAACTGGTAAAGCTGTTGAGACTCCTGGCTCTGACAACTTGCACTGTATTTTTCTAAAAGAACCAGCTCAAACAATTGCAAGTTCTCATATGGATATTTAGCACAGTTGATTGGACTCAGGACTAGAAGAAAGCAAGTATGACTCTCCTCTTCAAAAAGGGGAGAGAGATGATCTATCAAATTATAAACCTGCACATCTTTCTTCACTGATGGGAAAGCATTTTAAAGTATTAAGGGCAATGCAAGGGAACACCTTGAGGGGCCTGAATCAACCGAAAGAAGTCAGCATGAGAGCTCACAGGAACCTGTCTGGTCCTAGAGCCTATGCAGCCAGATCATTATGTCGGTAGTTATCAGCAGAGCACTACACAAGGAACTTGTGCATCTCCAGCGTTGCATCACCTCTCATTGCAAGACCTACTGCCAATTGCCAGAACTAGCATTTGCCTGCTGTAGTCAAAATCACTGCTGGTCTCAACTTCTTTCCCTATATCTGCTTCCAGTTTGTAGCAAGGACGTAACATCAGTTGGTCTGCAGGCCACGCTTGCATCAGCCAAGTGACCAATGCCATGTTTAAAAAAAAAATACATTAACACCTTCTCCATGGACAAATAGAGACAGCTTTGGGGTTTGCACACATTGCAGTTTTCACTTAGGACGTCATTGACTGCATTTACATCACCTTTCAGGGTGCTTTGGAAGATCCCATTGCATAAATAATGTTTAAGTAGTATATGATGCCCCTCAGCACATCATGCAAGTCTTTTCTTGCTTTTCGGGAAGCTGTGTTGGTCTTATGTTACAGCCTTTCATCACCCAGTCTTTAATCCTGCACATCAAGTCAGAGGCTAAATGTTTGGAGTTAAAGATTACCCTTTGAATAGGCAGCTCTTGAATCCTTTGTGAAAGCCACAATCAGTGGCAGAAACGTGATACAACCTGTGCCTCAACATTACCCAAGCTGAATGTCAGAAAGAAATTTCTAGTGACTTAATCAACAGCAGCTTTTCATTTAACTGCAAATGCCACCCTTCCAATTTGTACCATCCATGAATTATTGGAAGGTCGTAGAACAACAGTAATACTAATGGAAAGCACAATTACATTTGGGTCCTTAAACCAGTGTAGGCCCCATTTTGCATAATGATATTAGGTCCCTGCTGGCTTCACATGGAAGTGTTGATTGCCTATGGGTACAATTGTCGCGTAATTAAAAAATCTTTCCTTTGCTATGCTGGCCACGCTGAAAATTGGGGCCTTAGCAAAAAGTCTTTCATGATGTTGACATGTAAAACTTCTTCTCTGACTGTTGTTATTCCTTCGGGAGCTGATCAGAGAAGTTGACTGCCTACAAAATGCTTCAGTAAGAAATGTGCTGAGAAATTCGATTTGTACTCAAAACGGGCTGGTCGGGAAAGGTGGGAAATTGGCCTGTTCTTGTGCCGAGCTAGCTGGCTAGTTGGGTCTGGGGCGGAAAGGAAGATGATCAACAGGAACACCCAATGCACTGGCATCAGGCTGGACCGGTTTCATGGAGCCAGAGAAGCATTTCTGTTTCTCCTGGATCTACAAAAATAAATAAATACTGGACTGTTTGGTCAGTGGCCTCCAGGAGTCTATTTAAAGATTTCTAATTAGGCAGCTCAACACTGAGTGCAACAGATGAATCGCACATGTTGCAAACTCTACTCATTTTACATGAATTTTGCATTTGGGCTCCTACAATTGGCCTAGGACCACAAGTGCATATTTAGGGAGCCTAACAAATAAGTAGTTGAGAAGAAAACTCAATTTTGGTAATTAATATAAGAACATGTTCAGTTCCTTCTTTCTTTTAAATTCGCAACTTATTTTATAGCTGTAGCAAAACTTGTAAAAGTCCATGGAAGAAATAAATGTAAATATTTGCAATGTGAAGTAAGCTAAACAGCAGCTAGTGAGTAACATGCCCTTTATAACCTTCTAACCTTACTGCTAGACATATTTCTCCAAAATACCATTAAAATTCAATTGGAGTTGTTTAATCCCCCCTCTCACCATGCTTAATGCTGGGTTAAGGAACCATCAAAATGCATTCATGTGCCGATATTGCTTTCAGAAATTAAGGATTTCACAATTTAATTTTACTACCTGATTGCATTACACAGTTCCTTGAAAAGGATCCCTACTTGATTTAAAATTGGTAATTTTCTTAATTGTTGATATTGTTCTGCAAAAATTGTACAATGAATTTTCCAGCTGTATACCAATATTGCTGGAAAAGAAATGCATTGATCCTTACATTGAGGAATAATTTACAGGAGCTTAAGGCTAACGCCTTAACCTCATATGGGTGCCCTGTACGGCTAAAGTTGTCCGAATCAATATGGCATCCAGCACACTTATGACACAATTTGACATCACAAAATGAAGTTTGGAGGTCTAATACAGTTTCTATGCTGGAGTAATAGGTAGCCATAACTTGTATTTCTGCCCTTTTGCTACCACTACACAGATACTTCTCTGTTGATGAACAGTTTAAGCGATTCTGTCTTGAGCTTTTTAGTAACCACTTAAATGCACATGGTCAATAATTAGATACTGTTTAACTGGCATCCATCTTTAATTTTTAGATTATGCATTTTGGATTTAAAAAGTCTTGCCATTGAAGGCAGCTTGCAAGCCAGGGGAAAATATTTCTGTTGTAATCACCAAACCATTATTAGCTCTTTGATTTTTTTTAAATCTAATGTTCTGAATCCTGCAAGTTCAATTTAAATACCATATAGATCTTTTTGTAGTGAACAAATTATTACAGAGAACGTTTGTAGTGTTGGACCAAATACAACGGCATCTGAGGCAATATACTTTCATGGTCAGTGCTTCCCATTTGTCATTCTGAACAGTTAAATACTGATAGGCAAATCTCTTGTGCATTTCAGAACCAGTATATTACAGAAGGAATTCACACAATTAATTCACTTTTTATAGTGGCTATTTCTTTACTACCTGAACAACTCCATCAAAAAGAATCTATAGGGTGAAATTCCTTCTAAAGATGTGAGAATAGACAAGAAATTAATGGCTCATGAAAACAAATTGCATTCACAGGCTTTAAATGCTAAGTTGAAAAAAAACATCCTGCAAATTATTCCTCAATGTAAGGATCAATGCATTTCTTTTCCAGCAATGCTGGTATTCTGCTGGAAAATTCATTGTACAATTTTTGCAGGACAGTATCAACTGTTAAGAAAATTACCAATTTTAAATCAAGCAGGGACACTTTTCAGGGAGCTGTGTAATGCAATCAGGTAGTTAAACCAACTTGTGAAATCTATAATTTTAGAAGCAATACAGGCTCATGAATGCATTTTGATGGTTCCTTAACCCAGCATTAATCACAGTGAGAGGAAAAGAAACAACTTCCATTGAATTTTAATGGAATTTTGGAGAAACAGGTCTGACAGTAAGGTTAGAAGGTTGTGTAGGACATGTTATGATCTGCTGCTCAGCTTACTTCATCTTGAAAATATTTACACTAATTTCTCCCATGGACATTTACAAATTTCGCTACAGCTATAAAGTAAATCTTGATTTTAAAAGAAGGAAGAAATTGGACATGTTCTTATATTAATTACCGAAAAAATGTTTTCTTCTCCGTTGCTTAATTTACCTGTACATTTACAAACGTTACAGTTTTGCATGGCAAGCTATGAATCTAATGCAGTCTTTTAAACACTGAAACACACTTATTCTCAGAATGCAGTCTACATTGGTCATTGTTTTAAAATGCCTAGTTTTTATTATAACATAATACATTTACACAATATTACTGCTTCCTATTCATTATTACACATCATTAGTATTGTAATGGCTACATTATCAGAAAAATATAAACAATAGCTGTGGCAAAAATCACTTCATCACTTGATTGCTGAATTAGCTGAGAATGGCCTTTATTCTCTGGAGTTTAGAAGAATGAGAGGTGATCTCATTTAAACATACAAAATTTTTACAGGATTCGACAGGGCAGATGGAGCAAGGATGTTTCCCTTGGCTGGGGGGGGAGGTGGGGGGTGTAGAACCAGGAGACACAGTCTCAGAATAAGGGGCAGGCCATATAGAGATGAGGAGGAATTTATTCACTCAGAGGGTGGTGAACCTTTGGAATTTTCTGCCCAGAGGGCTTTGGAGGCTGAGTTGTTGAGTATGTTCAAGACTGAGTTTGATAGATTTCTATGTAGGGACACAGGGATAGTGAAGGAAAATAGTGTTGAAGTAGAAGGTAAGCCACGATCTCACTGAATGGCGGAGTGGGCCTGGAGGGTTGAATAGCCTACAATTGCTGCTATTTTTTCCGTTCTTCTTTTATTTTCATCTTTCACTCAGCACAATTCACTTTTCTAAATCTACAAAACTTGTCATTCAATTATATTTATCAAATAAAAACTCAATGGCATGTCTAACTGAAAACAAATCTGCATTTCCTATATTTAGCCCCTTTATATTAAGTTGAACTGAAAGGGATACATAATGAGAACAGGTTATATAAACTTGATTGGTATTCCCTTGAGTTTAGAAGGTTGAGAGGTGATCCCAATGAATGTGTTCAAAAAGATAAAGGGGCTTGATAAGATAAATGCAAAGAAACATTTCCTTTGGTGAGGGAATCTAAAACAAAGGTGCAAAATGTTAAAGTCAGAGCTAGGACATTTAGGAGTGCAATCAGAAAGTACTTTTTCACAAAAGGATAGCAGAGATCTGGAAACCTCTCCTCCCAAAAGAAATTTGGATTGAGATTGATAGATTTTTTTTCTTAGACTTTTGTTCAGTATGAATAGAGGAGGGTAAGTGGAGTTAAGTTAAAGATCAGCTATGAGCAAAGTGAAGGACAGAACAGAGTTGAGGGGATGAATGCCGCTCCTATGTTGTGTGGTAAGACAAATAACCTATTTAAAGCACATGTGTCAGACATCAATGCAATCAATACAAGAATTGAAAGAAAAACGATGAATGAGGAAATAACACAGTTAAATAACTAACAATCCGCATATTAATTCTGAGTTTTAGACTGATTCAAATGTGTTTAAAATTAAGGGCATTCAAGTTGCCTGTACAGTTGTGCTCTGTTACTCCATGTAATATTGTATTTTTTTTCTATGTGATCACTTAAAAGACACATATATAAAGTATGTGACAGAATTTTGAGCCACTTTGAATAACCAGGGATTCCTGCTGAATTTAACTGTGGGGCCTTAATTTTAAAAAAAAGCTTCCTGATGGTGGTGAGTCAGAAAGGTTGGGGGAGGGACTAGGGAGATCAGGAAGGCTGCATGGGAGGAAGAGAGATTGGAAAGCCTGAAGCATGGAGGTTGGAGATTGGAGGTTGGGATGAGATCGCAAAGGTCTGCTGTGAGATTGTGATTTGTGATGAAGACAGAAGCAGGTTAAATTAAGAGGCTGTGGAGAAGCTGCTGTTCCTGGCCCATGAGCAGTTCTGCAAAAGCAATTAACTTTGAATCTTGCCATTTTTGCCTCCCTTTAGTTGCTAGGTTTCCCGAGTCCTCAGAAACTAGCCCACAGCACTTGTGTCTAATACTCTGGTAAAACTTGAGGTACACAGTCTCATTTAAGTACCAGGATTCCAATTTTTGAAATTTTAAACTTTCTTCCACCCATTTCCTGCACATTCTGGGGGGATTAAAATTCTCCCTCTTCCACTCTGGACTAAACAATAGCACACTTCAAACCCTGCATATTCAGTTTACAACGTAACAGATAAAGTTATCGAGACTAAGATCAGCTTTTCAGTTTGCAATTTCTGAAGACTATTCTGGTTGTTCTGTGCTACAGACCTGGGGGTAGGGATGAAATTCTTCTCTTTGATAAATATAATTGGAGGACATTACAACTCATGGACAATCTGACAACACACCGAAAGTGAAATTTCGAGAGAGCTAGTGGAGAAGCAGAGGTTAGCATCATAGTTTAGATGTAGAAGCTGATAGAAGGAAAAAACCAGTAAAACTTGTAATTGAAAGGTACCAGTAAAATGTGTCCAAATTGCTCTTGTTTACCTTAACAGGGTGCTGCAGTATTAATGGTACCAGTATTATTGATTTTTACTGGGATTTGACAATTTTGAATTGGTTTGTCCTTCTGCAGATAATGTTGTTGGGGACACCATGTAAATGAGGAAGAGGAAGGGGTCAAAAATAAATCCTTTGGTGGACTCTGGAGGTTATGGTGCCGAGGAAGCAGCCAAAACAATTGCTAGAGATGCTATGGCTATATTCAGACAAGCAGGAGTAGAACGAAGTGAATGTACTCCCAATGACCTAGACAATGGAGAACAGGTTTTAACAAGTGGAAGCGATTGATGGATCAAAGATTGCAGTGTGGTTGAGGAGGATGCGGTAGGATAATAGATCATTGCTACAAAAAATGCCGTTCATCACCTTGAATATTGTTTGGACCATTTTGGTTCTTTCGGGTGGGGTGGGGGCAGAAACTTGATAGGAAAGGTTCAAGCGGAGAATTACGCGAGAGATGGACAGGAATTTGGCAAGCATAACAATTCCTTGGATTTTAGAGAGAAAAAAAGGTGCTGATTGGATAGTTGCTTACAGAGACAGAGAGGTCAAAGGTGGCTTTTTTTTGCAGAGGGAGGAGATGATGGCAGCTTTGAAAGGGAGGGGAACAGTGCCTGAGTAGATGGAACTATTTATAATACCAGTTGGTATGGACACCAGCAATGAAACTTGGGCGGTCAGCAGTTTGGTGAGAAAAGAGTAAGTGGGCAGTTGACAGAAAGCTTAAGTTGTCAACAGAAATGATATAATAGAGAAAATGTCATTAGATACTTTATATTAATGTATATTACCATGTGGATCGGACAGTACCTTATTTTACTATTACAAAATAAATAACAAAGGTAGCCATTTAAAGACAAAATTATAGTGAAAATATGTGCAACTCAGTCAGAAATCAGGCATTACAGTGATCATTAATTTGATTTGGTTGTGTCTGATACGAGCAGTAAACACACATGAAGCAATATTTTCACCATTTTGATGAAAGGTCATCAACGTTAACTCTGCTTCTCTCCTCACATGCTGTCTAATCTCCTGGGTATTTCCACAATTTTATGTTTTTATTTCAGATTGCCAGTATCCACAGTATTTAGCATTTGTTTTCACAATTCCAGATCATATAACATTTTGAAAGATATGTAGCGGCAATAGTTACTTCAAAGTTTCAGATGCCTGAGCAATATCATACAGGTCACATTATTAAATGTTACAATGGTCATTAGGACCAGCTACGCTAATGAAAAAAACAAATATATTAAAATATATACTTACACTTGGAATATCACCTGCCTTGTCATCGTCATTTAAGTCACTATGCATCTGCTCAATGTTGAAATGTTGCAATTCCTTTCCATAATGCATATATAGATTTGGCTGGCAGAAACCAATAACTGTTGATGTGTTTCCAAAGTATGGATATTTGTCAATGTGATGTTGACTTTCTGAAAAAAGTGAACAGAGATTAAATCTATAGCACAAATATGGAACCTAATGTTACATTAATTCTGAGAGCACGAAGGGTCAATGATTAAGTTGTGGGGAAGTCAAGAAGGTTCTTTTTGGCTGAGCACCATTGCAAAACTCATATTGATCATGGTTCCACTTGGCTTCAAAAGCCAATATTGTTCAAAAATAACACAGCCACCAACCACAACAGCAGTGAAAGCATTTCAATTTTTGTGACTTTATGCCTACAAAACTTAGGCCAGAATTTTCCGATCCCGTTGGCATCGAGCTTCCTGGTGGATGGGGGAACGATAACAATATGGCGAGAAGGCCAAAAATCAGTTTTACGTCGTCGTGAAACTAGTTTGTGACTGTCCGTTCCACTAGTCAACGGCAGGTCGTATTTCTCGCCACCACATGTCATTAGTGTAATTTTAACACATTTGCATCTAATTATAAGCCTGACTCACTGGAATCACTGCCCATGGACTTAATGCCCATGTTAACATGACTTCAGAATGGCATGCTTCACGACTGCCTTTAAAAGGGGTACTCCTGGTGACCTGAACTTCGTGGGGAACTTGGAGGTGAGAGCACACAATCTTACACAGTGCTCGTGAGCATTTCCTGTAGGACATCAAGGGAGAGATGCTGCGCATTTGCAGGGGAACAGGTAAGTCGCTATTTCCCAGTTGATGCAGTGCCAGGGCAGGTCAGGCCAGTGGGGGGTGTGGGTGTGGGGCATTGGGGGCAGTGGGAGGGAAGGTAGTGGGGGCAAGGCAGCACAGACTGAAGGAAAAACACAAGCACATGCTGAGGGGGTGGGGGTCAAAGCAGCAAAGACTGAAGGAAATACTGAAGCACATGCCAACGGAGTGGGGGAGGGGGGTGATGGAAGAGGCCACGCGCTTGGAAAAACTTGTCAAAACTGAGCATTCTTCCAGAGCTGAGACCTCCAGCTGCAGCTCCATTGATATGCTTGGAGTTGGGCCTCTGAAGTGCTTCTGCCCACTTAAGCAATGCAAAAGCATAAAAGTGCCATAAAATGCTCCAGGACCTTTCACCTTTTGAGCTCAGACTGCAAATTAATGTGCGTTTTAACGGGCAGGAGAGAAATTGGCCAACTGAGCACCTTGTGAAAGGTGGTCATGGCGCAGTCACTAATGGAGGTGCTCACAGCCCCTTGCAATGTCTTTACAAAGGTTTGGACCAGTATCCATTATAGTTCAAGCTAACAGTGCAGCCTTCCAGTGTGGGTTAGGGGAATGCCTGTGCCTGAACTGAGAGCACAACATGCAGTCCAATGTTCGAATCTGCTGCCAATTAGTCAAGTGGAGTGGGGAGGAGGTGGGTGGGATTTCAGACAGCCAATGAGCGCACTACACACTGGCCAATCAACTGGTGGTCAGCACTCTCCTGCATGCATGAAGGGGCCTTCAGGTTTAACCAAAAGATGTAACCAATGCTAACCCACACATTTCCCTCTTTCATCCTGCAGGTGGAGAACATGAGGATCATGGAAGCTAGTGATTTAGCGTAAGCCTCATGGCTCACAGGGACAAGAGAAGAAGGAGAGAGTGGTGGAGGCACCTGGCTAGGCAAAGTGAAGAACACCTCCCTCAAGATGAAGGCGCAGCAAGGTCAGCTCCGCACATAGGTGAAGATCCACAGTAAGTCATCACTTGTAGGTGCCTTGCTAGACCCAGGGTCCATAGACGGCATCTGTCATTCTATCAGATGACCGAGAACCAGTGTCACCGAAAACTGCGCATGTCTGGGGAACTGGTTGTTCACATATGGCACCTGCCGTAGGATTTGGCACCACAGGAACATGGAGGGCATCCACTGCCAGTGGCCATGAAAGTGACTGCGGCGCTCATTTTTCATGCCAGAGGCTCCTTCCAGAGCTCCACAGGTGACCTGTGTGGGATCTCACAAGCCTCCATCCACAAGTGTATCCAGGAGGTCACAGATGCCATCTTCGCGAAGGCACTGAACTTTGTGCATTTTGCCCAGGATCAGGAAAGCCAGGAAGCAAGAGCGCTGGGGTTTGTGCAGATCTCTGGTTTTCCACAGTTCCAGGGTGCCATCAACTGCACTCGCGTGGCGCTTAGACCTCTATGACAACAAGAGGTCAACTATGTCAACTACAAGGGCTTCCACTTGCTGAATGTTCAGCTGGTGTGCGATCACCACAAGGACATCCTACAGGTCTGCACACGATTCCCAAGGAGCGTCCATGGCTCTTACATCCTTAGCAGGTCTCAGGTTCCTGACATCTTCTGGGATCCACAGAGGCTGCAGGGATTGGCTCCTCGGGGACAAGAGCTACCCACAGAGGATGTGGCTAATGACGCCTGCGCAGTGGCCTCAGAATGCAGCAGAGAGATGGTACAAACACAGCTCATGTTGCAACTTGGGCTTTAATGGAGCAAACAATAGGAATTTTGAAAATGAGGTTCCAGTGACTCGATAGGTCCAGTGGAGCATTGCAATACAGTCCTAAGACAGTGTCACACATCACTGTTGCTTGCTGTGCGCTGCACAACCTGGTGCTGCATTGGGTGCTGGATGAGGAGGAGATGGAGGAGCTGCACATATCCTGTGATGAGGAGAACGTTGAAGGGATGATGATGATGAGGTCCTCAAAGGTGACAGTCCCGGCAATGAGGCTATCACACTGGCCAGGCAAAGCATGCGTACTCAGGATGCCCTTCTAGCCACAAGATTTGTGGAGGTTGATGATGAGATGTAGTGAGGACAGTCCTAACATCCTCACCTTGCATCTGTGAAAATTTGACTCCTGTGTGGCTGATGGCATCGCACATACCCTCAGTGCTCAGCCTCATGTCATGGAGACGCAGCAGAGGCCCCCAATAATCACTAGATTCCAGGAGGATGGTGACAGCATGCAGTGAGGACACTGCATAGATCTTCACATTGCCTCTGTGAATGTCTGACTCATGTCTGGCTGAGGGTAGCTCGCTGGCACTCTGTGATCAGGGTCATATCGTGGAGATGCAGCCATGAAACTTAAATGCACCTGATCCTTTGTCAGCCTTCAGCACATGACCCCTTCAGGAGCACAACATCACTGGTCACAGATGCTGAAGACCAACCCCATCTTAAAAGGTGCTGAGAGCACACAGCGAGAATGATGAGACTCTGTGACGCCTGCCCATGACATTCTGGCAGCAATGACAAGCACTTTCAAGGTGCAGGCATCACTAATGTCTCCAGTGAGTGTGAAGCTATGGTCTGAAGGTTACATACTGCACAGGGAAGAGGCCCTGGACTGAGACACCTGCCTTTATCTTGTGCAGAAAGGTTTCACATCTGAGTGACACGAACGCTGCTCATCAGAACAAGGAGCCACAGGCAGGGAGGCATTCTTGCGAGTTTAGTGAACATTAAGTACAATCTTTAACTCCGTGCCCAGGCTGTGCCCTTCCTAACACTGCCACTACATCTTGGTGCTTGCCCAACATCCACAGTGGAGGTGGGGGCAGCCTGCTGACTGTTATGCCCTGTCTGTGATGACTTTGATGGGCATCCTCTGGAGGGCCGAGACCTGGAGGGCTCCAGCCTACTTTCAGGGTCCTGCTTTATGGCAGTGCCACCCTCTTTGGCCTGTGGAGTCGGAGCTGCTGGGGTAACAGGAGGATGGGCTGAAGGCTGGAGTCACCTGAGTGGATGGCCCTGGGGTATGCACTTGCTGATCCTCCTCCCCAGTGAGATTGAGCTGCCCCACACCCCTCTCACGTTGGCACTGTTGGAGGCCAACTATGCCATCAGCGATAGAGTTCAGCCCGCGCAGCAGTGCTGGACCGATGTTCTAGACCAAGGTCTCAATGGCAACCGCTATCCTACCAGTGTTGACCTTGTTACATTGATATGCCAGCGCTATCTCTTCACTTGAAGGCAGATGGATTCCTCTATTGTGCCTTGCAATCTGAGGAATGCAGCAGACATTCTTTCCTGATTTTCTCTTCTGAAGGGTCATGAGGACTCGAAACGTCAACTCTTTTCTTCTCTGCCATTGCTGCCAGACCTGCTGAGTTTTTCCAGGTAATTCTATTTTCGTTTTTTATCCTTTCCTGATGTTCCTGAGCTTGCCTTTGCAGCTCCAGCAACTGAGGTATGACCAAGTCCAAAGGCTCTTCATCTGACTTGGACTCAGCAGATTCCTGGCTTCCAGCAGTCCTCCGAGTGCTGGAGAACGTGGCAAGTCCCTGCTGCCACCTGCTATGGATCAGATAGTGCGATGTGCTCACCAAATTGTAGATTACTCTAGAACTAGATCCCATCAAGGTGTGTGTTTTTGCGCTGGTGGAGGGTGTGGGTGAGCACTGTGACAGGTCTTCAATTAGGGTGTCATGAGATTCTTCTTTCAAGGTGTCTTCGGGGCTTGAGTTGAGGACCCGGTTCGTGGATCCCCTTAGCTGCTTCCCAGATGTGCCTGTGAAAGCAAGGAGAGATAATTAGTGCATGGCAGTGGCCTGTGAAAGAGGACACATCACTCACAGCTTGGTTGTCTGATGGATATTGCACTGCCGGATCCTCACTTGATAGAGCACCGCTGACCTCACTGTTAGCACAGGAATGGTCCAGCTGGAGGACCCTATTTTCAAAGCCTGTGAGGCCCCTGATGTCAGGCATTCCTCCACTAGTCTGTGACCTCTCCCTTTTGTTGTGTGCCAGCTTGTCCTGCATTAATACAGATGAAGTGAGTGTAAGCACAACACCTTCCAGGCCAGGTGAGAAGGATGCCTGACATGTGTGGTGGTGACTGGTGCCATGGATGGGATGTGGACATGATTTGCAGGGCAGATGAAGGTGTGTGAGAGAGAATTAATGTTGATGTCCTTTGGACTGGCAGTGAGTGAGATCCCTGTGGACGTGTGATGGGTTTGTGAGTTTGAGAGTGGAGAGTGATGAGAAGAGTGACTTACCCTGGTGGAACAGAGAAGATCATTCATCCTCTTTCAACACTGGGTGGCTGTCTGCTTTTGCAGGGCATTGGCGGTGACCGCCACTGCCACCGCCTCCCAAGCTGGATTGGTGACCCTTCTTACTGGTCTTCGCCCAGATCTGGGCGAGAGGACTTCACGGCGGGCCTTCACTGTGTCCAGTAGGTGCCTGAGGGAGGTATTTCTAAATTTGGAGCCAGCATGTTTCATCACTTTGTAGCAGCTTCCGATCCCCTAGAAAGTGATAGCTCTTTGCAGGGGCACCCTTTAAATATGGTGCCCGAATTGCTAAAGGCCTGAGTTGACGCTGGCGTGGGGGAATCAGAGGCTGCACCACCAGCAACCTGGCGTGTTTCCCGGGAATGCAATATTAATAAGGCGGGATGTGCTGGGAATGGGATGATATGGCGTGAAAACCCGCCATTGCGGCTAACGGATGAAATGTCCTTTTTGCCACCCACTACTGCACTTTGTGAAAATCTGGGACGATTCCGCCCTTAATCTCTTTTAATCCTATTTAATATACATGACAATATAGCCTGTTTAAACAGCAAGTATTGAGGTTGTTCATTAGGGATTCTCCCCATTTAAACGAACATACATACGTGCATATGAATTAGCAGCAGGAGTAGGCCCCCACTCGGCCTCTCGAGCCTGTTCCGCCATTGAATAAGATCGTGGCTGATCTGAATGTAACCTCAACCCCACATTCCTGCCAACCCCCGATAGCATTTATTGATTGACTCCCGTTGTAAATTTATAGTTCAGTGAGCTGAATGGCCTATTATGGTTCCAATGTTACCTAGGGGAGCTGGGTAGTATAGCAGTAGCACCCGGTTAAGCTAGGACTCTTCTTGTTGGATTTTTCAAAATTCTGCTGGTAGGGCTGGTGGATGCTTCTTTCATCGGCCCCCTTCAATATAACCATGCCATGGAACAGGCAGAAGTTTCATCTTGCCTAGATCCATTTGAAAAACCCTCTAGAGGAATTTCAAGGCTGTGTTCTCTAAGTAACTGAAAAATACAATCTAATATTTGCTACAGAAACCTCAAAAGCCTCAAAATTAAGTAATAAATGCAACTAAATAGGATCTATATTCATAAACATCATGGAAAAAAGGGTGGAAGTATTTTTTAAAATTCATTTATGGGATGTGGGCTTCGCTGGCTGGGCCAGCATTTATTGCTCATCACGATTTGCCCTTGAGGGTGGTGGTGAGCTGCCTTCTTGAACTGCTGCAGTTCATGTGGTTTAGGTATACCCACAGTGGTGTTAGGCAGGGAGTTCCAGAATTTTGATCCAGCGACAGTGAAAGAATGGTGATATATTTCCAAGTCAGGATGGTGAGTGACTTGGAGGGGAACTTCCAGGTGGTGACATTCTCGTCTATCTTCTGCCCTTGATGATAGCGGTATGGGTTTGGAAGGTGCTGTCGAAAGAGCCTAGGTGAATTCCTGCAGTGCATCTTGCAGATGGTACACACTGCTGCTATCATGCTTTGGTGGTGGAGGGAGAGAATGTTTGTGGTTGTGGTGCCAATCAATCGGGCTGCTTTGTCCTGAATGGTGTCAAGCTTCTTGGGAGCTGCAGTAATCCAGGAAAGTGGGGAGTATTCCATCACACTCCTGACTTGTGCCTTGTAGATGGTGGTCAGGCTTTGGGGAGTCAGGAGGTGAGTTACTCATTGCAGGAATTCTGGCCTCTGATCTGCTCTTGTAGCCACAGTATTTATATGGCTAGTTCAGTTCAGTTTCTGATCAATGGTGACTCCCAGGATGTTGACAATGGGGAATTCAGTGATGGTAATGCCATTGAACATCAAGGGATGATGGTTGGATTCTCTCTTGTTGGAGATGGTCATTGTCTGACACTTGTGTGGCGTGAATGTTACTTGCCACTTGTTAGCTCAAGTCTGGATATTGACCAGGTCTTACTGCATTTGGACATGGACAGCTTCAGTATCTGAGGAGTCACGTATGGTGCTGAACATCGTACAATCATCAGTGAACATCCCCAGTTTTGACCTTATGATGGAAGGAGGGTCATTGATGAAGCAGCTGAAGATGGTTGGGCCGAGGGCACTATCCTAAGGAACTCCTGCAGTGATTTCCTGGAATTGACCTCCAACAACCACAACTATCTGCAACTTGTGCCATTGTAGCTTGCTTCAATAAGGTTTGTGTAACAGAAAATAGAATAAATTAATAAGGGTTAATCTATATAATGGGAAGAGGTCAAGATATTTTCCCCGGCATGGTCACAGGACATTAATACCCTTTTATATTTTTGAAAATTTTGGTGTAGCACATAAGGCAACGCATTCATGTGGTTTTTATGGCTGCTCATACTTTTACTGATTGAAAATGAGCCAAAATAAACTGTGTAACATATTCAAATAGGCTATAAACTGTAGTAAGACATTAGGAGAATTTACAGTGCCTCAAGAACACTTCTTTGTGCAAGAAGTGGTAACTGCTTAAGGTTAAGATATAAGATTTTTCAATTAGTTTACCATGCTTGCTGTTCTTCATTTTGTTGAATAATTCTTTACCCCCAGTTCCATTTTCATTTGTTGCAAATTCTGCTTCTGTTTCATTGTCACTGCTACTGGCAGAATATGAGCATAGACGCATTGCTTGCTCCTGCAAAAACAATTGTACAGCTACTAGAACATGTCCATTCATTTCATTCTGATACCTTCATTACATTTTGCCAAAAGGTTCCTATTTTGCATCTGAGGGAACAAAGACAACCTCCTGAACTATCTCTTCAAAAAAGTATTGGCAGGAGTATGTGAAATTGATGTGTTTTGCTGAAAACATTTACCCAATGACTGTTTTGCCAAATCTGGGATTATGTTGGTAGTGGATTGACAATTACTTGACAATTTTAGTGTCAAGTAATTCTTTGTCAAGTACATTCAAAAATATAATTTAAATGTTTTACGTCAAAATCTTTGTTTGCTGTAATAGAGGGCAATGTTTCAATGGAATGTTGCGCTATTTTAGTAGAGTTTTGCATAAATTAAAGACACTCGTGGGATTTATCTACAATTTTAAATTAGGATTATGATAGCAACAGAACTTTTTTTAAAGGAAGCTTGCAAACCAACTCATGATGCATGTTAATAATGTTACTATGATACGATGAGAGGCAAATTCTTCTCAAAGATGGACAGCAAATTAGTGAAGAAACTATTTACTTAGCAGTTAACAATGAATGATACACAATGTAAACTAGCTGCTGCATTTACTTAATATAAGGCAGCTACATTTCAGAAGCAATTAATTAGTTGCAAGATGAAAATCAGAATGTTTGGCCATTTATCTGTGTATTATAATTTGAGACCCCCCTAAAGATAGTAAGTGGTTCCATTTGTGTTTTCTTCCCTAGCTGCTTACTTTGATATGCTTATACCTAACCAGGAAAGGAGTCTAAAGGTTACTGACTCCAAATTGACTGTGCTTGGATGATACATAGGATGGGATAATCAATTTAGAATTTACAGGTAATTTAAAAACAGCAATTTTGATCAGGCAAATTTAGCTTCAAAACAACCTTTTCCTTTTTTTACAAGTAAACTTATAAACACCTTTTTACTGTGGTATTCATTGGTGGCCTTTTAGTAATTAGCCCTTTACTTTGGTCCATAGCCATGGGCAGTGCATTATTAATCTATTTTAAAAAGGTGATATATTAATGGTCCTGATTTTCTCTTTTTTTAATCAGCATCCCTGAATCTACCTCATGAACACCTTAAGTGCGGAAATATTTTATTTTTTTCAAATAGTTACAGAAAGCACAAGGTACAATTCAACTTGATTAGTCAGGTAATGTATAATGTTAATTATAATCACAAGCCAACCTTTCCTGCAAAGTCAGCATTTTGAAAAATGCAACAGCGTAGAATTTCTTCGATAAACTTTACTAAGATAAGGGCTCATTTCCTCCAGATTTTATATTCTTTTAATTACTATAAAGGAATACAATTTTTATAAAATGATAGTAAGTAGGAGTATTTGACTTTGTGTACAATTATTACTGTTCCAGGATTGCTTTAAACTGCAAACTGATGGAATAGAAGCCTCCGCTCATTGCTGCCTGTAATTAAGCTCTTTTAAACTGAAATTCAGCAGATCTTAGTGCATACAAGCCCACAGCACATATCAGCTATAACTGGCATTAAAAGGGCAGTCTGACTTAAGAGCCCAGAAAGACGGCTAATGCAGGAAAGTGGGGAAAAAAAATCACAAGGAAGTTTGAATACAGTATGTGATTCCAAAGTTAGAGTTAAAATCATTATGAGATCAAAGCTAAAAAATACTGCTAGAGCAAAGCAGAAGCAGCTTTATTCCCAAATCAATAATAAAATGTTAGCTCTAGGTTAAGAGCATGAGGCAGACACTGAGTGGCAAAGGTAGAACTGCCCATTTCCCACTTTCACAACCAATTCACACAATTATCAAACGGGCAAAAATATTCATGCTCCAAAACGTCCTTTATGCTGGTAACTGTTTCTAAGTTCAATTTTGATAAAGTTCAGCGAGGGTAAAATATGCAATCCTACTGCAATTATGATGTAGTTCCATACGATATGTTAAAATTGATTGACTATTGTCCTGATGCATTTAACATCATTCATTGTCAACTGCTCAGTAAATATTTTCTTCACTGCTTTGTTGTCCATTCCACATGCCCTTGAAAAGATGGTGGTGAGAAAGAATTTGCCTATCATCTTATAGTAACATCATTAATATGCATCATTAATTAGGTTTGTAAAACAGCTAAATTTGTCTGATCAAACTTGCTGTTTTAAAATTACCTGTAAATTCAAAATTGATTATCCCATTCTATGTATCATTCAAGCACAGGCATTTTGGAGTCACTAGCCCTTTAGACTCTTTTCCTGGCTAGATATAACCACATCAAAGTAAGCTGCTAGGATAACATGTAAACACAGTTTGCATTAAGTCTTGGATTAATAAACAACCATAGAAAGCTACATTTCCGATGAGGATAATTTTGGTTAGAACCAAGATTTTGTAAATCTTTCCTTGAAAAAGGCAACTACTAAATCTATTAATCATCCCAAAACTGTTTTGACAGATCGTATTAAGATAGGTTTTTAAATTAATGCATTTTAGTACCAAAAGTGCATTTTTTTTTAGCTTGTCAAAATTTTCCAGTGTTTATACAAATCTACAAAATCATTACAATCTTTATTTTACTTCTCAGTTTAGTTATGAGCATTGTTATTATCCTCGTGGGGAAACGTAAACCAAAATGACCAAATTTACTGAATGATCCACAAATGAAGAAATTTTCAACAAGATTCTGCTTTTTGTAACTTTTACTGGAACACAAATCAAAACCGACACAAATTATACATGAACTAACAGGCAAATGATACTTCAAATAAAAAAGTAAATTTTGCTTTAAATAATAAAGATACATCTTATGCAACCATAAGCACTTGCATCGTCCCCCTACAAATGTGGCACTATGTAGCTGCACAGTTCCGCAATATGCTGTTCTTTATTCACACATGGTAGGTCAAGAGTCCTATCCGACAATGGCTTTCCCCTTTGAGTTTCATGGGTACGGTTATCATCAATAAAGCACACTTCTACGAACCCGCTCTCCCTCAGGTCATGACAGTCATGGTGGTATAGCTTTCCAGGGTTCCTATTCAGCTGACAAACCAGTAACACCCCAGTCCATGGTATGGTCACTTCTTGGACAACACACAGCTTTATAATGTATCTGAACGATTCACACAGCTGTCCATGTTTTAGACTTTTTTAGCCAGTTTATATTGTGCCTCCAAGAGCTCCTGTCTCCCTTTCTGGCAAGCAGAAAAACTGACCTCTTCCTGAGAGTGATTTGCTGCTTCTTCTGAAAAGAATTCCCTTTCTGCCTCTGTCTCTTTTGTCTGCATCTGTGCACTGATTGCCTTCACCCTCTATCTTCTCTGTTTGTAGCCCTCATTTGTGTCAGCTAGTTACACAGCTTCTATTTCCTTCCTGTTGACACTACTTTATATTCAAGGGCCATCAGGTCACATAGACCAGTATTTCTTATTATCCAAGAAAATTATAATGGATCCCTTCACAAACTCTTAAAATTTCTTTCCAAACGTTCTTAAAAACAATTACAGATTCCATTAATCTTTTGAAATTATAAATTTTCCTTATTGTACCACTTCCAGCTCAAAGATTGTCGCAGCATGCAATGTTAGATTTACACTGAGACAAATAAAAATTGCTACTCTAAGGCCAGCATCTTCTGGTCAGTGAGTGGGGGCGGGACCCACTCGCCGACGCATAAAATGATGCGGGGTGACGTCAGGCGTGTGTCCCGACGTCACTCCATGTCATTTAGATTGTCAGTTCAGCAGGCGTGCATCCGAGTCGGATGCGCACCCGCCGACCTGTCAACGGCCTATTTGGGCCATTCAAAAAACAACCAAGCTCATTAGTGGACCTGCCCGTCCAACCTTAAGGTTGGCGGACAGGTAGGGAGCGCTGGCGGCCACCTGAAAAACCATGAAGCCTCATCCATGGGCGGGATGAGGTTTCATTGCTGAATCAAAAAATTAAGAGACACTTTTAATTAACGTTATGTCCATGACCCAACTCATGTGACATGAGGGGACATGGATGGTGAATGAAATTTTCACTGCAGTAACTTTTTTACTTTGTGAACCGATCTCCCTGAGGCAGCACTTAGTCTCAGGAAGATCGGAGCGCACTTCTGATTTTAAGAATCCCCCCTGCCTGCACAGGAAGCACATAGGGCGGCTTCCCTGCAGACGTCACGCTAGACGAGCATTAATTGGCCCACCCACAAAAAATGCCCCCCCCACTCCATCCCCCCGATTGGGGGCGCCGATCAGAGGGCCGCCCGCCCATGCCCGCACTTCCACCTGATGGGGGGAAAATTTTGCCCTAAAAGCATATAGTCTTCCCCTGATCTGAAAAGATGAAGGCAACTATTCAACCAGATTCACAATTACAGCAAACCATTTTTGAAATATTTTTACAGTATCAGAAACCAATTTAATCTTCGTGAAGACGAACATAATCTAACTACATAGAACTAACAGGACATAAATATCTATTGTTAAGAAAATCAGTAAGCAAAAGATATTTTTTGTTGAGGAGGAGGGAGCAGGGAAGAAATGGAAAAATTAACAGGCAAAAGTAAAATACACATGTGAAATAACCTTTGGATACACTCTAAGGGGGAGCCAAGGAACTAGTTCATTTCAAAACTGAGTTACTATAAACTGCTCAGTTGCAAATTAATTTTAGTTTTGGCAAAATTAGACTTTAACCACTAGAGTACAACTAAGCTGTTACCTAATCTTCTTGGTACACTCTCACTGATGGGGCTGTTGACAAAATGATTGAGAGATAGCATTTGAAGTTTAATATTTGGAGAAAATTCTGAGCAGCTTGTGTCCTATTTCAGGCCCTTAGCCCAATTCAGTTGAAAATTAATTGTACAGTGGTTTAAATATTGGCCTTTCACCTTTGACACCTGGCTTCAAATCCAGATCAGAATGAATAGTTGAGAGGCTTCACTGTCTGCAGGCTACATGAATCCTATCAGACATGAGTTTGAACAATTTCAAACTGGCCTTTGGCACAGAACTGTTTCAAAGACAGCACTAAATGCTGATGTCACTCCGAGAGATCACAGAATTGTAAGAAAGGTTTTTTTTTTGCAATGCCACAGTGAGAGGTTCTTCCCTGAAATTAGGGCTGGAACTTGTTGCAAGGGTTTGTTCCGTAGGTCTCACTAAGAGATTCAGAGGCTTGTAAGGTTGAACAGTAGTGTTTATTGGTAACACATAACTATTTACATAAGTACAAAGTATAGCCCAAACTGGGAGCTAACTTCATGCTGACTTCTCCTTACTATTTCCATACAACTCTGTCTCCTGTCTACTGCCATGTGTTTTTCTACATCCTACCGTGGGCAGTACTGTCCTCCAGTCCCACATTAACCCTTGCTATGCCAAATGCCCTTATACTACATTCAATTTACAATCTTTTTTTTACATGCTACCCCTTCTCCCCTCAAGTCTCTAACATTATAAATTTGGATGGTCTGGAGGCTTGACAATTCTACCAGCTCTCATTCTGGTCACACCTCGAGGAGTGGTAGGCTTTGTAGCTGTGGGAAAGCTTTGTTGATTTGGAGTTGTAATTGTGGTATTGTGTGTTTCCGGCACTTGGTTGTCTCCATCTGATTCGCTGTTTGCACTCCTTGGAGTTAACTTTCCTTTATCAGTAATGCATCTGCTTTGTTTGAACACCATAGGCTTGTACCATTCCTTCTAGTGGGAGTGTTCACTTCATTTCTTCATAGTACGTACGTGGGTTTTCTTTTTCTGTGAGGTCTGCCGAGATCTTTCTGGGAGTTGAAAGAGTATCTCCGCCCTGTTTGAATGTTCCTCATCCATGAGCTCAACCTGCAGTTTGGCTTTCATCGCTGCATTGTGTTCTGTCATATGTCCTTGTACTTCACTAAGGTGTGCTCTGGTGAGTTGATAGCTGCTACTCTCCTGCTCCAGCTTTGCTGCTTTCCGCTGCTGAAAATTGCAGTTTTGTTGCCACAGTGTTCCCTGTTTGTGTGACAGCAAGTGTTGGAACCTCAGGTTGGGGCTCATTGTTTTGTTGCTGGTCATTCTCTTTTGTCTGCTGCTCAAAGTATGATGGGACTTAGCTGAAGGTTTGGCTGGTCTGATCAAAAAGGAGCTTCTGCCGCCTGCAAGGGAGTCAGACAAACTGGCTATGCAAAGAGTGAAGACAATTCAGAGCTGAAATCCCGGTCGAGAATCTGTTCACTGGTTGGCCTTTCGGGAACTTGCAGTTGCATGTATTTGATGACAGAGGTTGTTTTGACATCCTCTGCCATTTTGAGGAGGTTAAGGGAAACACAGGCATCCCTCCTTAAGGGAGAAAAAGACTGGACTTGGATAACATACACAATTTGAACTATTTGCTTGTTGCCATATCGGAGTGGCTCTAGGATCATGCCTATGACTGGAAGTCAGATTCCTCCAGGGCTATAGAGTGGTGTGCCTGTTGTTCAGAGCCAGAGGTCCTTCAGCCATGGTTCCTTGTCTGAGAGAACCGTAAAACTGGCCCCTGTGTCTAATTTGAAATTAGTGAGGTGACCATTTACAGAGATGCCAGCATTTCAAAAGGAGAATTTGGAATCCTTGATCTCACCCAAGAAACACAGTTGGACTTCTTCGTGGTCTGGTACCTCAATTTTGTGGACTGTTTTGGAATCCTCCGCATGCCTCAATGTCTTAGACTTGCACAGCTTTCCAAAGCGCCCAGTCGGTTGCAGTTGAAACCCTGCACAGAGATCGCTAGACATTACTTTTATCTGTGAGATCTTTTGGTTCCACAGATGCTGACATGGTCTCCCACCATTGGGTAATGTCTTCCTTGTCCTGGAGTCTCCCCGTTCTTTCGTTGCTTTATGAAATGGAAAGTTACGGTTGCGCTGTACCATGGCTTAACCTCTTCACGTAAAATGGACCGGTGTTGTTGGTGAATTTCAATTTCCTGACTACTTGGATGGTCTGTTCAATAGTCAGAGCTTCTTTTGCCTGTAGTATGTCAGAAAGGGCATCATCAGCCACTCTGACTACCATTCAGTTTCTTATAAGCTCTGACTTCAGGTCATTGCAGTCACAGCCTTCAGCCAATCTGTTTATGAAAGAGTCAATGGGTTCTCCAGGCTGTTGGACTCAATTGTTTAACATTGCTCACTAAGATTTTATTACTTCTTAAATTAAAGTAGGTATCAAAGGATTTCAGAATATCTTCAAACTACTCAAGATTGATTTATTGCTTGCCTCATAATGTCATCATCGGTTATCAGACCTACTGGGCAGAATTTTGCCCTTGATGGGCGGGCAGGCCCCAGTGGCTCAGCCGGGGGTGGGCAGCCGATTGTCGCCACTGAAACGGGCCCTGCTGCCATTTTGAGTGGGCGGGCCAATTAAGGCCCGCCCAGCGGGCCGCCCGACAGGAAGCGCTGTGTACTTCCTGTGCTGGGGGGGGCAGGGGGAATCCCCATCTGTCAAAGTGCGCTGTTTGGCGCATGCACGCAAAAGAGCACACATCTCCCTGAGATTAAGTGCTGTCTCAGGGAGATCGCTGACAGTTTTTGAAAGTTGAAAAATAGAAAGATAAAAAAAATTATTAACTTGTGCCCCTCATGTGACAATGTCACACGAGATGGGACATGTTAATAAATATCACATAAACTTTATTAAAGTTTTTTAAAACAGGTTTCATATTTTTTCAGATGCCCGCTGGGCCTCCTGGTCTGCCCGCCAGCCTTAAGGTTGGACGGGCAGGGCCTTTAATTGGCTTAATTATCCTGTCATTGGCCTCAATTGGCCATTGACAGGTCGGCGGGTGGACAGCTGATCGCGCTGTCCGCCCACCTTTCTGAATATTTAAATGGGGCGGGATGACGCCGGGGAATCTCCCTGACATCATCCCGCGTCATTTTCGAGTCGGCGAGCGGGCCCTGCCCCCAGCTCACCTACGGAAAAATTCTGTCCACTAAGTATAGTAGCATATTCACTTGCTCAGCCTCTGTCTTCTTATCTAATCCTGAAGCTATCATGTATCTTGAAAATCTTTTTTGCCAAAGCTCCCAATTCTGCACCTGGTCTGGCCCTTGTATCAGCCCAGATCATCTGCTAGGGTTGATTTATTACCCATGGTTGCTATTCAGCTCAGGGGAACACAGCTCTAAATGCTGTTTCACTTTCAAAAATGGCGCTGCAACAACCATTTTTTCAATGCTGCTTCCTGTGCTTGTCAGGTTTTGGTGGGCTCCTGCTGTGATTGGAGACCCGACCTCAAAAGGATCGATTTCTTGCAGCGAATTTTCTAATCAAAGACTTTGGCCGTTTGGAACATTTTTGAGGTATGTTGGAGTGATTAAAAGGTAATTCCTGACTTTGGCTTGAGTTTTTAGGAATTTGGTTTTTTTCAACAAAGTTCAGCCACCAGGCAGTATAGCGTCAACTCTGAACCCTGGCTGGCAGCAGTGATTCATGAAATGGACTGCTCTGACTGATTTATGGCCTAAAGAATTTTAAAGGCTAGTTCAGCCTTAGAACTAATTCTTTGCTCACCCTTGTGTGATCCTTTGATTCTGCAATCAATGGGAATTCATAATAGACCTCCACCTGCTCTGGTAGAGTCCTTTAGCTGTTCAATGGATTTTTCTTCTGCCCTTCAGCCTGCAAGTCTGCAATGGAGCTTCTTTTTAGGTGGTCTCCTGCTGTGTCTTCGGTTCGCGTGCACTTGAGTCAGGTCAGGGAGCTGTTCCGTTAGTTTTTCAGACTCTGGGGTTCTCCGGTTCTGGGTTTGTTCATGAGCTGCCACCAGTCCCCTTTGCTGTGCTGAACACCCTTATACAACAGGACTGAGCCACATTGGCTTGGATTTAGGTTCCATTCCCTGGCTCTGCAAACCAGACTCAGGAGAAAATGGCCCAGAAGGTAGGATTTTCATTCCAGGATGATAGGGCTGCCTGGGAAATGCGCTAGGTGACTCTGGAATGAGTGTGGAAGATGTCGGGTGTAGAGGCAGGCTGGACAGAAGGCCTGCCTTGGTGCACTGTATCAAAGTTTAAAAAAACATAAACATGAACAAGCCTTCCAGCCCTCACCACCCGCCTACACACTCCCCATGCCCCAACAATGCCAAACCATGCAAACTCATGCCCCCACCCACCCCCCCCGACCCCTCATGCTCTCTATGTCAACTTATGCCCTCTGCTCACCCCATGATTCTTTATAACCTCTATGCCAACTCAATGTCAACTCATGCAAACCCATGGCCCCCACCCACCACCCTTCGCCCTTACACCTACCATGCCTGCTCACCCAATATCCACATTGTTAGTTGCACTTTATGGATCATCTGGGTGATATCTGTTCTGTTTATGTTTTCATTGATTTATGTTGTTAAAAATATTGTTTGATGTTATTGCTCAGACTTCTGTGTTCATGGATTATGGTGCGGACCAGAGTGAAGGCTAAGGGCGAGCTGGGAGAAGGGGCAGGGCATAGACTTATTGTGGGTGCTGGCCCTCTGAGATATGGCAATGGAGACGGTGGCACCCACTGTGCTATGTCTGTGGGTGACAAAAGGATTATCCTGGCGTGTTTGTGCTGGCTGGAAAACCTATCTCGGTGGTTCACGTTCAGATTGGGAGTCATTTGGCATCGGCCTGGGAGCCAGTTGAGTACAGCACTGATGAACTGGCTTGGCCATTGTGTTCATGCCAACCTGCAGACCACGGAGGCCTGGAATGGTGTCAGGGGCCTCCCTCCATTGCATGGATGCCAGGCTCCTCTGTAGCACCCCCTTCATCCTTCTCTTCCTCCTCCTCCCTATAATCATAGTCTTCCAAGGAAGAGTTTCATATCATTCCCTACTCCTCATCTAACTCCAGGCCTTTTTCAATAGATGTATTGTGAAGTGCAGAGCAGATGACCACAATAGGGACAGTCTGGTTGGCTCATACCGGGGGGCACCACCTGACTGGCCAAGGCAGTGGATCTCATCCTCAACTTTTCAAAAGTCAGCTTAAGGCAGGCTCATGAAAGTAGATACTCTGGCTGTCATGCCTCTCTGCTTCTGTGCCTGGGTACCAGAATGGCATCATGAGCCACCTCCTTAGAAGATATCCCTTAACCCCCAGCAGCCACCCAGGGAGTCTGGTGTTGCCTGAAGAGATGCGGCATCCAAAGCTCTTGCAGGATGAAAGAATCATGATAGTGCTCAAGAATCGAGCACAGACCTACAAGATGTACTACTTGTGGTCAAACACATTCAATGAGTGCCTCTGTGGGTACAATCGATGATCTCTGGACCTTTGGACAATGTTGGCAATACCCTCAGTGCCTGCACTGTCCACTCCGCGTCAAAATGGATGTATTCCTCTGCCCTCCAGAATAGGGAATCCGTGACCTGCCTGATGGTGTGATGAACTACCAACAGTAAAATGCCACCCAGATCCGAATCAGACCCCGGGATCGAGCAGGATGGTGATCTTGACAGCTGCAAGTAGGGTACTGTCATGGGGAACGTAAGGAATTAGGTCATTGTGCACCATAGTGCAAATCTCAGAGGCCATCTGCCTGGAGAATGCAGTCTCCTCCAGCAGTGGTGCTCTGCCGGTTGCATGTAGATGACTCTTGGCTGGTACCCAGTGCCATGGATAGTGCCTTCTTCTCTGTGCTTCTCCAGCCTTGCCCTGACCAGGAGGATGCTGCTGCTGAAGCTCCTCCTTATTGCTTGCCCAATGTCAGAGTAGCCTATTCTCATCTCCAGTCCCAGGAGTTGCCGGTGCTTTGTGCAGCAGTGCTTCCTCTATAACCCCATGCTGCCCAGTTGAAGCCGGTAGCCTGACAGCCCCCTCAGAACTCCAATCTCTTACTAGGGGCCACTGGTTGAGCAGCTGAATGTGACTGTCCATCTCTTATGTGAGTTGATGGTGCCTCCAGTAGCTCTGATGGCTTCCAGCTATGTGCATGCCAGATTCACTCTTACTTGTCCCAGACACTGCATGTTTCTTGTGCCTGCCAATTGAAAATCGAAAATTTGCCCAGTGATGCCTTTTAATTGGCCCCACAAGTAGCTTAACAGGCACTTAATGATCACAATGGAAGGATGCCCCTGACACCATCCCAGGCCTCTCAGTGGTCTGCAGGCTGGCATGATCACAATGGCCATAATTCCCTATTCTGAAGGGTGGCAGGTTCCAGGCACACCTCTCTTTCCGTACACCCCCCCCAACTGCAAACTGAAAATCACATTGCATTCTAGAGGCAGTGGAAGCCAGTGCCGCCCTCCCAAAACATGTTTTTCAGATTGTGCCCATATCCATTCTTGTCCCGACTGGCTATTGAAAATCTGGCCCCATGTATCAACCCCAAGCAAACTAGTCAGTCTGGAATCTGCAATTTCCAGAAGCCACCAGAAATCCAAGACTTATGAGTATGATTGTGCACATGAAATAAAAATTGCTCCTTGAAAAGTATTCCTGCTGCTATTAAATGGTAGAGATCAAGAAAGCTTCAGTTTCTGCATATACATTATGAATCTTCTTTTAAAATCAAGCTTTCTGGGATTCCCGATACTTAAGATTTAGAAGTGGATCCACCATTACATGCATTCATAATCTTTAAAACTGTTTCCTCACAATCTTACAAAAATAATTTTAAAATTAAAGTAATCTCAGCTCAGGGCTCAGATACCAAGTTACTCAAGTAACTGTAACCCAACTGATTGTTATTTTGTAGTAAGAACTGCCTGTGGTGTGCTTTAAGCCATCAACATGTAAAGGAACAAATATGCTGTAGACTGTAACAACAATGCTCAAGCCTTTAAGAATCATGTCAAGACCAAAGTATCTTTGCCTGCAATGCATTCCAGATTGGGCTGGGTTTGACTTTCAGTGACAAACAAACATCACAAGCTACTTGTTACACTTGCACTTGCCCATAGATTTGTTTGTAGACTTCTGCAATTATAAAACTTCATTATACAACACAAATAAATATTGTAGTATTATTTTCAGTAAGTCAAATCATGGCCATTTACATCCAGAAATCAATCTTTCTTAAATAACTTCTGTATTTCAACATTTCTTATATTTATGACTATGTCAGTTATACTTTTCGCCTATAACGATGAGACATGTGTTATATGCAATTATAATATATGCTATATAAATTTGCAAGTGATAACAATTTTCATCTGTAATTATAAGGCACATATTTAGTATGCGCATAAGGATGCATGTATATAATATTTATGTATACATATAGGATAACACTTCACATTTTGCTACAAGAAAGCAACACATTAAAGAGTGAAATTACATCCTAAACTGTGAGGGGTGAAGTGGAGGAGTTTATGAACATCATCGCAGCTCTGTAATATGCCAGTGCCATGAAAAATACTGGCAAGTATTTTATCCTATACAATATATGTAAAAGCTTAACAATATTTTGCTTTGTGGTTTTCTATTTTCATTTTCTCCATGGCTAAAGGTTCATGTTTGAGTGTGGCAGAATTGAATTACATGGCTTAAACGACAATGGTATTGTGATTTATTTCATTGCTACAGGAAAATATCACAGCTTGTGCATAGAGAATAATGGATATCAATGTGACTGCAAAGTGATAACATAAGCAAGGGTTCAAAAATGTCAAGATGTGAAAGCAAAGCGCAAGCACTTATGACTGTCATCTGAAATCCAAGTTAGATTACAGCATTGAAATCACTTCACGACACTTGTCTTTTACACACATACTGTTTAGATATTAAATAAGGGATTTATTCAGCATTGAGATTATTGTTTGCAACTATCCTCTGATGGCTGGTATTGTATGTGCTGTTTCTTGCAAAAAGGTTTAATGATGTGATCTCCAAACCATAAGCTAACTGAGAAATAATGTACATACAATTACATGCCAAATACACATTACAAACCAGAAAATGTCTGAGAGGCATTAATGGTTTGTCATGAATTAAAACATAACATTTTAGCAAATTTCTTTATACTTTAAACATAAGAATACCCTCAATGATGTCTTACCTGTGAACTCAGCACTTGAGAGGTACCTGGCTGCTGCAATTCCTTCATTCTCTCTGGAAGGTCTGAATTTTCAGATTTACAGATATTTGAAAATTGGGCAGGAATACAACTCTGATTCATATCATCTTGTATCTTATATTTAGAAACCAGGAAACCTAGGACGTAATCATATCATTGAGTTGCTTCAACTTCCACTTTATGTCAACAAAATTATTCTTTCTGATAAGGGCAAATGCTTAACATAATACAGGCTATTAATGGTATTTAACTGTTAAATTATTTATTTTAATATATTATTCATGGCAAAATAATTGTTAACTGTATAATAAATAATATGGTCCAACTAACAATGCATTCAATGCTCTCTAGAGATGTGCACAGAAAACAAAATCACCTAGCAAGTAATCAGGTGGCAAACACAGACACATTATCTGGTTTACAGTATCTTGCGATGTTGACATCTTGACATGTTAATTAAGAGACCGTACTCTGCCATTGTCAGTATGGTGACGTCTTGCAACCAGATCACTACAGACTTTTCCTATTACCCAGTCTTCATAAAACAATCCATTGCTCATGGATTCTATTCAATTTGTTATAATGACAGTGTTTAATCACATAGCCTGCTCCAAACCAGAAGTAAGGTCACATACGTGACCATCGAGCTGCACTGCATATAATGTGTGACTGAGATTTCTCACATGAGCTGCCCACAAATACACACATTATTAGTACAAATACTTGAGACAAAAGGAATATCGTTGAAGCTATATGCACACGGCATTGCTCAATTCAAATTGCTATATGGTAGTTATGCAGTATAACCTTTAAACTTTAAGCACATTTGAAATTATGTGAATAAAATCATGTCATTGATGCACTAATTATGATATTAGAACTTGTTCACATTGCATGAGTTTAATTTGAAGGGTTTCATTAAAATTTTAATATGAATACGGTAGATGTCAATGGATTTAAAATTCTGCCAGTTCTTCCTCGGAGACTTTACATTGATAAGCTTTGCGAGCAGAAATTCACATTCTAAGTTAATTAATCTCTTTATTCCATGACCTGCTATCTCACTGTGCAGAGACATTTGGGTATATAACTTGCTAAAAGTACATTTGACATTTACCTGCTGTAGATGGCTTCGGAATGCAACTTTGAAATGCCTGTATAGCCTTGGCAGACACTGTAGGATCTGATGCTGAATGACCAATCATATCTTGCCCAGGACTGCTGCATTCTGTCCTGTTCGGCACTTCTCGTTCAAGTGTTTTTGCTTTTTGAGAAACATTTATCAGATAGGGTGCTTCCAGCAGGGATGAGGAAAGGTCACATTCAAGGTAGGATGTTGTTTTGGAAACGTGTCTTCCTGTTGCCCGGTTTGTAGAATCAGGAAGGGGAAAAGTTCCAATTCCACTGTCCAATGTTCTCATCTGACAGCTGGACCCTGAGTTATAGGAAGACTATATGAGTGGGTGGAGCCAAATACTAACAATTACAGCCAATAAAATGGATTATTGCAGCAAAGAGATGCTAAAGTAATAAACATTAATTAACATTAAAATTAAAAAAACCCTTCCAAATAATGGTACAAACATGAAATTATACAGAAGCAAAATATAAAGTGACTCCTCATAGTGTTTCTGATACGCCATGGTTTCTAACACGCTTCATTCATGTTTACACCTTTTTCAGAGAAACGGCACAAGACATTTTCTTTATCCACACAGATATACATCTCTGAAGTGTCTAATCTGCTGCTGAGACCCTCTTCCATGCTTTGTTACCTCCAGACTTGACTATTGCAATTCATTTCTGACTGACCTCCCATCTTTCACCCCACCACTCCCCTCACTCCCCTATAACTGATAACACCAATTTGTGTTTATACAGTGTCTTTACCACAACATGCCAAGCCACTTCACTGGAGAGTTATAAAGTAAACATTTGACACTGAGCTACATCACGAGATATCAGGGCATATGGCCCAAAGCTTGCTCAAAGAAAGAGGTTTTAAGGAGCATCTTAAGAGAGGCGTAAGGAGGGAATTCCAGAGTTTTGGGCCTTGGCAGCTGAAGGCACAGCCACCAATGGTGGAGTGATGAAAAACTGAGGATGTTCAAGAGACCATTCAAAGCTCATCCAAAATTCTGCTGCCTCTATTCCAACTTGTACAAATTCCCTTTCACCCAGCACTTCTGTGCTGTCCAACCTGCACTGGATCCCAGTTAAGCAACATCTCAGTTTTAAAATTCTCATCCTTGCTTTCAAATCCATCCATTGCCTTGCCCCTCCTTATCTCTGCAACCTCCTCCAGCCCTAAAACCCTCAGAAATATATACATTCTTCCAAATCTGACCACTAGTGCAATCCCAATTTTAATTGCTCCACCATTGACAACTGTAGCTTAGGTGACTGAGGCCCAGGATTCTCAGATTCCATCCCTAAACCTCCAGGACTCTAACTATCTTGGGCCATTTAACTATGCTAAAGGTGCTATAGAAATGAAAGCTGTTGTTTTGTTCTTGAGCTTATTTCCTGGTAAAATATTAACTGATTGTTTTGCTTAATTATAGGTTTTGTTCATGAAGATGGACAAAGGTGAACCAACTTCAATAGCCACTGCTGATTGAAAACTTTATTTTTATATAAAGGGTAGAAATTCAGACTTAATTTCCCTTTACCTCCAAATTTAATGCTTTGTGAATTCTATGACAACTACTACCTTGCCAAACCATTGGAATAATTTGCATACTGATTAGACCACCAATGGACTATCAGAGCAAGCCAATTTTCTTGCTTTAGTAAGTTGGGTTGGAAGCTGTTTGCTAGTTTTGTGTTCTAATGTTGACACTCCAAATTCCCTCGCATATTTTGGCCCTGCCCAACAAGTAGGCTCATTGGTGAATTTAGTGAGGTTAGTGGTGCTGCAGCTCAGAGTTACACTCACAGTGCATTCAGGATGGGTTAGAATGAGCAATGTGAGGCATCAAAATCAATTTGAGACAGCTGTAAGTTAGAAGTTTGAGGGTCTGAAAAGTTTCAACAATGATCCCTGTGCTCAGAATAGCTTTTTGAATGATTATGGTTTTGTTGGTGTTTTGCTCACACAGCCTGACACATGCTTCTCACTGTTTCTGCAGATGGGAAATTTTGACCTCCCCCGCCACACCCATCCATGGTAAAGGCTTATCAGGGTCAAATATGGCATTCCCTCCAGGCATACCTTCATATGTCATTACCAAGCATGAGAAGGAGGAGGACGAGTGGCATAGACTGGAGCAAAAGAGAGCCAGCCAGCATTTATAGAGAATTCAATCTAGTATCCAGCCTATAAAATGACAATACAATTGTCACTACAGGTCCATGTCAATATTCATTACCTGACAAAGGCCCACTGAACCGAAACGTTAACCCCACTTTTCTTTCTCCACAGATGCTGCCTGACCGTTCTGAGTTTTTCCTGCATTTTTTGGGACAGAAATGACACTATAACTTTAAAAGAAAATTAATATAAGCAAAAGCTTTTATCTAATCCAAATTGGTCTTTCTATGTTACCTCTATGATTATGGTCTTCCAATGTGGCAAAGGAAGAATATAAAGCTTTTCACTTCCTATAGAAAAAGTCACAATTGAAAACAAAACGTTTACAACAATACTTCTCCATCTACACTTCTTTTATGCCTCACCTTGCTATTGAAAGACATAAGTTAAAATCTTGGGACTCTGCAGAGTGACAAATTTTGCACTTCAGTCTCAGATTTTGCAGTGGTAATGACAGCAAAAGTGTCAGTGTTCACAGCATCATTACTCCATTGAAGCTGACAGCAACTCCAAGAGTCAGGACATGCGGAAATATTACCGAAATCCAGAAATTGCTATCAATGATTCTATGCTCCTCCTGAGCTTGCTAATTCAAAGAAATCAGTGAATTAACAAAAAATTTCACTTTTACTCTGTTAAGTCTTGCTGTCAGAACCCTTCAAAATGATACACATGAGTGTGGTGTAAATGGGTTTTTAATGGTGTATTAAGTCCATAATTAATGCTAAACACCCTCGCTGGTCCTGGAGAGCTAATTTTATATTTGTGGAGATGGAAGAAATTCAGCATAGTTTTAAACTTATTTTTAATGTTTATTTATGATACTTTAGTTTCTGTTTCACTCAAATCATAATTATTTATTGCACCATCTGAAAAATTAAATCAAAAGTGAAAGCCAGTTACTTTGAACTTCCTGGTTTGCTTTGTTTGCTAGACACTTGGATAACCCCTTGCTTTGGCACCATATTTAAACTGCCATCAGAATAGGGAAAAAAAATCATGCTGCAGAAGTGGCTAGATCTATGTGGGCAACTTTCTCCAGGGTCAGCAGCAAGCACTATTGCTTTGCCAATGGCCTCAAAATCCAGCCCAGTGTTTTCCAGTCCCAATGGAAGTATTTATCACTGTGTACTGTGTGCCCCGTCTCTCCTTCTCACTAGTGCCAATGACACATTCCTTCACAATACCTGATTTTATCTGATATCAAATGTGTAACTATGCAGATCCCACTAGCTGCAAATGTCTCTAATGTTACCTTAGCTTCCAAATTTTTTCTCTTGTCGATTAATAGGAGGCAGTGTTTGAACCCCAAGAGTTAACAAATTGGGAAACGTAATAAACAAAGTAATTGTGCTGTATACGCCTCTCTTTCTCAAAGGTCCTTGACCTAATTATCTCCATTACAACCTTACTTTTGCTTACGACAGCCTCAGTCCAGTTCTAAATAAAACTTTTTCACTAATAGGCAGTAACTTGGCAATTTCACACAGAGATGGGAGTATTTCATACTGACGTGGTGTTCAATTAAATTATTTCTGCTTTGGATACACAATCAACACACCCCATCTTAAAGAGCACAAAAAACACACACAATTTTCTTTTATTTTAAAAACATTTCCTGATTGCTTGATCTTTGTAGAAATTTACCCCTTCTTACTATCATCATGGGAGCCTCTCTGTAAAGGTGCACTTCTTCCTGCTAAAGGGATTTAGGAGTGGAGTGAGGTTATTTCAACCAATATTACATTATGACACTACTTATTTCCACCCATAATTTGTTCCCCATCTTCCATCCCTCTGCAGTTGCTTTGCAACTTGACAACCTGACCACCATGCCAAAATTGGAAGCAGTACAGCAGGTAGCCTGAGAAATGTTTCCCTTATATACCATATGCCAAATCCAAGCATCGTCTGGGAAGGTGGGGGGCTGGGGGCGGGGGATGTGTGGAAGGGGTGTTGGGCGAGTTAATAAGGAGGTCTTATCTTGGATGCAACTTCTATCACACCAAGCACTGTCTTGCATCAGGGAGATCGGGCCTAGGGCCTGGTAGCTTCCATCTCTGACGTAATTAGGACCTGGATAAGGTGAGAGGATGTTATGCCCAATATGACGAGGGCCACAGTTTTACAAATAGATCTCACCAGAGCTAAGTTAGGGACTATTTATTGGTCTCCTTATAAAGCAGGTCAAAGGGATGACAGATTGTTTATCTAAGGCTGACCTGGATAGCCCCTGGATGATAGCAGGTACTGGAATTTCTGAACCATTTGAAATGGTGGGAACCTGAGCTATGCCTCTGGTAGTATAGGTATCCACTACCCATATCAACCACCAATTATCCTCAGAATAAACATACATTACACCAAAGACACAAATCACATCATACGCAGATAAAAGCAAAATACTGCGGATGCTGGAAATCTGAAACAAAAATAAAAATAGCTGGAAAAACTCAGCAGGTCTGACAGCATCTGCGGAGAGGAATACAGTTAACGTTTTGAGTCCGTATGACTCTTCATCATCGAAACGTATTCCTCTCCGCAGAAGCTGTCAGACCTGCTGAGTTTTTCCAGCTATTTTTATTTTTGTTTCACATCATACTTAACTACATTTACAAGATTGTAATACTTTTAATGCCAAACATCCTAGCATTTATATCCTTTAGGAATTTCTATACAAACATGGAAAGCAATATTAAAAACAGATAAAATCAGTCAAGCAAACAAAATTCTAATGATTAACTTAACTTGTCTTTAAGTTATCAATAGAAATTAAAAGAATTGATTGTGTTTTTTTTTGTCAACTAACAGGACAGCAAAAATCCTAAATGATGAGAGATTAGGAGTTGTGGAGGAGCAAATAGATTTAGGTGTCCGTGTGCACAAATCATTAAAAGCTAGTGAACAGGTACAAAAAAATAATTAAATGGTAAATTGAATGTTAGGCTCAAGGGGGTTGGATCACAAAATTGAGGAAGTTGTGCTTCAGTTGCACAGAGCCTTGGTCAGACCCACCTGGAATACTGCATTCAGTTTTGGTCATCGCAGGGAAGATATATTAGATTTAGTGGGGTGTAGCATAGATTCACTTGAATTACACAGGCTGAAGGGTTAAATTATAAGGGTAAGATGTATGAACCTGGTTTGTATGCCCTTGTGTTTAGAAAGTTGGGGGATGATCTGATCAAGGTTGTTAAGTGATATAGAGACTCAACAGGAGAAATACAGGAAAATTATTTCTTCTCGTGGAGGATTCCAGAATAAGTGAGCATAACCCTAAAAACAGATCCAGGCCATTTAGGACTGAAATCAGGAAGCGTACAATGGGTAGTAGAAATCTAAAACTCACATTCAGAAGAGGCTGTGGATGCTGTTTTTTTTAAAAAATATCATTCATTCATAGGATGTATAAGGTGTGGCACGTAGAAGGTTACTAGTCAGGATAAGAACTCATTGAGTTGGGGGTAACATATTAGCACAGATAGAGGATTGGCTAACTAACAGGAAACAAAGTCAGGATAAATTGGTCATTTACAGGTTGGCAAACTGTAACTAGTGGAGTGTCATGGGGATCAGTGCTGGGTCCTCAGCTGTTTATGATCTATATTAATGATTTGGATGGGGGGACAAAGTGTATTGTAGCCAATTTTGCTGATGATACAAAGGTAAGAAATTAAGTTGTAAGGGAGACACAGAATCTGGAAAGGGATTTAGATGGGTTAAGTGAGTAGGCAAAAGTTGACAGATGGAATACAATATGGGAAAATGTGAGGCTGTCCATTTTGGTGGGAAGAATAGAAAAACAGAATATTATTTAAATGGAGAGAAATTGCAGAATGCTGCAGTGCAGAGGGATCCAGGTGTCCTTGTACATGAATCATAAAAAGTTAGCTTGCAGGGACAGCAAGTAACTGGGAAGGCAAATGGATTGTCGGTCTTTATTGCAAGGCGAATGGAGTATAAAAGGGAAGTCTTGCTATAACTATACAAGATGTGCGTGAGACCACAACTAGAATACTATGTACAGTTTTGATCTCATTATTTAATGAGGGATATACTTGCATTTGAGGCATTTCAGCCAAGGTTTCCAATGTTGATCCCTGGAATGAAGGGGTTGTCTTGTGAGGAAAGTTTGAACAGTTGGGCCTATACCTATTATAGTTTCAAGAATGAGGTGAGAGAAACATATAAGGTTCTGAGGAGACTTGACAGGATAGATGCAGAGAGGATGGCTTGGATTTTTGCAAAGATGGAGAGCCTCTCCATCATTGCTAAAATGGCAGCGGAGGTTGAAATCAGGAAGTCCCATCCCCAAAAATGGCCCCTACCATTTTCACGGGATCTGGAATGGGGCTGAGTCAGGATTTGCACATATGTGTGTGCGACTGGAGGCAGCTGCTGTTTTTTATAGGCAGCTGCCTCCAGTCATGTCTGATTTTCATTAGCCAGGAGTAGGAAGCATGATGTGTGCAGATTACACCTGGTAGGAGCATGTCTAAATTTTGCAGAGTCCTTTGAAGAGTTAGAGTGCACTTTTGGAGAATAGGGAGGTTAAGTGCACTTTGGGAGAGGTCAGGTGCCCCTTGGGATTGTAAATGTGAACAGGCATGTATGTAAAAAAAGTGCATAAACTCATTGGAACTGTCAAGCGAACTGTCTAAAGCAACTGTCAGGAGTGTCAAAAGGAACCGTCAAAAGCAACTGTTAAAAGGAACTTTCAAGCTGTCAGGGCAATTGAAACTCCTGCTTTGTAAATCTTTGAAAAAGCTGTGAAGTATTAAAAAAACATTGTTTGCTCTTTCACTCTGTCTATTGACATAAACCTGAGGGCCTTCATTACTGAATTAGTGCTGCTGGTCTGATTTCACAACCTTCCATTATCATGGTGGGGTGCCTGCCATTTCATAGTTTGGTTGACAGCTACAAGTGGTCATAGACGCTTTGAAGTGGGACTGTGAATTCCAAAGTTTGTTTTTATAAGGGATTAAGCACTTGAATGAAAGGGATTATGTAACTGAAAGAATGTAAATCTATTGAATGGCTTTTTTTATGAATGAGAATGTTTTTTAAAAATAAAGTATGCAATAGACACTTAGAACTTTATTTCATTTAATCTCAGCATGGGTCCTAAGGTCAGCCCATGGTGGATACAGGGTGAGTTTGTATGGAGGGTGTAGGGATAAAGGGTGGTGAGTGGGGGGGGCACAGATTTGCATGAGTTGGCATCAAAACTATAGAGTGCATGAGGGGCCAGGGAGTGAGTAGAAGGTCACAGGTTGGCATGAAAGGTATGAGGGGCCACGGGAGTGGATAGAGGGCATGAGGTGGAAAGGGGAGTGTGTGGGGGGTGAGGGATGAGGGTTGGGGGGCTGTTTTATTTTTTAAAAATATTGGCCAAAGCGCTGGTGCATCGAGTTAGGCCTTCTGCACAGCCCATTACTGCACCCGGCACCTCCGCACTCATTCTGTAGTTGCCCGTCATGACTCTCATTTTCACCTTGCCCCTGGACTAAAAATCCAACATTTGGGGCCACTTTTATGGGTGTCGCATTCGCAGTGCCAGGAATTCTCCTGCCTCTGCATGCCCTGCATGAGTGAAAATTCAGGCCAATGTTACCCCACATGGGGGATTCTTGAACTAGGGGGCATTGTTTCAAAATAAGTGTCTCCCATTTAAGGTGGAGATCAGAAAGAACAACTTCTCTCAGAGGGTTGTTAATCTTTGGAATTCTCTTGCCCAAGAAGGCTGGAAGTTGGGTCATTGAATATATTTAAAGCTGTGTTAGACAGATTTTTGTTCTGCAAGGGAGTCAAGTGTTATGAGGGGCAAGCAGGATCGGGGAGTTAAGGCCATGACCTTATTAAATGGCAGAGGAGGCTTGAGGGGCCAAATGGTTTACTCTGCTCCGATTTCTTATGCTTTTATAGGTGTTTCTTGCAAGGCCACTATTTATTTCCCAGCCTCAATTGTGCTTGAGAAGGCAGCCTTCTTTAGTCACTGCAATCAGTGTGGTGAAGGTAGGTAGAGTGTGCCATGATATTGACCAAGTGACAATGAAGGAACAGTGATATGTTCGTAAATCAGGATAGTTTGTGAATTGGAGGGGAATTTAGATGTGGTGGTGTTCCCATGAACCTGTTGTAGGTGGCAGGGAACGTGGGCTTGGGAGGTGCTCTTGAACAAGTCCTGGTGAGTTGCTGCAGTGCATCTTGTAGATGATACATGCTACAGCCATGGTGCACCAGTGGTGGTAGGTGTGAATATTTAAGATGGTCGATAAGGTGCCAATCGAGTGGGCTACTTTGTCCTGGAACATGTCAAGGTTCAAGAGTGTTATTGGAGCTACAGTGTTGGGGAGGGGTGGGGGATGTGCGTGCAGTGCGAGGTGTTGGAGAATATCATACCGTACTCTTGACTTGCACCTTGTAAGTGGAGGAAAAGCTTTGGGGGGTCAGTAGGGGAGTCACTCATTGCAGAATATCCACCTTTTGACTTGCTCATGTAGCCACATATGCCTTCTCCAGACAAGTTTCCAGTCAATAGTGTCCCCCAGCATGGGAGATTCAACAATGTTAATGCTATTTACTATCCTGGGAGTTACCACTGACCAGAAACTGAACTGGACTAGCCATATAAATACTGTGGCTACAAGAGCAGGTCAGAGGCTAGGAATCCTGTGGCAAGTAATTCACCTCCTGACTCCCCAAATCCTGCCCACCATCTACAAGGCACGGGACAGGAGTCTGATGGAATACGTTCCACTTGCCTGGATGAGTGCAGCTCCAACAACACAAGAAGTATGACACCATCCAGGACAAAGCAGCCCACTTAATTGGCACCCCTTCCACAAGTATTCACTCCCTCCACCACTGACGAGCAATGGTAGCAGTGTATACTGTCTACAAGCTGCACTGCAGAAACTCAGCAAGGCTCCTTAGGCAGCACCTTCCAAACCATGACCATTACAATCTAGAAGGACAAGGGCAGCAGATAGAGGGAACAACGCCACCTGGAAGTTCCCCTCCAAGTCACTCACTATCCTGACTTGGAAATATATCATCGTTCCTTCACTGTCGCTGGGTCAAAATCCTGGAACTTCCTCCCTAACAGCACTGTGGGACTGCAGCGGTTCAAGATGGCAACTCACCTCCACCTTCTCAAGGGCAATTAGGAATGGACAATAAATTCTGGCATAGCCAGTGACACCCACATTCCATAAATTAATTAAAAATAAGGTGATTAGACTCCTTCTTGCTGGAGATAATCATTGCCTTGCACTTGTGTGGCTTGAATGTTGGTTGACAATTAACAGGCCAACAACAAGTTATATTTATATATTGCTTAATAAAATTTCGCAAAGTACTTCACAGGAGCATTATGAAGCAAAAGTAGACACTAAGTCACATAAAGTGATATTACTTTATGACAGGTGACCAAAAGCTTGGTCAGAAGTAGGTTTTAAAGAGCATCTTAAAGGAAGAAAGAGAAATAGAGTGGTGGAGAGTTTTAGGGAGGGAATTACAGAGCATAGGGCTTGGAAGCTCAAGGCACAGCCGCCTATGGTGGAGCAACTGAAATCAGAGATGCTTAAGAGGCCAGAATTAGTTAAGTGCAGACATCTCAGAGGGTGGAGGAGCTGGAGGAGATTAGAGAGATAGGAACAGCCCAAGCCTAGACGTCTAGGCCTTGCTTTAGCAGTGCAGACTGCTTCATTAAATGAGTAATGGTGAAAGGAACCGAACACTGTGCAATCATCAGCAAATCTCCCCACTTCTGACTAAATGATGGAGATTAGGTCATTGATGAAACAGCTGAAAATGGTCAGGCCTAGCTCACTGCTCCGAGGAACTCGTGCAGTGATGTCAATGCCATGGGGCTGAGATGACTGGCTTCCAACAACCATAGCACTTTTCCTTTGTGCCAAGTCTGACTGCAGCCAGTGGAGACTCCAAACCCCAACCCCACGATCCCCATTGTCTTCAACTTAACTAGGGTTCCTTTGTGCTACACTCTGTCAAATGCTGCCTTGTTGTCAAGGGTAGTTGCTCTTACCTCAACTCTGGAATTCAACTCTTTTGTCCATAATTAGAACAAGACTGTAATGAGGTCTGGAGCCAAGTGGTCATAGGAATGCAAGAACACCAATAGGCCATTTACCCCTTTGCCTGTTCCACCTTTCAATGAGACTATGTCAGATCTGTGACCTAATTCCATACATCTGCTATTATCCCATATCCTTTAATACCTTTGGTTAACAAAAATCTATAAACCTCAGTTTCGAAATTAACAATTGGCCTTGCATCAGCTGTAGTTTCTGGAATAGTGTTCCAGACATCTACCATCGATTAGGTGTAGAAGACATTCCGTACTTCACTCCTGAAAAGGCCTAGATCTAGATAATTGGCGGAATCCAGCTGAGTGTTAGTGAGTAGGGTATTTGTAAGTGCCACTTGATAGCACTGTTTGTGACTCCTTCCATCACTTTATTGATGATTGAGAGTAGACAAATGCATTAGTAATTGTCCGGATTAGCTTTGCCTGCTTTTTGTAGACAGTACATGCCTGAGCAATTTTTAAATTTTGTTGAGTAGATCCTATTATTGTTGCTGTACTAGTTTGTACCAGAACTGCCTGGTTACTTCTGGAGCAATAAGTCTCCAGCACTGAAACACAGATGTGTTGGGAGTCCATTACCTTTGCTACATCTAGTACACATGGCATTTTTGATATCACAGGGAGTGAACTGAAATGGCTGAAGGCTGGCATTTGTGATGTTGGGGAACACAGGAGGCAGAGATGGACCATTCTCTCATTACTTCTAGCTGAAAATGGGTGTGACACTTGTCCTCTGCACTCAAGTGCTGGGATCTGCCATCATTTGGGGAGAGAGATATACATGGAGTCACCTCCACCCATATTGTCCACTGTGCTCCTAACATGTTCTTCTACATTCCTCATTTAACCAGGGTTGGTCACCTGGCTTGACAGTAATGGTCAAGTGAGGAAGTTGCTGGACCATGAGGTTATACATTGTGGTGGCATGTTGTGTTATAGTTCACTGAAGGAGTGTGAGCTGCTGTGGTAACATACACTTTTACATGCATGATGTAGACTAAAACTATGGATAGTGATGGTAGAGGCTTCAGCTTTCTTTCCATCACATGACCAGGAATCTCCCCCTCTCTTACCACCTGCCATTGGCATGTGTTGGTGTTGATATTTAACCTATATGCCTGAGTTATGAATGCACCTTCCTTGGCCAACATATCCTGATATCTGGCTCAGAAAAAGGGATGCTACCCACAGTGCCACAAGACTTTGTTACATACGTGGTGGAATAAAATTCCATTTTATTCTGATGGCCCACATTGCCTCATAAAGGCCTAGTTTTGAACTGTTAGAGCTGAATGAATTTATCCTATTTAGCACTATGGCAGTGTTACATAACACAATGAATGGTGTCCTCAGTGTGAAGATGGAACTTCATCTCCAGAAGGATTGTGTGATGGTTTAAGTAGGCTATTGAAATTTAACTGTGAGCATAGAAGTAGAGGACATATGTGCTTCTTCGACAAGACCAAGTAACATTAGAAGAAGCTCCAACCATCCTCACAGAGTAATGGAGTTATGGTGCAAACTCTAAGCAAATGTAATTAGTGTTATGTTGACTAAATCCTTAAAAAAAGCGGAATAAAAATCTGGCTAAAGTCAAGAATGAAAGGACTAAGCAAGAGTCTTGATCCTAATGACTAGAACATAATGCACATTACAGTAGTGTTACTAAGTCAACGGAAGCATCAAATGTAAATCCATAGTTGAATAAAACAGCTATTAGATTGATATTTTAGAATTGCATTGCATTAATTTTGGAAGTAAGGAAAGAATTTTAAGAACTAAAATAAAAGCAAAATACTGTGGATGCTGGAGATCTGAAAGAAAAACAGACGGTTCTGGAAAAACTAAGTCTGGCAGCTTCTGTGGAGAGAGAAACAGCATTAAAGTTTTGAGTCCAATAATGACTCTTCTTCAGAACTTTTGATCAGCCTTCCTTCAAGAGATTAAGTAAGTTGGGTTGAATTCATGATATTGAAATAGTGGAATAAACAGATTTTAATGGAATGAATAGCTTTTTCTTGTTCTACATTGTTTAATAATACTATTTTTCTGTAAAATTTACCATTAACTGTTTCCCTGTGATTGAAGGATAACGAACTGAAAAGCTATGTACACTACCTGTTTCACAAATGGGACTCTGGAGCCCTCACAGAACACAGCATATCAATTTACTTCTTTCAGCTGCTTTGTAGTATACATACAATTTTTATTAAAACGTGCCATATTGTATATGTCTGCAATTTTAATAGAGAGATAAATCTAAGACTGCTATATACTTATGTAATAAGTCACATGCAAGATCTTAGGAGAACAAATCGTGACATTGAGAAGGGACACTTGTGAGCTTTGTCAAAAATGGAATAAGATCCTGGAGTGTTCAGAACATGAAAAATTAAAGAGAACAGCTTGGTACTCTTCTGTGTATCAGATTTCAGAAGTAGTAATCTTACTCATAGCCAATATATTGAGAAGATGCAATTCAAAAATCAAATGAAATTTTAAAGGACACCTTGGAAAAAAGGCTATTTTAGCCTTGACAGTGATCAATGAATGTATCCTGAAAAAGCTTCTCATGTTAAAATGTTTCTGAATTACCTAAATTTGCTGAAAAAAATTGATATTATTTCATAACATTTGCCTAGTTTTAAGCATACCAGACATAAACTGACTAGAGAAAGCGATGATCGAGTTTATGTACTTTCCATACCTATCATTTGATCTTGGCATGTAGATTCAGTGATGGCTTCCTTCACGTTATCTGGATTTAGATTTATTTTCTCAGGGGCACTCATAATCTGCAACAATCACAGATGCATTGAAACATTTTGGCTTAATAAATAGCAAAAAATATGAACATTAATGAATTTACTACAAAACACTCCACTTTTGTTCTGAATCAAATATTCAGCCAACCATAGTAACTTCTTAACCTTATAAAATTTTGTTGTATATTTTGGGTGAATCACTATTTTTTCTTAACTAATAATGCAACATACCAAATTACAATTACACTTAATAAAGGACAGTGTGCTTCCTACTTGCCAGTCTTTTCTTCAATATTTCACATTTATGCCGGCTCTAAAACCTTGTGTCCTTTTTTGCACTCACTGATATTACAAGCACTCAGACAATAAATGCTAGTATGTAACTATATTACTGAAGAGGTCATTCAAACTTTTATCCATTATGGTAAAACAGATTCTAAACATAATTAGGTGACCCACTTGTAGAGTAAGAGCCTAAACCTGAATACTAGCCTTGACAGATACTAATGTTCCATTTTATATTTTTGAATCAATGGAAGCTTCCAATAAAACTAGTTCATTAATTGGGCTAGCTCTTCTGCAGTTGAAACTGTGCACTTTATATTGCACAGCAAATATGGCAACCATGGGGGAATGCACCTATGCAGTAGTTCAAAGTTCTACACATGTTCACAGCTTTGTGGGTTTGGCAGAGACCGCCCCCAATATCAGGGGAAAATTTGCACAGTTCAACAATGTTGATATCACATTACTTTGCACAGACAAGGTGGCACTCAATCCTGCTCAAGGTTTTTGGTGTCTCCAACATTAGGAGTAGCAGGCCAATTACACTACAGAATTGTTTTCTGCAATGCTGGTACAATTATGTTCAGGCATTGGTCTCAGATTGATATTTGTATACTTTTACATGCAGCTAGCAGATCCAAGTTGGCTGGCTGCATCTTGCATTTCACGTAACAATCATGCCAGTCAAGTGCCGGGCAATGACCATTTCCAACTGGACAAAGTCTAGCCACATCCCTTTGACATTCAATGGCAATTGCCATTCTGAATTAACCATCATAAGTATCTTGGGAGTAACATTGAACAAAACTTAACTGGACCAGTCAAATAAATACAGTGACTACAAAAGCAAGTCAGAGGCAGGGTATTCTGCAGCAAGCAGCTCACCTGACTCCCCAAGGCCACTGTCAATAAAGCACAAGTCAGGAATATGATGGAATACTTTTCACTTTCCTGGATTCTCAAGAAGTTCAAAATGATCCAGAACAAAGCAGCCTATTTGACTGGTACTCCATCCACCGTATTAAATATTCACTCACACCACACCCAGCCACATTGTGTATCATCTACAAGATGCACTGCAACAACTTGCCAAGCTTTCTTCAACATCACCTCCTAGAGCTCCCTACCTAACAGCACTGTGGGAGTAGCTCACTACATTAATTGAAGTGGTTCAAGACAGTAGCCCATCATTACTCTCTAAGGACAATTAGGGATGGGGCAATAAATGCTGGTTTTGGCAGCAGTGACACCCGCCGATTGTGTTTGTTCGGATTGCAGGAATTGGGCTGGATTTTATTGGGGATTGTGAGGGGGGAGGGTGGCGGCGGCGGTGCAGGCAGTGGTGGTGCGTACTGCTTGTCCCCACCCATTAGAAAAGTTGGTTAAACCGACTGACTTTAAATAAGGCAGCCCCTCAGCACCGCAGCAGTAACATAGGGCAGAATCATCCAAGATTTGCACAAAGGGCAGGAGTGGGCGTGAAAAAAGTCATTTTAACCCCTAGATGTAATAGTGGGCTTTCGCGCCGTGTCGACACGTTCATTATGCGGCTGCAGGAAACATGCCATCTAACTGGCGGGGGGGCCTCCGATTTGCCTGCCATGCTGCTTCCTCATGCAGGGCGCCATATTTAAACTGCAGCTGTGCACACACTTCTCAATGCTTGCAGCTCAGGACTGCTCCAGTGAAGACATGGCCCCAAAAGCCAAGCAGAGTGCAGCCCCCCCGAGTCAGTGACACATCCATGGGACGCCTTTTGGACGCTGTGGAGGCCCACTGTGGTATGGTCTACCTCCATGCTGGCTGCAGGAGGCCCATCAGTCTCACCACTCTAGCTGGGGAGGCGGTGGCAGAGGTGGTCAGTGCCGGTGTTGCATGCAAGAAGTTGGCCATCCATTGCAGAAAATGGATGAATGATCTCATCCTTGCAGCCAGGGTAAGACACCCATCTTATCACTCTAACCTCACACACAGGGCATCAAACATTCACTGGCATCTCACTCACTGCCAGCTCAAGGGACATCACTGCTCACAATCACACACACCCTCACATTTCCATCTGGCCTCATCTCCTTTGGAGACTGCTTCCTCAGCCTTCACCATCTTGAGGCCACTTGTACAGATCAACATGTGCCCCCTGCCCCCCCCTACCCCCCCACCAACAGCCTGGGATACCCCCTTTCCCCAGTACAGCCTTTGCTTGAGGCCACTTCTCCCCCTTCCCCAAGTAAGTCCGGGCCTTGCAGCCATTGAAAAGCCACCCCCGCCTTAGGTAGAGACCTGCCCGTGAGCTCCCCTAAAAGCCTATGAAGCCTGGTGCTGATGGCTGCGAGTGCTGCCCGAAGAAAGGTAGGCAAACAAACCTCGAGGTCCTGAGCAAAGCGCAGGTCACCAGGTGCCCGTCATTAATGTACAGTCGTGAAACACGTCCTGGATGATCCAGAATGGGGGAATGATACTGGCAAGCAGGGCTTATAATGAGATGCTAAATTATTGAAATTAGGTTCCTGACGTGTGGTGGCGGGAAAGCGTCCCGCCATTGACGGGTGGAGCGGACGATTGCAAACTGCTTTTACAAGGACCGTGAAATAGATTTTTGGCCTTCTTGCCATATTGCCCACCTACCCCCCCATCTTGACTCCCACCGCCAATGGGGCTGGAAAATTCCAGCCATGCTGGAGATGGCCTAAGTAAGCTGGGACATCTGCCCTCAGTGGCCGGCAGCTCTTGCAGTCCCAGTACTGCTAGGATCAGCATGGGCACTGCTGGGACTGTGGGACTGCAAGTCATCCCACAAAGGTCGAAAATGGACATTGGACCTATTAAGTGCCAAACTTTTTGGACATGGATTGATCAGGCACACTAAAGAGGGGGTTAAGAGGGGTGGGGTACTGTTTTTGGAAGCCAGGTGGGGAGGTATAAAAAAGGGGTACAATCTTGAGCAAGCAAAGGACACCCCCCCGAAGGAGGTACCCCCTTTCCTTCCTGCCTTTTCACCAACTTAGGTAAGAAAAACGGCCTCGCCACTCTCACCCACCTTCCACTGCTCAGTGTATTATGGCAGTGGAGGTGGATTGAGGGCCTAAAGCCAGTTATAATTGTCAACATTAGGCCCTCGATAGGCCTCAGGGCAGGATGGAGAGTGGGCACCCTGCCCAACCCCCATATTATGGGGACCAGGTCAGGAGTGCGCAGCGAGGCAGTGGGCCAGCAGCACGACATATTTTACATGTCTCCTGCCTAAAACACACCTGGCAGGGGCTGTAAATTCCAGTCCATAGAGTCATAGAGTAATTATAGTACAGAAAGAGATCATTCAGCCCATTGAGTCCATGGTGGCTCTCTGTAGAACAATCCAGTATCATTACCCTCCACTCTTGGTGTTTGTTATTCATATAGTAAAGCTTGAAAGCCTTGGTGACTTTAGTGAGACAATAGGATTAAATTTATTCCTTACTATGCTTACAAATTCCATGTTGAATTATATTGCATCTAAATCTTGAAACTAAAAAAAGAAAAAGGAATTTTATATGGATAAATATAGGCCAGGATTTTACAGTCGTCGGGCAGGCTCGGCGGGAGCAGGCCGACAGCCGACCGCCACCCGCCAATTAAGGCCCACCCTGCGTGGATCGGGGTGGTAGCACTGAGTGCTACCTGTGCGAGCGGGGGGGAGGAGGGAGAGCCGGGCCTCGCACGCAGTTGGCGCATGCGCGCGAAAGAGTGCTTCAATTTCCCTGAGGCACAGAGCTGCCTCAGGGAGATTGAAGCACTTTTTAAACAAAAGATAAGGACATTAAAAATTTAATGAAACATCTCCCCTCATATCACATGAGATGGCACATGTTTTTATTTTCAAAATCAAGTTTTTATTTCATTAGTATTAGCTTTAGGAAACCTTATCCTGCTCGTGGATGAGGTTTCCTAAAAAATGCAAAGGCCGCTTGGCCTTTTCACCTGCCCGCCAACCGTAAGGTTGCACGGGCAGCGTAAAATTCAGCTTAATTACCTCGTTAATTGTGTTAATAGGCCTTTCAATAATCAGCGGGTGTGTAGCCGACTCAGCCATGCGCCTGCCAAACGAGTTCGCGATGATGTTAGGACGCATGCCTAACATCATTGTGCGTCATTTTACGTTCTGCCAAGAGTGTATATTACATATAGCTCACCATAGATACTGACTACTCTACCTAACAGCATATTAGTTAAGGAATAATGCAGAAAGGATTGTTACGAATGGTTCCTGGGTGAGGTTCCCCCAATTTGTTATGCTCTCCGGTTGGTTGCAACAAGGATCTCTTTCCTCATGGATACCTTTTCCCAATCCAGATGTATTTATGTTTTAAAAAGAGCCAATTTAACCAGGCTTTATTGAGTTAAAGAGTGAATTTATTAGTTACTAAAAAGCGAGAGAAAAAAAATGAAAACATAACATACATACATACAGAATAGAAATGAGAAGTGAGTCCAGAAATAGAAGTTAAAAAGATATACAAATCAGTCTTGACTGGTCCGTGAGAAATATACGATGAAACGTTGGGGCCATTAATTTGGATGATTTCAGTAGAGCTGACTTTGGGCAGCTGAGCTGTTGGTTTGGAGATTTTTGGTTCTGCAGGTTAGCTGAAATGAGTTGTCCTGTTTCCTTTTCGATTGTGGCTTTGCTGACTTATGACTTGCTTCCAGCAATCAGGGAGAGGAGGCTTTTCACCGGCAAGCACAGGGATGCCTAGTTGATGTTCTTCAGCTGTGACCTTCACAGCACACCCTCAAACATCTGACCTGGAACACTAAAACTAGCACACAGAACTAGGGTTGCAGTTGGCCTTTTAACCCATTTTCTTGTGCATTCCTGGAAGGGAAAATCCAATATGTCTTTCGCCCAGATTTGCTTTCTTTTCAACTCACGTCATGTCCACAGTCTGGGATATAACTCACAGGAGATGGTTTCTGTTAAGATCATAATCAGCCTTCATTATCGCCACAACTACAGGAGACTGCAGTTCAGTTTTTGCATTGTATTTTTCCTATGGAGTGTCTCTGTCTGAAGTAGGCCTTGATGTCTTTTTAGGTGCAACACTGCGTTCTCTGGACTAGTTGGTCAAATGTAATCCATATAGGAATTTTCCAGAAAGTGAGTGCTTTACAGTTCCAGCCAGCTTTTGCTTGTAGGTCCTTTTTTTTTAAAAAAAACACATCTTACTTGAAAGTTCTATATGTGTGTAAGTGATTTGAGGCTATGATCTGTGGTCATGACAGTTTCAAGGGAATTCTACCGAATCAACATATAATTTGACGTGAAGGAGCACAGCTATCTACTTACTAGTATGTCTTATGTCCCTGTTGTACTAAGATTTTCAAAGTTATGTAAATGACACGCATAACATAGAGGCACTGATTCTACCTCCTTTGGCTTTGCTGCCTCCACTGAGACTTATCCACATTGATTATCCAACAATGAAGTAACATTGCGTAATTTCATTAATAATAGATAAAGCCAACATCATTCTCCATAATTTACATCAGAAAGTCATGATGCATACTAAAGTCACCCCATACCTATCTGTTAGCATAAGTCTAACCGTGCAAGCTTGGAAATGGCATGGTGCTAAGTCAATATAATCTATGTGCAACTGTATTACATGGGCCAAAACAACCTTAGGGTTCCAACTTGCTCCCAAAATCACAGCACCATTACATAAATGCAGGCACAATTTGCTCAAATGCATGCAAGTCCAAATAGGTTGACATTATTTGATATGTTTCTCTCTCAGTAGACAGGTTAGTATAAAAGCAGAAGCAGCTCCTGGTTGTTGCTGTGCTTCTTACTGGTCTGAAACAGCCAGGGAACAGACATTTTTTTTTATAACATCTGCTCAGTGATCTCATGAACAAGGACAATGAAATGTGTCCCGCTCTCTCAATTTAAGAAGTCACTAGAGATGAGATCCTACAAAAAGTGTCTGTCCCCAGGATGTCACAGGCCAAGCACAAAGCACAGATGAAAGAGGGGCCTGAGAAACACTAATAAATATATAGGAATGTGCTTTTGTGTGTATGTATATAAAATAAAGCAATGAATTAAAGATGACTTGTATTATCTGTCATAAACTATCATTAATGACCAAAGATTATATCGCAAAAGTCTAAGACGTTATGAAAAACCTTTGTTATACTATTAGTGATACTTCAAAGCATAAAGTCTGTAACCAATAATAAACATTGTTTGGTCATGGTATTTAATTGCCCAACTGTCCTTTGTATGTCATTTCTAATTAGGAGCAAATAAGGCAAGAATAATTTATATGATGATCTGAATCAATTCATTTCACTAGAAAGCTAATTTTCGGGTAAGGACAATTTTGATTAGCAACTTATTTTTTGAAAAAAAAAAGCATTTTGTATTATGCCAATTTTATTCAATCTTTTCAGAAATAATCATTAATTATTTTGAAAAACTTGCAATTCTTTAACCTGATTATAGCTGAAAATATAAAAGGCTGAGTATTATGACGATCTTTCAAGATGCAAAGTGTCATTCTTTCATGATGAAATGTTATCCAAAGCTCATTTTACAGTGTAGATGCACAAGACAGAGGCAGGCAGAATGGATTTTTCAAGATGAAGGAGACAACCTGACACAGGTCAGACTGAATTATAAAATATTCTTAACTGTTCCAATTTACATAATTCAAATGTGTCTCAGCATTTTTCACATTATAATATTCAGCTAATGCAGTAAAGTGCACCCAAATTATACATAGAAATATGTAAGCTATGGATTTTTCTACAAACAAAAATGGAAAACACAAGGAATTCTCTCTACAAGTAATAAGATTTTTTTTAAAAAGAAAAATTACAGTCAACATGTATCGCTTAAGTGCTTGCTTACAGAAGCTATACTTTCATCTGTCAACCTCATATTAAATGAACCATGGCTGAATTAAATGACTGATAAGGGGTTATACTTCACTATCAAAGTTCTAGATCACAAGGATTGAATTTCCTGCATTTGCACATTTCTCGACTTACAGTTCACTCTCCTCTCGATGACAGTACAAGGTCAGTTTTAGATATGTTTATACATCTAAGTGCCATTATTGTAATAATGCAAAAGACATTCTGCATTAGACATCTAACTAATCGTAGTAGAAAGTCTAAATAACAGCTTTCTTGAAAACATTTGCTTTTTCTTAGAGCTTAAAATAAACTTTCAATAAAAATAAGGTCAGATTTTATATAATTAAAAAATTAGTAATTGAACAGGAAACGTTTAAAGATATATGTATGCATTAGGTGGCAAAGCTTTGTGTAAAAACATATAGCAAGCTTTCAACTAATTTTATGTGGCAATATTATAGAAATCAAAACAATATCCTTTGCAATTGTTTGGAAATAATTTTTCTCCTCATTCCTCTTAGATATGCAATTGTTTGGAAATAATTTTTCTCCTCATTCCTCTTAGATATCCTAGTTTCATAAACCATCCCTTGACTCAGAGGGCAAGATGATCCTCGGAGGGGGTTGTGGAACTGGGAGAGGCATCTCAGAAATGACAGAATAAATTGTTCAAAATGTATCAGTGGACACAACAACAGAATGTGACATTTAATGCGGACAAGAGCAAAGTATGGCACAAAGGAAGGAAATGCAGTTGGGGAGCAGGCACCTATGAATGCTATTGGAATAGCTAAGGATGAAACCAAAAGAGCCATTGAGTCTCAGTAGATTCTAAAACTTTCAACCAATACAGAGCAACAAACAAAAAAAGACAATAGAATGTTGAGCTACATGACAAAAGCAATGTAATACAAATCAATGGAAGTTTGTACAATGTTCTGATCAGACTGTTGAATACTATGCCCAAATCGTCGATCCACAAAGGAGACATTCAACCACAACAGGCAGGAAGAAGAGTCACACGGATGATCCCTAGCATCAAGAGTCTGATTTCTAAAGAAAGACTGAAGAAACACAGGCTTTTTGTGGTGTGGAAAGATATATTCAAAAGATGATATGTGAAATATATGATAGTTAAGGAAATGAAAAAGTTAAATTTGTAGTAGTATATTACTTTAAATGAAATTGCAGTAAAAAGGACAAAACTTAAAAGAACTTGAATGCAGGACTGACATATATAATTTTTTCACGAAAAGGGTGATCAATGTATGGGATAGATTTCCAGGAAGAGTAGTAGGGTCAAAATTCCTGGAACCTTTCAAACAAAAATTGAACATTGAAATGGAGGGAATTCAGGACCTTTCTGTATAGATAATTTAAGATGGGCTAAATGGGTTTTCTTATCCATAATTATCATGTGACCAGTGCATCATTATACCTATCAGATTTCTCTCATAGCTTTCTTCCATTCTACTGGGGCAGAGTCTCAACTTCACTTGCATTTTCTCTATGATACCACAAGCGAATTTGAACATATTTTCCTCATTTTCAAAACAATAGCAGAAATGCCGATTTATTAGCATAATTTACAAGCTGCTAACAAATGGTAATTATTTTGAAGCATGACCATGAGAATATGATTTTGTTAGCACTATTTTTTAAAAAAGGTCAATCAACCATTCTTGCACGACAGACCTTAACAATTCTCAAGCAGCAAATGAACACCTAACCAGCATAAAGTCAAAGGCCTGGATTTTTGTTCCTGAGTTCAGTAGCAGGCGTCAGGAAATTTTTTGGCTTGCCTGGCCCACTTCGGGAAAAAGTGCTCTGGATAGCAGAATCTTTGTTTCAGCGGTGCAGGTATGGGATGGAGTCGGGCCCATTGCCTCTGGACGCAGACTGGAGGTGGCCAAAGGGCTGCTGAGTGCCAAGATGTGCTGTTTCAAAAGCCCACCTCAGTTTTTTGGTACTTCATCCCAGCTGTTTTTGTTTTAGGCCCTCTAGCCCTCACCCTCACCTCCCCTCAACCCGACCCATTCCCCATAACCCCTATGCCAACTTTTGCCAACCTATGCCTCACACAACCACTTTACCCTTTGTCCTTACACCCTCTGTGCCAACTCACCCAGTATCCACTAAGATAAAAGCAAAAACTTCAGATGCTGGAAATCTGAAACAGAAGTAGAAAATGCTGGAAAAGCTCAGCAGGTCTAGCAGCATCTGTGGAGAGAGAAACAGAGTTCTGAAGGAGGGTCATATGGACAAAGAGAGAAACAGAGCTCTAAAGAAAGGTCATATGGACTCGAAACATTTACTCTGTTTCTCACTCCACAGATGCTGCTAGACGTGCTGAGCTTTTCCAGCATTTTCTGTTTTGGTACACCCAGTAGCCATCATGGCAGGAACCATTTTGAGCCTTCACTATTTATGAAAAGACTTTCTCATTCATGAAAGCCCATTCAATACATCAATATATTTAAATGCCCTCAAGTACTTAATCCCTTATCAAAACAAATAATTGTAATCATAACCTCACATCAAAGACACTTAAGCATTTAATAATCTCTTTGAGCTGTTAATCAAACTACAAACTTAAAAAAAACATTTTTATATTCGTTCATAGGATGTAGGCGCCACTGGCTGGGCCAGCATTCATTGCCCATCCCTAATTTCCCTTGAGAACTGAGTGGCTTGCTAGGCCATTTCAAAGGGCCTTTAAGAGTCAACCACTTCACTGTGGGTCTGCAGTCACACGTAGGCCAGACCAGATAAGGGCGGCAGATTTCCTTCCCTAAAGGACATTAGTGAACTAGATAGGTTTTTAGGACAATCAAGAATGATTTCATGTTCATCATTATATATAGTTTTTAATTCAAATTTCACCATATGCCATGGTGGGATTCAAACCTGGGTCTCCAGACCATTATTCTAGGTCTCTGGAGTACTAGTTCTGTAACAATACCACTATGCCATCTTCCTATTATGATAATGATAGGTTGCAAAAAAGAAGCCAAGCATGAATAATGCTAAAATGATAGCACATAGTGTTACATCAACAAACAGTTATTGAAACTGTTGAAAATTTTTTTTCAATTCTCACAGACACATGCACGCTGTTTGTTTTCAATTTTTAAAGGATTGGCCATTAAAATTACTGGACAGTTTGAAGTTTTTCAACTCCCCCAGGCATAGGCAGACTGTTTTTTTCTCAATTATTTAAAGGGTTGGCCATTTAAATAGCTTGACAGCTGAACAGTTCTACATACTTTATCTGTCTTTCAGAAGCACTTATGAATAAAGATTCATAATACCACATTGTGAGATTAAGACCCTTGCTCAAGTGAAAATGAGGTCTAATTGAACTCAACACTAAGCAATATTTGTGGAGCATAGCTCTATTAAATTTGAGAAGAGCTAGATTTTCTGACCTCAGCACACACATACTGTTAATCCCTGTAATACAGCATTATGGATAGATTTTTGGTGGAGAAAGGTAGCCCCAAATATGCTACAGAAGCAACGAGTGTGCTGATTTGTTATAGGCATTCAATGGCAACTATTCAGAAGATCTGGAAGAAGTTCCACAAGAGACAAACACAAAATAGTTGAATATTCATGATAGTCATACCTTAGAATTAGAGAGAAAGTAGTTTTTAAAGACGTAAACAGAAAATATTGTGTTCAGTAACAAATGGTAACAAGAACGTATCCAGATTTATGAAGTGAAAATACTGCAGCTACACAAATTATATGATGCATGCCACGATGGGAAAGAAAACACTTTGCAATGATGAATTTAAATGCACAAAACCACCCTCTCTCAAAATCAGTGACCTTATTTTTAGGATCAAAATTAAATTAACTGAAGGCCGTGAGAACAGAAGATGGATAACCTACCAGGAACAAGTAACTAGATATAAATAAGGAAAACTGAATTATTTGTTAAAAATCACAGGACACTAAATTGATGAGAGGATTGTACAGAACCACTGGTACATTCCAAGATTATACACCCATAATGAAAGCACAAGGAAAGCAGCATAAAATCTTTCTCTTCCAGTGGAACACTGTGATTTACAAGGGTCACTGGGACCTTACCACAGTACCAAATGTTGCCAACACCTATTGAAACAGGCTTAGGTGCACTCACTACAAATGATTATAGTGGTGTTGAGGAGGAGCCACAGTGTGAGGTATTGACAATATTAATGAGGGGATGGCATTGTGATAGCTTATGAGGGTACAGCTGATTAACTCTGTTGGCCCATCATACTGAACAGTCCATGTGGTGGTACAGCTCCCAGCGGGCCCATTAGGAATCTTCAGAGCAGCAGTACACGGGCACCAAAGTCAATTACCAATTTTACCAGAAGCTTTTAAACTCACTTATGTTTTTGCCCAACTTAGCAATAGAAGAGAACATGGCCTACATGATTTTCTAAATAGTTGACATTGGTTTTATCATGTGACAGTTCGCACTAATAAGAAGTTATTAATGTTTAAATAGCACAATCCATGCAAATTTACACCTCTGTGACTTGGGTTTAACCTGTGACAATAATATGTCGTCAAAGACTACAAGAATGTGATAATATAAATGCTGAATTTTACCTTTTGGTTCCCTTGGTTCTTATAACTTAAACCTTGCCAATTAGATGGTTTCCCTAGAGAAGGATCATGCAGCTGCCACAGTTCAACGTAACTTTCATGTGGATTTGAATCACCTTCACCCTCAGAATCAATTAGCAACTCCTTCTGCAATTAAGGAATATTCATGATGATACTATGATAATAGAGAATATGACTAAAGGTAATATCTAGATGGAACTACATTTTTATGGCAATTATTGAAATATTGCAGAGATGTCATGAAAAGATATTAAACAATTGTATCCATTTTGGTATCACCCTTATGGTTGATGAAAGGTAATACTACAACGAAAAATGAAATCAACATTTGTATCTAGAAAAGCATATTTCATCATGTGAGGGACAAGGCTTAATTTGCCAACGGGAGTATTCAGTCCATTTAAATTAACATGTCGGTGAATTGACAATATACATATCATTTAAAAAAAACTGGGCTCTTCATGTGACAAATTAAAGAAACCATAGGGAGAAAAAGGAAACTTTTCCATTTAATATTTATTTCATTTTATTGTATTTTTTGAGGGTTATATGAACTGATGTAGTGTTGTAACACACTGTGAGGCACATGAAATAAGCAACATGACTGAATGGTTTCATAAAGTGATACTGGTGTTAAGGCAAAATTGCATTATTTAAATACATGAAAATTGGAAGCTTCTGGAAAGGTTTAACACTTATTTGAAAGCCATTGGAAATCCTGAGTTTCCACTTACCTTTATTTTTTAAATCCTTTTCTGAGCCTTGTGGTCCCCCTGTTAGAACAGTTGAGTGCTACTCTAGCATTCACCAGAAAAACAGAAGCCTGGTCCCACAGAAGAATCTACCCCAGTTAATTATATATGAATATGGGAAAAGGTCTGTGGTCTCATCAAGCAGCTGGATAGTGGGGGAGTTTGGGTATGGGAAGTGGGGGGTGGGGGGTGGGGAGTGGTGGTCTTCTCTTACTTATGCAGCAGAACTGTCCCTATCCAATTTCAGACTCATTATGCCACAGGCATGTCTTAGAATAAGCTTTTTTTCTTTCTAAATGGCTCGATTATTATGTGCTTTGTAAATTGTTGATCAGAAATACATTTAATTAAAATTTAGTAAATTTATCTTCATCTTAATTGGTCTGGCATAGATCATTTACAGCTCTTTCCTCTTATTAGAATATGAAATTGCAAGAGTTCAAACTTACTTGAATTTCATTTTGAATCTCTGTGGCTGGTTTCATTTTGTAATTCTTTCCAAGGTTTGCCTGAGCAGTGATAGAGTTGCTAGGAAATACGGAGCCATGGGAGTTGCCCTTAGACATGTTTCTGCAGGAAACATGATTTGATCCATTTTCCTTCTGATGAGCAGCCTTCTTATCAACTCTGCAGGTAAAAGTGATTCCACTGATGAATTGCACCATCCTTCTTCAATCAGTCAATTGCTCATTCTACTTTAATGCTGAAAGTAACCCTGTGTATCTTTCTGTCTCCAGACCTTTGAATGATAAATGTTTCTGACTTAGCCTTGATATAATCTGCCTGTTGCAATTTGTGTTAAAAATATTCATAACTGCTTTTGTATGAAAGTTTTCCTGTTGTGGAATGCCAGTGAATACATTGATACACATTCATTGTCCATGCTAACATCATACTTACAATTGCACATACAACATGTTTCAGTATTTTTTATACATGTATGTATACACATAATAAAATATGTATAATATATGTATAATAAAATATTAGCATGTGAAACTGTCTGAAAAAGAATAGGGCCACAATTTTCATCGAGTCTGTATGGCTTTGGAGCCCTTTAGAAACGATACATTGAGATTACATCATGAGGCTTGGTCGAGAGCCCAGACATCCATTATTCCGGTAAAACACCTGAGCCCCAAGGGAAAGCCTTGCTTTATTGACAACTCTGGCTCTCTGATCTGTGTTGTCAATTTCACAATGTTTATTTACATAAGGTAAAGAGGTTTCAATTGCCTACAGTTTCTGTTATTGATACTTTAAAGGGTCTAGATGATTGCCACTTTTCTTGGGCTTTAGTGAAAGGACTTTTTTTAACATAGTGGAAAGTAATGAATAAATGATTATTTTTAAAGTTTTTTTTACACAACTCATTGTCATTATAGGGTTCATTGGTTTTATACAGTATATAGTGGGTCAAAGGGGATGGATGTGCCATAGCTTGGCATAGGAAGTATGAGGAGCCATGGGGGAATGGTGGGGGGCCATTCCTAGGCATGGGGGGCAAGAGGGGCCATGAGGGTTGAGTGGCAGGGTATAGCCTGGCATGGGGGGCATGGGATATCATGAATGGTGCATGGCGAGTGTTGTTGGGGGTGAGGGGGGTGGTGGTGAGGTGGCCTAATTGGTGAGGGCTGGAGGGTCTTTGTTTTTATGTTAACTTGGGCAAAGTCCCATAGCATTAAGGCAGGGCTTTTAAATAGCACACCTCCACATCCCATGGCTGCCTCTGACCTTTTTCCTGGGTTGGCTAGCCCGACTCCAGCCTTCACCGCCCCCCCTAGCAATGAAGATCCCACCTTTGCGGGCACTTCCTCTTGAGTTGGGCGGGCTGAGTCAGGAATTTTCCCAACTCCCGCTACCCAGCTTGGTGATGAAAATCCAGGCCTACATACCTAGTTAGGTGACAATAATAATCAAAATACGAATGCATAAATTGAATCATTTTTTTTTAAAGAACAGATATGATTAAGATTAGTTACTTATAAAATGCCTCAAATGAAATCATTACACATGTTCTCTAATTGTTACAGACATAAACAAATAAGAACATACATCACATCTGGGTTTTACCATTTCAAACAGACCTTTAACTGCTAAACCTCAAGAGAAACACATATCTTAGAAAACGGTTATTTTATTTTGAATGACCCAGATTTTGCTATAATGGGAGATTAAAGCAATGTCTGCCATTAGTTAGACATCTCCTTGTATAGTTACGCTTTTAAATTTTTTTGTGCCAAGTTGGTGAATGTCTGAATAGATAACAACGCAATGAAGGAAACCAGGCATCTGGGACCCGAGTGAACAGAGCAAGCAACTGCATATCTCCTTAATCAATTAGATTAACGGATTGTGTAATTAACAGCCCAAGGACAAAGAGCAAATGTCAAATCAGGTAGAGAGAAAGCGAAAGGAAGATTAGATTGAGAGAGAAAAAAAATAAGAAAGAATGGAAAAGCTAAAAGTAAATTAAATTTAAAATCTCCACAAATTAAAACCTGAAGGAATAATACACCACACGGCTAATGGTTTATTTTTACGTATTGGAGCAGTTACTTGGCAGAAATTACCATTTACCACATTGTTAAAAGGGTACTTGGGCTGGATTAGTCAAGACTTAAGTTTTTGTGATGAATTTAGTTTGTATCTAACACAAAATTGCAGCAACTTCACAGCATTCAATGGTGAGGCCGAGAACAAGATGCCATTTTTGCAAAGCTAATGGTAAAATGGCACAACTTGAAAGGCAACTTTTGAATATTTGAGCTAAATCACGGATCTGCCCCACATCAGAAGTGGTTGCACCATTATGCAGAAATATGGGCAAGTGCCATTATATTGACAGGAAAATCTGGGCCAATATCTTTGAAAATGTTTATATTCCGAAGTTGTGAACCATGCTACTTCACATTAGCAACTCTGATATAGAGAGAGAACAAATCAAATATTGTCAATAGTGTGATTTCTGCTTTTTGCCAGAGGATACAGAGATTAGCAGCAAACTGGGGTTAATAGTAAGGGTACAAAAAACGTTTGTTGAATTAAACTCAGCAATGAACACTTGAATATTCACCTAGAGTTAAGGAATATTGATTTTTAATAGGTGGGCTTTTTACCTTTTATCTGCGTATCAAAATAAATTAACTCAAGGGCACCTGCGACAACTAGGATTCTTGGAGGGGAAATTGGACCACATACCCATTTTATAGGCATTATACAAGCACAATGAGGGTGAATTTCAGGAACCAACATCCTGATAACAAACATAGGAAGGATGTGATTGCACTGGAGGGGGTGCAGAGGAGATTCACCAGGATGTTGCCCGGGATGAAACATTTAAGTTATGAAGAGAGGTTGATAGACTTGGGTTGTTTTTGTTGGAGCAGAGAAGACTGAGGGGTGACCTGATCGAGGTGTACAAGATTATGAGGGGCATGGACAGGGTGGATAGGGAGCAGCTGTTCCCCTTAGATGAAGGGTCAGTCACAAGGAGACATAAGTTCAAGGTGAGGGGCAGGAGGTTTAGTGGGGATGTGAGGAAAAACTTTTTTATCCAGAGGTGGTGACAGTCTGGAATGCACTGCCTGGGAGGGTGGTGGAGGCAGGTTGCCTCACATCCTTTAAAAAATACCTGGATGAGCACTTGGCATGTCATAACATTCAAGGCTATGGGCCAAGTGCTGGTAAATGGGATTAGGGCAGGTCAGGTGTTTCTCACATGTCGGTGCAGACTCGATGGGCTGAAGGGCCTCTTCTGCACTGTGTGATTCTGTGATTCTGACGCCTAGTTGCCTGACCCATTATTGTGTTGGCCCATTTTTCAGGAGCCATGACAGCCACCTAAAACAATCATTAGGCCACTTACATATGGAAAGTAGGATCTTAATACCTGTTTTAAGTCCCTTTGTGAAAATTGGTTGGATATCATTGAAAAAGCTGTTCGACCTATTCCGCTTGGGATTTTTCATCAGTTTCTGCAGTCGACAATGAAATGCAATTTTATTTAAAAAACAAACCTAAATCAAAGATCCTTGGTATGCTGCCAGGAAGAGTAGGAGAACTTCCTCACTTCACAGTGCACGTGCAAAAGACACCCCCTCCCCACTAACTGCTACTCCACCCTAACTCCCTGAAATTTACCTTTGAGGTGCTGTTGGCAAGACAAGTAGCTTGACATCTAGCTTTGGAAAAGGGGCAAACTACCTGTGGATGTGAGACAGGAACCCAAATTAAGCAAAAGAGGGAGGCTCCAGTCTCAGTTTCAGAATGGCCTTTAGTCTCCAATTTAGGGTGCACAGTGGTGGTGCACTGCTGATTAAACATTTAAAATCTATACCAGAAAAGATTAGACCAAACTAAAAACCAATCATCAAAGAGTGTAATTTGATATTCAAGTGCAATTATTTGGTGTATAACCTAAAACTTTTGTGCTATATGAAACTGTAAGAATAGGGAGTTTGAATAAAGAATATCTACTGATAAATAATCTCGTGAAGCTATATTTAATACAAAATAATTGAGATCTTAACCTGTGTAGGAGCTCCTGCAGGAACTGGTCATTTGTTGAATCTTTCATTGGAACATCATGATCCTCATATCCGTGGTGTTTTGGTGCAAGGCTGCTTTTTCTACTGTTGTGTGTTTCATGTCGTGTGATCTCACAACTTTTATTTGGAAAAGCACCATCTAATTTTTTATCACAATTCATATCTTCTTTAGTAACTTCATTCCCCTCTTCAGAGGCTTTTTCATTTTTTCTTTTGTCTTTTTTTTTGTCTACTTTTGTTTGCTTGATATCTGAACCAGATCCATTTTTGGTTTCTTTCTTTTCATCTTTGGATTTTGAAGCATCAGATTTCTTACTGCTCGGTGCTGGCAACTTGCTTTTCCGGAACCCAAACCACTTGGCTATTGAAGGCCCAGTCTTCTGCTTTATCTCCAATATCTGAACCTTGTCCTGTCCTTGCACCTTCTGCATATTTTCTTGAATTCCCAACATGACTTTCGCTTCAATGCTACACTGTGACCCAGAAGCAGAAGGTGAAATGAGTACTTTGTCAGAAATTTCAGGCCTCTTTGAGTGGCTCTCTTGTTTCTTGATGGCTTTTACCATATTAAGTTTTAAAGGACTCGGTGGTTTGCTCAGACTTTCCATTGGAGACATCTTTGGTGGTGACTGAGACTCGTATCCTGTCTGCATTACGTTTTTTCCTTTCTGAGGCATTGGTTTAGATTTTTTCTCACTTGATTTATCGCTTGGAGGTAGACTTCGGATTTCCTTCTGAGGTGGTGACTGGTTGCTATCAAACTTTAAAGAACTAAGATGGCCATCACCCTTTGGTGGAGTTCTACAAGGTAACTTACTAGGACTGCTATGATGGCTGCTTGAGCTACTTACACTTCCATATGACACTTGCCGTGAATAGGGAATATCCACTGTTCTTGGAGAATGTGAAGGACTTTGATTAGCTGAAGTGCCACAAGCAGGCTTAGTTTGCAATGCTTCTGTTGCACCGGTAGAGTTCTGCCTTGTCAGTGAATTACCTCTTTCTGTTGTATTTGTGATTATCTGGGTTCGCACCTTTCCTGGGCCATCGACCACTGAAACAGAAGGCTTGTCCCCAGTCTGATTGCTGAAGCTCTGGCTTCGAGCTTTGGCACCATTCATGCCTAGAGCTGGCTTAAGGTTGGGTTTGCTATTAGCTGAAATTGACCTCTTAAATGCCTTAATTTCTATGCTATCAACATCATTCCCAGCTGCTGTGCTTCTGTCATGCTTTGTTTTATCTTCAAGGTCTGCAGAGAAACCTATTTTAACAGCAAGACCATCCTGAAGGTCACCTGTTTTCTCAAAATCAACTAATGAATCTGTTTGTTCCAGAGGTTTAGTATTTTTTGATATATCAGCCTGCCTAGATTTTTCTTGAATTGCATTTCCTTTAGAGCAGATATTAATACTATCTTTCTCATGCTTCCCAGGTACAGTTGAACTTTTTCTCAGTAACGGGGGAGATTTTAAAAATCCTTTAAGTCCAATAGGAATTCGAGTTTTCAAGTTTTTTTCATCAGAACAGTAAACGTTTGTATGTCCATTACTAAAACTAGAAGGAGACGAGCAAGAAGGCTGTGGCTGAGATGAAGATTCATTTATGCTTGATGCATGGCACTGTGAAGATGTTGATAAAATGTTAGATGGTTTGCATTGTAACATGAACCCATTTTCACTTACTTGCCCTGCTTTGGCAGAAAAGGTATTTTGTGGAGATGGGTCCTTTTGGTTTGAATGAATGCATGTTAAACTTCTAATCGCTTTAACAGCTGTTTGAGAACAAGGTTGAATGTGCATTGATGGAGAAGTATTTGAACAATTTGTCTTCAGATATCTTTTTTCAAAAGAGCCCACTGTCAAGTCTTTAGCCACTCCATTTGATTCCTGGGGGTTTTGAAATGCTTTCTCGTGGTGGGGCCTGCACAAATCAGCCTCTACGGGAGATTTCTGGGGTTGCTGACTTTGTACTTCTTCAGTCAACAGGACACAAGGTGAAGCAGAACTTGTAACTCCATGCGATTTTGAAGATGAACATGCAGGTGCATCCTTGCTTGTGTCAACAGGAATGCATTTTTCAGTTTTTGTTGCTATATTCAGTGAATGTTCATAATTTGGTTTAAATAGTAAAGAAGAAGATCTCCCTGGTGGAGGTGGAGGTGGAGGTGATGGAGATTTTAATTCTTCTAGTTCTAAATTATCATATTTATCTCGTGTGGGACATTCTCCATGATCTGTTATCTGCCTTCTGGATAATAAAGATCCTTGTACTATATTGGCATTGTTTTTTCCCGTTTCATTGGAGAATGCAATTTTAGAGTCTTGAGAAAGTTGTGGGCTACATTTTGGAATGGTGGAACCATCTTTTAAACAGTGATTAATATTAATACTTGGCATTTTTAAATATTTGGTAAGTTTTACATTTGATAATGATGGTGACTTGTCTTGGATAAGAGAACCAGATGATGAAAATGTATTGCTAACTTCAATGCTGTTTACTTTAGAGGTTTTCTGCGGTGAGCTTTTGCCTCTGTTAGGTATTTTGGTTAGACGTGGCTTTTGAGTAGAAGCTGTCTGCAGGGAAGATACAGAAGGTGCACAGTTTGATTTATAAGCTGCATTAAAAGTTGGCTTCAATACTTTATCCTGTTGAAGAATGTGTGGTGTCAACGGCCTTTCAGACTTTACAGAATCTGTACGAACAATGGAACTAAATATTTTCTTGTTGGCTTCAGGGTCTTCTAACTGTTTTTGCTCGGTATGACCTTGCAATGACTCTAAAACTGTATAATTCCTTGCATCACTTCCTCTTTGACAACTTATCAGCCCTTGAGGCACTAGTGCAGCATCTTTAGCAAAAACAGTTTGCTGGTGATTCCCATCTAAAGCAATTGGACTAGAAATTTCATTTGAAGACACAGTGACACTTGCTGTCTGCTGGGAATTAAACTTAATTGGCTGGCCATCTTCAGCATCAAACACTATTGTAAGGCATTCTTCAGATGATGTTTTTACGGCCTTGGTTGCTTGACAATTTTCTTTCAGCAAGCTCAAAGTCTTTGGCCTGTTATCAGAGCAAGTTGAAAAATGGCCTTCATCTTTATCTGCAGATGAGAAGAATGCCTTTTTGCAACTGAGTAAGTTTGCATGACTCACTGACCGTTTGTCAGTCAATAAACTTGTTACAAAATCAGAAGAACTTCTTTCTTCCTCGCATTCCGGACGCAGTTCGTCTAACATCTCAATATCTTCAGTGTCAGATAGCTGGATAGTTAAATCTTTATAGTGCAGTTTGGTAGAATTGAACTGCAATTTCTTTACAGGCAACTTGTTGGTTGTACATAGTTTTTCACTCGATTGAAAGCTACTGACAAAACTAGTCAACTTTTCAGGCTTTTCTCTTGAGCTTATGTGAGTAAGCCTTTCCGAAACACATTTTACACTACCATCCCAACTAAACAGACTATCAGATACACTGTGTGTTAGTTTTTTACAGAATGATTTGCAGTCTTTACTTGGCACCTCATTCACTGTGGTTATGAGCGCTATACAGTCATCATCTGCATCATCATGTGAATCAGAATCATACCCAAATGTTTTATTTTGCTCTAAGCACATGTCTTTATTGGTAACCTTAAGAGGTATTTGCTCTTTACTCTTATTGCGATTCCGACATTTTAGGCCCAGAGAGTAAATTCCTTCATTTGAGTTCATACAATCTTTGTAAGCCCATTTTGACACAATTGAGGATGGTTCTAACAGAGGCTTTTTCTTTTGTAGCTTTTTTAATCCTTCTAGAATGTGGCTTTCTTTTTCCCGAGTTGGAGGTAGTTCTTCTGCAGGACTAGAGAGATTGCTGGAAAGTGAGGAGCCAATACTGAGTCTCTTTTCCCAGCTTAGAGAAGACTATAAACAAAAAGGAAAATATTACTAATTCAGTCAACAAACTAGGATTAATATTCTTGTCAGGGCATGATCCCAGTATTCTTACAAGATGGCAACTGAGAATACTAATATTTAATATTTTTTTCATCCACTGAAAACAAATGAAGCATGAATAAGCAGACAAAAGCGATATAGCCTGGATAAAGAAGCAGTCTACTGCATCTTTCATTCTCATTATTTGTCATTGGGAGTACATGTAGGGATCTGTTGTAATTTTTGTACTCCTGTTTATTCACAAGTGGCTTCCTTCTTTTTTCAGACTTCCTAAACCATTATTTGTTCTTGGCATAAAGGTCCTGAAATTCCAGCTCGGATCAAGGCTATAGCGTGGGTATCTCTTGAAATTCCACCCTGATTTTTGCTTGAATTATTTTCTGGCTGGGGATGTCATTTTTTCACTCAAAGTCCCTTAACATAGGGCTGTATCTGGGGGTTGTGGCGGGGCAGTTGTGGCATGCACTGACTTCCCTAGAATATTCTTCCCTTTTATACCCTCGGTTCTCCATGGAACACTTGGCAGCTAAAAGCTAGCTGGTATATGTCCTGTTGAGGCCTGTAAAAGATTCCAAACCAAAGATGTTTGGTTTCAGAGAGGTTCAAAGACCCTTATGCTTCATGTGGAGCATAAAACTAGAAAAGGCAACTTCTTGTTGTGGTTTGTTGCTGCTCCCCCTCTCCACTGTTAGAGTGAGGTGACACCTTTCCAGCAATGCAATATTTAAACCATATGGATTTTGATAAACGAGTCCACATAGCAGCAATTTCCTGATGGTTCAGAATGGCTGACGCTTATGTACTCTTTCAGCTATAGATTACCCGTATGCCATTGCAGATGGTCTTATCCCCAGGATTTGGGACAACGTCTCCAGCCTGGGGATAGGGCAGATAGCTGTTTCACTGTACTACAGTTGTGCCAACAAAGTGGATCCCCAAGAAGTTTTAGGCCTGATGTTCTTAAAACTGGTTAATAGAAAGATCAGCCAGCTGTACTAACATTCTAGAATCATGTTTGTCAAATGAAGTTCACTTAATAAGACTCAAACTGTACCCTCTTACTGCATGTCTTTCCTTCATTCCAAGTAAAGGAGCCACTTGAATGTTCACTGCAGGCACTTGAAAGAGAGAGTTCACTGCTGCTACAGCTGCTCCTGGGATAAAGTTGGCTAGGTATTGCCAGATTTACCTGACTCTGGCACTTTAAAATGGGTACATTGATTGGTGTGTTCTCCAGAGCTCCCTGTTAATACAAAAATAGGATACTTGTCACACACTGGAATTGCTCCTCCCTTCATACTTGGAGCGGAATTTTAAGGCAGTGAGACTTCACATTCCTGCCAAAGCCAATGGAGTTTAGAATGGCTCACTGCATTCTAGCCTTGATTAATGTAGAAATTGCCCCTGTATTCATTGTTAAAATATCACTCCTAATGAACAGATATTTTTATTTCATTTCAAGTCCTCAGTGTTTCTCCCCTTTCACATGACTACATTTCAATTTTGTGGGCAGTGAAAATAAAAACGCAACAAAAGGAGTAACTTCTATCCTTCCAGTTCATGCTGCAATTGTTTCAAGACCTAGAGTGCTCACTTTTCCACCTTCATCCTACTCCAAATCTATTTCCCTATCTTCTTCCAAAATCAAGGTCAAACAAATCTATCTGACGTACGTGGTGCATCGCCATGCAGCAGTAGGATGCAGGATCCCAAGAAGAAGAAACTAATCCTGCAAGTTCTGGAAATCTATTTACATTGGAAACAAGCAGCAGATTAATCAGGGGCTGGCAAAAAAAAAGTTAATATTTTCGGAGTAGATCCTGGCTTAGTCATGACAAAGCATTAATCCATCTTTTCACATTTCAGTGACCTTTTCTGTTGTTCCAGCATTTTCTGGATTATTTTGCAGGTTGCAAAGATTTGCTCCTCATTAAGGAATATAAACATGATTGATTCTAGCCTCTGTTTTTGTTTTGGATTTCCAGCGTCCGCAGTTTTTTGTTTTTATTTTGATTCTGGCCTGTAGGATTCTGAACAAAGAGCAAGATTTTGCAGGTATTTCCCACATGAGCTTGAGATATATTGTACCGATTCTGTTATTAAAATTAATGTTTCATATGCAGAAACTCAGAAATGTATTTTTCTATTAACATCTATTCTATCAAATCAGTTTCAAACTTCAAAGATGTATTACATTCAATGGCAATGATTTCTATCTTGTTCAAAGCGATACATGTTGAATAAATTAAAATTTAATTATGCCAAATAAAAAAAAATGCAAGACTGTGTTATACAAATCAAAGCATCGGTTGATTCTTTCATAAAGGAGAGAAATATAATTCAAATGATTTGATATCACCAGATGCCACAATACAGCTAAGTTTGACAGACTCTAGGGAAAATTTTGCGCAGAGCACATTGTAAACAGACAATGTCATTCATGGTCTCCAACTCCTAATCAATTCAAGGTTCAATTACAACTTGGGTATGAGAAAACAACAATAGCAAAACTGAACCAGGTTTAAAACTACAGTAATGCTAAAAAGATACTGGAGATATCTTTGAATATACTAAACATCATTTGAAGTAAGGCTAGCTGATTTAGTAGAATACTTTTGGATCTCATTATATATTCACTGCTGGGGATAGCAGATATGTGCCTTTAAATATCCAGACCATCAACATGAATGTCTCTCTGTTGGGTTATAATATTTGACAATCTATTGGGAGAAATGGAAACAGAGAAAGCCAAATGCAGATTACATGATTATTTTGACATCATCTCCAATTTGTCTGCAAGAATGAGCCTCAGCTCCCTGTATCTTGCCATTTTAATTCTCCTTTCAATTTTCACTTTGATCTTTCAGTCATTGGTCTTTTACTCAGTCCTAACAAAGCTCAACACAAACTTCAGGAACAGCATCAATGGATGCTGGTGATATGAGGTGGGTCAATTGATGCCTGGTGGGAGAATGTTGGCATTTTTGTTGTAGGAGTGATTGGGGGTTGGGCCCTTGTTTTATTTTCTCTTTATGTAGCATGCTGGACCTGCTGTGCTTCACCACAGATGCTGACTGACTGGTTGTGTGCTACCAACCAATTCTGATTTTGTTTCCAATTTCAAGTATTTGAGATTTCTTGCTTCTTTTATTACCTGAAGATCATTGCATTGTACACTTCTCCTTAGATACGCAAGATATTTTATGCTAGTTCATTGCCTGGTTCTGAGTGGCACTGAAACATTAGGCTCCTGGGAAATGTTAAAAAAGTAGACAGACTGGCTTGGATAATAGAATATTTGATATTCTAATGCTCGTTTAATCTAACCTATTTCCAGAATGGGGTTGAAGACTTTGTCCTATATTTTTCAAATGAAAGGTCCGAAGCATCCTTAGCTGGGGAAAAGTGAACTGACTGAATGCTGCAGATCCTGGTGCTTTGTCTGGCTTGGAAGCATGAGAACATTGCCTCAATTTTTCCATAAAGATAAAATTGAGCTGGCCATGAAACAGGCCAGAGTGAACACACACAGGGTTGTACGATAGGCATCCTATCCTAATTTAAATAGGCTAGCCTCACACAAGACAGTGTGATTTGCAGTATACTTAGTAAAGATCGAGTGAAGTGTCAGATTGTAAAGCATGTTAGCTCTAAAAGCAAATTTTGGTGGTGGCAGAAAAGTGGTCTAGTTGTTCACAATATCACAGTCGATAAAGTTGGTGCAGGTTGGAGCCGCAGGTCAAAAATCACGTGCAATCTTCAGTGGGAGGAGGCAGCTGGCCAAGATCCTGGCTCGAAAATAATTTCCTGGTATCAGAAGGGAGGCAAAGGTAAATGTGCTTTTCACTGCAGTGCACATGGGAATAACCACAACTCTGGGACATGGCATTTCAAAACTGTATACAGCATTCTTTCACATGATAAAACTGCATGCTGCATCTTTCTTTCAGGTGAAGATGGCAGAGGTGGCAAAGCAAACATATGGGCCAGGATAAAAACAAAAATACTTGGAAAAACTCAGCAGGTCTGACAGCATCTGCGGAGAGGAACACAGTTAACGTTTTGAGTCCGTGTGACTCTTCAACAGAACTAAGGAAAAATAGAAAAGAGGGTGAAATATAAGCTGGTTTAAGGGGGGGCGGGGGGGTGGGTCAGGATATTTAGGTCGCGTGCGGGGGATGCGGCCCGCTTGCCGACATGTAAAATGATGCAGGATGACGTCGGGCGGAACCCCGTCATTTCAATTTTCAGGTCGGTGGGGGCGCAGCCGAATCAACTGTGCGCCCGCTGACCTGTCAACTGCCAATTGAGGCCATTTAAAAAGTAACTGACGTAATTAATGAACCTGCCCGTCCAACCTTAAGGCTGGCGGGCAGGCTGGGAGCCCTGGCGGGCTTCAGAAAAAGCATGAAACCTCATCCACGGCTGGGATGAGATTTCATGAGGGTTTTAAAAAATTTAATAAATGTTTGATTAAAAGTGCTGGACATGTCCCAAGTGATGTGACAGTGTCACATTAGGGGACATGTCAGGAAAATTTTATTTTTGCCCCTTTACCATTTTAAAATTTGGCACCAATCTCCCTGAGGCAGCACTTAGGCTCAGGGAGATGAGTGCACTCTTTCACACACATGCACAAAAGAGCACACTCTTGGCTGAGGGACTCCGCCACCCTCCCCCCCACCCCTGCCCACACAGGGAATGTGTAGCACTTCCTGATGGACATCACCCTGGGCGGGCCTTAATTAGCCAGCCCATGTAAAATGGCGGCTCGCCCCCCTATTGGGGGCACCAATTGGAGGCGCGCCCACGTGCGCCTGCTCCTGCACTTCCCCTCCCAATGATCATGGAACTCCTCCATTATCTAGGGTTATTTTAGTGAATCAACAATCATGGATGCATAATTTAGCTTGGGTCCATTAACGGTATTCTGCACCAATGATTTTTTTTCCCAAATGAGTGCGCACTGTGATACACCAGACAATGAAGCATAATGGCCAGGCTGTGCTGCATGGCAGAAGTCCTTGGGATAGCTTGAAAGCGTATTTTAGTGAGAAAACTTATACAGGAAGATTAATCCTTGCTTCAGATATTGCTCAGTGATGTTTCAGAGATAAGATACCATCTAAACATTAATTGAGTGCAAACCCTTTCTGTTCATGTAGGCCAGGAGATTGATGTGAAGAATTGTAACACTTACATGGATGCCATCTACAAAGGTTTGCACTTGAAGGAACCTTGTCATTCAGTGAAACTGAATGCTGAACAGGATCAATATGAAAGTGATGATGTTGTTGCTCCTTTCAGACATAGCTTTGGAGAATTACTTGATACATATGTGCGTATCAGACCATGTAACATGACAGATGTCCTTGGGATAGCTTGAAAGGATCTGTTCGCAAGAAGACTCTACAGTAAGAGTCAACCTTGCTCCAAATATTGCCTGCAGGGCAACCTGCAGTGAATGGTAGTACTCAGTGGCAACGTGTCTTGTGAAACATAAGTGGTAAAAGGCAGATCTGCTCTGACGTGTCAAGTGCATGCTGGAAGAAAGAAGCTTCTCTATGCAAATTCCAGGGTAATGATGAATGTGAACAAAATGCATCAAGTGTCCTGGTACCTGCTTACATTGGTCAACTTATTAACTTCTCTTTCTCATATAAATCACTCAGTGCATTTAGAACTCCCAAATGAATATCTATGCTCACGGCTTTATATGAGATGACTTAAATGACAATATCAGCAAGAGTTATGAAAGGAAAATATTGCCAAGAAAATATTCCTGAAAATGGCAGGCTACCCAACAAAAATAACTGATGCTAAAAAGAGGTAAATATTTCATCCAACAACTGAAACCACTCTATAGGAATCCTGCCTGAGCAAACTAGGGCCGGGAATTTCCGTGTTCGGTGGTGTGAGCGGACAATACAGCCAGGAAGTCAAAAGTCGGTTTCATGATGTCATTGAACCAGTTTGTGATCGTCTGCTGCGCCTGCTGGCAGGCCTCGTTCCCCACCACCGAACATCAGGAAACTCATTGAAATACATCAGCATATCATTATAAGGCCAGCCTGGCGGACTTATCCCAACCCTCCCACCCTGCTGGATTATCCATCATGTCGGTGAGAAAACACACTAGCCAGAATTTTTCCCATCAGCGATTTGGGGGCAGGGCCCGCTTGCCGACGGGAAAATGATGCGGAATGACGTTGGGAGGAACCCCTAACGTCATCCCGGTCCCTTTAAATGTTTAGGAAGGCGGGCGGATAGCGAAATCAGCTGTCTGCCCGCCGACCTGTCAATGGCCAATTAAGGCCTTTAACGGGCTAATTAAGATCATTAAAGACCTGCCCGTCCAATCTTAAGGCTGGCGGGCAGGCTAGGAGACCCAGCGGGCTTCTGGAAAAACATGAAACTTCATCCTCATAAGGTTTCATGTCCGCTTTTAAAAAGTTTAATAAAGTTTATGTCATTTTTATTAACATGTCCCATCTCGTATGACATTGTCACATGAGGGGGACACGTTAATAATATTTTTATTTTTCTATTTTTTAACTTTTGTGCACTGTCACTAAACTCCCTAAGGCAGCACTTAGCCTCAAGGAGATGTGAGCTCTTTCGTGTGCATGCGCGAAGGAGCGCACTTTGACAAATGGGGATTCCCTCCTCCCTGCACAGGAAGCGCATAGCGCATAGCGCTTCCCATCGGGGATGCCGCTGGACAGGCCTTAATTGGCCCGCCCACTCAAAATGGCGACAGGTCCCGTTTCAGTGGCAGTGGTCGGCTGTCCACCCGCCACCCCAGACGGTGGGGCCCGCACGCCATCCGAAGGCAAAATTCTGCCCACTATGCTTCACAACAACATATATAAGGCATGCACTTGGCAGGCTGCACTTCGCTTGGGACTTCAAGGTTTGTTTGCCTACCTTGCTTCAGTCAGCACTTACAGTCATCAGCACCAGGCTTCACAGACAGCATCACATCACTTTTAGTGGGGATCACGGGTAGGTCTTTACTTATCAGATCAGCCATATGTGGATGGCTTTTCAATGGCTGCCTGGCAAGTTCTTGCTTGGGGAAGGGGAAGAAGTGGCCTCAGGCAAGGGAAGAGGCTGCAGGGCAAGTGCTGTACTGGGGAAGTGGGGGTATCCCAGGGTATGTGTGGGGACACGTGCTGATCTGTGCAAATGGCCTCAAGATGGTGAGGGGTGAGGAGGCAGTTTCCAGAGGAGATGAGGCGAGATGGTGATGTGAGGTGTGTGTGCGAGAGTGAATGGTGATGTCCCTTGAGCTGGCAGTGAGGGAGATGCCAGTGAATATGTGATCGCCTTGTCAGTGTGTGAGTTTAGATTGATGAGATGGTTGCTTTACCCTGGGTGAGATCATTCATCCGTTTTCTGCACTCGATGGCTGACTTCTTGCATGCAGCATTGGCAATAACCACCTCTGCCACTGCCCCTCAAGCTGGAGTGGTGAGACTGATGGGCCTCCTACAGCCAGAGTGGGGGGTAGATGAAATCACGGCGAGTTTCCACGAGGTTCAGAAGGCATCATGGGGATGTGTCACTGAATTGGGAGGCTGCACTCTTCTTGGTGTTTGGGGTGAGTAGCTGCAGTTTATATAGAGTCATAGGGGTCCACTCAGCCCATCAAGTCTGTGCTGGTCAAACAAGCACCTAACTATTCTAATCCCATTTTCCAGCACTAGCCCATAGCCTTGTATGCCATGGCAACACAAGTGCACATCCAAATACTTCTTAAATGTAATGGGGGTTTCTGCTTCTACCACCCTTTCAGGCAGAGAGTTTCAGGTTCCCACCACCCTCTGGTGAAAAAAATTCTTCCTCATATCCCCTCTAAACCTCCTGCTCCTTACCTTAAATCTTTGCCCCCTGATTATTGATCCTTCCACTAAGGGGAAAAGTTCCTTCCTGTCTACCCTATCTATGCACCTCATAATTTTATACACCTCAATCATGTCCCCACTCAATCTCCTCTGCTCCAAGGAAAATAACCCCAGTCTATCCAATCTCTCCTCGTAACTAAAACTCTCCAGCCCAGGCAACATCTTGGTAAATCTCTGCACAATATCCAGTGTAATCACATCTTTCCTACAATGCGGATTCCAGAACTGCATGCAATATTCTAGCTGTGGCCTAACCAGCGTTTTATACAGTTCTAGCATAACCTTCCTGCTCCTATATTCTATGCCTCAGCTAATAAAGGTAAGTATCCTATATACCTTCTTGACCACCTTATCTACCTGTCCCGCTAACTTAAGGGACCGGTGGACATGCACACCAAGGTCCCTCTGATCCTGGGTACTTCCCAGGGTCCTACCATTCTTCGTGTATTCCCGTGCCTTGTTTGTCCTGCCCAAGTGCATCACCTCACACATATCAGGATTAAATTCCATTTACCACTGATCAGCCCATCTGACCAGCCCATCTATATCCTCCTGTAATCTAAGGCTATCCTCCTCACTATTTACCACCCCACCAATTTTCATGTCGTCCGCGAACTTACTGACCAGCCCTCCTACATTCAAGTCTAAATCATTCATTTATACCACAAACAAGAAGGGACCCAACACCAATCCTTGTGCAGCCCCACTGGACACAGGCATCCAGTCACAAAAAATCCCCTCGACCAAGAATTTGCCAAATTGCCTTGGATCCCATGGGCTTTTACCTTTGTTATCAGTTTCCCATGCGGGACCTTATCAAAAGCCTTGCTGAAGTCCAAGTAGACTACATCAAATGCATTGCCTTCATCTACACACCTGGTCACCTCTTCAAAAAATTTAATCAAATTGGTCAGACATGGCCTCCCCTTAACAAAACCATGCTGACTGTCCTTGATTAATCCCTACCTCTCCAATTGTAGATTAATTCTGTCCCTCAGAATTGCTTCCAATAGTTTCCCCATCACTGAGGTTAGACTGATTGGCCTGTAGTTCCCTGGTTTATCCCTTCCTTCCTACTTGAATAAAAGTACCACATTGGCTGCCCTCCAGTCCTCTGGCACCTTTCCTGTGGCCAGAGAAGTATTGAAAATTATTGCCAGCGCCCCTGCTATCTCCTCCCTTGCCTCACTCAACAGCTGGGATAAATTTCATCCCGGTCTGGAGATTGATCTACTTTTAAGCTTGCCAGACCACTTAGAACCTCCTCCCTTTCTATGCTAATTTCTTTAATTATATCACAGTCCTTCTGCTTGATTCCCATACCCAAATCCCTCTCACTTGTAAACACCGACACAAAGTATTCATCTAGAACCCTATGTCTTCCGGCTCCACACACAAATTACCATTGTGGTCCTTAATGGGTCCTACTCTTTCCCTAGTTATCCTCTTACTCTTTAGGTACTGGTAAAATAACTTTGGATTTTCCTTTATTTTACCTGCCAATGTTTTCTCATGCCCCCTTTTTGCTCTCCTAATTTCCTTTTTAAGATTCCCCCTACACATTCTATATTCCTCCAGGGCTTCCACTGTTTTGAGCCCTTGATACTTGCCATAAACCTCCCTTTTTCTCTTTATCCAATCCTGTATATCCCTTGACATCCAAGGTTCCCTGGATTTGTTGGTCCCACCCTTTATCTTTACTGGAATATGTTGGCCCTGTACTCTCCTTATTTCCTTATTGAATGAGTCTCACTGATCCGACGCAGATTTACCTAAAAGTAGCTGCTCCCAGTCCACTCTGGCTAAATCTTATCTTATTAAAATCGGCCTTCCCCCAATGTAGGACTCTGAGTTCTGGCCCAACCTTGTCCTTTTCCATAACAATCTTGAATCTAATGGAGTTATAATCACTATCTGCAAAATGCTCCCCCACTGATACCTCTGCCACTTGCCCCGCTTCATTCTCTAAAATTAAGTCCAGGACTGCCACCTCTCTTGTAGGACCTTTTACGTACTGGCTTAAAAAGCTCTCCTGGATGTATTTTAATAATTCAGCTCTCGCTAAACCTATCACACTATGACTAACCCAGTTAATGTTGGGGAAGTTGAAATCCCCCGCTTTTACTACCCTATTATTTTTACACTTCTGTGAAATTTGCCTACGTATCTGCTCTTCTATTTCTCTCTGACTGTTTGGGGGCCTATAGTATACTCCCAGCAATGTGATTGCTCCTTTTTTTGTTTTTCAGTTCTACCCATATGCTTCACTTAAGGAGCCTTCTAAAATGTCATCCCTCCTTACTCCTGCAATTGATTTCTTGATCAATACTACGATACCCTCTCCTCTTTTACCTCCTTCTCTGTCTCACCTGAATACCCTATATCCTGGAATATTGTGCTGCCAATCCTGCCCCTCTCTCAACCATGTCTATGTGACAGCAATGACATCATACTTCCATGTGTTAATTTGTGCCCTAAACTCATCTGCCTTAATCGTCAGACTCCTTGCATTAAAATAAATACAATCCAACCTTGCCAAACTCCCATGTGACTTAACTGGCCTATAATTTCTATGCCTTCCAGACTCATTTGCTCTCTCTTCTAATTTTGGCAATGCATCTCCCCTGCTGAACCTCCTCTCAGGATTCCAATTCCCTGCCAAGTTAGTTTAAACCCCGACCAACAGCACTAGCAAACCTCCCCGCAAGGATGTTGGTCCCATTCCAGATCAGGTACAACCTATCACCTTGTACAGGTCCCACCACCCCCATAAATGGTCCCAATGTCCCAGAAACCTAAAGCCCTCCCTCCTGCACCATCTCTCCAGCCACGCATTCATCTGGACTAACCTCCTATTTCTATACTCACTAGCACGTGGCACCAGAAGTGATCCAGAGATTACTACCTTTGAGGTCCTGTTTTTTAATCTGCTTCCTAGCTCCCTACATTCTGCTTGCAGGACCTCATTCCTCTTTCTACCTATGTCATTGGTACCAATATGTACTACGATCTCTGTCTGTTTGCCCACCCCTTTAGAATGCTCTGCAGCTATTCAGTGACACCCTTGACACTAAGGAGGCAACATACCATCCTGGAGTCACGTCTACGGCCACAGAAATGCCTGTCTGTTCCCCTTACTATCAAATCTCCGACCACTATTGCTCTTCCGCTCTTTTTCCTCCCCCCCTGTGCAGCTGGGCCACTCACGGTGCCATGAGCGTGGCTGCACTCTCCAGAGGAACCGTCACTCTCACTGTTTTCCAACACAGAAAAATGGTTCTCGAACGAGATGCACCCTGAGGATTTCCTGACTACCTGCCTGACACCTTTCTTCTGACTGATGATCACCCATTCCCTCTCTGTCTGCACTTCCGTAAGCTGTGGGGTGACCACATCTAAAAACGTGCTATCCACAAAACTCTCAGCCTCGCGGATGCACCTTAGCGCCTCCAGCTGCCACTCAAGCTCCGAAACCCAGAGCTCAAGTAGCTGCAGCTGGTGGCACTTCCTGTACATGTGGTCGGTCAAAGCGCAATAAACATCTAGGACTTCCCACATGTTGCAGGTGGCACATAACATGGGACTGAGCTGCCCTGCCATGCCTATAGTTGAAAAAAGATCCTTACTTTAAGTTAAATACAGTAAAAAGTTGTTATTTATGTACTTTAAATAAAAACTAGAACTCTTACATTTTCTTAGCTTAATCTATTTTAAACTGGAGAAAAATATTTACCCGCTACTCACCAATCAGCTCTCACCTTTGTGCTGACGTCACTTTTTGAAGCTTCCCCACACTGTGCTGGTTCTGATCTCCCCACCGCTCTCTTGTGCTGTCTTGTGATGTCACTCTTGTTATTTTCAACAAGAACTGACTGCAGGACACTCTTCCCAGACTGCTTCACCATAATGCTGACTGCAGGACACTCTTCTTGCATGAGGAAGTGGCGAAGTAACGGTGTGGTGGGAAAATCGGAGGTCGCACCACCAGCGAGACAGTTGTATAATTAATGAGACGGGAATGGGACAAAAAGCCGCCACTGCGGCCGGCAGGTAAAACATCCTTTTTCCCCGCCCCCTATCACACTTAGTAAAAGTCTGGGACCATTCCGCCCTTTCAGTTCAAGTACAAGCCACTACCCATTCGCAAAACAATGATGACATTTGCTTATGCATACAGTTCCCCGATACCTATGAAAGTAAACACTTAGAGTTTGTCAAATAAGAAGAAAGTTCAGTTATGAAGTAGAGGAACTAATCTTATGCTTTTCAGTAAATAGCTTTGTTCCTCATTTTTAACTGCATTTACGCTACCAGTTCAATAACAGTTTAAAGCCAAAATCACTTCCCAATGATGCTAAACCATGTAAATCAGGAGTCAGGGTGTAATCTCACCTGAGGGAAGCAGAGTGAGATTCCAGGAAGATGTAGTGTCAACATCACATATAGCATCAATCCACTGGCTAAATTGTAACGTGCTGAGGCACTGGGTATTTTTTAAGTCCATCTAGCCTTATTTTTTGATGAAAGCTCTGACCCACACTTTATTCAAATACTTGGAGAAGTATGTTACAAATTCAGTCAGGCAGGGGCCAGGCAAGTTGAATATGGTTCCACTTGGCTGGATCCTGGACTGCAGTGTCCTGTCTCAAACCAGCAGCTGCAATGCACACGCAACCTATTTTCTGCATTTCTTTGTGAAAACAAACAGTAAAGGTTGGTGTTACATGAAAATATATCAAGCATGCTTGTCAGCAAACAGACAAGGGCAAAGGAGAGATCTAGGTTTTATCTGGTTGGCGAGCAGGGGCGGGGCACCGGAATAGGCTGCGCGCCCGCCGAACTGTCAACGGCCACTTTAAAGAAGTAATTAAGCCACTTAATGGACCTCCCGTCCAACCTTAAAGTTGGCGGGCAGGCGAAAAGCCCAGGCGGTCTTCAGAAAAAGCATGAAACTGCATCCACCGGTGGGATGAGGTTTCATGAGCGATTTAAAATGTGCACAAAATGTTTAACTAGAAGTAATTGACATGTCCCTGCTCATGTGACATTGTCACATGAGAGGACATGTCAGGAATGTTTTTTTCTCCCTTTAATAAAGTTTTCAAACTTGAGCTGAGCTCCCTGAGGCAGCACTTTGCCTCAGGGAGATCTGTGCGAAAGAGTGTAAGAGTGTGCTCCTGGCTCAGGGAATCCCCACCACCACCACCCACCCCACCCCACACAGAGAGCGCACAGGGCCTTAATTGGCTCGCCTGCATAAAATGGTGGTGCACACCCGACAGGGGGCGCTGATACAGAATCTGCCCACCTGCGCCCACACCTGCACAACCCCCCCAAATGGGGGGAGAGTGCTGTCCCAGGGATTTTCAGTGTCATTTATCTATATCACACAAAAATCTCAAGAAGGGACAGCATTCCCCCCAGATCTATGGCATACTTAATTACTACAGGTATTAAACATCATTGTGTTCTCAGATGAGTGTTTGTATGTACTTCAGTTCATTATTTTCCAATGTGTTAGGTTTTACAGTAATAAAAGTGATACAAATTCTAAAACCTGAGCCAGGATTTTATGGCCCCTCCCGCCCAGCGGGATATTACGGCCCCACCGAACCGAATGGAGATTTAAGTGGCTCGCCACATCTGCAGGTGCGAGTGGGAGGGGGAAGACACACTGTGGTGGGGCTGTAAAATTCTGGCCCTAATTTATTCACAATTGTGAATTACTAATAACACTAACTGGCCTGGGTTTTGTGGTCATCAATGAATGAATGGTGCCAGCCATTCACTATGCTTACACTTGCACTGACTTTTGCACTCGAGCTTGCAGTTCTTGGAGAGCCAAAACAGTGCAATTTCCTCTACAGGAGAGCTGGGATTGTGTGAACAGGACAGGGGACAGCGCAGCTTTTTAACCAATCACTGAAAATTCACATAGGGCAGGTTTTCTCCCCGTTGGGGACGAAGGTGAATTGTGGGCACGCACAGGCGTGCCGCCAATCAGGGTGCAGCACCATTTTACATGGGTGGGCCCTGTGCAGGGGGGGCCGGGGGGGGGGGATTCCCTAAACTCGAGAGTGCCCCGCCCTAAACTCGAGAGTGCGCTCTTTCACACATGCGCATGGAAGAGGGCACTCATCTTCCTGAAGCTAATTGCTGCCTCAGGGAGATCAGCTGCTCTGTCACAAATGTTAAAAATAGAAAAAAAATTCCTGACATGTCCCCTCATGTGACACTGTCACATAAGTTGGGACATGTCCATAATTTTTTTAAAAACTTTATTAAAATTTTTTCAAAACTACATGAAACCTCATCCCGCCGGTGGATGAGGTTTCATGCTTTTTCTAATTCCCGCCAGGGCTCCTGGCCTGCCTGCCAACCTTAAGGTTGGACTGGGAGACCCATTAATTAGCTAAATGACTCTGTCAATGGCCTCAATTAACCATTGACAGGTCGGGGGGGGGGGGGGGGGGGGGGCGGACAGCTGATTTTGCTGCACCCCCGCCTATCGGAAAATTTAAATGGGGTGCAGTGACATTGGGAGTTCTGCCCGATGTCATCCCGTGTCATTTTACATGTCAGCGAGTGGGCCTCGCCCCCTGCTCGCCGACGTGAAAATCCTGCCTATAGGGTGATATTGGTCTATGTTAGCAGCATGAAATTGGCTGGTAGCGAATCGGCAACTGACTTTTCACCAATGCCTAATCTTTCTGCTGACGTTCACAGAACAATTGTTCAATCACTGTTTGGAAACATGTTTCCTAGCTCCACTGTCTCTTTTAATTGATTCGAGATTAAAAATCTTGGCGATATTTTCCAAGTCAATGGAAAATTAAAAAAACTGATGCAGTGAAAAGTCTGCTGCCACCATAGTCCATTTCATATTGCTGGCATGGACCAGTTTCAGCCCCACAGCATCTAAACCAGGAAATATACATAAGAACAGTTTATTCAATATAAAATTATGTACAGAAAGCACAATCAGAGGGAAGAAATGTAGGATTCAGAAAGAGAGAGAATTTCACAATGATGGGATTTGTGCATGAGTGATATCAACCTGTAATTTCATCGGCTGATCAAACCTATACTTAACTGTTTAAAAAGGCCTTTTTAAAGACAAGAAGAGATACTGACTAAAAATGGCTGCCATAAGTCACTTACAATTCAAACTCTGCAATTTGAACTGAGACAGAGTACACTGCTTTAAAATGCAAAGCCACATTTCAAGGTGAGCCCTCAAGGAAGGGTGAAGAGAGAGACAATTCCTAGTCCAGACACCTATCAGAACTCATCACTGCCTAAGGAAGAGACATTAAAATGCAAAGTGCTGGGTATTGAAACAATGGTTTGTACAGACAGACCCACCCAAAACCCTTTAGAAATACACAGTGGGTGAGGTAAAACAGAGCAGGCTGCAGATCCTGAAGAGAGACTTTTACAAGAGACTTCAAAAGAAGAGAATGACTGAAGATCTCTCTCTCTCTCTCTCTCAGAACAAGTGAATGACCCGGTTTGAGAAGTCAACATATCAGAAATCTACCAACTTCTTGTAAGAATTGCAAGCTTCTACATCTGACTGCATCCAAGAGACCAGGTAATCTAAATCAGCTGCAACTTTTCGCAACGTGCACCTCAAGGACAATCAAAGGACATTTAAATGTATTTTCTTGTACTTTCTTTCTTATTGAACTCCTTGGGCAGAATTTTCTCCCTGTTAGGTGGGTGGGCCCGACCCAATCTCCGGCAGGTGCGGAGCCGATCCCCACCAGCGAAGCAGGCCGTGCCGCCATTTTACGTGGGTGGGCCAATTAAGGCTCACCCAGCGTGACATCCGGTGGGAAGCGCTATGCGCTTCCTGTGCGGGCAGGGGAGATTCCCTAAAAGCAAGAGTGCGCTATTTTGCACGTGCACACAAAAGAGCACACATCTCCCTGAGGCTAAGTGCAGCCTCAGGGAGATCACCTGGACTTTGAAAAATATTAATAATAAAAAAAAATGTGACAATGTCACATGAGTTGGGACATGTTCATAATTTACAGAATAACTTTATTAAAATGTTTAAAACCCTGCATGAAACCTCATCCCGTCGCTGGATGAGGTTTCATGTTTTCTCTATTTGCCGCCGGGGCTCCTGGCCAGCCCGCCAACCTTAAGGTTGGACGGGCAGGGCCTTTAATTGTTTTAATGATCCTGTCATTGGCCTCAATTAGCCATTGACAGGTCGGCAGGCCCACAGCTGATTTTGCTGCGCCCCCGCCTTCCTGAAAATTTAAATGGGGCGGGGTGACATCAGGGGTTCCACCCTTCGTCATCCCGTGTCACTTTATGCCGCTGCTCACCAACAGCAAAATTCTGCCCCTTATTTCTGATATCTGTGTGTGTATGAGACATCACATTTTTATTACTTTTTCTCCTCAGGTTCAGTGGCTAATAAATTTGCTCTTTCTTCGACTTAAGAAAACCTTGTTTGATAGGCTCCTTATTAAATAGTAAATACATTTGGATTCAGAAAAGGTATATCTTTGTGGAAAAGAAATTTAAACCTTTGTTGTGACCAACCGAGGAGGCTGAATAGAGGGGAGCCAGTTCACTGCTTCTCACCTGGTCATAACAAGAGATAAAGAGACAGAAAAAGAAAGAAGACAATATTTTATTTTAATTTTTAAGTTCATCACCAATAATTAAGATCCAAAGGAATGAGAATTACACTGGTAAACATAAACTTTCAGTGCAAAAGAGGTTGTTTGGCAGTAATTGAGACTTACTACACCGTTAAAAAATCACTTACACTTCAATGGACAAGCCCAAACTTTTACTGATGAGTTTAGTGACAGTTTCACATATGTGAATGCTGAATATTTCATCACGATACTGATGTATTGAAGCTCATGGATGAGCTGGGCAAGTCAAGCAGCAAAATTCTGATTTCCATATGTAACTGCGCATGAGTGGACACCAAAAGTTGCTGTCCAATTTACTCTTAAATAATGGCGAACACTGATAGCCTCACTGTTATTATTATTGCAACCTTATTACAGCCATTATTTTTAACTTATGTTTGCTACTGACACTTTTTGTTAACAAGGAACAGTTTGAGGTGTGCATAAACACAAAAGTGGCACATTAATTCAGAATATGTTTCACTGGGAGTATAGAGACAAGTGACCTTCCTTAAGATCGATAAAGTTCTTTGAACTTGGTTTAGGTTGTTTTGCAATCCAAGAGGGGATAAAAAAGGAATCACTGATTTGAAGCTTCTGGTTAGAGCAATCTAGATATAACCATTTACATAACTCAATGTTAAGGGCATAACTCTAAATAACATACTCAAACTGATGAGAAACACTGACACATCGGCAAGGAAACATTTACAGTCATCTTATATCTTAAGAAGATTTGCCCCTTCGGGCCATCTCACAATACATGAGGTTCATGTTGGTTGAACACAAGTCCAGTCAAGAGTGACATCAGATTTAGAAATTACTCATCCAGTCATTTGGATAACCCAGACACTTTATGAGCTCAGCGCTGAATCTTTTTTTTTATTGTTCTGAGAAACGGGACACTATCATCCTTCCTCACTTAATATTAAAAAATTGGCATGCATGCGCCAAGCCCTCTCAATGGTTATGTACACAGAGCAGCCCATAGCATAACTAAGCTACTGCCTACTGTACTTGGCACTCTTTCTTTATAAGCAGCTGAAAATAATTTATTCATGCTCTATCACATTATACAGAAGTAAAATTAAACCACAAAGTCTAAATAATGTTAATTAATAATTCTTGTACATTATTTTGAGTGACAAAGTGCATAGTTTACTACTTACTTTAAAATCTCTAAACATAAGTGAAAAAATATTTCTAATGATTCTCCAAACTGTATTATGTGTACCGTGAAAAATTGCCAGGTTGCAGCTTATCACGGAAGCAATGGATTTAGCATAAAGTGCATTAACAGATCAAGTAAGTTTCATGTTTTTACAGAAATCAAGGAGGTAAATTAAGTTACTATCCAGTTCAATTCTTAGCAAAACTAAGTTTTGTACTGCACTGTCATTCATCTTCATGCCACTTGTCAACAACTGCACTTTTCTGGTTATGGCATATATTGACACTTTGTATTCTCCTTCAGTACTGAGATAGCAATCATCACATAGATGATGAGATCTCAATTGACTGAATAAACTCAGCTCTAAGGAAGAAGATTTTTGATTGTTTATTCCCCACCCCCTGCAAAATGCAGAAATTATATAATGTAAAAATGGACTACAGTCATTATAATGCAGGGAAGAAAGGTCCTAAACTGCCAATATTAACTTTTCAATTATACCATCATAAATTCATGTCACTTATGATCATTACAATTAGGTACAAACAGCACAGAATAAGTTTAAAGTATTACAAATTTTACATTGTCGCCTAGTATGTTTGGCTTGACTCTGCGTCCTGTAGTTTATCATCTACTAGACATACAAGGGCAGAAATTCTAAGAATACAAACTATAATGAATAGATAGATCTTTTATCCCAAGATTTAAATTGTAGATGTAGTTGGTTTAATTATATGTCTTGCTTTTTATTTTAAATCATAACTATTACATTTATCTGTTGTTTTCAGCAGTTAAAATAAAGTAAAACATTACTCTAATGTTCTAGAATCTTATGGAGCCCCATTAATGGAAAATTCTGATTATAACTTTGCTGCTGATAAACCAAACTTCTCACAGTATCTACCTTATAACAAATTGGCTTTGTTTTTACTTATTTTATGGCTTAACATGTTAAACTAGGTGTACAAACTATAGCCTTCACTGACAAATGTCTGTAAACTCCTTCCTTTGTTGAAAATTGCAGAGCACATGAATTTTTAAAAGTTCATACATAATATATCATAAATATAGGGTGAGTAATGTGGTACATGGACTTTAATAAAAAGCTCCTTCCCATTTCTCAGAGAGACTGAGATGTAATCAATACTAAAAAAAAGTGTCTCAAAGAAATGACTTGAGATTTATTCCTTTTTGTACAATGTGACACATTCTGCTTATTCTATCAGCTGGGGAGATGGTATTGAATTTCAGAAAACATTTTTAGAGTGGAACAATGAGAGTGCTTTTTAATACACTCTGATAATATTTTTAAGGATAAGCATTATTTTTCATCTGCGACAGAGAGCTTTGACACAAAAATAGGGTGGTGGTTTCACAGGATGAAAAACATTCTAAGAAAGAAAATAACCCACGTGAATTTGAGTCTCTGTAGCTCTTGACTGGCTTGGGCTTCTGTTCTTCTCTGTATTAGAGAACAGGTCCCCAGATGAAAGATCTACGATCCGTGAGTGAAGTTTCTGTAAAATAATTGACACGGCATTTGAAAAAAAGAATGAAAAGTAGAAATGTTAATGATTTTTTCCAATTGACTCTTCTAAATGAATAGCTGCAGTGGTTTTTAATTGAACTTACTTAGTTCATATGATAAAACTATAGTTGCATGGATGTATAAAAATGATTAAAATATTCATAGGGCTTGGAATAAATCCATTCTGATCATATATACTCTTCTGTCAGAATATCATTTGTATTTTTTTTTAAACCTGCTGAAGTCAAACAATAAAGCAAGTTGGCAGCAAGCTTGATAATGATAACTTTATTAAATACAGAACTAAATTTCTCTCTGTTGGTTCTGTTTATGTAACAAAATTGTTTGCTAACCTGTTCTTACCATAATGCATATTTTTCTATTTATATTACTGTAAAAGTTCAAATGTAGTGACACAAACAGCAAAGTTACTGACAACACATTACTTAGTAAAGTCATTGTGTCGTATTTTTTCCAAACATTTTAATAAATTAATCATAAATAATACTTTAAAATCATTCATTTCAAATGTTTACTATTTAAGAAAAATATCTTTGAGGTAAGAAGACTAATTTATCAATGGTTTATTATAGAAAAACCATTACAGAAAAGTATTCATGTAGTGTGCGTGTGAACAAAATTCTTATTTTGTTTGGAATACTTTTCATATGTCTTGTTGTAATTATGATATCATCCATTTTCACAACATTCAATAGCTTGAAAAAATATGGCACTCAATGGGGATGAAATAAATAAATGATTGGAATTTAAATCTAGTCTTTTGAATGATATAAAAAAATGTTAATTTCCAAGTTGCTTTCATTTTCACCATATGAAATTAAACAATACATAAATTTTACACAAAATTTATGAACAACAAGGATGAAGGCAGGTTGAATGATTTATGTGATCACCTCACATGATATAGAAAAATCCTGACAGTACTAAATTTAGGAACCATTATATAAATGTTATTTTCAGACCCAGAAGGCAAATTTGAACATCACCTTCTTCATAGCATTTCCTTCCAAAGAATTCTAACTCAAAGTCATTAATGTCATCTGTTAAAGATAATTAAAATGAATAGAAAATAATTGCACTGGGGATCTGGAGACTTAAAGAATCTTGGGCATTAATATTTGCATGTTATTTGATTATATACTCAATTCTTTAGTTCAATGGCACTCAAGGGACTGGTAAACCAATGCTGATTTACTACTAGTAATCTGTACTAATTACCAATATTTTCTGCATGCATTATTCCACATTTTTTTACCTTAGCTATAATAAAAGGCAAAGTTTATATAAATATTGATACTGCAGTACTGAACAAACACAGAATTACTGTAGAGCAGCAACATGCTTGAGCAGGTTTATGTGTTTTATTACTAGCTTCGCTGCATATGACAGATAGCAATCTGTAATTAGCTGGTTTGAAATTTTGCGTGAACAGCATTACTTTTGCCTATAATTGTGCTTCAAAAATCTACTGCACTTTACCAAATACTACCTAACAATCATTAGAAGATATTTTTAAACTGTCTTTTAATACAGTGCTATCAGATAAATTATTTACATCATCAAGAAAAGACACACAAGTTAAAAGCTACCTTTTGGTCAGTTGGAAACCAACATTGGAAAATTCTCACAATTACCTCAGAAAATCAATTTTTAAAATGAGAAAAACATGATGAGGGTGAAATTGTGGTAGCAGAAAATGGGATGGCAAATCGTTAGCTTGCATTATACCCCACCCAATTTTCTTTGCATTGGCTTCAATTGAGAACATCGGGCTGTGTGCACCGCCAATGGATTATTGCCAATTTTGCATTATTGAGAAAGACAAATTTCACCTTATTTGGAGTAGCAAATGAACAGGAAAAACAAGGGGTGATACTTCAGAAGGGAGCTCTTCATCAGAATGCCAATCCTGATAAAGGATCCCTACCCAAAATGTTAATCTTTTTCCATACACGGATGGAGCCTTTGTATTCTTCCAGTTCTGCAGTTTTAATGTCAGATTTCCATCATGCACAACTTCAGTTTTTTGATCTCTGAAAACAAACACTGATTCGAGGAGAACTTGTGGACCTTTTTTTAATCATTAGTAATCATTGACTTCCCTTCCCCATATTACGTCCTGTTGATGAATTACTGAGTGAAATCGACAGATCATCCAACGGGGCAGTGCAAAAATCCCAGTGTGGTCCAATATTCCCTCAGGAGGAAACTCAGTTTCTTTTTTTAATTTTGGCCTTTCATTGCTTCCATTCTTCTGGTCATTATTGGGTAAGATACCACAGATATGTTCTTAGAGAAAATGGAGTTGAGGTGCAGGTCAGCAATGGTCTAAGAGACTGGTGGAGCAGACCTGAGGGGTTAAATGGTCTATTTCTGTTCCTAATGTTATCCATATAGGCCTTCTCAACCAACCACAAAAAAGACCCTGGTCCTGCAATTTAGGGTGGGTTCTCAGGTTTCTAGACATCTGCAGTTCTGTTGGCAGAGTGGTCCAATTGGAATTTTAAGCACTAATACTAATTAATTAAAATTAATACTGATCAAAATATTACGCAAATGTGGAGGGCTTGCAGTAAACATAAATTTGCCCATAACTTTCAAAACCATTGAAATAACAAAAGTTTCTTTTACAATGTATTCAACAAGGTTTCCAGACAACAGACTTATAATGAATAGTCCAATTTTCAATTCAGTACATTTGGCTCTGTTGTGAAGCTTTGAGAGATGCAGCACTACCTGGTGTATGGATGGCACCTTGAAATGACCATATTTACAATTTGAACTAGAATCAGGATATTCTGAAAATTGCTGCAGTGCAAGTATTGTTATGTTCACCCAACATAGTATGAACTGTTTTCCAGTTGAGCTTATAAAGATATTTTCCCCATATTTCATGTTAATCACACACTTGCAGTACATGAAAGAGGTGGATGAGTGAGAGAAGAAAAAGCATGCCAAGGCATCAGGACAAGGAAAGAAAAGCTTGAAACATCCCAGTTAAACCTCGCTAGGAATCATCAAATCAATCCTAAGCTCCAATAACTGAACTTTAAACATTCTGCATGTTTAGCTGTCAGTATTCTTCATGCATCAATGCATTTACACAAAACGCTCCCTCAAAACGATCAACTTTAAAGGATTTTGGATATTTATTTCTTTTCCTTCAGAGACTTCTAATGTTGGCTTCTTTTTGAGTGCAAAGAGATTCCGTCAAAATTGCATCTTCTCCATACATTCCTGGAATGAGTATGAAGTTTCAAAACTGATGCACATTTACAGTTCAATCACTGACTATTGCTGCTAAGTGTTCCACTGCTATTACTAGACTTGGCCTCCTAAAGATTAGTGATAAAGGATTCCAACTGTATTCACAGCAGCCCATTGAATCCTTTAAACCAAAAAGAAAATCAATAAAAAGTTTCATTACCTGGGAGATGCCAGCATAATGAAAATGCCAAATGCCGCTGCATATATATAATAGTGAATTTACTGGCTTGTGTTTGGCTCCGAGACCTGAGGTCAATGGGGCCTAGGTTGATTTGAATTGAACAAATAAATATTCGGACAAATGCTTCCTTTCTCACAGCTATTGCTGGCTATTTCTGTGCCAGCCATCATCACCATTGTTCCATTGCTGCCTACCTTTAACCCTTTCATTTATATTATCACCACTCAGAAGCCCTCACTAGACACTAGCTCACTTGGCATCCAATGCTTGCAAGCTGGTTCATGAATCATAGCTGTTTCAATAGTAATGGATCAGGAAGAATAATTGTTTGAACTTGATGGTTTCTGCATGCATGGAACACCTAACAATTAGAGGGCACATTTATCTTAACAAAGCACAGAAACTGGCAGCCAGGCATTTGCTCTCTCACAATCACCATTCCATTTATTAAGTATTTACCTCAGTTTTGCTCTCAAAATAATGGTGAGGTTAATGGTGCTCCCCATTATTTATGTACAAGAGTCATAGAAATTTCAGGTGAGGGGCAGATGTGAGTTAGTTAGGCAATATCCAAAATCTGCTGTTCAAGATGACTATTCCACTGTTAGCTTCACAAGGGTGACATCTCTCTGACTGCCTCACCATTGAGACACATTGAATGGCATTAAGTTGCTGTATTGCAAGGTAACTATGGTTTGAACTCACCACAAAATGTTAAGTCATCTTTTCAAGTCTCAGTACCTTTCCAATTATGTGGTAAGCATTAATTAGAGTCAAATAACCTATCCAGCATTGAAAGTTAACTATCTGAAGTACGGATTCTCATTACTTTAGGTATTAATTGTTGTTTGAAGATTTTAAAAATATAAAAATAATGTTACTTTTATGTCTCTTTTATTCGTTTCTCAATCATATTATTTTCTCCCTCATTTATTTCTATTTCTAGCCTTGACTGAAGTTGAATTCACCCATTCTATACTTTCTTGTCAGTCTTTCTGCTACTAATTTCACAATCCTTCAATCTAATAATCGATGAAAAACACAGGCCAGAATTTTATGCTCCAGCACCAGGAGCTTTTTAAGGCATGGGGGAGTGTGAAATTGAAGGGATGGGATTCTCTCCGGTTTCCTGCCCGTCCTGAGCACACAGCGATTTTACACTAGAGTGGGCAAGGCCTCAGATGGGAAGCCCACCCTTGCCCTAATTGAAGCCCTTACGTGGGAGCTGTTTCCTATCCAGCCTCAATTTTAGGCTGGCAGGAGGATTAAACTTTCGTGGAGAAGCCCAAAAAAGAACACAGCTACTTCTCGGGCGGGAAGGTGAGGTTGGTGTGGGGGGAGGGAGGGCACCTCCATCAGAAGCCCCCTTCTGAAGTTGGGCTGCCCCTCACCCCCATGCTAAGGTCCAGATGCCTCGACAACCCTCCTCCCCCCTCCCCAGGCATCTCCCTCGAGACCCGAATCGCTTCCCCCCTCCCCACACAAAACCCCCAGGCCTTCCCTACCTTTCCTGCCCTGGGACCACTGCTCAAGCTCATTAGGTGGGCCTCCGGTGCCCAGACTTAGTCTCCGACGTCCTCCTGCATTTCCTCTCCTGTTCACTGCAGCGCAGTTGCTGAAGGGACTGGAGAGCTGTTGGCCAACCAGATTGGCCAGCAGCTCTCTAAGACGTGACTTCCTCCTGAGTGAAGGGTTGAAGTCCTGCCTCAGCCACTTGGTGCTCATTCAAATGTGAAATGGCTGCGGGGCACTTGGAACAGGCAGGGATGGCAGGAAGTGAGACCCCGCTTTCCGAAAAATTCAGGCCACAGTTTCTTGCCCTGTTCACTAAGATTTGGATGTCTGTTGTCCCTTGCTGTGACAGCATTATCAGCTCGCATTTCCAGCATCTTGCCATATGCAAAATTTTAACACCTAAGGATGCAAGGACAAGTCTAACTAATGACAGATATCTTTAGATGCCCCGCTACAGCACTATTTAGCCCATCATCATCTGAACAGTTTGTAAACACTCATGAGAACTATCAACAGAGCATTTGTCTGTTATCACAAGCATCACAATTAAAAAAAAAACAAATCCCAGTAAAACAAATGCATGTAAAGTCTTGTGTCATTTGTAGCTCTTCTGATGAATTTTAGAATTTGGCATCTGGTTTAGATCTCTCTTAGTTATTTATTAACACTCGAGCCTGGATTTTCTGATTTAAATGAAATTTACACCTTAATGGTTAGACACAGGAAGTGTTCTGTTTTCATCCAATTCTTCATGGTCATTGAATTAGCATAGCAGCAGCTTGGTGCAGAACTGGGTGAGTAGTTTAAGAAGAATTCTGCTTACATTCAATTTTCAAAAGCATGAGGGCAATTGAAGGTGAGTGTCACAACATGGGGATGAAAGCGAAAGCCTCATTAGCAGCCTTTGCCAGGATTGAAGGGTAAAAGAATCCTTGGCCAGGGGTCTACAACCTTTTTTAGCTGAAGAGCCTTTAAACTATTTTCACAGAGGCGCAGAATTAAGGAAGACACAGCCATGGCATGCATTCTAAGCCTATATGGAGCAGCTGACTGATAACTATCTCTCTCTCTCATAAATGGCCAAGGGAAGGGAGCCAGGTGACGGGGCGAGAAGAAGGACTAGGATGGCCCGAAGGTTCAATGATGACTCTCTACAAACCCTCCTCCGGGCTATAAATAACAGGCGGGAGATACTCATGCCTGCTGATGGAAAGAGGAGATCTCCCAGCATGATCAGAGCAGCCTGGATGGAGTTGGCCGCAGAGGTCAGCAGCATTGGGATCATCTAGAGACCGTAGACTCAATGTCAAAACAGTCTCAATGATCTTTTAAGATCTGCAAGGATGAGTACGTCTCCACTGTGGACATGAGTGCACACGGAAGGTCTTGGGAAGTCTCCATCTTTGTACTGTTCAGAAGTGCAAGGCAACTTGTTACACAAACGACACTGAACATGGCCCCAGGGAGCCTTTATAGGGGTGGTGTGCCAGGGAAAGGAGCAGGACAGGAGGCAGTGTTGCCGACCTGGGCCTCTACACACCGCTGCAGATGGTGGTTCTGGAGCTTGCAGTGAGTGACAGGAGCCATTCAGTTGGCAGAGGCGAGATTGGAGGAGGGCCTCAGGATGGTCAGACTGCAAAGGGTATTATCTAGAGGTGAAAGAGAGAGATGTTAAGTGGGATAAGGGGAGAGTGCACGATGCCTCATATGCTGTTATGAATGAGCCATCCACAGTTTATAGGTTTAACAGCTCTTCTGGGTCAAGGAAGAAACAGTATCTGCATTCTAGAAGATGTTAAATGTTAACAAATAGTAATATCTTGTTCCGCATGTAGCGCTACCATAGCTGAAGGTCGTGTCTTTGCACACACCATAAATGTAGAGAATGGCCATAACCTGTCCTTTCTTTTTTGTCTCCTGCGCAGGTGAACCATTTGCTGCTTCAATCGCAAGCCCAGAGGGACCTACACCATCCGACAAGGAGAAAGGGGAGCCTTGAAGGCTGCAGTAGCACAACCTCTCTCTGCACTAAGCACCAGGGCAGGTACTGGCACCTCAGCAAGCTTTTGGGCCTTGGAGCAGGGGAAGCACAATCTGGTGAGGGCAGTTCACAATCGCACGTGCAGCTGCCAGAAAGTGTAATGGAACAGGCCTCTGGCAGTTGAAGGAGTGCTCAAGGTGATCCAGAGACTAAGTCCCAGTCGGATTTGAGCCTCTGGAGTCGTCTGTAAGGCGGCTGATGCTGGACGTTCGGTAAGAGGCGTGTGGAGATTTGGCGGAGATACTAGAGGGGCTGTATGTTCTGGCACAGATTTTGGAGGTGTCCATCCAGCCCATGAGCACTTCGATAACCCTCTCTTCAGAGCACCATGCTTTCTCCATGGACAGACTGGTGACTGCCTTGGAGGGGCAGGCCCAGCAAATTGCAGAAGCAATTCTGGTTGTACACAGTGAACTGCACTCCATCGCCCTGGCTCTGTGCTCAGGGGCCCAGAGCCATGGTGACAGGGAGGCTGGGAGCCCGGGCACTCGGGCAGCTCCTGGTCCCTCTCAGGAAGGACCAATCAATCCTCATGGCAGAGGTTGGGCGCCTCTCAGGGTGCTTTTGATGAGATAGCCTCTCCTCTGCCCCTCCACCACTGGCACAGTCACCCTTGAGTTTCCACAATGACAGAAGACCCTGCTGCCACTCTGAATGAGACTTCTAACATGCCAGGGCCCTCTAGGCCTCACCGACACAGAGGACACCTGCCAAAGTCATGCAGCGCAAGGGGGCATATGGATCAGCAGCTTCCCTCCCCTGCAGCTGAATGTGAGGGGGGAACACCACACCATAGCACATAGAAGAGATTGAAAAAGACCCCACAGTAGACACATATCATGGGTGTGTTTAGATTCTGTTTCCTTGACAGGGACCCATTGTCCATATGTTAATAAACTGTGTGTTTCATAGCAATCATGTAGAGGTCAAGTGGGTTATTTCTGGTCTAAGAAAATGACAGGAGTTGTGGTCCATGCCGAATATTATGTGTGTCCCACTGCAGCAATGGTTAATAGGTGGTTACAGTGGTTGTGCTGAAGTGACTTTTGGAACGTGTTTTCTGTGGAGGTGTAGTGAAAGAAATGCGCCCAGGGCATAAACAGTTCAGAGGCCTCAACTGCATGACCTACTGGAGCCTCAGAATTATTAAGGCCATCCACACGCTCCCATGCAGGCCCTTGCACTTTGCTGTCTCGTGATTCCCCCATGTTTTCATCTATCTCATCATCAAAGGATTGACTGGTTTCTTGTGGCCCCTCTTCCTCCAGGGTATCCCCTTTCTGCACTGCAAGTTTGTGTAGAACACAGCACACAATGACCATCAATGACCCTCTGTTTGGAACGAACTGCAGTGCTCATCATCTATCCAGTCATCAAAACCTCATCTTTGGGAGCCCAATTGTCTGCTCTGCAATGGCCCTGGTTGTGCCATGGCTGTTGTTGTACCTCCTCTCTGTGTCTGTCCTAGCAAACCGCACTGGTGCCAAGAGTCATTCCTTCAAAGGGTAGCACTTGTCACTCAGCAGTCAGCCATCCCTCTAGTAAACATGTCTGGCACCTGAGAACATAGGAGTCGTGGCTGCTGCCTGGGTACCTAGTGCAGACCTGCATAATTCTCCGATTATGGTCACGTACTGACTGCACATTTAGAGAGTGATAGCTCTTCCTGTTTATAAATGTATAGGGCTGGCTTGCTGGAGCCTTCAGCATGTGTGCAGTCCATCGCTCCCTGGACCCTGGGGAAACCTGCCATTGCCACAAACGTGCTGGCTCATTCAAATTGACTGTGTCGGTCCGTGGTGAATGTTATATACTGACTTTTGGAACATCACATTGGTGAAGGCCTTTATGCAGTGGTGGGCAGCAGGCTGCATTATTTCACTGAGGTCTCCACACGCTGCCTGAAAGGATCCAGTTGCAAAAAGAATTCAGCACCACAGTGACCTTGACAGCAACTGACATCGGATGACCCCCCATGGAGTTGGAAGCTATCTCCTGGCAGCAACTCACATGGAGAAAGTACTGTGGCTCTTGACAACCTGGGTCTCCTCCGGCACTGTCTCAGATATTTGAAGATAACTCTTTCTCACCTTGTATACTCGACTGGGAGGATAAGGCCTTATTCCATGCCTCCATTGTTGCAGTATCCTCCTGTGCAAGTTGGGCACCCTCATGCGCATTGAGTGCCTCATTCCCCTCATCATCTGGCCTTCTATCTCTCCTTCTCAATGTCCTCCTCCTCTACTTCTCACTGGAAGATGCATCTCCCATGGAGACCACTATCCCCATGATCATCACAGTACAAAGGCTGCAGTGATGTGGATGAGGCACTAAGAACACAAGTCTGCACCCAACTTTCAGGATTGATATCCTTTAGATGACACTAATACACTGAATAGAATAACTACTCACACAACACACAGCAGGCTGGACTGCTGAAGTCAAACACTGAACCCAACTGCAGCTTTTAAACCCGCCTTGACAAGCAAACATAGGAAAAAGAGCTTCCCATCTGCCATTTTTCCTACACTCTGACGGTATTATTGCATTCAACATGTATTATTGCAGTCGACTGGACTGCTAATGAGCTCAAGTATCTATTAGTTGACAATTTGAATATGGAGGGTAGGCTCCCGATTTCTACGGCCACCAACCCACTGTATTATTGCCTTCCGACGTGATGACATTGGGAATGCGACCGGACATCATCCTACTGGACATTATGTCGCCATGGACACGGAGCAGTCTCATTTTTGGAGCATATTATCCAGCTCATCATGTTTTTTCCCTTTTCTTATTTTAATTTTGTCAGTTGAGTTAACCTGAAAGCAGAGTTCAACCTAAGATGCACATAATTAAGAATTTTTTTGGCTATTGATTCTTGTTTTTCAAAAAACTTCAATAGCACATTCAGAATAATTTATCATCTCAGTTACATAACTGTTGTAATTATAAAACCTGTTCCTTGAACCAAAGGCATTTTTTATAACCAAGGTAAAAGCAAAATACTACAGATGCTGGAAACCTGAAACAAGAACAGAAAATGCTGGAACAATTCAGCAGGTCTAACAGCATCTGTGGAGAGAAAAAAAAGAGTTAACATTTCAAGTCTGTATGACACTTCTTCAGAGCTCTGAAAATGGGACATACGGACTTGAAACGTTAACTCTGTTTTCTTACTCTCCACGGATGCTGTTAGACCTGCTGAGTTTTTCCAACATTTCCTGATCTATAACTAAGGTGTAGCTATGTCACTCAAACAGGTGTATTTAGGGCACAATGATGTTTTTCATTAAAATGATCATTTGAAACCATAAAGTGCAGCATTAGCTTTAGATCAATACAATAGAAACAAGGCTCTTACTTCTTTGACTTAATTTTTTAAGGCTTTTTTCATGTTAATGTGATCCAAGTTGAAAAAGCTGGGAGCCACAGGCGTAATGGTATCGTCACTGGACTAGTAATCCAGAGACCCAGGGTAATGCTCTGGGGACCGTGAATCCCACCACAACAGATGGTGGAATTTGAATTCAATAAAAATCTGGAATTAAAAGTCTAACGATGACCATGGAACCATTGTCGATTGTTGTAAAAACCCATCTGGTTCACTAATGCCCTTTAGGGAAGGAAATCTGTCCTCTTTACCTGGCCCACTGAATGGCCTCGCAAGACACTCAGTTGTAACAAACTGCTACAAAGTTACAAAAAAGGAATGAAACTGGATGGAACACCAGGCATCGGCCAAGGCACTGGAAGCAACAACAGCAAATTCAGCCCTGAGTCCTCCTTACTAACATCTGGGGGTTGGGCCAAAATTAGGAGTTGCCTCACAGACTAGTCAAACAGCAGACGAATCAAACAACAGCCTGACATAGTCATCCTCACAGATCATACCTTACAGATAATGTCCCAGGCACTGCCATCACCATCCCTGGGTATGTCCTGTCTCACCGGCAGGATAGGTCTGGCAGAGGTGGCAGCACAGTGGCATATAGTTGGGAAGGAGTTGCCTGGGGAGTCTTCAACATCGGGAGACCCCATGAAGTCACATCATCAGGTCAAACATGGAAAAGGAAATCTCCTGGTGATTACCATGTACTGCCCTCTTCAGCTGATGAATCAGTGCTCTTCCACGTTGCACACCACTTGGAGGAAGCACTGAGGGTGGCAAGGGCACAGAATGTACTCTGGGTTGGGGACTTCAATGTCCATTGCCAAGAGTGGCTCGGTAGCAGCTCTACTGACCGAGTTGGTCGAGTCCTAAACAACATAACTGCTAGACTGGTTCTGCAGCAGGTGGTGAGGGAACCAACCAGGGGGAAAAACATATTTAACCTCATCCTCACCAACCTGCCTGCCGCAGATGCATCTGTCCATGACAGTATCGGTAGGAGTGACCATCGCACAATCATTGTGGAGATGAAGTCCTGCCTTCACATTGAGGATACCTTCCAATATGGCACTACCACCATGCTAAAGTGAGATAGATTTCGAACAGATCTAGCAATTCAAGACTGGACATCCATGAGGCGCTGTGGGCCATCAGCAGCAGCAGAATTATAATCGAACACAATCCGTAATCTCATGGCCCAGCATATACCCCACTCTACCATTATCATCAAGCCAGGGGATCAACCCTGGTTCAAGGAAGAGTGCAGGAGGGCATGCCAGGAGCAGCATCAGGCATACCTAAAAATGAGGTGTCAACCTGGTGAAGCTATAACACAGGACTACTTGTGTGCCAAAGAGCATAAGCAGCAAGTGATAGACAGAGCTAAGCAGCCCCACAAGCAACAGATTAGACCTAAGCTCTGCAGTCCTGCCACGTCCAGTCGTGAATGGTGGTGAACAATTAAACAACTCACTGGGGGAGAAGGCTCCACAAATATCCCCATCCTCAATGATGGAGAAGCCCAGCACATCAGTGCAAAAGATAAGATTGAAGCATTTGCATCTTCAGCCAGAATGACCGAGTGGATGATCCATCTTGGCCTCTGCCAGAGACCTCCAGCATCATAGATGCCAGTCTTCAGCCAATTCGATTCACTCCACGTGATATTAAGAAATGGCTGAATGCACTGGATACTGCAAAGGCTATGGGCTCTGACAGTATTCTGGCAATAGTACTGAAGACTTGTGCTACAGAACTTGCCGTGCCCCTAGCCAAGCTGTTCCAGTACAACTACATCACTAACATCTACCCGGTTATATGGAAAATTGCCCAGGTATGTCCTGCACACAAAAACCAGGACAAATCCAGCCCGGCCAATTATCACCCCATCTGTCAACTCTCCATCATCAGTGAAGTAATGGAAGGGGTCATCAATAGTGCTATGAAGTGGCACTTGCTTAGCAACAGCCTGCTTACTGATGCCCAGTTTGGGGTCTGCCAGGGCCACTGAGCTCCTGACCACATTACAGCCTTGGTTCAAACAAAAGAGCTGAATTCCCGAGGTGAGGTGAAAGTGACTGCCTTTGACATCAAGGCCACATTTGACAGAGTGTGGCATCAAGGAGTGTAATATAAGGGGTTAACATGGTGTCCCAATACATGCAAGATTGGATCCAGGCACCAGTTGACCTTGAACACAAGACGTTGCTAAGAGACTTCCTGTTATCTACTGAAGGGAGTCGGAGCCGAAACCGCATGGGAACAATGCCCAGTACTAAACAATGTGTTGGACGAGTGCCCAACGCGGACTCAGTGAACTCGGCAAGTAGCGCATATATAAGCCTGGAAAGTCCCCAGTTCGGGGAGTCTGCTCCGGGTTGCATTAATCGCTGAGCGTGGGTCACAGGCAGCATCTCCACAGAACTGACGGCTCCCAGTTCCAGTAATCCGTGGAGTAAGTATATAGTCAATTATGCCAGACCCGTTGTGAGTATTGGATCTGGCTTCTATCCTATGTAAGCTAGGTAGGAAACAAGCAAAATAAAATAATATTATCCTAGCAAGCTAGTCTCCTGTTCTTTGTTTCCGCATCAAACTACCCGCCTGCGAACCTGATCCTCATAATTTCTTAAAACATTTTGGCGTAGTCGGCAGGATCAATCGCAATTGAGGAGGGATTTTGATGCGAAACAATGTTTGGGAAAAGGAATAAGAAACCAGAAGGGCAGGCCGAGGCGGTTGCGGTCCCAGGATGGCAAGGGCCGTGGCATAGTGTAGCGGCCTGTTTGCGGAAGGGTGGGGGGCGACCGGAAAACTGGGAGGCCGAAGGCGTAGGAACCACCCCAGGGTCGCTGCTGTCCACCCTTGAGAAAATCCCGGTCCCCTCAAGGAACCCCTTGCCAGGGATCCAGAGGCGGATGTGGGCTTGTGCGGCGGCTTGTAAGCAGCAGTCTGACAGGCGTCAGAAGTTGGAGGCTGAAATAGCAACCCTTAAGCATGAGCAGGGGCTCAGTAGCGGGGATGCCTCCGTGTTAAGACAAGAAATTATAAAACTAAAGGCAGAAATAACAGCACTAACGGAATTAGCAGGGCGGGCGATCACACATTTGTCGTCTAGTAAGTGGAAGAGTGAGCGAAAGCGCCCGCGATCCGTGAACCCCACTCAAATAAGGGCGTTTGTGGCGCAGCTAAATAATGGGGACGGCTGGGATATTGACCACTGGGACGGGAATATATGGGGGGATTCGGATGATCAATACGAAGATGAGCTGCCACCCCAGGTGCGAGCGAATCCGGTCGTCCGGAGAAAACAGGTTCAGAGACGGCCTCCTGTTAGGTTTGAAGTGTTGTTGGATGATGAGGGAAATCCCCAACGAAACGAGCGAGGCGAGCCGATCCATCATGAGATCCCTCAGTTGCAACCTCCTCCGGAGTTCTCCGAGCTAACGGAGGACTTTACTACGGAGGAAGTATTATACATTACTCAAAAGACTCGCCGAAATCCTGGGGAGCCCATTGAATTGTGGTTGGTGAGGCTTTTGGAAGAAGGAGGACAGCAAGTCCAGGTAGATTTTCAAGATGCGCCCAAATTCGGGGGATTGGCCAAAGATGCGGCAATAGACCTGGCATATAGACGACGGGCATGGTACGATACCTTGTTAGGAGGGGCAGGGACAGTAATGGGGATATCCAATGCTATAGACTCTGAAGTGACCCGTACTAAATTATCCAGTACGGGGCAAGCAACTGCACAAGGCCTGTACACTATTGGCCGATGGATGCCGTCGGCCATGATGACGCAGGAAGAGACTGCACGAATTTTGCTGCATTCCTTAAAATGGGAATTGGACGTGTGGGATTCGACTCAACGGCTGTTCCAAAATTTTACTGTACAGATGAACTGGACAATTTGCGGTATCCAAATGCTGCATGCACATTTGCAAAAAGAACGATTTTTACGAATAGTCACTTCGCCTAATGTTCAGGCCTGGCGAGGGGTGTGGAACGTATCTGAGAAATTATGGATGAACACCTATCCGGACAAAACATGGTGTAATGCAACGCTGTGTAAAGGACATTTTGTAACCTTGAATGTAACTGATTTTGTGACGGTGTGCCGATATTACGTATTGCCGGTCATTACATCTGATGGATATTACTTTCTCAAAACAAAAGGGAATTGGTTCAGTCCGGACACCAATCTTACCTATGACTTGTCCGCGTGTGAGCAGGCGGATCAAGGAAAGGCCTGTCTGTTGATGGATCGATATCGAGACCCGTGCCTTACAGAAGACACGGCTTTGTGTGAATGGATGATTGAGGCACCCCGAGATATGATGTGGCAGATTGGTCCCCATACGCTCTGTGTGGCCACTAGTCATGCCCATGCCTTACTCCCGACGACCCCTTTTTCAGGTTGCCTTACTGGCATCTATCGATGGCGGTGGCAGAACCATACTTACCTATTGACCAATTTGGCAGGTATGGCTGCACCCTTGGAGTATCTCGCTAGAGCGTTTTAAACAGGCCCTCGATCGCTCGGAAGAGCTAAAGCAGATATTGCGACAACATCAAATCAATGTTACCCGGGTGACTGTGTCCACCTTTATACATGGCCAAAAGGTAGTACACGCTGCTCATGTAGTAGAGGTGGAATCCGCCCATCACTGGTGGGATCTGTTCAATGGGCTGTCAACTACGGCACGACGTTCCCTATTTCCTCCGTTGTTCATTTTAATCGGAGTTTTAGTGATTCTGACCTGTTGTAATATACTGACCTGTACGTATGTTTGCCGTGTGCGGCAGCAACTGGAACAAAACATGTACATGTTATAACAATGTATTGCTTATTATTATGTATTTGTATAATCGTTACATGTATTGGGCCAATCAGTGGAATGTAATATAAGGGGTTAACATGGTGTCCCAATACATGCAAGATTGGATCCAGGCACCAGTTGACCTTGAACACAAGACGTTGCTAAGAGACTTCCTGTTATCTACTGAAGGGAGTCGGAGCCGAAACCGCATGGGAACAATGCCCAGTACTAAACAATGTGTTGGACGAGTGCCCAACGCGGACTCAGTGAACTCGGCAAGTAGCGCATATATAAGCCTGGAAAGTCCCCAGTTCGGGGAGTCTGCTCCGGGTTGCATTAATCGCTGAGCGTGGGTCACAGGCAGCATCTCCACAGAACTGACGGCTCCCAGTTCCAGTAATCCGTGGAGTAAGTATATAGTCAATTATGCCAGACCCGTTGTGAGTATTGGATCTGGCTTCTATCCTATGTAAGCTAGGTAGGAAACAAGCAAAATAAAATAATATTATCCTAGCAAGCTAGTCTCCTGTTCTTTGTTTCCGCATCAAACTACCCGCCTGCGAACCTGATCCTCATAATTTCTTAAAACAAGGAGCCCCAGCAAAACTGGAGTTAATGGGAACCAAGATTAAAACTCTCCACTGGTTGGAGTCATACCAAGCAGAAAGGAAGATGGTTGTGGTTGTTGGAGGTCAGTCATCTCAGCTCCAGGACATCACTACAGGAGTTCCTCAGGGTAGTGTCCTCCATCCAACCATCTTCTCCTGCTTTATCAATGACCTTCCTTTCATCATAAGGTCAGAAGTGGGGGGTGTTCGCTGATGATTGCGAAATGTTCAGCACCATTTGTGACTCCTCAGGTACTGAAGCAATCCATGCCTAAATGCAGCAAGACCTGGACAGTATCCAGGCTTGGGCTGACAAGTGGCAAGTAACATTTGTGCCACACAAGTGTCAGGCAATGACCATCTTCAACAAGAGAGAATCCAGCCATTTCCCCTTGATGTTTAATGGCGTTACCATCACTAAATTGTGCAACGAGTAACCCAACTCCTTACTCCCCAAAGCCTGACCACGATCTACAAGACACAACTCAGGAGTGCGATGAAATACTCCCCACTTGCCTGGGTGACTGCAGCTCCCACAACACTCAAGAAGCTTGACGCTGTCCAGGACAAAGCAGCCCACTGGATTGGCACCACATCCACAAACATTCACTCCCTCCACCACCAACGCACATTATCAGCAGTGTTTACCATCTACAAGATGCACTGCAGGAATTCACCAAGGCTCCTTCGACAGCTCCTTCCAAACCCACGACCACTACCATCTAGAAGGACAAGGGCAGCAGATAGATGGAAACACCATCAGCTGCTAGTTCCCCTCCAAGTCACTCACCATCCTGACTTGGAAATATATCGCCATTCTTTCACTGTCACTGGGTCAAAATCCTGGAACTCCTTTCCTAACAGCACTGTGGATGTACCTACACCACATGGACTGCAGGGGTTCAAGAAGGCAGCTCACCACCAGCTTCTCAAGGGCAACTAGGGATGGGTAATAAATGCTGGCCCAGCCAGCGAAGCCCACATCCCATGAATGAATAAAAGAAGAAGATCCCTGGACTAGGCACAGGCACAAGATTGTAGATAAGTGACAAAGTAGCCCAGCCCCTGACCCCCTATTTGATACCTGCTGAATTGGAAGTGATGCTACATTCGGTAGCCTCCTATGCCACTCTGTGACATCAGACCTATAAAATTGCGACATGCAGCAAGAAGTTAAGCCAAATTTTAGCACATATCTGACTATTCTTATCACTGAGTGTTTCAGCTGCACGCTGCATGGCAGCTTCTAAACAGCTAAAGCAAGGTCATATTGGCTCAGGCAACAATTTAGTCAAAACAATCATTAGTGTGCACAGGCTGAATACTGCCCTGTTCTCATGAAGTTACCCTTATTTAATTTTTAAAAATTGTTTTGTACTGCTAATTTTTGACATTATTCTACAGTTTTGTCAGGGAAGTTCATTTTTAGTTAAATTTATTTACATGGTGCTACGCATGTAATTGACTGCACATCAACAATAAAGTGTCTTCTACAATAATACCACACAACCTTTACTCACAATACACCTTAACGATGCACAGTCACACTTCAAGGAAGGGGATGTGGACCCAATAGGGAGAATAGTTAGTAAAGGTATGGTTAAGTGGTAGGTTTAAAGATAAAAAGTACTCAATTTAAGGGCTCTTTGTAAGACAATTCCACAGTGTGAGGCAAGATAGCTGCCTCCACAAGTGAGATGTGAATGATAAGAGGGAAGGGAACAGAGCATTCAGAAGGCCAGCGTTGGAAAAATATCAGTTGCACAAAGAGGCGCTGACTGGATTAGATGGCTGAGGTTGGGTGGAATAAGGCAATGCAGAAATGTGTAAGGAGAAGGCCTTTGAAATCAATAAGAAGCTACAGAAGGCAAGCAAGTACAGGGATGATAGGTCAGTGGGCCTTAGTATGGGATAGAATTCAGGCATTGGGTTTCTGAATGAGTTAGTTTATGTGCAATAAAACATAAAAAAATCAGGAGGTACAGGAAGAGTATTGCAGGAGTCAATCTTCGATGCAATTAAGGTGTAGATGAATATTTCAGCAATGGTGAGGTTGAGGTAGAAATGGATGCAGGAGATATCTAGCAGTTGGGCATAAATAGTCTTGATAATTGACTGGAATGAAAAGGACACTGAAATGCTACACCATGGGGTTCAGACTGAGTGAGTAGCTGGGGCTATGAATGGAATGGCCAGCAAACATGAGATGTTTGTGGCATCAAAGGGAAAGGATAAGTTTGATTTTTCCAGTATTCAGCTAGAAAATATTTTGGCTCATCGATGATCATGATGTTGGATAATTATTTAGATAGCACAACTGTCATAAAGGAGGCTGTGAAGAGGCAAAGCTAGGTATCATCAGCATATATATGAAAGCTGATCCCATGCTTATGGATAATGTTGCTGAGCAGCAATATATAAATGAGGATTAAGAGGGGGACGACCTTAGAATTCAGAGGCACATGGGAGGTGACCGTACAGGCACGGAAAGGGAAGCTATTCCAGGACATATGCAACTACATTAAGATAGGTAGAAAAGGAATCATGTGTGGAGAGTACCATGAGAAAAGGATAACAGAGGAGAGGCAGTGGGGAGGTTGAATTAATGCAATACAGCTGCAGCCACACTGGGTATTGCTGGAGACCATGTATAACTTAAAGCCATCCAGGATGCATGTTTGGCAAATTTAAATATTAGTATTTAATAATGATAAGCCTGAATCACAGAGGATTAGTAACAGTTGGTAGCAAAAGTAATGAGAAAAATAAAAACACACAAAGGATGTTGTGATCTTCACCACTGAGCAGCCAAAAATGACAAATTCATCATGTGTCACTGCAGTTCACCACTCTTCTCAAGGCCAATAAGGAAAGGGCGATAAGTGCTGGCTAGTGACCTTCACATCCCAAGAATGAACAAAAATGAATAAATAAATCTTAGCCTTTGAATTCGGACTTGTAGCTGCAGAGATGTGAGATACACTATTATTGTTCTTATTCTTTCATCATAATGTCAGAAATGGGGATGTTGTTGATGATTGCACAATGTTCAGCACCGTTCGTGACTCCTCAAATTTTGAAGCAGTCCGTGTCCAAATGCAGCAAGATCTGGACAATATCCAGGCTTGGGCTGAAAGTGGCAAGTAATATTCGCGCCACACAAGTGTCAGGCTATGACCATCCCCAAAAAGAGAGAATCCAACCATCGCCCCTTAAAGTCAATGGCATTACCATCACTGAATCTCCCACTATCAACATCCTGGGGGTGTACCATTAACCGGAAACTGAACTGGACTAGCCATTTAAATACTGTGGCTACAAGAGCAGGTCAGAGGCTAGGAATCGTGTGACAAGTAACTCGCCTCCTGACTCCCCAAAGCCTGTCCACCATCTACAAGGCACAAGTCAGGAATGTGATGGAATACTCTCCACTTGCCTGGATGAGTGCAGCTCCCACAACACTCAGGAAGCTTGACTCTATCCAGGACAAAGCAGCCCGCTTGATTGGCACCTTATCCACAAACATTCGCTCCCTCCACCGCCGATGCACAGTAACAGCAGCGTGTACCATCTACAAGATGCACTGCAGTAATTCACCAAGGCTCCTTCGACAGCACCTTTCAAGCCCACGACCACTACCATCTAAAAGGACAAGGGCAGCAGATAGATGGGAATGCCACCACCTGGAAGTTCCCCTCCAAGTCACTCACCACCCTGATTTAGAAATATATCACTGTTCCTTCACTGTCGCTGGGTCAAAAATCTTGGAATTCCCTTCCTAACAGCACCATGAGTGTATCTACACCACATGGACTGCAGCGGTTGAAGAAGGAGCTCACCACCACCTTCTCAAGGGCAACCAGGGATGAGCAATAAATGCTGGCCCAGCCAGCGAAGCCCACATCCGTAAATGAATTTTTAAAAAAACAATTTTAGTACTATTTTATAGCTTTACATTGTAACACAAAAAAGCCTCCCTTATAATTTGCTTTTTCCACACTCCAGCTAATGCAGTGTACAGAACTTACTTAACACTTGGCAGACCACAGACTCAGCTCATGCAATAGAATCCATAACTAATCATTACAAAATATACAGTATCTGAATTGAAATCATTGTGTTTCTTTTAGAACTTAATCATTCCACTCCAGTCCATTTCTGACAAAACCTGCTGGAAACTTAACAAAACTATGCCCTGAAATTGTCTGCAAAAAAAAAGGTATAGGTTGGAGTGTGTTTCAAGTATATTCAGTACATTGGAGGTCCAGGTGATATTGATAATTTACTCAATTTTTGTTCTTGTAGCTTTTTGCAACATTGTGACATGTTTCTGCTGGGTGTTACCAGGGCTCAAGGGTTAGATTATGAGGAGAGATTACATAAACTTGGCTTGTATTTCCTGTAATATAGAAGGTTATGGGCTGATTTGATTGAAATTTTTAGGATTTTGAAAGGAATTGAAAGGGTGTTGTTGGGAATTGTGAATCCCAAGTGCATGCTTGTTGTGGGATGGCCAAGTTGATCCAATAGATAGAGCTGATCAGCAGATGCTTCTTAAGTGGAACACATTTGTTTATTTACAAGGTACTCTGCAGCTACTCATGTGTACTTTCACATGAAACCTTATCTCCATATTACTGACTACTAACTATGAACTACAGACTACTGACTACAGAGGTAGCCCACGTTACTCTTCTATTGGTTACACAAGATCATGTGATCGTCCTTCGTAATATTCTTCTTAAAGATATACCACACATTTAGATAAAACTATAATTACCACAGGTGGATACAGAGAAAGCTTTCCTGCTGGGGGAGGAGTCTAGGACGAGGGGACAGAACCTTCAAATCATGGGCAGGACATTCAGGTGAGAAATTAGGAAGTTTCTTCATACAAAGGGTGGTAGAAGTCCAGAACTGTCTCCCACTAAAGCAGTGGATGCTAGCTCAATTAATAGTTTTAAATCTGAGATTAATAGATTTTTGCCAGCCAAAGGTTTAAAAGGATAGTGAATTGAGTTAGAACTTTGATCAACTATGATCTCATTGAATGGCAGGATAGGTTCCAGGGGTTGAGTGGCCTACTGCTGTTTCTATGTTTTCTATGACATAACTAAGTAAGTTACGTAGAAAGTATCTTTGATTATACTGTATTAGGGTTGCAAATGGCCACATCAAGATTAGTTAATAGTTCTTAACATTCAGAGCTAGGATCATAGGTTGCTGTGACATCCATGATTGGATGTAAAGTTATGGATATTGTGAGCAGTTCATTTTAAGAGCCCAATCTTGATACAAAGATGCTGTACTCCACCAATCATGCTTTAAGCAAGGAACAAAGGATCAACAAAAAGGAAGTAATCTGATCGAGCAGCTTAGCTGAGGTAATGTACCACATGAGTAAAGCTCAAGTGATTTACATTCTCAGTTCAATTTATCTTAAATTATTTCAGCATAGTTGTTACTTTTTAGTACTTGTATAGTTAATTTTAATGTTAGCTTGATTCAGTATTCGGTCAGATCTTGTGGCAGCAGCAGATGTTGGTCCATATGCTGACTGCCAATATGCTTTGTGATGTTGATGCACCATGATGTGCATACTGAATGCTTAGCAATTGCGACAATATAAGTACAAGGTGAGTGAGAAATAATTTGCTGCTCAACATTTCAGTAGACAGCTAATAAGCAGTGAACCTCTCCAAACATTTCACACAACTCCGTACATGGGTAAGGAAGAACAAAAAATGTCTGTTGAGGTTTACAATAATCATGTTTAAATATACCTACTAAGATTGCAAAAGAGGACTGTGAAGGAATACAGTTTGGCAGAAAACAGGGATATGAGTATGCACAGAATAGAAAGCTGCCTAGAGGTGTGGATGAACAAGGAAATCTAAAGATATAAATATATATTTCACTGAAAAAGAAAGTGTAGATTGATAAAGCTATAAAAATGGCAATAGTATTTTGGGTTTTAGGAATTGTATAATAAGTACAAGTGTAAAGTCATAAAACATTAGTTTATACAAAGAATTGGTTAGGCCACAGTTAGAACACCATATGCAGTTTTAGGCACCCCATTATAGAAACGGCATAAAAGCCATAGAAAGCATTCAACATAGATTAACCAGGATGAATGAGACACTATGGTTACAAGGAAAGGCACAAAATATTGGGACTATTTCCACTGAGCAGAGAAAGCCAAGAGAAGATTTAATAGAGGTTTTAAAACTTGAGTCAGTGTCGTGGGGCCATCAATTTAAAAATATCACTAAGGGTTTGAGAGAATAGGTTAGGTACAATTTGTTTACAGAGACAGTTGCTAGAGGATAGACTTTCCCACAAGGAGCAGTTAAGAAAGAAACTATTGCATCTTTTAAAGGAAGAATAGATAAACATTTGAAACAGGCAGAGATAAAGCAATATACGGAGAGACAGAGAGAGAGAGAGAGAGAGAGAGAGAGGGGGGTAGGTAATGGGAAAGATATGAAGGTCCTTGAGAGGTCCTTGAGGAGATTTACAGAATGATCCCAGGTGTGGGGGGATTTAGTTACAAGGTTAGACTGGAAGGGCTAGTATTGTTCCCCTTGGGACAAAGGGGTTTGAGGGGAGATTTGATAGAGGTGTACAGGTTATGACATGTTTAGATAAGGTAGACAGGGAAAAACTCTTCACTTTAGCTGATGGTACGAGGACCAGGGGACACAAATCCAAAATTTTGGGGGAATGTGAAGCAGAACTTTTTTATGCAGCGACTGGTAATGACCTGGAGCTCACTGTCCACAAGGGTGGTGGAAGCAAAAACATTCAATGATTTCAAAAGGCTGCATTGTAAGATGGGTCATAGTTTGTATGAGGCCATCGGTCTGCCTATTCATCTGGAGATAAAAAAACTCTCATGTCACTTTTCAAAGATAAGCAGGGAGTTCTTCTGGCCCCAATTCTATCTCAACCACCACTGAAACAAATTAACTGATCATTTATTTTATGGTTTTATATCGGCCCTTTCCATGCACAAAGCTGACAGTAGCATTTGTCTACAATACAATTACTGTACTTTGGAAATAATGTATTGGCTGTGAAGCACTTTTGAGATATCCTGATGTGATTAAAGGTACTTCATTGATGCGAGTTCTTCCTTTCCTTCCTCTGTCTTAAGACATGATTGCTGATGAACTTGGTCAAAGAATGTTAGACTTCCCTAGCACTCGAAAGAGTACACATATAGCTCGTAACAAATGTAACCTCTAATTTTCTAAATGGGATGGTGAGATCCAAGTATTAACTATTCTTCCTTAAGGAGTTCTAGCAATAACACACCTCTATTGCAATAGCAGAATTCATAACATTGATTAACACTGTGCTCAGAAATCAATTAAGACATCTCACCAACCTGTAACTTAAACTATCAATCTCTGAAAGACAGCACATGAAACTCAATGTCCCATTTAAAAGAAGCATGACCTGATATTACTAAAAATGGAGCACATATGGTTGCAGCCAACTTTTATGTCAATTCACCTCACTATGGAAAAGTAGTGTAGTGCTACTATCACTGAACTAGTAATCTAGAGACCTAGGCTAATGCCCTGGGGACATGGGTTCAAATCCCAGCACGGCAACAGGTGGAATTTAAATTTAAAAATTAAATTTAAATTCAATTAATAAAATTTGGAATTGGAAGCTAGTCTCCATAATGGTAGCCATGAAACTAGTTATCATAAAAACTATCACTAATGCCCTTTAGGGAAGGAAAGTTATGTCCTTATGTGGTCTGGCCTACATGTGACTCCAGATCCACAGCAATGTGACTGACTCTTAATTACCCTCCAAGAATGCCACTCAGTTCAAGGGCATTGGTGGGGGGGGGGGGGGGGGGGGGGGGGGTTGTGCAGGGGCAGACACAAACCCCATCAGTGCTCCAAATCGGGGCCGCGCCGCCATTTTACGTGGGCAGACCAATTAAGGCCTGCGCAGTGTGAAAGAGCGTATGTGCGCAAAAAATCTCCCTGAGGCACAGAGGTGTGGCTCTGTATCTCAAGGAGATTAGTTTAAGGTTTAAAAGTTTAAATGAAGAAAAGAAAATATTTTAAGACATGTCCCCTCATGAGACAGTGTCATATGAGCTGGGGCACATCAATTAATTTTTTCAAAATTTTTAATTTAATTAATAAACAATTCATGAAATTTCATCCCGGCCATGGATAGGTTTCATGAAAATGTGAAGGATGCCTGGGCTCTTCATCTGCCCGCCAACCTTAAGGTTGGACAGGCAGCATTCTTAACAACGTTAATTACTTTCTCAATGGCCTTAATGGACCTTTGACAGTTCGGCAGGCGCACAGCCAAGTCGGCTGCCTGCCTGCCGAAATGACAATCTAAATGACACCCAGTGACATCGGGATGCACGCCCGATGTCACCGCACATCATTTTACGTGTTGGCGAGTGGGCCCTGCCCCCACTTGCCGACCTGAAAATTCTTCCCCATGTATCTTAAACACTAATACCTTTGAAGCACAACAAAGCCTGTTGTTTGTCTCTCGATAAATAACACGTGTGAAGTACAAACAGAATCCAATCTTGGGGTTCTCAACCCAGTTTTCCTGTTGCTTTGTGCACTGAAAATATGTGGGTGCAAACAGAAAAATCAGCTTTGCTATATATTAGCAAACTGAAGAAAATGCTGTTAGCATATTTATGCCTCAATTTGTGCCTCATTTTATTTACGCTTAAGGAGTTTCCTCTGCTTTATACATTTTTGTGAACATTTTCAAAGAAGTTGAGATCTTTCATGCTCAGCGATATTCTTTGATCCTTTGATCTTAACCCAGCCTTGATGAATGCCTTCAGTTTCTGGGATGTGGCAAGGATTCATTGATCATTGTCTGCAGTTCTGTCTTCAGTTTTACAGTACTTCAATCATGCACAGCTCACTCATGTTATTTCCTTATTTTTCCATTACAAAGGGGAAATCAAGGAACTTTTAGGTAGAAAATCTCTGCTGTTGTCCGAATGAAAATTGACAAGCCATGAGTTACATTATGACTGAAATTGTTAATTCATCATGTGCAGATCTGTAAATTCTTTATAATGGAACCCAGCAGGCAAGAATATTCTGTCATTGGCATGGGAATAATAGCATTATCAGTGGCAGCAATAACAAAACTTTTCAATTAGTTGGAGCAACAAAACTGGACTACCAGCAAGTTTAAAACTTTGGCCCATCTCTGATCACTGGCAATAGGCTAAGAGAAAAGGGCAAGCCAGACAATAAATAGATTGACATTGTTATCAGTCTCTAAACTGATTCACCAATTTTTATACAGTTACATCAGTTGAATTAAACCAACGCAAAAGGCTGATGCATCTCCAGCCCGACTGAATCATCTAATTTTTTGCATTTTACCCTGATTGTTGTTCCATCAGGTCAAGCAGCTCTGCACCCCCCCCTCCCAGTAGCTCGGTTCCAGACCACCACCATCTATGTCATCCTTTCTTTGGCAGCTGAAGTGCTGTGACACTAGCCCAGTGGCTTCTCTCATTCAGTTTTATCGCTGCCCACAGAGATCAGCATCACTCCCAGTACAGTGCAGCTCACTTTAGCAACAAAACAGAGGGAATAGCGAATCTGTACACTTCCATTTTATGGTGTTGGTTGCTAGTATTCGAATGCATAACTTGTACTCTTCTGATACAGCACTTTTAAAGAAGAATAAACATCCTGATCAGTAGTGCAGGACTCCAGTAATCTATGAAGCTCTTGCATTCCCTTCATCTCACTATTAAAATTGGCTGAATTTTATGCCATTTGGCAGTGAGCAGGAGTCCACCCCAGGAAGTGCGTGGATCACCGACCCCCGGTCCTGCCCCCAACTTTTCAGGACACTGGTAAAGCATCTTGTGACCAATTAACTGCCACCTGGTGGGAATCCAAACAACTGCAATGAGCAACGATGGGCAGCATGTCCAATTGGCCACGAAAGACAGGATGTCTGGGGACAGAGGGTGCAGGTCATGAATCAGATGTCGGTGATGGCCACCCATTTAAAGGTACCTTGGCATGGGATTGAGCCAGTTGCAGCAGAATTGGTGCACTGCAGGGTGAGAGTAGGAGATTGAAAATTTTAACTTTGAATTTTCTTCACTTATTGGAGCAGCAGCTAAGAGTTTGTTCTTAAATGTTGATGAATATTGTGCTAGTTGTTAAGACTGGGAGGGAAGGAGAGTGCAGTTTCTCTAGCCCCACTATTCCACAGGTCGCACCATAAGTTTAAATGTTTAAATCACTCACCAAAATGGCCAAGTGTTTACCTTCACTACTGCTAGGCCCAGAATAAAAGAGACATTAACCAGACTTCTTTCAATAAACTTGATTCATTATGAAATGAGACTTATTTTTTGAAAACAAGTTGCAAAACTGGTTAACATACAATTTGTAATCCAGAAGTTTGATGAGTTAACCCTTTTAAAATCCCAACACACACACGCAAACACAAGACAAATGAACGTCTCTACAGAGGTTGCCATAAGAGAACACTTCATGAAAAAAGGATAAAGCTTGACAAGGTCTTGACGCTGTCAATTGGTTTTCCTGAGTATGAAGACAGAGCATTGGTCATAGCAGTTGCCTGGAAGTCCTTTCCAAAGCATCTTCAGTGAAATACTTTCCTTGTTAAGCTTTCACATACAGATGAGTTATATTGAGATGACAATTTTCTAGCTAAAGGTGAACACCCACCTTGGACCTATGTGCTCCCTGTGCGGGCAGGGAGGGAATCCCTCAGCCGAGAGTGTGCTCTTTCGCACTTGCGTGCGAAAGAGCGCACTCATCTCCCTGAGGCTAAGTGCTGCCTTAGGGCAATCAGCGCCAAATTTAAAAATGGTGAAGGTGCAAAAATAAAATTACCCTAACATGTCCCCTCATGTGTCGCAAGAGTTGGGAAATGTCCATCACTTTAAAGCATACATTTATTAAAACTTTAAAAACCCTCATGAAACCGCATCCCGCCCATGGATGAGGTTTCATGCTTTTTCTGAAGCCCGCCAAGGCTCCTGGCCTGCCTGCCAACCTTAAGATTGGATGGGCAGGTCCATTAATTATCTCAATTATTTTTTAAATGGCCTCAATAGGCCATTGACAGGTCAGTGGGTGCACAGCTGATTCAGCTGCGCCCCCGCCGACCTGAAAATTGAAATGCTGCGGGGTGACGTCGGGAGTTCTGCTCGACATCGTCCTGCGTCATTTTATGTGTCGGCGGGAGGACCCCATCCCCTGCTTGCTGACCTAAAGATCCTAGCCCAGGTTATACAGAGAGGGGGAGAGGGAGAGAGAAAGAAAGAGAGGAGCAATCTTCCTTCACAGTTTACTCCCAAGACACACATACACACAAACACAGTTCAAAAAAACATGTTCAGACAGAACTTCTCCCAGGCCAGGTGTTTTTCAGCCAATCAGCAGGAGCTCACAGCAGTTTTAAAAAAATGTTAACTCAAACAAGATAACTCTCATCTCCCCAGGTGTCTTGCTGGTCATGTAGCTGAAATCATATAATTTCTTGGAAAAAGCAGGTTGCTCATAGACCAAAGTGAACTGGAAACCTTAAAAAAAATCAGAGGCGTGTCCAAATAATTCAATGTCCTTCCAAATTTTTTAAAAAGGCAATTGGTTCTTGGAGATATGAATTCCTAACATAGTAGTAAGCCATTCAGGACCCTTGCAAGGGATGAAAGAACATTTGAAAACACCTAACCGATGCTTGCAGAATTCAAGGAGAAAGGTATGTCTCAACGTTGAAGGGCTGAATATTCAAACACTGGCTACCATTGCCTACTTGCCAGTATGTGTTTTGAATTTCACAGAATTTCAGATAATTGTCACAGTGCAGAAGGAAGCCGTTCGGCCCATCGTGTCTGTGCCGACACTTCAAACGAGCATTATGAATCAATGTCATTCTCCTGCCTTTTTCCCCCGCACCTCTGCAGATTGTTTCTATTTAAATAATCATCTATTGCCCTCTTTAGTGTCTCCATTGAAGCTGCCTTCACCACACTTCCAGGCTGTACATTCCAGGCCTGAACCACCTACTGTATGAAAAAGATTTTCCCACATCGCATTTACTTCCTTTGCCAATCACTTTGAATCTGTGTCCTCTCGTTCTCCTTTTACAAGTGGGAACAGTTTCTCCCTTTGTACTCTGTCCAGTTCCTGCATGATTTTGAACACCACTGTCAAATCTCCTCTTAGCCTCCTCCTCTCCAAGGAGAACAGTCCCAACTTCTCCAATCTGTCTTCATAACTGAAGTTTCTCATCCCTGGAACCATTTTTGTAAACCTCTTCTGCACTCTCTACAATGCATTCACATTCTTTATAAAAAGTGGCACCCAGAACTGTACACAATACCCCAGTTAAGTTCTAACTAGTGTCCACAAACTTTGAAATTTTCCCCTACAAACCAAGATCGAGATCACTAATATATGTCAGGAAAAGCAAGGGTCCTAATACCAACCACTGGGGAACTCCACTACAAACCTTCCCCAGCCTGAAAAAGATTCATTAACCATTACTCGCTGTTTCCTATTACTCAGCCAATTTTGTATCTACATTGTTACTGACCCTTTTATTCCATGAGATATAACTTTTCTCACAAGTCTGTTTTGTGGCTGTTGGATCCAGTGCCCTGGTGTGTTGGGGCTAAAGGATCCAGGTTGCACTCTTGTTTTGGGGTAACCAAGTTGGTACCAAGACAGAGAAGATCAGTAGATTGTTCTTGGAAGAAACACATTCTGCTTATTTACAAAAGGAACTCAGCAGCTACACTTGTGTGCTTACAACTCAAAACTCTGTTTTTACACTTCAGACTCTAACTCAAGACTATTGATTACAGAGCATCCCACGCTGATCTGCTACTGGGCACCAAGATTATGTGATCTTACATTACAACATTTATCTTAAAGGTATGTTACACATCAGACTACTACTTCCCTCCCCCTTTACTCAGAATACATTTTACAATTTTTCTCAAAATACCAAATTATTCATACAGATCAATCATTTACAAAGTCAGTCTTTCTGGTGGCTTTTCTTATGCATGTAGAATCTCTCAGCTCTACAGCTTCTGATGTTTCATCTAGAACCTCTGCCCCTGCAGTCGTCTGAGCATCTGGTTCTTCAGAAGGTACCTGCAAATCTGTTCTTCAATCTTTCAGGTACAGTAGGCCCTTCAGACACATCTGTACTCAGTTGAGCCCTTTCAGCAGGAGACGTTGATTCAGTCATGAACACCAGTGGCATTATTTCTGGGTATTTTGTTTCTCCTCTTCTTACATGATCCACAGGTCTCCATATGACTCGATCTTCCACTTTCAGGTGATAGGAAAGGGGTCTCGTTACTGCACTTATTTCACCAAACAACCATGTTGGTCCTTCTCTAAAGTTTTTCACGAATACTTTCTCGACTACGTTAAACGTCCTGTCATGACTGTGACAGTCAGGTCTAATTTTCTGACTTCCCTGACTCCTTTCCACCTTCCCAGCAAGGTTTGGCATAATTAGGCTCAGTCTCGATCAGAGATGGTGATTCATCAACAATTCCGCAGGTATGACACCTATTGTCATATGAGGGGTGTTCTATGATGGAAAAGAGAACATGCTAATTTAGTCGCTGTAGAATCTCCAGACAATTCCTTCATATCAGATTTGAATGTCTGAACTGCTCATTTGGCCAGTCCATTTGAAGGAGGGTGGTATGGTGAACCTCACACATGAATAATACCACTGAGGCTGATAAACCGGTCAAATTCAGCACTCGTAAACACTGTTCCATTGTCTGATACCACTTCAGGTAATCCATTGATTGTGAAACTTTGTCGTAGCTTGTCTATTGTAGCAGATGTCGGTGACCTCACTTCGTATACGTCCATCCATTTTGGGTGAGCATCGACAATAAGTAGACACATTGTTCCCATAAAAGATCCCACATAGTCGATGTGTGCTCGCATCTATGGCCTTCCTGGCCACTCCCAGGGGTGTAACAGAGATGTTGAAGGTAATTTCTGTACTTGCTGACACTGCATCCAACTTCTAACTAAGTTTTCTATTTTTCCCCTCCGTCCCAGGCCACCATAGATAGCTGTGCGCTATGTCGTTCATTCAGGAATTTCCAGGATGTGCAAGTTCAGGTAACAATGGTTTCATCCTTTTGGAGGAACAATCACTCATGTTCCCCACAATAAGATACCTTCCTGGCTGGTTATTTTGTATCTTCTCTGGAAATATTGTTTCATTTCACCAGATTCTTGCACTTGCGACCAACCATGAAGAACTTGATCTCGCACTTTGGATAAGACTGGGTCCCGATTTGTCCAATCTTTAAACTGTTGGGCACATATCGGTGATGAATCCAGGAAGTTCAATAATGAAACAAATTCTTGAGGAATTGGAACATCCTTTACATGAAAGGGAAAATGACTGAATGCATCTGCGTTTGCAATTTTACTCACGGGTCCATGAATGAAAGTATATCATACGCTACCAAAATCAATTGTATTATTTGTGCTTCTAGGGAGAATTTTCCCATGTTGGGGAACGGGAGCATGCGGGAGTGGGCACGGGTACTTGCGGACCCTATCGCCGGCAGCGACTGCGACTGCGCCACTGTTTTACATGGGCGGGCTAATTAAGGCCCACCCAGCATGTTTGGCAACTCCCAGGGGCAGCGGGAGTGGGTGGGCAGAGGCAGATTGGCAATCACTGCCGGGTCCAATGGTAATCCGGCAGCCTGTTTAAAGGCTAAGAAGCAACCGCTGCAAGGCTGCTGTACAGGGCTAGAGGTCGGGGCCAAGGCACATCAAGGCTAGCCATGCAGGAGGGTAGGGCGGGTGGCCACTGTGCGCCCAGGTTTTTGGACGAGTGCCTTGCTGCCCTCCTCGGGAAGGTGGCAGCACGGCGGGAGGTGCTCAGTCCGAGGACAGGGGGAGGAGACAACCCCACTTGACAAAGCGTGCGTAGGAGGAGGTAGCGGAAGCCGAGAGCTCCCACGGTGTGGTGTGGTGCTCATGGACCAAGGGCCGCAAGCGCTTCAAAAACCTGCTGCGCATGGGAAGGGTGAGTAGCATGTTGGCATCATCAACTTCACCCATCATGTAAGCTTCTCCCCCGCTGGTGCCCCATCCATGTCTGAGTGGCCTGAGTGCAATGAGACATTGATGGCATGTGTCCTTAGCTGGGAGGCCCAGCAGATATTCCCTATGAGTTCATCAGCCTGAGAGGGTTGTGATGAGATGGGTTCTGCACCCGCAGCATTGGTGGACTGAGACCCACATGAGTTTGGTGGGGGCAACTCGGGGGATCTGCACCCAGGCGCACTGCTCCAACTCCAGGACATGTCGAAGTCAGGGTGATGACATGGTGGGAGGGGATGTTCAAGGTGGCATGGCACAGATGGATCTGCTGCCCTCTGCACTCCACGTCATTGTGCCTCCTTGCAATGGCAGGTACAACTGTGTGCTCCCAACTGTGATGAAGGCAGCATGTGGCCAAGGGCAGTTGGCAGTGGGGGGGTGTGGGGGGGAGGTTGGAGGATACACCTGGCATTTTTGTGTGAGTGCTGGCCAGCAGCAGGGGAAAGATACACTGCACCCAGCAACTGGGCTTGGGGTGGGCCGGCCGCCAGGAAATTGATGGTACAAGTATCACTTTTCAATGCTGTTTTTTCATTTCCAGAAGAAGAATTCTTATCACAATGCCAAGCAGCTGAGGACTGGAGGTGGGCCAGGCCAGATTTTGCTGCTTAGCCATTTTGAGCAGGAGGCCCTCGACCTGGAGAGACGCCACACGCCCAGGTCCACTGGAGCTGGAGAGGCTGGGGTTCCACGAGCAGGTATGTATGGCCAGCACTCACATCACCAGTAGCCTCCCAACATCCATGGCAGTGCTAATTGTTGAGTGAGTGGCGTTACCAACATGGCTTGCCCAGTGCATGTGGAATGATGAGTGCATGATGATCCTGGTGACAAGCATGTACATTGACATTGCCCACAGGGTAACTGACCGAATGTCCTTACTCTTCCTTTCAGCATCAGCGGTGCAGGGGCCGGGACCCAGAGCAGCAGGGACCCCCTCTGACACCTGAGGGGCATGAAATAGCACCAACAGAAGCGTCACACCATCTCTGCCAGGCAGGAACCAGCGTAGATACTGGCACCTCAGTGGGCATCATATCTTTTGCTAGTGTCCCGGTACACAGCGGTGAGGGCACTTCACAGTCGCTGAAGGAGCTGGTGGAAACAGAGAGGGAGGACTGCGGGGGCCCAGGCATATACTCAGTCCATCGCTGATGATGAGCCTCTGGAGTTCTCGGCAATGCAGCCAACTGATGAGATGTGGCTGGGTGTGCGGGACCATCTGGTGGAGGTACATGAGGCTGTGCTTGGCTTGGTGTCAGCGGTGGAGGAATCTACACGGATTGTAGCTGATGCATTGAGCATCATGGCTGAGCACCAATCCTCCATGAGAGAGTGGCGACTTTCATAGAGAGGCAGCTCCAGGGACAGGATCAGATATCTCACCTTGGTGCCCATCCATCTATGGTGAGCAGGGAGGGCTGAACGGACCTCATGTTGGCACAGCAGCTGCCTGTCGTCTCTGCTGGCGCTTTTCAGGGCACTCTGGATGAGGGCGGCAGCTTCTCCGCCCCTCTGCCAGTGACCGCAGCACCCAATGAGGCTGTGACGACTGGGGAGATGCCAGCTGCAGAGCTGGCAGTTCCCTCCCAGGCAGGGCCAGGCTCGACAGGCCAGAGGATGTCCACCAAGGTCATCGAGGCCAACAGGACATCAGAGAGCAGGCAGTCTCTGATGCCACTGCCAGCGAGGAGGCACCACAAAGATGTAGCACCCGCAAACATCAAATAAAGGCACCATAGGCACACCTCAGGTTCATCACTGGTGGTTTTTTGTTGGCCCCCAATGAGTTCCTTCTGATTGTGTGTGAAGTGCAACACCATTTTATTTCTGTTATGTCAAGAGACTTTTGTTACAGCATTAATTTCATCTAAAATGCCTGGGGCTGCCTCTTTTCTTGGGTAGGTGCTTGGATTCCTGAGATTTGATGAGTGATTTGTGTGTCACTTACATTTATTGACCGGGCCCATCGTCAATGCTCCTATCCAGACAGATGTTGCACTAAGGTCTCCAGGATGGAGGCTACAGGCTAGGCTTGTGTTTGAGATCCATATGTGCTGTGCTTGCTAAAGGTTCCTTGGATTAGAGCATCCCGGGTGTCCCTGCCTCCCTGTAGTATGCCCGGGTCAGCGGTGCCCCCTCATCATTTCCCTGTGCATTCTCATCCTTGGACTCACTGCTGGACTCATCGTGTTCAGCTGCAGCTTCTTCATCTACATCTTTTTCATCCATAGTGTCCCCCCTTTCCAGCGCAAGATTGTGGAGAGTGCAGCATGCAACCACTATCAGCGACACTCGATCTGGGGGGGGTACTGCAGTGCGCCCCCGAAACAGTCCAGGCATGTGAAGCGCATTTTGAGAAGACCGATAGCTCTCTCCACCACAGCCCTTGTGGTGCCGTGGCTCCTATTGTACTGCTGCTCAGCTTCTGTTCTTGGATGACAGAGAGGCATCATGAGCCACCTTCTGAGGGGATAACCCTTGTCACCCAGCAGCCATCCATCCACCCGGAGCTGCCTGGATACCTTGCGCAGACTTGCAGGATCTGCATCCTGTGATCACACACTATCTGCACGTTCATGGAGTGGAAACCCTTCCTGTTGACCAAGGCACTGGGCTCACCTGCTGGAACCTTGATGTGTACAGTCTATTGCACCCTGGACGTGGGGAAACCCAGCAATCACTGCAAAGCCTCTGGTTCACTCCATCTGGCTTGCCTGGTCGCAGTGGAAGTGGATGAAGGTCAATGCACACCTGAACAGAGCGTCTGTAACCTGCTTGACACAAGTGTGGACAACTGATTGGAAGACACCACAAAGATCACCCACCGACCACTGGAAGGAGCCAGAGGCATTGAAGTTGAGGGCAGCTGTGACCTTTAAAGCCACGGGCATGGGGTGTCCACCCACATAGTTAGCAGAGATCTCTGGACCAATCATCTGACAGATACTGATGACCGTCTCCCTTGACAGACGGAGCCTCCTTCGGCACTGCACCCCAGACATATTGAGGTAGGTGCTTCGCCTTCTATATACCCTGGCAACAGGATAGTGCCATCTTCTGAGGCCCCTTGCGCCTTGGACTACCTCTTGGTCCTGCACCTGTCCTCCCAAAGGTGGCTTCCCTGCAGACTGGATGTGCACTCCTAGCCTCCTCCCCCTTCTAGCCCTCCCTTCCTCCTCAGATGAGGTGCCTCCCTTGGAAAGATCATCTCCCATTCCCAGGTTCAGGGAGGCTTCCTGAAACCTACAGGCCCCAAAACAAATCCTCACTGAAAAGTGCTGACCTGAAGGTTATGAGTCCAGTCTCAGCAGCTGCTATGAGTTTGCAACTTTTACACCTCACACAGGCAAGTTTCACTAACTTCCGAGCAGTAACTTTTAAATATCGGGATTCGCGAATCTGCTGAGCCCTCTTCTCCTGCCCGTGGTTGAGCTTCATGCAAATTTCTAATACCCACCTGTGCGACGAGCTGAAGATCGCATGGGTGCCTTAAAATCCAGGTCAATTGGAGCTTCAAGGGCCTTAAGTAGCCCATTAATGGCCATTGCGCAATGGACATCGTTGTCCGCCTGCTCACCAAAATATCACGATGGCACGCAGTGATCTCAGGATGCGCGCCCAACGTCACCGCACATCATTTTACACGTTGGCTGTGGGTCCCCCCCACACCCCTCCCAAACACGGAAAAATTCTGCCCATGTGTCTTCTTTTGATGGGCATCCTTCTTTATGACACCGACTTTATTCTTGGCCTTCTCTTCGACTTCCATATTGGCCAGATTAATCTAAGGTGTAAGCTCTTGAGTGAACTCAGTGGTTGAGTTTACCAGAATTTCAACGTCTGTCTGCTCAGGAAATTCTATGCCTTTTGCCTCCAAAGCCTCTTTGGTTTCATGTAGCTGATTTTTCAGCTCTTCCTTCTCTTCTTTGCATTAGTGCACTGCTTCCTGGAAAACTAAGCATTGTTAAGTCTTCTCTGCCACCATCCTTCATTTTACTTAGAGAAGTGCAGAACTTTTCCTGTTTCTCCTCATGCTTTTCCAGAGGTATACACTTAGATAGGAGGGAAACTGGTAATGTGTGAAGGTCTTTCAGCAGGTTTTCACTGTTCTTTTGGAATCTTTGTGACAAATCAAAGTTGATTTCCCTTAGCCAGTTTCATCCTAATGTATTTAAACCTCTGCCTGCTATCACTATCAAGCGTGATTTCACTGTTTGATCTCCGTAGCGTACTGTGACTTTATATATGCCCTTGACTTGTATGTCTTCTCTCAATTTGGCATCAGCTTCTTCCAAATTTAGTTTATGTTCGCCATGATTCAGGAATTTAAAAGTACGCTCACCTATCACCGTAGTGGCTGCTCCAGTATCCACCTCCATTCTGATAGGCCTCTCATTCACTTTCATGGTTACGTAGATAGGTTCTGTTCTTCCTACCTTTAAACTATATAACAAATAAATATCTGAATCTATTACATCAGGCTTTTAAATGCTGTTCTCATTATGAGGTTGTCTGCTTCCACCCTTTTTACCATTATGCCATGTTTTCGCTGCTAAGTTCTCTTTTAATTTGTCTGCTAGCGATGACAGCTTCCCACTTCTGAGTAAAGTGTTGCACTTTTGTGCTCTTTTTAGCTGAGGCTCCCTGCCCAACATGGAGGACAGTACCATTTTGCGCTCCCTGTATGGCTTTTGAGTCTCGCACTGCATCTTCCATTGCCAGAGCGATTTGCAATGCCTTCTGAAAATCTAAATTTGATTCAGACAGCAATCTCTTCTGAATCGCATCTTCATTTATATTGCACACCAAACAATCTCTAAGCACATCATTGATAGATGAACCAAACTCACAATACTTGGTTGATTCAGTTAATGGTTTCAGACTTGCCACATAACAAGCAACTGTCTCCCCCACAGCTCTATTCCTTGAGTTAAGTTTGAACTGTTGCATCATCACCAACAGCTTGGGCTGGTAATGATTCTTTACTAGGTTCAATAAGACATCAAAACTTTTCGAATCTGGGGCATTGGGTGCCAACAAGTTTCAAATGAATCTATATGTCTTACTCCCACATGTAGATAAGAGGATTGTGTGCTTTTTCTCCTCCCCCACAATGTCGATCGCCTGGAAGAAGAATGTGAGGCGATCAACATAATGAAACCAGTCGTCAGAGGTTGAATCAAAAGGCTCAACTCTTTCAAATTGTGGCATGTTCTGAGGGGATTGCTTCGATGATCAGGGAGGAAAAGGATCCGGGTTACACGCTTGTTTTGGGGTGACTGAGTTGGTGCCCAAGACAGAGATCATCAGTAGACCTTTCTTAGAAGAAATACATTCAGTTTACTTACAAAAGGAACTTAGCAGCTGCAATTGAGTGCCTACAACTCAAAACTCTGCCTTTACTCTTCAGACTCTAACTCAAGACCACTGACTACAAAGGTAGCCCGCGCTACTCTGCTATTGGGTACAAAGATCATGTGATCTTACATTACAATATTTGTCTTAAAAGTATAGTACACATCAGATTACTACAGCGAAACAGTATCGAATGCTTTTTGAAAGTCCATATACACCACATCAACAGCATTACACTCAACAACCCTCTATCACCTCTTCAAAAATCTCTAGCAAGTTAGCCCTTAAGAAATCCATGCTGGCTCTTCCTAACCAGCCCACAGTTTTCCATGTGACTATTAATTCTATCCCAAATAATTGTTTCTAAAAGATTCCCCGTCACCAAAGTTAAACTGACTGCTCTGTAATTGATGGACTTCTCCTTACAAACCTTTTTGAACAGAGGCATAATGTTTGTAATTCTCCAGTCCTCTGGAATCTCCCCTGAGTCTAGGGAATTCTGAAAGATTATGGCCAGTGCCCCTGCAATGTCCACTCTCACTTCCTTCAATGCATCTCATCTGGTCTTGGGGCCTTGTCAAATTTAAGCACTGCCAGTTTATCCAATACCTCATCCTTATCAATTTTGAACACTTCTAGTGACAAAGTTACCTCTTCTTTCACCACAGCCTGGGTAGCATCTGCTTCTTTGGTAAAGACAGATTGAAACTATTCATTTAATACCTCAGCCATGCCCCCTGACTCCATGTGTAAATCCCTTTTTGGTCCCTAATCGGCCCTACTCCTCCTTTTACCACTCTTTAACTATTTATATGCCTATAGAAGACTTTGTGATTCCCGTTTATGTTGGCTGCCAGCCTTTTCTTATAATCCCTCTTCACTTATCTTATTTGCTTCTTCACCTCTCCTTTGAACCTTCTGTATTCCGCTTGGTTCTCAACTGTATTTTCTACCTGACAGCTGTCATAAGCACACTTATTCTTTATCTTAATTTGTATCTCCTTTTTCATCCATAGTGCTCTGGATTTGTTTGACCTGCCTTTCCCTTTTGAGGGAATATACTTTGACTGTGCCCGAACCATTTCTTCTATGAAGGTAGCCCATTGTTCAGCTACAGTTTTTCTCAGCAACCTTTGGTTTCAGTCTATCTGGCCCAGCTCTGTTCTTGCCCCATTGAAGTCAGGTCTCCCACAGTTAATTATTCATACTCTGGATTGCCCATTGTCCTTTTCTACCGTCATCCTAAACCTTATGATACAATGATCACTGTCTCTTAAATGATCCCCCACTGACACTTGATCTATTTGGCCCATCTCATTTCCAGGAACCAGGTCTAGCAGTGCCTCCTTTCTTGTTGGACTGGACCGTACTGCTGTAGGAGGAAATTGTCCTGAACACAATCTAGGCACTCTTGCTCCCTCTCTGCCCTTTACACTACCACTATTCCAGTCCATATATGGGTAATTAAAGTCCCCCATTATAACAACTCTATAATGTTGGCACCTTTCTGCAATTTCCCTGCAGATTTGTTCCTCTACATCCTTCCCACTAGTTAGTGGCCTATGGACTATACCGAGTAATGTAATTACACCATTTATGTTCCTTAGCTCTAGCCAAATTGATTCTGTCCTTGAACGCTCTGGGACATCCTCTTTCTCCAGCACTGCAATGCTCCCCTTAACCAACACAGCCATCCCTCCTTTTCTCCTGCCCTATATTTCCTGAACACCTTTTACCCAGGGATATTTAACACCCAGTCCTGCCCTTCCTTGAGCCAGGTCTTTGTTATCGCCACATCATGGGCAGAAATTCCCCCCGTTGGGGGGATGGTGCGGAGGTGGGCAGGGGTGGGCGCGAACCGATTGGGGCTGTGCCACCATTTTATGTGGGTGGGCCAATTAAGGCTTGCTCAGTGTGACACGCACCCGGAAGCGCTGTGCACTCCCTGTGTGGGCGGGGATTCCCTGAGTTCGGGCCTACGCTCTTTCACGCATGCGCACAAAGGAGCGCTGAAATCTCCCTGAGGCACAGAGGTGCCTCAGGGAGATTAGTTTAAGATTTAAACATTTAAATAAAGGAAAGAAAATAACTTAAGACATGTCCCCTTATGTGACGGTGTCACATGAGCTGAAACATGTCAATGAATATTTTCAAAATTTTTTATTTAATTAATAAACCCTTCATGAAACCTCCTTCCGCCTGTGGATGAGGTTTCATGAAAAATGCGAAGGCCGCCTGGGTTCTTCACCTGCCTGCCAAACTTAAGATTGGATGGCAGCCCTGTTAATTGGTTCAATGACTATTTAAATGCCCTTAATAGGCCTTTGACAATTAGGCGGGCGTGCAGCCGAGTCAGCCATGTGCCCGCCAAACTGAGAATCTAAATGACTCGGGATGCCTGCCCAACGTCACCGCGTATCATTTTACGCTGACCCGAAAATTCTTCCCCATAACTCCACATGGCAACCTGCGCCTGATTGGTAACTCACCACTCTTATTTACTATACTCCTTGCATTCAGCTACATGCAGTATAACCCTGATTTAGACTTTATTACTTTCTCCCTTATACTGACTCCACCTATTAACTTACCAGTCACTATACAAGTGCTATCTGTCTCTCCCAGTATTTTCTGAACCCTTGTATTCCTCTCTAATAGTCTCTCCTGGTTCCCACACACTTGCTGAGTTAGTTTAAAGCCCCCCCCAACAGCACTAGCAAAATGTCCCACAAGGAACTTAGTCCCTCTTTGTTCAGGTGCAACCTGTCCGGCTTGTACAGGTGCCATCTTCCCCTGAACCAGTCCCAGTGTCCCAGGAATCTAAAGGCCTCTCTCCTGCACCATCTTTCCAGCCATATATTCTTCTGTCTTATCCTCCTAGTTCTGTACTCACTGGGACATGGCACTGGGAGTAATCTGGAAATGACTACTTTTGAGGTCCTGCTTATTAATTTTCTACCCAGCTCCCAAAATTTTGTCTGCAGAACCACACCCCTTCCTATCTAAGTCACATACTAACGTGGGCCACAACCTCTGGCTGTTCACCCTCCCTGAGAAGAATGTCTTGCAATGGCTCAGTGATATCTTTGACCCTGGCACCAGGGAGGCAACATACCATCCTGGAATCACATCTACGGTTACAGAAATGCCTGTCAGTTGCCCTAACTAACAAATCCCTTATCACTATTGCCCTTCTTTTCTTCTTCCTCCCCACTTGTACAGCCAAGCCGCTTGTGGTGCCACAAACTTGGCTCTGACTGCACTTCTCTGAGGAACCAATGCCCTCACCAGTATCCAAAATGAAAAACCCAGGGGACTCCTGCACTACCTGCCTGGTTCTCTTGGGCTGCCTGGCAGTCACCCATTCCCTTTCTGCCTCCATGCTCCTAACCTGCGGTGTGACTACCACTCCAAATGTGCTATCCACATAGATCTCAGGCTTGCGGATGCGCCACACTGACTCCAGCGTGTATCTCTGAACTCACCTCAAATGATGATGATGATGATGACCCTCATTCTCCTTGTTTTCTCCCCCCGCAGGACAAACATTGGCAGCTGCAGCCACTAGCCCCAGGGGACCAACATTAACCTCTGGGGAAGAGGGGGAAGCCTCAGAGGATGCAGTTTCACATCCATGCTCCACACCCAGCACCAGTGCAGGTACACGCGCCTTGATGAGTATGTGCAAATTAGTTCTAAGGGATCCACAAACTCCTCCACCCCTTTGCATATGATACTTGTAAAGCCAGCTGTTGGAGACTGAGATACAGCAGGCCTCAGCACTCAGCAGAGTTCTGGAGCCAACCTAGATGCTGAACCCCAGTATGATGATGGTCCTCTGGAGTCATCCGTCCGGCGGCAGATGTTGGATGTGCAGCAGAAAGTAGATACGGCAGAGATTCCAGAGGGGTTACATGCATTTGCACGACCTGCAGAGGAATCCATCCAGGCCATGAACGCTGTGATGAAACATTCTTCAGAGTCCATGGTGTTCCTTCATTGAGAGACTGGTGACTATCATGAAGGGCCAAACCCAGCAGCTCACTGATGGGATACCATGATCTGACCTGCACTCCATCACCTTGCCTCTGAGCTCTGGGCACCAGAGCCAGAGCTTGAGGCAATGAGGAGCCAGCAGTCACATCCAGGTCCTGGTTCCTCTCAGGAAAGCAGGGAGAGCCAAATGGACCACCGACCTCATGGTGGTGGACGAGCAGCTGCTGATGCCATTTGGGGCATCTCTCAGGGTGCTTCTAATGGGGACAGCCTCTCCTCCACCCCTTTGCCATTGGCACAGTTGCCTACAAGTGCTGGAGTGATAGATGAGCCTCCTACCACTGCGCAGGAGACTCCCACCACATCAGGGCCTCACACCCCAGGCATCCAGATGACTCCCACCCTTCATCCCAGACAAAGGGGCAAAAGGATCAGCAGCCTGTCTCCAACAAAACTGGCAGTGAGAAGGGATCACCATGACATAGCACCCACAAGAGAATTAAAAAGATGCATTAGTCACACATGGGTTCCAATGAGTGATTTTCAAATTTGAGAGTTATGAAGCATGTTGATTTATTTTGTAATTAAGTTGTTATTTTCACAAGACTTTCTGGCTGCATTATTGCAGTATCTATTTGTGTGTAATGTGATGGTTTTGATTTCATTTGATCGGATGCTGTTATGGGAGTTTATGTACATGTGAGTTCCTCTGCTCAGCATTCTTTGGTCACTCTACATCACTCTTTGCAGACCTGGCCCTGATGTTCATGAGAGGGAAGTAACAGGAAAATGTGACAATGCCCAAGACGGTGAATTGGAACTGGAGACACATTGCTATTGGAATCGTTGCAGTATTAGAGAATCTCATGTCTCTTGGAACCTCCCATGGACAGGCATGCATAGCTCACCCTCTTCGTCATCAGGCTCATCATCAGAGGATGGGGCTGTCTCCCTTGAGAGATGCAATCCTCTGGGGTACTATCATCTGACACCCGCAGGTATCACATCCTGACCCTGTAGACTTGGTTGGCAGGCTAGAGTTTTCACCTACTTCTGCCTGCCTGATATTCCTGTCTGTCCTCCACAGCCCCTTGCCCAGCAGCAGGTTGTGCACCATGACGCATCTATACCTGGCCAACTGCCCTACTTCTCCTTCTCCTCCTCACTGGAGAAGGTTCCTCCTACAAAATGGGTGATTCCTATGGCAGGTATCAATATATAGCAGCAATGATGTCCTGCTCAATGTTGATTGGAGCACTTTCTTTCTGCAACCCCCAACCGCCCCCCCCCACCACCACCACACACCCCTTCCCTGAGGAAATGTTCAAATTCAGGTTGAAATTTTATGAAAAACAAAATTAACAACACGAGCAAGGTCTCTCAGCTTCGGCAGCAGGCTCTTCTGCTAAAGTCAGTCAAGGTTCCACTTACAGCCGTTACATCTGCCTTTGCAACACTTCTGGATAAAAAAAATGGTGACTCTCTCTGAATGTGTTTCCTGTGCACCCACCGCATTATGGCATTGGCAAGGTATTATTCCCGTGCATTGGCTTGTTAATAAGCTTAAAAGCTTGCTTTTTAAAAAATTGGTGGGGAGGCTTCTGTACTATTGGAGACCAGCGTGTTGACGCTGAGTTAGGGACCCGACCTCAGTGCGCTAGATTGTACGCATGCGCATGGTGATCATGATTTTAGAATGTAATATTCACCCCCCACAAAATTATCATTCCTTCATTTTCACAAGTCTGAAATTGGACAGAAGAAAAGCAATGAGTAAAGCAGGATAAAGAACCATGGATTGAGCACTGTTGTTTGTTTTGCTGATGATGAATTGAAAGTTTCAGTAATTAATCCAGCTACATCACAGAGATATGTGTATATGGCACAAAAACAAAAAATGCTGGAAAAACTCAGCAGGTTTTGAAACATTAACTCTGTCTTTCTCTCCACAGCTGCTGTCAGACTTGCTGAGTTTTTCCAGCATTTTTTGTTTTTGTTTCAGATTTCCAGCGTCCGCAGTATTTTGCCTTTATCTATGTGTATATGGTCTTGTGCTGTATGTGGTTTTCACTCAGGGAAATTGCTCCACACCTCAAATTACTTAGGAGAGTCTAGAACGAGGGGTCACTGTTTAAAAATAAGCGCTCGCCCATTTAAAAAGATGAGGCGAAATGTTTTTCTCTCAGAGGGTCGTAAGTCTTTGGAATGCTCTTCCTGAAAAGGTGGTGGAAGCAGAGTCTTTGAATATTTTTAAGGCAGAGATAGATAGAGTCCTGGTAAGTAAGGGGGGTGATAGGTTATTGGGGGTAGGCAGAACGCAGATTTGAGGTTTCTATCCGGTCAGCCATGATCTTATTAAATGGCGGATCAGGCCTGAGGGGCTGAATGGCCTACTCCTGTTCCTTGTTCATATGTACTTCTGAGGGTAATATATCACCTTTTGTGGATCTTTGGATTTCTCTTGGCAAAAATGGTTGCATATCTAACACTCTCCATATAGTGGGGGGAGAAAGCTCAATCCTCCAGTTGCTTTAATGTTAAATGAATATGAATTTGCATTCAATCTCTCAGCACAAAAGAAATAAAAATTGCTATATTACAAGATGGCAAACCACCTCTTTCCCATGGTGAGGAGGGTGAAAGAGGAAAACCCTGCAGTCAGCAGCACATAGAGTAGAATGTGAGAGGAGGACCCCAAGCCAGGAAGTCAGCAGCACTTAGAGGAGAGCAGAGGAGCTATAAAAACAGGGCGAGAAGTGGTGAGAGTTCGAGAGCAGAGGTCACTGAGGGAGTTCGGTGAGGAGGGAGGAGGTGTTCCTATCCTTTTCTACCTTTCTTCAGAAAGGAGAGCAGCAGCCTTGGTAAGTAGGACCTGGTGAGTAAATTAGAAAAGTGTAATTTTTTAAACAAGTTGGTCTTAACTGAGAAGTGCCAGGAAAAAGGGAAATTTAGGGCCAGTATAATAAAGTCATATAAATAACCCAAAGTAGAATAAAGTTAATATAAGGTAAGTAGAGTTAAGACATGGCAGGGCAGCTCAGTCAAGTGGAATGTGTGTCCTATATTATGCGCAAATTCATGATTGCTACTGGTGTCCTAGACGACCACATGTGCAGGAAGCGCTGCCAGCTGTGGAAACTTGAGCTTCGGGTTTTAGAGTTCAAGTAGCGGCTGGAGTCACTACGGCGCATCAGCAAGGTTGAGAGCTACATGGAAAGCACGATCAAAGAGGTGGTGCCAGTGCAGTTTAAGGGCCAGGAGATAGAGAGGGAGTGGGTGACCACCAGGGTGTCCAAGAGAAGTAGGCAGGTAGTGCAGAAGTCCCCTGGGGTCCCACTCACAAATCGGTTTTCTGTTTTGGAAGTTGGTGAGGGCGCTGGTTCTTCAGAGGAGTACTGTCAGAACCAAATTTGTGGCACTACGAGTGGCTCAGCTGTACTGGAGGCGAGAAAGAAGAAAGAAAGAGCAATAGTGACAGGGGATTCATTGGTTAGGGGAACAAACAGGCATTTCTGTGGCCATAGATCTGATTCCAGGTTGGTATATTGCCTCCCTGGTGCCAGGGTCAAGGATGTCACAGAGCAGCTCCAGAGCGGCTTCTGGGGGAGGGTGAACAGCCAGAAATTGTGGTACATATTGGCACCAATGACTCGGATAAGGGGGAATGTGGTCAGAATTTAGGGAGCTAGGTAGCTAGGTAATCCCTGCACTGCAGGGATTCACCAAGGCTCCTGAGACAGCACCTTCCAAAACCACAACCACTATCATCTAGAAGGATAAGGGCAGCAGATATATGGGAACACCATCAGCTGGACGTTCCCCTCCAAGCATTCACCATCCTGACTTGGAAATATATCGCCGTTCCTTTACTGTCTTTGGGTCAAAATCTTGGAACTCCCTTCCAAACAGCACTATGGGTGTACCTACACCACATGGACTACAGCGGTTCAAGAAGGCACCTCACCACCATCTTCCCAAGGGCAACTAGAGATGGCCCAGGCAGCGAAGCCCACATCCCATGAATGAATTTATTAAAAAATTAACAAGCAGGACCTCAAATGAAGTAACTTCTGGATTACTCCCAGGGCCATGTCCAAGTGAATACAGAAATAGGAGGATAAGGCAGATGAATGCATGGCTGGAAAGGTGGTGCAGGAGGGAGGGCTTTAGATTCCTGGGACACTGGGGCTGGCTGTCGGAGGGATGGCACCTGTACAAGCTGAATGGGTTGCACATGATCAGAGCTGGGACTGAGTTCCTTGAGGGGCGTTTTGCTATTGCTGTTGTGAGGGCTTTAAACTAACTCGGCAGGGGCATGGGAACCAGGAGAGAATAGTAGAGAGGAATACCAGGGTGCACAAAATACTGGGAAAGACAAATAGAACTAGTATAGAGAACAGTAAGTTAATAGGTGAAGTAGGGATGAGGGAGAAAGTACCAAAATCTAAATCAGGGTTACTATGCATGTATGCAAATGCATGTAGTATTGTAAATAAGATTGGGGAGTTACAAGCACAGATCAGCATGTGGAAAAATGATGTTGTGGCGATAATAGAGACCTGGCTCAAGGAAGGGCAGAACTGGGTGTTAAATATTCATGGGTACAAAGTGTTCAGAAAAGATAGGACATGAATAAAAGGAGGAGGGGTGGTGGTATTGGTTAAGGAGAGCATTGCAGTGCTGGAGAAAGAGGATGTCCCAGAGGGTTCAAGGACATAGTCAATTTGGCTAGAGCTAAGGAATAAAAAGGGTGTAATTACATAGTTTGGTGTAGTCTATAGATCGCTAACTAGTGAGAAGGATATAGAAAAAATCTGCAGGGAAATTACAAAGAATTGCAAGCATTATAGGTTAGTTATAATGGAGGACTTTAATTACATGAATGTAGACTGGGATAGTGGCAGTGTAAAGGGTGGAGAAGGACAATAGTTCCTAGATGGAGTTCAGGAAAAATTTTGACAGCAGTATGTGTCCAATGCAACAAGAAAAAACACTCTTTTGGACCTAGTTCTTGGAAATGATGTGGGCCAAGTAGATCAATTGTCAGTGAGGGCACTTTTAGGAGACAGTGATCATTATATTGTATGTTATGGGATGATGATAGAAAAGGATGATAAGCAATCTAGAGTAAGAATAATTAAATGGTCAAGAGACTTCAATGGGGCAAGAATGGAGCTGGGCCAGGTAGACTGGAATGAAAGATTGGTGGGAAAAACTGTAGGTGAACAACAGGCTACTTTCAAAAAATAATTGGTTTTGGGCACAGTCAAGATATATTACATTGAAAGGGAAAGGTAGGTCAAATAAATCCAGATCTCCCTGGATGAAAAAGGAGATAGAAATTAAAGTAAAGAAGAAAATGTATGCTTATGATAAGTGTCAGGTAGAAAATACAATTGAGAACCAACAGGTTCAGAGCAGAACAGAAGGTTCAGAGGCAAGACGAAAAAGCATAGTAGAGAAGCGAAGTGGGATTATAAGAAAAGACTGGTGCCAACATAAAGCAGAATCCCAAAGTCTTCTTTAGGCATATAAATATTAAAAGGGTGGTAAAAGGAGGAGTAGGGCCAATTGGCGACCAAAAAGGGGATTTACACATGCAGGCTGGGGGCATGGCTGAGGTGTTAAATGAATACTTTCAATCTGTCTTTACCAAAGAAGCAGATGCTACCCAGGCCGTGGTGAAAGAAGAGGTAACTTTGTCACTAGAAGGGTTCAAAATTGATAAGGAGGAGGTATTGGATAAACTAGCAGTATTTAAAGTTGACAGGGCCCCAGGACCAGAGGAGATGCATTCAAGGTTATTGAAGGAAGTGAGAGTGGACATTGCAGGGGCACTGGCCATAATTTTTCAGTCTTCCCTAGACTCAGGGGAGATTCCAGAGGACTGGAGAATTGCAAACAATATGCCTTTGTTCAAAAAAGGTTGTAAGGATAAGCTCAGCAATTACGGAACAGGCAGTTTAACTTCAGTGGTAGACAGGATTCTAGAAACAATTACTCAGGATATAATTAATAGTCACATGGAAAAATATGGGTTGATAAGGATGATCCAGCATGTATTTTTAAAGGGGAAATCGTGTTTAACTCACTCGCTGGAGTTGTTTGAAGTGGTAACAGAAAAGGTCGATGAGGGTAATGCTGTTGATATGATGTACATGGACTTTCAAAAGACATTTGATACAGTGCCACACAGCAGACTTGTGAGAAAAGTTATTGCTCATGGAATAAAAGGGACAGTAGCAACGTGGACACAAAATTAGCTGAAAAACAGGAAACAGAGAGCAATGATATTTTTTGTGCTGGAGGAAGGTTTGTAGTGGAGTTCCCCAGGGTTTGATATTGGGACCCTTGTTTTCCTGATATATGTTAATGATCTAGATCTTGGTGTCCAGGGGACAATTTCAAAGTTTGTGGATGAAATGAAGCTTGGAAGTGTTGTAAACTGCAAGGAAGGTAGAACTTCAAAAGGACATAGACAAGTCGGTGGAGTGGGCAGATAGGTGGCAGATAAAGTTTAATGTGTAGAAGTGTGAGGTGATGCATTGTGGTCGGAAGAACAACGACAGAGTATGTAAAATAAAGGGTGAAATTTTGAAGGGGGTGCAGGAGCAGAAAGACCTGGGTGTATATGTGTATATATCATTGAAGATGGCAGGACAGTTGGAGAGAGCAGTTAATAAAGCATATAGTATCCTGGGCTTTATTAACAGGGGCAGAGAGTACAAGAACAAGGAGGTTATGCTGAATTTATACGGCACTCATTAGACCTCAGCTGGAGTATTGTGTACAGTTCTGGGTGCCACATTGTAGGAAGGATGTGAACACATTGGAGAAAGTACTGAAGAGGTTTACAAGAATAGTTCCAGGGATGAGAAACTTCAGCTATGAGGATAGATTGGAGAGGTTGGGACTGTTCTCCTTGGAGGGAAGAAGGCTAAGAGGAGATCTGGATTCAAAATCATGAGGGGGCTGGACAGAGTAGATAGGGAGAAGCTGTTCCCACCAGTAAAAGGATCAAGAACGAGTGGGCACAGATTTAAAGTGATTTGCAAAAGCAGCAAATGGGACATGAGAAAAAAAACTTTTTCACACAACGAATGGTTTGGGTCTCGAATGCTTGCCTGGAAGTGTGGTGGAGGCAGGTTTAATTGAGGCATTCAAGAGGGCATTAGATGATTATTTGAATAGAAACAATGTACAGGAGTATGGGGAAAAGGCAGGACAATGGCACTAGGTCACTGTGCTCATTTGGAGAGCCAGTGCTGACATTGAATGGCCTCCTTCTGTGCTGTTAAAATTCTGTGATCCTGTGATTCTCATAATGTTTTAAATGGATGTTCATCCATCCAAAATTTTCATAGAGTAAGTTATTAGACTCGAGCAAAAATGTTTTACACCTGTCAAAGTATGAAACATACCCATTAAAGTCAAAGCAACATCATGTCTCATCTAATAACTTGAGAATTACATAGAGTATCCTCACCCAATATCTTTTGACAGTTACATAGTGGATGCTTTATGGCAAGCCACTGCAGACAAACAGATTCCCTGAGAGACACCAAATAACTTAGAAGTACCCCAGATATGAATTGATTTTATTGTCTTGTGCTGTATTCTGAATGTAGTTACTGGCATCTCACTAAGTGTTCTTTTATACGTCAAATGTTCTAACAAAATATAGTTTCAAATAAAAATTCTCATTGTATATTTATTGCAATGAGCTTTTGGTCTAGAATATTGGAAGAGTGGAGAGTGTTTTAATGCTTCTTACCCTTTTAACAACTCACTCCGCTTCTTCCTTCCCCAAAGGATTTTGTTGGCCCTCAAAGTTCAATCAGCAGTAATTCAATTTAGAAACAATGAATATGTACTGTACCAACATCTGTAAATTTTAATAACTTGTCAAAGATTTTTGAAGATCTGTCTGACCGGTTGAATTAATTAGTGCTAAATTTATTCCACAGCCATGTACCTCCTTTAGATTTTTTAGTGATTCTTTAAATTAGTTCTTAAAGTAGGAGTTTTGCTATTAGCTCTTAAGTGATCGTGTACATACACAAATGATTTTTGTCTTTGGTCATTTTTTTGTGCTTTATGGACCAAATACTGAAACCAACTAAGGAGGAATGTTTCTATAATATAAATTATATGATTTACTTGTATCATGTGAGAATGTTGCTCAACTGATATTCGAGGTTTAAAAATTATTTTCTGTATTAATATATAAATGGTAGATATTTATTTTTGCATATTTTTGACTGGTTTCAACTAAATCTTGACACATTTTGCCTCTTTTTTTAGCCATAAGTAACTACATTGCAAGAAAAGGAATTATGCATACATCTGCAAGAGGTGTGCCATTTGCATTCAAGTTGAAAGATCCTACAGAATTTGGAATCACTATGCCACTTTCCTTACTAGATTCTATTTTGATGTTGCCATCATCAGTTTTGCAGACACGGTGGAAGTATCAAATGTTATTATTTTTACTTTCCCATTTGGAAAAATGTGGCTTTCCTGCAATAGTCATGATAATAAACTTGTGTTGCATTAAAAATGTACAAAAACCCATTAAAACCTTAACAGTATTTTTTAAAAATGTGCAACTTTTATCATCAGCTTTGAATGCTATAATCAAAAGTCATATTCAGACGAGGCTTCTGATGTTATTAACTGAACTAATTTTGAAGCTGATCTTCCCCTCTTTATTTGCATTAGTGTAATCTAAAAGCATTATATTAATATTGTGGAACTATTATTTTAAAAAAGACTATAATAATGACAAATGCAATGGAACTTGGTGTAGTGCAATGAAAATCCTCTTATGTACAATTATTTATACCTATAATATATTGAAAGTTTGCATTCCTGTAAATGTCACGCTTATTTCCCATCACACTTAATTCTCACACTTCTGCCTTATAATGCAGAACACCACAGTCTGCTAGAGCATTTGAATTTAGTAACATCTTATTTTAACAAAAATATTACATATGATGTCCTAAATACGAACCTTTCATTTTAACTCTTAATATGCGGAGAGTAGAACTTATGTTACAAATTAATGGAAAGTGTTACCTCTCTTAACTTTCAACACAATTATCATCTCAGCTTCTCAGGTTTTTATTAAACAAAAGAGTTGTTGGACATTGTTTCTTCAATCTATGATACACACAGAGAAAGTAGCTTAGTAAACCTGCCCTCACTGGATTTTCCTTTTACCGATCAAATCACAGCCAGAACCTCTTCAAAAATGTCCTCCCTTCACATTCCCACAAGGTTATTGCTGGGGTTTCACCTGACAATTGGGATCAGCCTTATTGATCTCTGTCTGCACTGACAACGAGCCTTTTTATGTTGCAAATTCCAGAATTGAGTTCAGTACTTCAGCTACAGCCTGACCTGGGTACTGTACAGCTTTAGCATGACACTTTGGATATGAACTCAGATGATTTGGCATTATAACCTAATATCAATTCAATTTTGTTTATTGCTACTTCATCTTGTTTAAATATAATGAGCAAAGAGTTATCTTTGGTCTCTTTCAAATGGCAAATTCTATTTGTTCTGTGAAGTATCCATTCCTGTACCTCGTATTTTGTTTTCAATACAGAGTGTATCTTGCATCTGTCTATATCCAGTTTCATTTGTCCCTGATCAGATTTTATTCATTCTTGGGATGACATTAAGGTCAGAATTCATTGCCCATCCCTAATTTCCCTTAATGAGGTGGTGGTGAATTATCTTCTTGAAGCATTGCAGTCCATGTGCTGTAGGTATACCCATAGTGTTGTAAGGGAGGGACTGACAAGATTTTGACCCAGCAACAGTGAATGAATGGTGATAAAGTTCTAAGTTAGGATGGTGTGCGGCCTGGGGGGGAGCTTGCAAATGGTGGCATCTCATGCGTCTGCTGCCCTGATCTTCTAGATAGTAGGGGGTCACAGGTTTGGAAGGTGCTGTCGAGGGGACTTGGCATTGCATATTGTAGATAGAAACATATATATTAATATGTGAATTAAGAGCAGGAGCAGGCCACTCAGTTCCTCGAGCCTGCTCTGCCATTCAATAAAATTAAGGCAGATCTGTTTGTAATATCAACTCCACACTCCTGCCTACTCCTGATAACCTTTCAACCCCCTGCTTATCAAGAATCTATCTAACTCTGCCTTAAAAATATTCAAAGACTTCACTTCCACTGCCTTTTGAGGAAGAATGTTCCAAAAACTCACAATCCTCAGAAAAAAAATTCTCCTTATCTCTGTGTTAAATGAGAAACACCTTATATTTAAACAGTGACCCCTAATTCTAGATTGTCCCACAAGAGGAAACATCCTCTCCATATCCACCCTGTCAAGACCACACAGGACCTTAAGAGGCTTCAATTAGGTCTCTTATTACTCTTCTAAACTCCAGTGGATATAAGCCTTGTTTGTCCAACCTTTCCTCATAAGACAACCCACCCATTCTTGATATTAGTTTTGTAAACCTTCTCTGAACTGCTTCTAACGCATTTACATCTTTCTTTAAATAAGGAGACCAGTATTGTACACAGTACTCCAGGTGTGGTCTCACCAATGCCCTGTACAACTGAAGCATAACGTCCCTACCTATATAATCAATTCCCCTCACAATAAATGATAACATTCTATTAGCTTTCCTAATTACTTGCTGTACCTGCAAACTAGCTTTTTGTGATTCATGCACGAGGACAGCCAGATCCCTCTGAATCTCAGAGCTCTGCAGTGTCTCACTATTTAGTAATATGCATCTTTTTTATTCTTCCTGCCAAAATAGACAATTTCACAGTTTTCCACATTATACTCCATTTGCCAAGTCTTTGCCCGCTCACTAATGCTATCTATGTCCCTTTGTTTCATTATGTCCTCTTCACAACTTAATTTTCACACCCAGCACTGATTCTTGTGGGACACCAATGTTACATCCAGTCAACCAGAAAATGACCTATTTATGCCAACTTTCTGTTTCCTGTTAGCTAGCCAATCTTCTACCTATGCCAAATTGTTACCCCCTACACCACGAGCTTTAATTTTCCGCAATAACCTTTGATGTGGCACTTTATCAAATGCCTTCTGGAAATCTAAGTACAGTACATCTATTTTCCCCTTTATCCACAGCACCTGTGACTCCTTCAAAGAACTCCAATAAATTGCTTAAACATGATTCCCCTTTCTTAAAACCATGTTGACTCTGTCTGATTGCCTTGAATTTTACAAAGTGCCCTGCTATGACATCTTTAATAATAGCTTCTAACTTTTCCCTATGATAGATGTTAAGCTAACTGGCTTGTAGCTTCCTGCTTTCTGTCTCCCTCCGATTTTGAATAAAGGAGTTACATTTGCTATTTTCCTATCTAATGGAATCTTCTCTGAAACTACGGAGTTTTGGAAAATTAAAACCAACGTATCAACTCTCTCAGTAGCTACTTCTTTTTAAGACCCTAGGATGAAATCCATCAGGACCTGGGGATCTGTCAGCCTGCAGCTCCAACAAGTTGCTCAATACCACTTCCCTGGTGATTGTATTTTTCCTGAGTTCCTTCCTCCCTTCCATTTCCTGATTTACAGCTATTTCTGGGATGTTACTTGCATCTTCTATAGTGAAGACCGATGCAAAATACCTGTTCAGTTCATCTCCCATATCTTTACTTTCCATTATTAATTCCCCAGATTCACTTTCTAAAGGCCAATGCTCACTTTAACTCTTTTCTTATTTAAATGTCTATAGAAACTCTTACTATCCATCTTTATATTTCTAGCTAGCTTCCTCTCATACTCGAATTTTTCCCTCCTTTTTAATCTTTTTTCATTCTTTGCTGTTCTTTATATTCTGTCCAATCTTCTGACCTGCCACCCCTCTTTGCATAATTATATGCTTTTTCTTTAAGTTTGATACTGTCTTTAACTTTTTTAGTTAACCACATCTGATGGGTCCTCCCCTTGGAATTTTCCTTTCTCATTGGAATGTATCAATTCTGTGTATTCTGAAATATCCCTTTAAATGTCTGCCAGTGCATCTCTATTGACTTATTCTTTAACATCATTTGCCAGTTCATTTTAGCTAGCTCTGCTTTCATGCCCTCAATTGCCCTTATTTAAGTTTAAAATACTAATCTCTCCCACAAACTGAATGTAAAATTCAATCATATTGTGATCGCTGCTAGCTAGGGGTGCCTTCACTATGAGGTTATCAATCTCGTTGCACAATAACAAGTCTAGTATAGCCTGTTCCCTGGTTGGCTCCAGAACGTACTGCTCTAAGAAACTATCCTGAAAACATTTTATGAACTCCTCATCTAGACTATCTTTGCCCATCTGAATTTTCCAGTCTATATGTAGATTAAAATCCTCAGTGATTATTGCTGTACCTTTCTGACAAGCTCCCATTATCTCTTCCTCTATTCTCTGTCCTACTGTGTAATTACAATTAGGGTGTCTATGCACCGCTCCCACAAGCAACTTCTTCCCTTTATCATTTCTCATCTCAACCCAAACTGCTTCTAACCCTTGTTTCCTGAACTTAGGTCATCCTACTCTAATGTGCTATTACCATCATTAATTAACACAGCCACCCCTCCAATTTTTCCTAACCTCCTGCCCTTCCTAAATTGTCCTATGCCAATTTGTACGTGACTCAGGTAATAATCCAGAGATTATAAGATTTGAAGTTCTGCTTCTTAATTTGATGCCTAGCTCCTCATGCTGGCTATGCAGAGCCTCCTTCCTCATCTTGCCTATATCATTATTGGCACCTACATGGGCCACAATAACTGTATCCTCCTCCTCCCACTGTAAGTTCCCCTCTAGCCCAGATGGTACATATCGTTTCCACTGTGAGCCAGAAGTGAAGAGAATCAATGTTTAAGCTGGTTGCTGACCAAGCAGGCTGCTTTTTCTTAAGGGTAGTGAGCTTTTTGATTGTGGGAGCTGCACTCATCCAGGCAACTGGAGAGTATTCCATCACACTCCTAACTTCTGCTTTGCAGACGGTGATAGTTTTGCGGTGTCAGAAGGTGGGTTACTCACCGCAGAAATCCCAGCTTTTGACTTCCTCTTGTAGCCACAGTAAGGCTGGCCCAGTTCAGTTTTTGGTCAAATGTAGCACCCAGAATGTTGATGCTGGAGGATTCAGCATTGGTAATGCCATTGAATGTCAAGGGGAGATGGTCATTACCTGGCACTTTTGTGGCATTAAGCATTTTTCAAGGAATATAGTTGTATTTTATGAACTCATAGCCTTCCCAAACATAATGCTATTTGCATTTTAAAAAAAGGGGCAGAATTTTCTGTTGCTGTGTGTGTGTGTGTGTGTGTGTGTGGGGGGTGGGGGGGGGGAGAGAGAGAGAGAGAGCAGGTGCGGGCATAGGTGGGCGCGGACCTGATTGGCAACCATGATCAGGTCCGCACCGCCATTTTACACGGATGGGCCAATGAAGGCCTGCCCTGCGTATTCGCCGACTCTCATGGATAGCAGGAGTGTGCAGGTGGCAGCAGGCGTGCACAAACCGCCGGGTCCAATGGCAACCCGGCAGTCTGTTTCAAAAAAGGCCTGGCAGCCTCCTGTAGGCTGGTGACAATGGCCAATTTGAGGCGCACCACAGGGGTTCGGCTGAGCAGGCCAGGCTGGAGGGAAGGGCAGAGGAGCAGGGCAGGCTGCAGGGTAGGCCAGCTGGGGGGGGGGGGTGGGGGGGGGCAATGCACCCCTCATTTTCCTGATAATTGTCTTGCTGCTGTCCTCGAGGAGGTGACAATATGGTAGGAGGTGTTGGTCCCCCAGGATGGGAGGAGCAGGGCCCCCCACATGACTAAATGTGCCTGGGACGAGGTGGCAGAGGTGAACTCCCGCAACATGGTGCGGCGCACCTGGATCCAATGCCGTAAGCGCTTCAACAATTTGTTGAGCTCTGGCAGGGTGAGTACCATGTTGGCATTGGGCAACCCAGCAGGTAGCCTTAGCCTTTAACAACACCTCCCTCAAGTCTTACTGTCATGACTGCATTGAATCATGTAGGGCATTTTTCCTACGCTGGGTGGGCAAGCAGATAGTGCCCATGCTTAGCTCAGCCTGAGTGGTTCATGAGGAGATGAGTTCTTCCCCACACCATGTGCTGCTCTTAATCGCACATGACTAGTCTGGGGGCAAGGTGCAGGAGATGCAGCTAGGCGCATACTCAGAACTCACATGTCCTATTCACGGTGATGAGATGGTGGAAGGGGAGCTTCAAGGTGTCGTGGCCATCTGCTGCCCACGATGCTGCATGTAGTTGCACATCCTTGCTATGGGTGCTATGACCGTGTGGTTCCTAAAGTGATGTACGCAGCACGTGTCCAAGGTGGCCATTAGGGGGTGTTGGGAGCAGGCGTACTATCTTTGTGTGAATGATCAGCAGTAGCGGGGCACTGGAGGCCTGATATGGCCCATTGTGGTTGGGGTGCAGCGTGCATGTGCAGAGTCCATGTGCAAATAGCCACAATGAATGGTGTTTTCTCTTTCTTGGGAGAAGAATGCTTATAATGCCTCGAAGCGTGCGAGGACTGGAGGCAGCCAGCCTCACCTCCTCATGTTAAGCTGCTTGGAGCATGAGGCCCTTGAGCTTGAGAGGCGCCATGCGCCCAGGTCAATTGTTGTCGATGAGGCTGGGGTGGAATAGCCAGGTATTTGAGGCCAACAGTGAGATCCACAATGTCCTCCCAACATCCATAGCATTGATGATTGTTAAATTTGTTATTGTTGCAACATTGCTCAGTCACAGAGTGATAGAGTCAGACGTGTGGATCATAGAAAAAGGTCCTTCAGCCCTTTGAAGATGCGTGGGTCAAACACGTATCTAAGTATTTTAATTCCATTTTCCAGCACAAGGCCCATAGCTTTGTAATGCCATGGCATCGCAAGTGCACATCCAAATATTTATTACATGTTAGGAGGGTTTCTACATCTAACACCCTTACAGGCAGTGCGTTCCACATTCCCAATACACAGTGTGCAAAAGTTGCTCATCACATCCCCTGTAAACCTCATGCCCTCTACCTTAAATCTATGCCACCTGGCTACTGATCCCTCCACCAAGGGGAAAAGTTCCTTTCTGTCTTCCCTATCTATGCCCCTCATAATTTTATACACCTCAATCATGTCCCCCCCTCAATCTCCTCTGCCCCAGGGGAAATAACCTTAGTCTATGCAATCTCTCCTCATAAGTGTAACTCTCCAGGCCAGCCAACATCCTGGTAAAAGCCCTCTGTGCTCTCTCCACTGCAATCACATCCCTCCCATAAAGCACGCAGAACTATAGATGTGGCCTAAGCAGCGTTTTATGCACTTGGAACATTAACTCCCTGTTCCTATATTCTCTGCCTCGGCTAATAAAGGCAAGTATAGCATATGCCTTCTTAAATGCCTTATGTACCTGTCCCGCTACCTTAAGGGACCAGTTGACATGCACACCAAGGTCCCTCTGATCCTCGTTACTTCCCATGGTCCTACCATTCATCGTGTATTCCCGTGCATCACCTCAAACTTATCCACATTAAATTGCCATCTGACCAGCCCGTCTATATCCTCCTGTAATGTAAGGCTATCCTCCTCACTATTTGCCACCCCACCAATGTTTGTGTCCATTGGTTCTGGATGGTTGAGTGCATAATGAGCCAAGGGGAAAGGGATGAAGTGTGTCACTGTGTGGACACTAACTGATCCACTGTCCTGGTTGTTCATTTCAGCATTATCAGAGCATGGCCAGCAGGAGGTGCTGCAGATGCCCTCTCTCACACCTGAGGGCCCTCAAGTGTCAGCTGCATCACACCATTTCTGCGAGGTAGGCACCAGTGCAGATACTACAACCTCAGTGGGCATTGGAACATTGGCTAGTGTCCCGGGGCACAGTCGAGAGGGCACTTCACATTTGCTGGAGGGACTGGAAGAGACAGAGAGTGCCCATGGTGCCAGCAGTCGGAGGACTGCAGGGGATCAGGCACATGCTCAGTTGGTGCCTGATGATGTGCCTCTGGAGTCGTCAGCAATGCAGCAGCTGCAGGAAATTAGGCCGGGTGTGCGGCAGCATCTGGGAGTGTTGCATGAGACTATGCTTCGCTTGGTGTCCGTGCTGGAGGAGTCCTCGCAGAGCATCACTGATGCCATGAGCCTCATGGCTGAGCACCATGCTTCCTCCATGGAGAGAGTGGCGAATCTCGTGGAGAGGCGCCTCCAGAAGAACAATCAGGTCCTCCTAGGGTTACGCTCAGACCTGCAAGCTCTCACAGAGGCATTAGTCACAGCTGGTCAGTGCCAATGTGGGAGATGGTGTGGGCTTCAAGCTTCCCATCTCATTGCCCATCCATCCACGGTGAGCAGGGAGGTCTGAGGCGACCTCGCGTTGGCACAGCAGCTGCCTGGCGTATCTGCGGGCTTCTCTCACGGCGCCTCGGATGAGGGCACCAGCTCCTCTGCCCCCCTCCCAGTGATAGTTTCATCCGGTGAGGCTGCGACGACTGGGGAGATGCCAGCTGTGGAACCGGCATCAACCTCACAGGCAGGGCCAGCACAGGCTCCATGGGCCAGAGGATGACCACCAAGGTCATCGAGGCCAGCAGGACAGCAGAGTCAGCAGGCTGTCTTAGATGCCACTCCAAGCGATGGGGCAGCACCAAGACGTAGCACCTGCAAACGGAAACGTAAGGCACATTTGGCACACCACGAGTTTCTCACTGGTGCTTTTGTGTTGGCCCAAGATTAGGCCCTTATAATTTATTTTGGCTTGCTTACAGTATTGGTTTGCAATAGGGAAAACATCTGATATTAAAATTAAAATTCAGATGTGTGACTATGGCTGAGGGAGGCCGAGTAAGGATGTGCCAGGCAAAGCTGGTCCTGCTGATCCATTTGCGTTGCGATAGCTGAAGGTTTGTTGGATTAAAGCCTCCCGGGTGTCCTTGCCTCCTTGGTGTAGTCTCGGGTCAGTGTCTACCCCCCTCAGCATTTTCTTGGTCATGCTCATCCTCAGAATCAGTGCTGGACTCACCGTGTGCAGCCGCAGCCACTGCACCAACATCTTCATCGTCCACTCCATCCCCCGTTCTAGCACAAGATTGTGTACAGCGCAGCATGGAACGACTGTCAGCGATGTACAAACTGTGGGGTGCGCCCCCTGAGCGGTCCAGGCATCGGGAGTGCATCTTGAGAAGACCGATGGCTCTCTCCAACACAGCCCTTGTGGTGCCCTGGCTTCTATTGTACCGCTGCTCAGCTTCTGTTCTTGGATGGTGGAGGGTTGTCATGAGCCACCTTCTGAGCGGCTAGCCCTGTCACCCAGCAGCCAACCAACCAGCCGGGCCGAAGCACTGAAGAGTCCCGGCACCTGGGAGTGTCTGAGGAAGTAGGCATTGTGGGAGCTGCCTGGGTACCTTGCACAGGCTTGTAGAATCAGCATTCTGTGGTCACACACTATCTGCATGTGCATGGGGTGGAAGCCCTTCCTGTTGACGAAGGCACCGGGCTCACCTGCTGGTGCCTTGATGGCCACATGTGTGCAGTCTATTGCGTCCTGGACGCGGGGGAAGACAGCAATGGCCGCGAAGCCTCTGGCTCGCTGTGCCTGGTCACAGCAGAAGTGGGTGAAGGTCAATGCCCGTCTGAACAGAGCGTCTGTGACCTGCTGATTGGGAGACACCGCAAAGATCACCCGAGCCCTGAAAGGAGCCAGAGGCATAAAAGTTGAGGGCAGCTGTGACCTTCAGAGCCACTGACATGGGGTGTCCACCCACACAGTTAGGGGAGACCTCAGGGCCAATCATTTGACAGGTATAGTTGACTGTCTCCCTTGAGAGTCGGAGCCTCCTTCAGCACTGCACCTCAATCATATAAGGTAGCTGCTTCACCATCAGTATACCCTGGCAGCAGGATAGTGGCATCTTCTGTGGCCCCTTCCACCTTGGACTACCTCTTGGCCCTGCGCCCCTTGTGCCTGTGCCTGTCCTGCAAAAGTTGGCTCCCCTGGAGGCTGAATGAGCACTCCTGACCTTCTCCCCCTTCTAGCCCTCCCTTCCTCCTCAGAAGAGCTGCCTCCAGTGGACATGTCAGATCCCAAACCCAGGCTAAGGGGAGGCTGCAAGCCCAAAAAAGATTCCTGGCTGCAGAGCACTGACCTGAAGGTTCAAAGTACACAGAAAGCTGCTGGAATGCATTCTGAACTACTGCAGATCACACAGGCAAGTTGAAAATACTTTCTCCATTAAATACTCCACAAAGCAGACTGACGACCCCACTGAGCCCTCTTATCTCGCCCGTGGATGATGTTCATAGAAAAGTCTCTTACCCGCCTGCCCGTTGGGCCCATCTGCCAACCCGAAGATTGCCTAAAAATCGGCACCGATTAAAGATTAAAGGGCCTTAACTGGCCCGTTAATTAATGGCGGGCACGCGTCGGACTTTATCGTGTGCCCACCCAGCGAAATATCGCGATGGCGCACGGTGATGTCAGGACACTCGCCCAACGTCACCGCGCATCACATTACGCACAGACGTGCAGGGCCCACCCCCCACGTCAAACTGAAAATTCTGCCCATGATTCCAGGCCATTTATATGTACTAACTGAAGGAGGTAGCATAGAGTGTTCAGACTACCCCACTCAATTTGCCCACAGCAGCTATCTATTCCTTCTTTCTCTTTAGCCAATTATCATGCCTTGTTCAAACTCAGTCACACACTGAACAGAGAAGTATTGTCAAGATATACATATTAGCATAAATGGACATTTAAAAAATCATTAACCGTTATATTTTCTGTTGTTTTATTTTGCTTTTATCTAGTACATAATACTGGCAACATTACATGAATATTAAAGAAGCCTGAAGAAGGAGTCAATGCAGCAAGAAATGTAATATTGGCAGGAATTAGAAATGAGATTTGGCTCTGACTGCCTTTAGCATATCTCCCAAAAGCTAGTTTCAAAGCACAGTTGAAGGCCTGGGAGCATGTCATCCGCCCGATCTCTCATTTGGAGCCAACTTTGGAACTTTGGTTCAGAGAAAGCAGAGGAGTTTTAGAGGGGAAAACAGGACTCAGATGCTCAAAAAAGTCAATACCTTGATGGAATCCATTTAAAATTTTGTTATCAAGCCTACAGGTGCTATACAAAAGCTTGCATCCAGCCCAAAGAAGCAAATTAGCACACAATCTGTAGTATCACAAAGATATAGGATTGTTTCTGTGAGAATGGCATTTTGTCAGTGACTCTGCAACTGACTGTCAACTTCTTTCTTTTTGTCTGTCACTCAAATGCCAGAAGCATAATAAGAGCTCTGATTTCAGTTTAAATAAAGCATAGATGATGCTGTCAAATATGAACATGTTAAATACCTAAGAGTCTCTTTCGATACACAAGAAAAGCTACAATTCTCTATTAGCAACCACCCTTTAAAAAACTCTAAATGCAAATTTCAGGGATTAACAAAAAATATGAACAATGCTGACCATACCTCTTGTCAGAAGAGTATTATTGAATATAATACCAGGATTCTTTGGGTTCCATAAACAAACATGAAAAGGGGACTGTAAACTGAAAATGAAATGGTCTATAATGTACTAAAATGAAAAGTACATTTTAAATAAAAGGAGGCACACTGGAGCACCAAAGTGAGCTGAACAAGCAGACTTCCCCTGTTTTACCTGAAACTATATCAAGCACAAACCCATTGTCACCCTTGGGGCATGGGGGAACCGAGAGGAACTATTATTTTTGAAAACCTATAGCTGTGGTGAAGAATGGCACTGAATAAAGATGAGAATAGGCTGCCTATCCATCTCATCTTAATCACCAGCGGTAAATGACCAATTAGAAGTAGGGAGAATGGGTTCTTTGCCTCGAAAGGTCAAACAAAAATTATTTTTTTTATATAGCTTTCTGAAGACTTTTAAAATATATTTCTTCATGAGATGTCAGCATTTCTGGCTAGGCCAGCATTTGTTGCCCATTCTTAATTGGCCTTGAGAAGGTGGTGGTGAGCCGCTTTCTTGCACCGCTGCATTCCTTCTGGTATAGGTCTGTTCACAGTGCTGCTAGGGAGGGAATTCCAGGATGTTGACTCAATGACACTGAAGAAAGGGCAATATATGTTCAAAGTTAGGATGCTGTGCGACTTGGAGGAGAACTTGCAGGTGGTGTTGTTACCATGCATCTGCTGCCCTCGTACTACAAGCTGGTAGGGGACAATCGTTGTAATTACCAGGTTTTGCAGTGCGAATGTTCAATAATGCAGATGACATTTGTGGCTTGGTGTTTGATAAACATATGTTTCATTTAAAACAGAAACTCAAAGAATATTTTATACTATTACAGCAACTATAAAGTAGTTTTGATTTAAATGATAAAGGCAATAACAACAAAAAACAGACAGGAAGAACCATGTATGCTATGATTTAATTCTGAATTATCTGTGTCTGCTATTGAATTTCCCACCAGCTTGTCTAGTAAAATTCAAAAGGTGGTTGGGATGCAAGGGTGTGCAGGGTAGCAGGGTGGGGTTGTTAATACGGAGAACTAGAAATTGTTTTCATGATAATATGGAGGGTAAGTTTCTATCTGCATTGCATTAACAATGTAGCAAAAGCACATATCAAAACCATGTAGTTTCCACATTCCTATGACCCTTATATGTTAGATGACATGGTGGAAAAAAACATGTGAAGAATGGAGTGCTTTTTACTAACAAAATTAGGAGTTGAACTGAGACTATCCCAACCCATTTCAGTTAGCATCTTCACAGCAGGAGAGTTTATTTTCATCCCATCAACTTGAATTCTGATGGCAGTGAAAGAAAATATTCCAACCTAATGAACCACACCCAGTTCCTTGTACTGATATTTCAAATATCTTCAACAACACCCAAGTACTTTGTGGCTGTTATGTGCCCATTCTGTTTTAGCAGCTCACTTATATATACTCGCATACCACAACTTAAAACACAAAAACTTTAATATAATGCAACTTTAATTCACCCAAAGTGCAATGAAAAGCATGAAAATGCAATAGTGAACTTGCAATAGCGATCACTGGTTCATCTATGTAGAAGGATAAAAATGAAAAAACTGGCTTAAGTGGTGTTTTGGCAAAATGATGCTTACACTTTGATTTCAAAATAATACTGAACAAAAGGAATCTGAAAATGGTACAATCAAAGACAGTTAATGAATATTTTTCAGCATGTTTTACACACAGTTGTGTATCACCAGTTTTTGCTGGAATAATTAGATCTTTTTGGACCTTATTGTTGTGTTGGGATATTTTCCACTTTGAACCAAAAGATTTAGAAAATACCACCCCAGTGATTTTCTATTTCCTATTCAGAAAATAATGTGAAACTGGAAATATTTAGTCTCATAACATTAAATTAAAATATAATTATTGCCCAATGGTTGTTTTTGATTGTGGAGCTGTATTTTAAATATTTACATTATCTTTCTCCTGTGCTTTTACTTCACACCTCAACTCTTCTCCGAATAATTCCAAAGGTAAATTTAATATGTATATAAATGAGCTAAGTTTTTTGTTCTTCAGCCAAGTCTTTCATTTAAGGAAGGTGAAAATTCCAGAATCAAAATCGCTCATGGGGGACAAATTCACAATAGAATAGCTCCCAGTCCTTAAACGTGCATAGTTTACAAATTTAAAAAAAACATTTAGCAATCTCTTTTTAAAGAAGGAAGTCATAGACAGTGGCAAGGTAGGAGTTTCTTTTCTTTGGTCACTGGATGCACAACACAATTGTAGCCATTATATGTTGCAGTAACCATAATTCTCAATAATATTTTAGCCCTGTGGTACTATTTGGACATTCAAAATACATTTTGAAACTTTTGAATTATATCAAAAGATGCATGGATGTCTGGAAAATGAATACCATTATTGGGTTCTAGGCTTTATGCCTGGAAGGGAAACTAAATATAGTATTGAAGGCATTGAGAGAAATCTAGATCGATATCTTGCATTTTCCAAGACAGCTTTGCTACTCAAGGAAACGTCCTGACGAAAGCATTAGAGAACAAAAAGAATAGATCTTGACTGTTCAACTTTTAAACATTTTCCAGCAGATTTAGATTGAAGGTTTTGTGATAAGATCACATATTTATCTTTGAACTACCGATTTCTCTCTGTCAAAACAGTTAGACCATTGCTGATTTCCTCACTGACTCTATTTGATGTCACTGTGACTGAACTAGTTCACTAATTACACAGTTTAAGCTTATCACTAAGTTAATTATATAGTGTTAGTGTTTTTATTCTTGTATGCTATAGAAGATATAATTATACAGGTACAATGGATAATCCAAGAGGGGTGGAGAAACAATGCTTTGAGCTAGTACACACACTACTAATATATATCAAAGATGGCAACTGCTTTTTACTGTAAGCGGAAGGGAAAGGCACTGCATAAGGTTGAGGAAAAATTATGAGAACCAGCCACACTTGGGTACCTCCTTCTTCTGTGTTTTATTTCAATTTAAAAATCACAATTAAATGGAAGCTAAATGAAATAGCTCTTCATTACACCATGCAAATACATGGGCTGCTGTCAATACACAATTTTGTGTCTGTATTATAATGAAATTTGTAAGACCTAGTCAAATTTAGATATATATGTCGGCATGAAATTATAATTGATCATCATTCCTTGAGATCTAGCTTTGTATGTCTAAAATGCTGCATCAACTCCAAGAGGTCTCACTAACGGCAACCATTCCTCAACTCTGGTTCCAGTTTCATCACAGTCCAAATTGGCTTGAGTCTCAGTACCACGTTCAGCAGGGAACAGTAGCTTTAGGATGAGTTAGCAAGCAGCAATTGTTTTAAATTAGTTAGCCAATTCCAATTATCTCATGCCCTGGGGAGCCTTCATATCACTCACATAGATGCATAGATTCTGGCATTATTATAGAATATTTATTGTCCAAATTTCAGTTATTCTATGTTTCTTGATATTATAATAAAATTACTGCAATCAAGTATCTAGAGTGGAAATTTCAACCTGACATTGAAGATGTACGGAGTGGGACATTCCATTTGGGTGCCATCTTACTATAATTTCAATGGAGCAGGACACCCACTCATCCCTTTGCCTGACCTCAGCTGTTTTCCTGGAATCAATCTCATTTCAATAACATGGGCAGATTCTTGCCTCTATTAGTGAGTCTGCTTTGCAGGGACAGTATTTAATGGAGGTGACAGGGGTCTCACCTAAAGGCTAAAGAGCCGGTGAGAAGCCTGTGTCAGCTCTTTTATTGAAGGCCTGCCATATCATTCAGGCATTTAAATGGAGAGTGGCAGGCCTTCACTGGGATCAAAGACCCCAGGGACAGAAGTCCCAACCGTCAAGAGTTGCTGGCCAGTCAGAGGCCGGCAACTCTATTGAACTGGGGAGGCAGTGGCTGCTGCTGATACAACACCCACCTGAGGCCTAGTATCATTATTTTTGAATCCCAGGCCTTTGGCAAGTGATGGCAGAAGCGGGCCATGGGGTGGGGGTTGTGTGGGAGGGGGAAAGTGAGAAAGGGGTATGGGGATTAGCAGCAGTGGTAGAGGCGACTCTCAGGCCACCCCCCACCTCCCCCCCCTCCCCCACCACCGCCACCGCCCACCCCAGCCCCCTGCCATTCTGGATACCAGAGCACTAAGAGCCCACAAGCAATCCCACATGAGTTGGTTTGTTGCACTCCTTGCAGGCTGATGCCACTACCCTGCAGTCGTGAGATAGAGAGGGTCTTAATTGGACACTAATTCCCCTCTTAAGGGCAGGCCAGGAAGGCAATCCACAGACCTTAACATCATGGACTTATTGTTGGTGGAGGCAGGAATGTGGTTGGGTCACCACCCGCCACCTTCCCAAATGATTAAGTGCCCCACCATCACCAAACTCGCCATGGTGGAGGATATTAATTTCTGCCCTTGGAGCTGGATTAGTGCTGATTGCCTCTAGGATAAAGTTATTTTTAAAGAAAAAAAGTTTCTCAGACAGGGAGAGTGTAATCGAATGTTAATTCCAAATAGCATTATATTTTTCTAAGTTTTATGGATATTTGTTACTAATATGCTAATATTTATTTAACAATCTACCTCTTTGGTATCACTGAAGGTTTGAAAATAAATATTTTTGTGGATGTGCAATGAATGATTTTCTTCAATGTTGAAAAGAAAGATGGCAGAGCACTGGATAATATATTTGATGTTCTTTCAGTAGCCTTGTACAGTCCTCATCATGAGATAAGAGAATTTTGCAATCTCAGCAAAGTTAGCCAATTCTGTCGATAGTGTCACAACCCTTAGAAGGAGAACTAAAGATGCTGAGCCTCAAACTGCAGCTGCTTGCTGAAGCCCCTAGAGAAAACAAATAATGTAATAACCTGATACCAAAAATGGACATGATTATTGCTTATTTCAGGCTCCAATGGCTTGAACTGGCAAACCTCTCATGCCCTCATTCTACTAACTATAATTCTGTATTACATACAGGCTCCCTTAGTCTAATCTCCTCAGTCATTTTAATTCCAGAGCACCTATCCAGACAGTCTAATCTAATTTCCTTTGCAATGTCTTTTGATTATTCAGCTACTGAAGTATTTGAGATAGTTTTACAACAGAATGCACACGATCCAGCTGAATTTGATTGCAATATTTTAGTTTGTGTTGCTATTAAGATACAGGTAAATGAAGCATATAAAATGTGATAACCGTGAATGCTTGTGTCACACGAGAAATCATTATATCATTTACCTGCGGTAACCTTGAATGGTTTTTTTCATTTTTCTTATTTATTTTAATTGTTCACAGCCTTTTTATCAGGAACATTTTGAAATAATTATTGCCTTTTGTGGGTGAATTAAGTATTTAAATGAACTCAAGTTAATTTTTTAAAGTAATTGTTCGGTTTTTAGGGATGCAAACCCAATTAACTGCAGCCTAATAATTTAATTAGTTGAGTTCTTAACTTATATCTTTTGTATGCATTTTAGAAAAGCATTTGAGAAATAAGGCATTTTTATAGATAATGCTGCATTAGTATTCTCCTTTCAATCATGGCCAAATTAAAGATCAGTTGATAGCCTGAAGACACAGCAAGGGCATTAGTATCAGCTCCCTCTTCACAAATGCTACCTAAATGGCATCAAGTAATAGCATACTCATCCGACACAATATCAGTGGCGTAACACCATTGTGGGAGTGTCACACATGAGCTTTGGGGATGTCCACACCCTAAGAACAAAGTTTAAAAAACATTGATTTAAGTGTAGTAATTAAAGGAAGGAGTGGATAATTAACATACTCCAACTAAAATTCTGTTATGTAAGGCTGAGTAATTTTCATATTCTAAAGAATAACCATTGTAGATATATTGGCACAAGCAATGAATTCATTAACATATTCTAACAGACTTTGCCTATTTTCTGGGTGTAAAATTAAAGATAGAAGGATGAATTTTGCGTTGCAATCTTCCATGCCGGATTTGCCTGGCACCAGCTGCCATATTGGAAGTGGGAACCTTTTAGGTGCCTATGTCAGCCAGCAAAGCAAGGCACCAGGCACATTGCATTTCCAATCTTTGACCACTTTTACTAAGCTTGGGATGTGATTGGTGCCATAGGGCAGAATTTTCCGCTCCTGTTGGCAGCGGGCATGTTTGGTGGCGTGAATGGCCAATATGGCGAGAAGACTAAAAATTGGTTTTATGCGGTCGTGAAACCAGTTTGTGATCTTCCGCTCCACCCATCAATGGCGGGCTGCATTTCCCACCACCGCACATTTCAGTAGTCTAGCATCTCATTATAAGCCCTGCTCACTGAAATCATCCCCCATACACTGGATTATCTGGGGAACGTTGATATGTTTTACAACTGCACTTTGCTTGGGACTTTGAGGTTTGTTTGCCTACCTTGCTTCAGGCAACACTCGCGGTCACCAGCGCCAAGATTCACAGGCGGAACCACATCACTTTTAGGGGGTCTCACAGGCAGGTCTCCACCTACCAGACCAGTCATAAGGCAGGGATAATTTTCAACATCTGCAGGGCTCGCACTTGCTTGGGAAAGTGGCTTTAGGCAAGGGAAGAGGCTGCAGAGTGAGGGCTGTACTGGGGAAGGGATGTATCCCGTGGTGGTGTGGGAGAACGTGCTCATCTGTGCAAGTGGCCTCAAGATGGTGAGGGCTGAGGATGCAGTCTCCAAAGAAGATGAGGCCAGATGGAGATGTGAGGGTGTGTGTGAGAGTATGAATGGTGATGTCACTTGAGCTGGCAGTGAGATGCCAGTGAATGTGTGATGGCCTTGTGAGTTTAGAGTGATTACTCTGGCGCCATGGATGAGATCATTCATCCTCTTTCTGCACTGGATGGCCAACCTCTTCTGTGCAGCATTGGCACTGACCACCACTGCCACCGCCTCCCAAGCTGGAGTGGTGAGATCGCTGGACCTCCTGCAGCCAGAGGTAGGGCGGAGGACATCACAGTGGGCCTCCAAAAGGCATTCCATTGATGCATCACTGAACTCTTCTTGGCTTTCAGGGTGATGTTTTCAATGGAGCAGTCCTGGGCTGCAAGTATTGAGAACCATGTGCATGGCTACAGTTTAGGTATGGCACCCGGAGTGAGGAAATGGTGACAGCATGGTGGGCGATTCAGAGGCTGCCTACCAGCGAGACAGTGTGTTTCCTGTGGTTGAATAATTAATGAGGTGGGAAGTGGCGGATATGGCACGAAAACCCACCAGTAGCGGGCGTTTTTCACACCCGCTGTTGCACTTAGTACAATTCTGAGGCATTCTGCCCATAGTTTCTGACACTTACGGTATCAAAGATGCTCTTCTTAAAAATAGTGCTCTATTCTGTAGAGCATACATCATCTACCAATATCCTCCCATCAGTCCTGCATGGTGCTGATCACCTCAGTGTCTATATGGCATTGTGACAGTAGGAAGTGATTGGATGGTGGTAGACTCACTTTGAAGTACCTGATTGCTTCTAGAGACATTGGGCTGGATTTTACAAGGTGCCATGTTCCCTGCCCCCTGACTAAAAATTCGATCGGGAGCCCGTCCATGAAAAAGTCAGCTGCCCTGCAGTATCTTATCCTCAGTGGAGAGTTCATTGGCTCAGGGTGAGACTTCCACCCCCATCTAGGCAGGACGTCCTGCCTTAGGGAGTTGCCAGCTAATCCAATTTGGCTGGCAGTTCTGTAATCCCAGCAGCATCAGGTTCAAGCGGTGACCACTGCTGGGACTACAGCCAGAATCTAAAGAAGGAGGTTATGAAAGTCTGACTGAAGGTAAGTCCAGGGCATGTGTGGGAGCCTGGCTGGCAGGTCCCAGTGAGGAAGGTGAGGGAGGCGGGGACCCGGGTTTGAGAAGCCAGGGTGGGGTTGCTGAGGGGCAAGGTTAAAGAAGGAGTATTATCGGCTGGGGGCGGTGGGTTGTTGCCTCCAGTGGTGACAGGGGACCCCCAAAAGTAGGTTCCCCCCTTCTCTTGACACCAGCTAGCCCAGTAAACACTACTGAGGTCACTTAAGGACCTCAATAAGCTCAAGGCTGCCTGATGCCTCCCCTACATCTCCTTAAAATGGAAGACAGGTGGGGTGAGGAGTGGGAAGGCAATGGGTTGGCCATGCACTGCATTTTACTAGCACCCACACTCCAACCTTCAAACACGCCAGTGGAAGGCCATAAAATCTAGCCCATTGTTCTCAGGGACCAAAACAACTAGAGGACCAGCAAAGGCACAAACACTAGCACATTAATAATGGTTGCATCACAAGAAAATTTTGGTGCAAGCTCCACTTTGTTGCACCAAGTATCATTCCCCAGATTCTTAAGGACTTTCAGTCAATACTTTTAAGGACTGGACACAAACAAGCTATTAAAATGACTGCTGCAAATCATGTGACATTTGGCATTTGAGCTACAAGCTCGAATGTCTCAAGCGAATACCTAATTAAAAATGGACATTCAGCAATGTGGTTGATTCTTAAATGGCGTCTGAACAAGGGCAATTGGGGATAGGCAATAAATGCTGGCCTAGGCAGTGACACACACATCCCATGAACAAATAAAGAAGAAAACAAAATATCTGGTGAATTCACATTTCTCTTTGTTAAAAGATGGACCAACACAAAAGGACTATAGAATTTATAGCCTGCCTGTCTCTCTGAACATCAAAACTCAATCTTTGGCAAATGGCAGTGAATGGGCACAATCAACCTTCCATTGTATGATGGTTTTCATCATCCAAACTAGATTGGGTAGATCTCAAAGGTGTCATACAACAACACAGGATGTTAGAATCAACATAAAACCCCACCTCTTTTTTTGGAAAAAGGACTTTTAACTTGCAAATGTCACATGATGAGGGAGCCATGTTGTTGTCTGTTTTAAAATCAGTCAGCTGATTAAATGGCTTTCTGGTGGAACAGTCTGTAATCAAGTTTAGTGTGGTCAGAAAGCCAGACCACAAATTAGCTGCAGGTCACCAAGCAGCCAAGGATATTAACAGCAATACCTTGAAAGTAGGAGATCCCAACAGAGAGAAGGATTCCCCAACCTGTTCCAACTTCAAGTTTATCTGAGCACCAACCTCCTAGAAATTCAACAACAAGAAACTTAAGAGCCTGCTAAGAATCCTTCGCTTTACAAGACCCTCATTTCAACTTTAAAGTTTCGTAATCAACCAAGAAACTACAGGCCTGCCACATGTGAGCTGGAAATCCTAAACCAGAGAATAAGACAATTATAAAATGTAACAGTACATTACCTTCATCTGTAACTAATCTGTGTATGTGGGAGCATTGTGCGATGTCACATTTAATTCCGGGTAAGTGTGAGAGAATAAATAAGCTTCCTTATTTTAAAACTCACAAAAACTTACTGCTGGAATTATTTAATTGGGATAGACAATCTAAGGGTAAGAAAACACATACCACTTTCATCACAAAACATACTGATCATGAACAGTGAGGGAACACATATATTCTGTCTGTGGCACAAATCTTGAGCAGTCTAAACTGTGATACTTAAAAAGACTGCTGAAGACCACTCACTTGATAAATGGCCACAAAAAAATCTTAGAAGTTGCATTTCTGTGGATTGAGGAAGAAGGGTACAGGCTCTACTTCAACTCCCTATTCTTTCAGGGCCAACTTGTAGCCAAGCTTGATGTTGAAGCTGGCTAGAATTTGACAACAACAATCTTAGAAATATTGGCAGTGGAGGTTCTGGGGGAAGTGGGTGATAGTTGCTCACCCTCTTCTGAAAGAAGAGTGTGCTTGTTCAAACAGCCCCTTTCAATACCCATTGATAGCTTTTTGGAACTGCTTATTCTGGATCCAGGCCATGCCTTGTCCCAGCCCGGAATAAGAAATGGGTGGAATCCTTTCAAGTGAAGCAGCATTTCACTTGCATTTCCCCCAACTTAGTCTACTGCATTCGTTGCTCCCAATGTGGTCTCCTCTACATTGGAGAGACCAAACGTAAACTGGGCGACCGCTTTGCAGAACACCTGCGGTCTGTCCGCAAGAATGACCCAAACCTCCCTGTCGCTTGCCATTTTAACATTCCACCCTGCTCTCTTGCCCACATGTCTGAACTTGGCTTGCTGCATTGTTCCAGTGAAGCCCAACGCAAACTGGAGGAACAACACCTCATCTTCCGACTAGGCACTTTACAGCCTTCCGGACTGAATATTGAATTCAACAACTTTAGGTCTTGAGCTCCCTCCCCCATCCCCACCCCCTTTCTGTTTCCCCCTTCCTTTTGTTTTTTTCCAATAAATTATATAGATTTTTCTTTTTCCACCTATTTCCATTATTGTTAAATATTTTTAAATCTTTTATGCTCTCCCCACCCCCACTAGAGCTATACCTTGAGTGCCCTACCATCCATTCTTAATTAGCACATTTGTTTAGATAATATCACCAACTTTAACACCCATGTGTTCTTTTGTTCTATTGTTGGTGACATCTTTTGATGATCTGCTTCTATCACTGCTTGTTTGTCCCTACAACCTTACCAACCCCCTCCACTTCTCTCTCTCTCTCTCTCTCTCCGCCCCCCCCTACACACCTTAAACCAGCTTATATTTCAACTCTTTCTTGGACTCGAACTTAAGTTCTGTCGAAGGGTCATGAGGACTCGAAATGTCAACTCTTTTCTTCTCCGCCGATGCTGCCAGACCTGCTGAATTTTTCCAGGTAATTCTGTTTTTGTTTATAAACATCTCCTGTTTGCAGCCGAAGAAATAAGCACAAGCAGAAAAGATATAAGTGTTTCCAATGCTCCCTAGTTGCATGGAAGAAGGTGTGAAATTCATTCACCCCATATTTTGGATGTGAACAGTGGAGATGAGATGTGCAGACAGTTCAGAGTGTTATGGAGGAACAATACTGAGGGATTTCAACTATCCCAAGAAGCGCTGGAATAATGATAATGCATGTGGTCAAAGCATAAAAAACCTTTTAGAATACGGTCAGCTATTTCTTAGATCAATATGTACCTTGTTCAACAAATAATGAAGCATTGTTTGTGTCGTTTCTGGGAAATGAATGGGGCACATAGCTGATGAGAGACTAGGAAAACAATTGGAAAATGGTAACCACGATATAGTTAGGTTCTATGTGTGAACAGGAAAAGATAAGTAAGAGTAAAAGATAAGGCTGCAGGATTGGAAAAAGGCAAGTTCAGCACGATAAAAAAGGTACCTGGCCTTAATTAACTGAGCTGAAAAGTTAGCAAACAGGTCAACAAAACAGCAGCTAGATATCATGACAGGCAAGATGGATACAGTACAAAATAAATCATTTCCAGTAAGTTAATAAGGCTGAAAGGGTGAAAGAATAGAATTGTTTGCGTAAATGGGGATTAAAACTAAATTGAAGTTTTTAATGCTTTGGAAAGATAGTAACAATCTAAATTAGCAGCAGTTTAATTAAAAGTATGAATGGAAGATGTATCTTTAGATAATGACTAAAGGTATACAGGTATATTCACCTAGAAAACCAGTAAAAGCTGATCAACTACTTGTAAATAGTTGACAGCTCAAAAACAATCTTGAATATAGATCTTGTGGCAAGTGAAAACTTGGAGATAAATGTAAAAAACCTTCAATCAAAGTGAAAAAGTAGATCCTTTTAGTGAAAGACTTGAAAGCTGACACGTGCTGCCAGATTAAAATGTTAATGGTTGACTTGTATGTGTGTATTGATTAGAAATTACAATAGACAGGTTAATGCAATAAACAGATAAATGGAAGAAATTTAATATGGGTAATTGCAAGGTAATACTTCCTGACACAAAAGCAAGGAATGTGAGTTTATATTTAATAATTTAAAAAGCAGAAATATTTATATAGTGCCTTTCATGACCCCAGCTTGTCCCAAAATGCTTTACAACAATTAAGCCAGTCCTGCTGCAATGTCGTGTTACAATCCTGATCAGGGTCATTCATGTTTAAAGAAGAAATCTGAACACCCAGCAATTAACGGACAGAACTATGCTACAAGATTTCATGTTCTTTTAAAAAAAACATTATTGTGCATATAAAGAGAAATTAAATAAAGCAAGCACTATTAACAACCAAGGATTATAAATAATTATGTTATTAACTAAGTTGTACTTTTTACTTCCTCCCCTCACCCCACCCCTGAAGAGTTCCCTAATCTTATGAAATCTTGAAGGTTCGTTCACTTTCTCTGGGACCAACCCAAAAAGTATATACAGCCCTCTGGAATTTACTTTAATTCTCTTCTGTATTCCATCTATTCCTGAAGGTTAAATTACATGGGGACCCTTCCATTAGCTTTTGGCTAAGCAATCCTCCAATTTTCTTTAAATACCTCATGACTGTGGACTCTATAGCTCCTTTTCCTGGCTTGGGACACACAGACTGTTTTTCCCAGTCTGCCCTAGAGCTTCTGTAAAGCTTTTTCTGTGCTAACTATTCAAACTGACTGCTTTCTGCCACAAAGCTCTTTGAGGGTCATCGTAGATTTTTTCTACTAGCTGCGAGTTTTCCAGCTGCTCTTCCCTTATGAAACCCCAACTGAACTGAATTGCCTGCTTCTGTCAGCAAACACACACAGGTAAATTAAACAAAGGAATCTTCCAACCCCACATCCCATCTTCATGATGTGGCATGCTCTTGGATGCTCTCAAACAGATATGTAAATGAATCCTTTTACCTTCCATGCTACTCTTTGATTCGTAACTTGTACGAATAATTTATATTGCTAATGGGCTGCTATTCCTGTGCCCCCTCCGCCCCCCCAACCCCGCCGTCAGAATTTCTGACCCTGTTAAGGAACTCTCTTGTTTACAACCAGGTTTTGCCTTCTTTTGATCTAGGAACTACAAACATAATTAAACTATTTTATTGAAGTAAGGGCAGACCTTCTGGCTCTATTATGCTAAGATAGGAGACCCCTATTATTTAATTCTTTCACAACTCTACTCATGACTGTGTAAGATTTTTTTTTCATTCTTGCACAAAATGAGGGCGTCGCTGGCTGGGTCAGCATTTATTGCCCATCCCTAATTGCCCTTGAGAGGGTGGTGATGAAATGCCTTCTTGAATCATTGCAGTCCATATGGCATAGGTATGCCCACAGTGTTATTAAGAAGGGAGTTCCAGGATTTTGACCCAATGATATTGAAGGAATGATGATATAGTTCCAAGTCAAGTTAGTGTGTGGCTTGGAGGGGAACTTGCAGCTGGTAGTGTTCCTATATATCTGCTGCCCTTGGCCTTCTAGGTGGTACAGCTCGTGGGTTTGGAAGGTGCTATCAAAGGAGCCTTGATGAGTTGCTGCATTGCATATCGTGGATAGTACACATTGCTACCACAGTGCACTCAAGGAGGGAGTGAATGTTTAAGGTGGTTAAGGGGGTGCAAATCAAGCGGGCTGCTTTGTCCTGGATGGTGTCAAGCTTCTTGAGTGTTGTTGGAACTGCACTCATCCAGGCAAGTTGAGAATATTTCATCATACTTCTGACCTGTGCCTTGTAGATGATGGACAGTATTTGGGAAGTCAGAAGGTAAGTTACTCACAGCAGAATTCCCAGCCTCTGACCTGCTCTTGTAGCCATGGTATTTACATGGCTGATCCAGTTCAGTGTCTGGTCAAGGGTAAACACCAGGGTGTTGACAGTGAGGGATTCACCAATGTTAATGCCATTGAATGTCAAGGGGGTGTTGTTAGATTCTTTCTGGTTGGAGAAGGTCATTGCCTGGAACTTGTGTGGTGCAAATGTTATTTGCCATTTAGCAGCTCAAGCCTGAAGGTTGTCCAGGTCATGCTGTATATTGACATAGACTGCTTCAGTATCTGAGGAGTCGCAAACGGTACTGTACATTGTGTAATCCATCAGTGAACATCCTCACTTCTTATCTTATGATGGAGGGAAGGTCATTGATGAAGGAGCTGAAGATGGTTGGGCATAAAACACTGGGAAGGCATAGGTTATCCTTTAACTGTAATTAACTCCAAACTTGTTTGAATTTGCATTTACTTCAGGTTTGTTTATCAATTTCTCAATTAGATACCCCATTTATCTACTGCTGAAACTTCAATTTCTATCAAAAAATTTCTATTTTAAGACATTTGAATTATGAGTTAGATATCTGCAACAGTAAGAAGTGTGGCATCCAATTTCCACACTGAAATGTCCCACAAACAGCAAAGCAATAATAACTAGATCACATCTGTTGTTTTGTAGTGGTGTTGTTTGAGAGAACAATAATGGTCAGGACACTGGGTAAAGCTTCCCTATTCTTCTTCAAAAAGTGCTATCAACTCAAGGAGGCAGTAGGGGCCTTGGTTTAATGGTCCATCTGACAGATATCACCTCACACAGTGCAACAACTCCAGGGTGAGAGTGCTACCCACTGAGCCAAGGCTTATACACTAATGGAAAATTATTGCAAGGTTTGGCTCATCAGAGAATTTGGGGATCAAATACAGGTAGATAAATCTATCAAGAGGCCAATTGCAGTTTAGCTTTGATAAACAGGGGCATTATAGGAAGAAAATAACAATAGGCAGGAATTTTCTTGGTATCCCTGAAGCTGCTCCCACTCTACTACGATAACTTTGCTAAAAGTGTGGCAGAAACTCTCTTTGTGCATGTACAATTGAACATATGGAAGAGAGGAATAAACTAATCTCAACCGGATAAACTGTGTAATACTTGCATATAGGCCCAGATTTTGTTATCAGCGCTAGCCATTCATTGCACTTACACTTTTACACTGATTTGCAGTAACCAGAGAGCAGAAACAGCTCAGCATCCTCTACAGGGGATAATAGACCTATGTGAAGAGGGCGCACAAGGGCTTATCTCCTCAACCAGACTAAATAGTCCTTGCTGAGATGTATGGCTGAATTTTTCCAAGATCATCAAAGCTCTGAAGTAGGCCTCAATTCCACATCGGTAACCTGGAAGTGGCTGCAGCAAGACGTGCTCACAATCTTTCCAGAGGCAATCAATTAAGTAGCAGCCTCCAGTGCCCATCCAATTAAGGATGGTGGATGGACCAGTGAGGTAGAAGGCCCAATACAAAGGTCTAATGCAATGTCCACCCGGCAGACCCACCGGGAGAGGTGGGTGCTGTTGACTCAGGCAGGGAACTGCGAGGGCACCCCAAAATTGAGGCGTTCTCTGCAAAATTGTAAAGAAGTTAAAAAGTCCTCATGGCCACAGCTGTCAGGCCATCGGTATGGAGGGGTAACCCCTCCACAAAACGGCCTCCAGCTGAGGCCGTCGTATCCCAGTGGGTCCATGATGGGGTGATGGAGCGGAGGCAATGATTGACTCCTGCCTGCTGTGGGGAAGCTGCCTCCAGTCAAATGAATGGCTTTGGCCTCAGCAGGGGGTTCTGGCTGCCATCAGGAAGCTGTCCCAATGTGCTATTTTCCAATTTTTCTCCCAGACCTGCCTCCTACTATGCTTCTGCAGGACCAGCCCATAAAATCTATACCAAGAATTTATTTAATCCAGTAAAATCATGGACTGAAAGCACATTAAGAAAACAAAAGGAAGATGCCATTAAAATAAAGAGAGAAGGGAAAAGTAAAAAGTACAATTAATTTATATCTTTTATTACTTTTAAATCTCCAACAATTAACAAAATCTGCAAAAATGAGATTCTGCACTTGTAGAAGTTAGTCTTCTGTGCCAGCAAGGTGGTTTGGCAGTAATTAAGACACATTATGCCATTAAAAAAAAGTTAGGCTTGAATGAAGAAACTCCAACCTATTTTGGCATATTTTTCTGGTGCATTTCTACTAAGTGCCCCAACTTTATGCTAGTGCATTAATTTGAATCTCTTGGCAAAGTTCTGGTGTAGTTAAGCTTGTGAAGGAACAGGGCAACCTGGATGGCAATTTCCAGATTTTAACACTTAACTGTGCATCTGTGATTATTGGAAGTTGCTGTCTGACTAATAACGGTAATTAATGTCACACGTATCTGAACAACTATTTTGCATTTTTTTGATGAAGGCAAAAAGTGAAGATTTTATGATTTTAAAGTCTGGTTTCAATTTATTGTGCGTCTAAGTGACTGTATGAAGTATAGTAACGCTAGCTAAAGTGACCAGTAGAAGAACTAACTATCAGAAATTCTTTGGTTGAGATGAAAAACCTTGGGAGGCCAATGGCCTCGTTGCTATTCTGCAAGCCTGAACCATTGCAATTTCAGAGACTTGTACGTTGTAATAGAGAATCTAGAGAATGTAGACCTACGAAAATCTTCTCCAAAATAAATTGCTTCCCTAAATCCTAAAATGCAAAAAATTCTAAATGGTTTTAAAAGAAAAATTTCATTCTGTCCTGAACATCACTATGATCTCATACGTTTGCTTTTTATAAACTATGCTAATGAAATATTAATGAAGCCAGAGTTTGATATAAAACTGTAGAATCTAATGGACAACAATAATTCATAGCTCCATTATTATAGCAGGAAATCCACCCAAGGTTTTTCATCTCAACAAAAGAACTGAATTCCTGATAGTTAGTTCTTCTACTGGTCACTTTAGTTAGCGTTGCTATACTTTATACAGTCACTTTGGCGTACGATAAATTGAAACCAGACTTTAAAATAATAAAATCTTCACTTTTTTTCTTCATCAAAACAATGCAAAATAGTTGTTCAGATATGTGTGACACTAATTATGAGTATGGGCCAATCAATCATTTGTAGCTTTCAAAACTATCAAGTGTAAATACTGCATAGTCTGCAGTATGTTAATTTACTTAATAGCTATTTGAATTTGTAGAGTATATTCTCAGTGCAAATAGAGGAAAAATTGTAAAAATCACACTTTTATTTAGTATCTTTTCTTGCATCACTTGACTCAGGGCATTGCAAGCAATCCCACTTTTGATTAGATTTCATTTTACCAAAATATAAGGCAAGATAAGAACCTTTATTACAACTACTTTATGACTTTTTCCTATTGGGCTTTCTCCTTAATCTATCAGCTGAAAAGAAAAGGATAAAATGTAATCTTTATTTTGATTTCATATTATCTACTGAACGATGATCAGATTTTGTTGACCCTTTGAGAACCAAAAGGTGGTTTATCCTCTGAGAAATAAATGTGCACTTTATTACATATTTCTCAAGTATAATTATCGTCTGAAAATCCATAAAGATGAATGCTATAAAACAGAGCTTGAACCTGATGTAGGACAAATCATCTTCTGCTATAGTGAAGGAAGAAACACACTGTAATTCTCAAACTGCTATTATACCTTTCCCAGGCCTCGAAATTTGTATCTCAACAATCAAGGTTTCACCTCTGACACAGACAAACAGGGTCTAACTAAAACCACAAATCACATCATTATTAAACATAGCAAATACCTGGGGGGCAGTAACTTCCAATGGATTGGAAATTGAGTCGGCTTGCCACTGCGCTCGAAAGAACTTGCCTGAAAATCCAACCGATCCTATCTGGCCCAACATTCCCACTCAGGCTGGACGAGATCTGGGCAGTGCAGCACGTACCCAGGGCCTAGTGTTGAGAGCTGAAGAGTCAAAGGTAAGTAAGCCATGCCCCCTTTTTGCCGTAAACCAGATAAGCCAGGTTTAAAGGTCTTGACAAGATAAGTGCATAAGGTAAGTGAGGAGGATTTGGTGGGATGGGAGGGGGTCAGGTCAGGCCTTGAGGGAGGTGGTGGTCGGGTCAGGTCAGGCTTTGGCAGGGGGGATCCCGTGGTTATGGGGGGCGGTGGTGCTGTGGGGGAGTCCCATGTCTCGTCGGAGTCTGGGAGAGTGCTGTAGTGGCAGAGTGCAGGGGGTCGTTGGCGGGAGGGGAGAGTAGGTGCTGATCTGTACAATAGTTAGCCAGGTTTAATTCATCTAATTTTTTCTGGGCAACTATTGATGTAACACAGTCGGAACCATCTGAAATTTGTGATTTAAATTACAATTTTCAGATAGTTTCCAGTGCAGGGCAATTGCACATGGGAAGTTTGCTCTTCCCAGGCAATTGCTGTGCAAATTTCATCTGGGAACTTCCGGGGTTGGGGGGTGGGGTTTCCCAGCTCATCTTTGGGGTACCCTCCCCCCAGATATGATGCCCTGGAGCTTGGAAGTTACAGCCCATTAAAATATATTTTGAATAGAAGCAACAAAATTTGAGCACTCGCTGAACAAATCATTCTTTCAAGCTTCATTGTATGAGGATGTCCAGGTCCAAGTAAAAAGTGAATGTTCTATACGATTGATTAGTTACTCATTGTAACTAGTTACATTGCAGCTGCCACTGCTTCTACCCCCTGCACTGCACCTCCACCCAACATCTCACCACCAAGTCAAACCTGCCTACAGACCCTCCCAACTGTATCCTCACACTTACATATTTCTTTTTTTTTTCTCCAATCGCCACTCATATCTTCTTCAAGTTCATCTTAACCATGATAGCAACCGTCAATTTGTTTGCCTTTGGGTAAAAGGCTTTTCACAAGCTTGATGCTGTATTTGACCCCAAGACGACCACATATCTGTACCATCATGAATTCTACCTGTTTCCACCTCCATTACATTGCCCACCTTTGCCCTTGCTTCAGCTCATCTGCTGCTAAAACCCTCATTTATGCCCTTGGTACCTTCAGACTTGACGTTCCCATCAAGCTCCTGACTGATCTTACATCTTTAATCCCCTACGCCCTCATAAATTTAAAATAATCCAAAAGGCTGCTGTTTGTATCCTCACTTGCACCAAGTCCTGTTCATCCATCAGCCCTGTTCTCTGTCATACATTGGCTGCTGCTTAAGCAAAAATTAAATAATAAAATTCGTTATCTTCTTTTCAAATTCCTCCGTGACCTCGTCCCCCTCTATCTCTGTAACTTCTCCAGCCTTATAAACCTACAAAATATCCATGTACCTCTAATTCCAGCCTCTTGCACATCTCCAAATTTAAATACTCCACCATTGGTGGTTGTGCCTTCAGCTGTCTAGGCTTTAAGCTTTGGAATTCCCTTCCTAAAATTTTCCACCTCTCTTTGCTCCTTCAAAGCTCTCCTTAAAATCCACCTCTTCAACAATGTTTTTGGTCAGCCCTCCTGATATCTCCTACTTTGGTAGGGGACCACAGAACGAGGGGGCATAGCATTAAAATAAAATCATGCCATTCAGGGGTTATGCCAGGAAGCATCTCATCACACAAAGGAGTCATGATAATCTGGATCTCTGTCCTATAAAAATCTGTTGAGGCTGTGTCAATAGATTTTTAATAGGTGAACGTATTAAGAGATTTGTAACAAAGGTTGTTAAGTAGAGTTAAGATACACATAAACCATGATTGAATTAAATGATAGCAGAGGCTTTTTGTGAGGGAAGGGGTGGGGGTGATTGCTGAATGTCCTACTCCTGTTCCCTGTTCCTATGTTTCTTCCTTGGCATCCATTCACACTGATTAAACTCCTGTGAAGTGCCTTGGAATATATTTCCGCCTGCCATTGGCATGTATTGGAATGGTTTGCAAGTTGATACTCAACCTGCTTGGCTGCAATATGAATGCACCCTCCTTGGCCATTAAGTCCTGGAGTGGGACTCAAAGCCAGAACTTCTGGCTCAGAGGCTGGGATGTTACCCACTTTGCCACATTATCTCCTCCTATTTCAAGTAGCAAGACATTATTTAAAGATCATCCTGATTATTTTCCTGTTCTTCTGTACTTGGGATCATTTCTCAATCTCCATGCCCTTTTAGCTAAAGGTAATTTTCACATCTTCCTTCCCATGTAGATAAAAGACATTTCTAACTCCATATATGTCAGATGCAAAACAGGATTTCCATATCATCATACCCTCTTAACTACGTGTGAATTATACATAGTTCCTACTCAATGCACTTATTAATACATCTGAATTTCAACAATTATACAAACAAATGTAATAGGTCCTCCAATCCAATGCTTAAAAACACTAATTGTATGCACCAGAAACAATTGTCTTGAAAAATTAATTGGTGATGCTATGTCAATGCAAGGAGTCTATTTAAAAAATGCCCTCACATAACAATTTATTGGAGCTAACAAATGGCAAAGCACTTACTGTATAGAAGGTAAAGAAAATTTGAAAAACAATGCCAAATATGAAGGAACTATAATTGTGCTTACTGTCATAAAGACTTATCACCCACCAGGTTTTTGAACTAATTGCCTGTTTATTTTAATGTTAACAAAAGCAAAATTCTATTGTCTAGGTATTTGTCTTCAATCAAATCTGCTTGGTCTAAGACAACAAGGAAATGAAGTATTTAAATTGAGCAGTCAAACTGCTCCCATAGTTGCATAACCACCAGGATCCTCAAAATTAAGTTCAGCATCATCTGCAAGAAGGGGAGCAACAAATACCAATGTGCTATACTTAACGGAGACTGGAGGCACCAGACAGAAAAGGATTCTGCTCAGAATTAACATATCCAAATGTGCAAACCTTTGGTAGCATCTGTTTGGGCTTTGGAAATACAATGCTGTACTGACTAGCTGGCTTGCTTTAGTCATGTGACTCTGCCATGAGACACACTGCCTCTGGGAGCAAACATTTTAAGATCAGTTCAATAAAGGCTCTCACTGAAGAAGTACAGCTGTCCTTATACTTGAAACATGGTGTACATAAGTGAATAAAAAATAGAATTTGAACCCCACAAAAAGAGCAGAGAAAGGTTCAAACCTGCAAAATAAAAAGCTGCTGAAAAGAGCAAAGGAAAACAGACTAAGGCTGCAAGGCTGCATATAAAGGCACACAAAAAAGCACAAATCTTTAAAAAATGCTGCTGAATAAAGGGCAAAAGAAAAGCATGCACAGGCTGCAAGTGAAATTACTGGCTGCAGAGAAAAAGGTTAAAGGAAACGCAGACAGAGGCTGCAAGTAAATTACTGACTGAGTAAAAATGGCTGCTGTAAATTTTCCAATCCCAACCCCAGCTCAATTGAAAAATGATGCATGGCAAAACTGGCTGTTTTGCCACTTATAATGGCAAAGCTATGAGATTGCAACAAACTTAGTTAACGAGCCTGAACCGATAAGAGTAGCCACACTCCTAACACTACTGGGGAAGATCAGCTACAAAGTGTATACCATTCTAAATCTAACAGACAAGCAAAGAAAAAAGATGAGAGAGATTTTGAAAACCTTGAATGCGCATTTTGAACCCTGAGTGAAGGTTACATCTGAACATTATGCTTTCAACACTAGAATTCAGAGTGAAAATTAGACCATTGAACAATACATCAAAGCAGTAATGTAGCTGCAGAATCATGTGAATTTGGATAGTTTAAAGATGATCTGATTAAAGATAGATTGGACCTAGGTATGAGAGTACCCTCAGTGAGAGCAAGTCTGCTGAAAGATGCTAAAGAAAGCAATAGATGTGTGTCAAAATGCAAACATTGTGAAGCAACAGCTACAGCATATATATGGCAGAGCTGACCAAGAGATACATTATGTTGACAGACAGTCCAAGCCAAAAGAGTTGAGCAATCACAGACAAAGGGCAGGATGTAAATACTGTGGGGGATAGCATGCACGGGAAAAGAAGGATTGCCCACCATGGGGAAAAAAGTGTTTTAACTGCCAGAAGCAAAATCATTTTGCATACAAATGTCTGACCAGAAAAAGGAAAAACAAGCCCATACAGATGGCCACTGGAGAGACATCAGCAGCCAAGTCTGATGAAGAACTATACACCTTACAACAGGTTGGTTCAGTCAGGTCCATAGGTGACAAATGGTTTGTGACTGTTACAATGATGACCCCAGAGGGAAAGTATCAAGCAAACAAGTGCCAGATAGACACAGGTGCATCATGCAACATAATGACCATCACAGATCTGTGTGAAGTGGCTCAACATGGCGATCCGAAAATGAAATAATCAAAAGTAAGATTGAGGCTATATGATAGCACAAGACTAATACTGAGCAGCCAAATTAGTCTGAGAGCCCAGTGCAATGGCAAGAAGGAAGATCTTGAGTTCCAGGTCATAGATGGGATGGAACAGCCACTCGTCTCAGCTGCAGCAAGTCTAAACCTTGGGCTAGTAATCTTAACTGTGCCAGTAGAGAAAGGGCAGAAAAGACCCCAGAGAGAGGGAAACAAAAGACTCCGGAGAGAGGGAGACAGATGACTTCAATCAGAGGGAGACAATATTCAAGTAAACCACAAGATGGTTGCCGATCATGTCAGTGCAATGAAATGCATGAGCAGAAGGTACATGTTCTACAGGGAAATGTTCATATCAGAGTTGAATTGGAAGAGTTGAAGGGCATGATTCCAGCTGAGCCTATACCTTTGCAAATGCACAATAAACGGAAGTCTTCAATGAACGAAGCTATGTGAGATCTGAACAAACACATTTCAGGGACAACACAAAGGTACAAAGAGGAAAGAATGAACCACAATTCAACAGTTGGCAGTTCAAAGAGGAATTGAAAAAACTCAACCAGATATACAGGCGCAACCGCAGGCATATATGCTCAGCTAACGAAGCTGCTCCTTCACTCCAACCAGTCAGTCTGGATATCACCAGCTGTACTGAGTACAGAACTACCATCAATCCCAGAGGTCCATGAGTCCCCAACAACAGCAATGGAACACCAATAGACACCAAGACAACAAGTGCCATGGGAACTATGCTCTCCGGACAAGGAGCATCACTCAGATGAACAGACAATGTCCACACACACCCGTTCCATTAAGAGACCTAAACGGTTTATGGAGGTTATGCTGAATTTATATAAGACACTTGTTAGACCTCAGCTGGAGTATTCTGTACAGTTCTGGGCGCCACATTGTAGGAACGATGTGAACACATTGGACAGAGTGCAGAAGGATGGTTCCAGGGATGAGAAACTTTAGTTACGGAGATAGATTGGGGAGGTTGGGACTGTGGTCCTTGGAGAGAAGAAAGCTAAGCCGGGATTAGATAGAGATGTTCAAAATCATGAGGGAGCTGGACAGAGTAGATAGGGAGAAGCTGTTCCTGCTCGTAAAAGGATCAAGAATGAAAGGGCACAGATTTAAAGTGATTTGCAAAAGAAGCAAATGTGATGTGAGGAAAAACATTTTCACACAACGAGTGGTTTGGGTCTGGAATGCAATGCCTGTGGTGGAGGCAGGTTCAATTCAGGCATTCAGGAGGGGATTAAATAATCATCTGAATAGAAACAATGTGTAGGGGTAGGGGGAAAAGGCAGGGCAATCGCACTAGATCATAATGCTCATTTGGAGAGCCAGTGCAGACACAATGGGCTGAATGGCCTCCTCCTGTGCCATTAAAATTCTATGAATCTGTGATATTTTTAAAAGACTATGTGCGCAATGCATGTGCAGAGATTGACTAATAGACCAAACAGTTGTCAATACATGAGGACAGTGGGTATATAGTGGGTGACTTGGGCAACTCACAGTCACACAGGATCATGCATGCAAATGTGTCTTTTGTTCACTGAGAAAAAAAGGGGGATGTTTGTATCTTTTTTATATGACAAAGGGGATGTTTAGGTTTTGGAAATGCAATGCTGTATTGCCTAAGTGGCTTCCCATAGTCATGTGACTCTGCCATGAGGCCCTCTGCCTCTGGGGGCAGGCATCTCATCATCAGTTCAATAAAGGCTCTCACTGAATACACAATGAAGCACACTATCCTTATACTTGACACAGCATCAGCCCTGCTCCTGGTGAAAAACACATACTATATTTATATTGCAATGTTAACATACTATAATGTCCCAAGGCTCTTCACAGTAGTGTTATCAAACTAAATTTGAAACAAAAACATAAAATGCTGGAAAAACCTAGCAGGTCTGGCAGCATCCGTGGAGAGAGAAAGAGAGTTAACATTTTGAGTCCGTATGACTCTTCTTCAGAATCATTATCATTATGTTATTTCAGTTGTTCTAATATAGACTGGGATAATAATAGCATAAAGGGCAAAGAGGGGAAAGAGTTTCTGAAGTGCATTCAGGAGAATTAAATTTGACACTGAGCCACATAAGGAGATGCTTGGGCAAATTACCTAAAGCTTGCTCAAAGAAGTAGGTTTCAAGGAGAGTCTTAATGGAGGAGACAAAGCTGGGCTGGGGGGGGGGGGGGGTGGAGAGATTTTGGAGGGCAATTCCAGAGCTCAGGGACCTGAAAGCATGGCCATCAATGGCAGTGTGATTAAATCAGAGTTGTGCAAGAGGCCAGAATTGGAGCAGCGCAGAGATCGCGTAGGCATGTAGATGACCGGGACAAGGCCATGGAGCGATCTGAAAACAAAAGGTGAAAATTTTAAAATTGAGGCATTACTGGACCAGGAGCTAATTTTGGTCAGCAATCACTGTGGTGATGGGGGAATGGGACATGGTGTAATTTAGGATATAGGCAACAGAGTGAGGCCAAGTTTATGTAGGTGGGAGACTGTCCAGGAGAATACTTAAATAGTTAAGTCCAGAGGTAAAGGCTATAGGAAATAAATAGATTGTAATTCACAAATTGTAATTAGTAAATTATTTCCCTTAAGTTACAATAGCAGGTGTCAACAATCTTGGTCAATAATGTATACTTCAATCAATAGTTTGCTACAATTGCCCTATAGATCATCAGACCCTTTTGCTGAAGTAGTCACAATGAAGTATTTTTACTGAAGTAGAAAATATTATGAGTGAATTAGACTGTTCAGTGTTTTATCATGACTACAGAATGTTTAACTGCGGTCACACATTCTTGCTGTTTTATGTATTCAAATCACAAAATGCAATTAAAGAACTAGTTATTGAGGCAAGCATACATTAGCAAGCATATTCATTTTCATAATGTGTTTCCAGAATGACAGACTAAGGTTACATTTTATGACATAAATTTCTGAATCAGGTTCTGAAGTAATTTCCTCCATTGACCAAGTATTTGAATACCACAGCAGTATAATCTGATAACTTTAATCAGGACATTTATTTTTATTTGTGTCTGATCCTCACATTGATCAGTTGATTCTTTGCATAATTTATTACATTCCAGTTAATAACAGTGATTATAAGTACTGACAATTAAAGGATAAGGATACATTTATGAAAGCCCTATGATTGCAACAAGCAGGAATTGCAGTAGGCATTTTTGAAAAATTACATTATCTCAAGATTTTGACCAATTAATCTGGTTTGCCATCTAGCCCTTTGAAAAATGACTAAAAATTAGTATGAGAATTCTGACAGAAAAAAAATAGCTGATATAAATACACATACCTGTAGAAGTGAATCAGAGGCTAGCCGAACTCTCTGCTGGAAAAGGACACTCAAGGCTCGATTTTGCTGTTCAAGATCAAATACCCTAGTGCGCAGTTTCAGGCACTCTTCCCTCAAATCCTATTGTAGCAGAGAGTTACAGAAATATTTGAGTAATTAAAATTTTCTATTTTTCAGAGAATCGATACAGAAGAATGAAAAAAATACAATCTCAATAAATGGGTTCAATTGATGCTATAAATTTTCACAGTGATTTTGACCAGTGAGTTGCAATATGAACCTCCTTTATCCCCAACTTCAGACTGGGCCATGGCTCTATAATGCACTTTCCACTATTGTTTTACTTCCTTGTTTTCATGAAGGGAGTTTTAAACACTTGTTTTGGAAACAAATAGCTAGAATCAATTTACATGACACATTCCATGTTAGTTTTAACCACTGTTATGAACAGATTAAATTATTCAACACCGTTATTTTGACAGAAGGACAGTGCATAACACAGAACCCAACAAAAGGGAACAAATAATTCTAAAACTGAGGTACAGATTTTTTAAAAAATCCACATGATTAAGCCATGAACATACATTAGTTAAATTTGATGGCTTTTATTTTCCTCCCTGCTGGTTTAATTTATTAATTCAGAAGACCATCCTAAACAGGCTAAAACCCATAGAAACATACATTGCTGACAATAGCATATAGTGCTATAGTGGTTTATGGCTTTCACAAGTGCACATAAATATTGCATTGCAGATTTACTTATTTCTAACACAAGAAAATACTTCAGACAATAATGTTCCCACCTGCTTCAATCTTTTATTGTGCCCTACTGAATCAGAGGAATGTGATTTGTCATGACTCACTAATTTTCCCTCCCTTCAAAAGAAGGGCCACATCATTGCTGCTTAATTCCTCCACAAGCAATTCTGACTGAGGTCATAAGTGACCAGCAGAGAACCTCAGTTTTTCCAATCCAGTCACTGCCTGTTAAAATACAAGTTATGCCAATGGAACATCATTTACAATAAAGGACTGTACTCATTTCAGCAAATTATTGTGCCTGAATTTGCTCGGGGCTCATGTTAAGGTAATGACATAATCAGTATCATAGCCATTAAAAGAGATATGCCGTCACATCATTTGTGTTGTTCTCAACCTCATTTTTGTTTCTTCTCATAGAGTGTAGCAAGTTGTTCAGTTTGTGATTCACTTCCTAATCTTGTGTATGTTGACTTTCTAACAATTAGACGAGGTGTATGTAGGGGGTTAGTAAATAGACTCACCTTTTGCGTAAGCAATGCCTGAACAACTTGATTGGCAACCTTTGAGAAAAATATATAGAATATTTATTAACAACAATTTTGTTACCTTACTCCAAATCCATATACAATTTCCAATGAAATTACATTTTATGGCAGTTAATCATAAATGCTCATATAATTTAATAGTCTTCTGCAGTCTTTGACAGTTGTTTGCTTTGAGCGAAACCTATGTTATTGTAGTATGCTTTAAACCCTCTGCCTAACAAGCAACCCGAATGGTGAATTTAGGAGAATCATCTTTATCCAGAGAGTGGTTAGAATGTGGAGCACAAGGCCTTGTTGACCAAATGCCCTCTTTCTCTACTGTAAATACTTTGTTGCACACCCCACTCTTGTTGAAAGCTTTGCTTCAATGCTTTATCCTGTCTTTTAAAATTTCACTGCCCACGCACTTTGTCAATAGATCAACAATTGTTACTAATCTCTATATTACCATAACATACAGGGCTATGGACCAAAAGCTGGAAAGTGAGATTAGGCTGGATAACAATTTTTCAGCTAGTACAGATATAATGGGCTAAATGGTCTCCTTTAGTGCCATAATTTTCTTTGTTTCTAAAATGCAGAATATATTTGGTCTGCAAAACATATTGAGGAGACCATAATATATCGTGCATGTAATATTTCAATATTTATTCAGCAACAATTGTTCATTGCAATAGAAGGACTGTATTTGGTTTCTTGAACAAAAAATTATCATGTGGCAAAGTTAAGCAAATTATAGTATGATTGTTTCTTGACAGTGAAATGTTTCTTGATAAATATTGATGTCCTAGTGGATCATTCTACTATTATAATGGCAGTCAGTCGCTGTAGGACATTGCAATATTATACTTATAGATATTAGTTCTTGGACTAGGACATGCAGACAACAGAGTACAACTGACTAAATCAAATTACAAGTTATTGATTAATGGAAGACTATCAAGTTATCCAAACTGGCCCATTTAAGTACACAGTTCTCCCTCCACTCATCCAAACACAACACTTACGGTGCCTCAAAAAATGTGTTGCATACTAATTATGTTCTCCAAGAAAAGTATAAGTTCTGATGAGAAACTGAATACCAATGCAAAATTGCAAATACTGTTGAAAACATACCATCATATTATTGTTAATAAATGGAGTAACATTAGGAATGATTCTAAAACTAATTAAAAAGGAAGGATAAATGAATGTTTTAAATATCTCACATCACAGAATTTTAGATTATAGTCATATATCAAGGGAATATAGAGAAGGATTTCATGCATCGGTGAGCGGGGGCAGGGCCCTCATGCCGACGCAGAAAATGACGCGCAGTGACTTTGGGCGGAACTCCCAACGTCACCACGCCCCATTTAAATTTTCAGGTAGGCCGGAGCGCAGAAAAATCAGCTGTGTGCCCACCAACCTGTCAATGGCCAACTGAGGCCAATGACAGAGTCTATTAAAGTAATTAATGAACCTGCCCGTCCAACCTTAAGGTTGGCTGGCAGACCAGGAGCCCCAGTGGGAATTAGAAAAAGCATGAAACCTCATCCATGGGCAGGATGAGGTTTCATGTAGGTTTAAAAAATTTTTAATAAGGTTTTTGTAAAAATTATGGACATGTCCCAGCTCATGTGACAATGTCACATGAGGGGACATGTTAGGGAAATTTTATTTTTCTATTTTTAGGTTTTTGACATTTAGAGCCTATCTCCCTGAGGCTGCACTTAGCCTCAGGGTGATGAGTGCGCTCTTTCATGCGCATGCGCATTCTTGATTTTGGGATTCCACCCCCACCTGCATAGCATAGACGCTGGACATTCCTTAATTGGCCCGCCCATGTAAAATGGCACCGCGCCCCCAATTTTGGGCACCGATTGGAAGCCTGCCTGTGCGCGCACGCCCTTCAACTTCACCCCCAACGGGAGGAATTCCTGCCCATAAAGACATGGTGTGGCATAAAACCCAAGTGTGTCCTACAAAATACTGCGAATACTCCAAACTTTCCACTTTACTGTGGACTGAGATTTTATGTTGTGCAAGGGATTGTGCCTTCCCTGTATTTAGTACCTCATTACAAGAAGAGTTTCTGATGTGCGCACCCCCACCTCCCCCCAACCCTAACCGCCCCCCTCCACCCCACCCCCCCATAAAGCAGTGTAGACCTGGACAATGCAGACCAGGTTAGCCATAGGCTGTATCTGGTTTAATTTGTGTCAGCTGATCTCAGTAGTAAAGGTACAAATAGTGTCACTATCCCTGGACTTGAAAGGGGGAACATAAGCCAAGATTCATGCTCTAGATGCTCATGCTAGAAAATACATGCATGTGGCTGTGATGCAACAAGAACAAAAGTAAAATGAGAATAATTTTGTCCATTTAAATCAGCACCAATATTAGCATCCAAGTTATTAATGACAACAGCTTTAAATGTATCAAATTACATACAGTGTACTTAACGAGTTTTAAAAGTCAAAATTCATGATTATTAAATTTCCATACTATGTACATCAAGTGAGATATAAAATCAGAGTAAATGAGAATGTTCATGGTCGAAAGCATTAATTATAAGAACAGTGCTTGCAAGACAGTAGCTATAGCCGTGAATTAAAACATTACCTTTTTTTTGCTGTAGGACCTGTGTTAAAATATAGCCCAGGGTACTTGGATGAAATATTCCCATTTGACAGCTGCAAGTTTGATCAGTCTCAGCCTGTTTCTATTTAATATGAGCTCACTAAACAAAACTGCCCATAAGCACAAATTAGACAGGCAAAGAAAAGAAATGGTATGTGGGAAATAGATACACTCATAAAAATAGGAAAGTTCTTCTGAGATTGGAATTGAACATGTTGTTTGAAGAAACAGAAGAACATTTTCAGTTTGTATTCAACCTTTGCTACGCATGTTCTAGAAGCACTTGACATTGATGATTGCTCTAGCTTCACATACATAAACTGATCTAATCAGAAATATTTCTGGAAATGCAGATTATTGAAAGGAAATGGTTCACAGAAGCAAAAAGTACTCTGAAACTGCCCCATCTTACCTCATCAAGACATCGTTCATACTGTTCTCTCTGATGCTCATTTTCTAAGGCTAAGGCTGAGTTCTCTGCCTGGAATAGAATACAAAAATAATCCACATCAATACAAATTCAGGCTGTATTCTATCATAAAAATCACTGACCAGAAACAAATATGGCCACAGTGATTAAGTTTTATCCACAGACGCTGTTACTGGAAATTCCTTACATATAATGCAGGTAAACGCGCTAGATGTGTCTATCTAATTTAAGGTCTACCATCATACATTGCAAAACTTGGCAGCTTTTCTCTTTCACTGAAGTTTAGAATCCTCGAATTAATTGATTAGACACAACACATTTAGTGTAGCTTCTAGATTTTGTCTAACAGCTGCGAGCGATACTTTTGACCTCATCAGAGAATAGTGTCTTGCTTGAAATGTGCCAGATATTAGTAGAGACCAGTAACATTTTTCTTACAGTAGGCAAAACTTGGAACTCCAGTTATTTACAAAGAGAATGAAGCCACAAAATTCCATGGTTTAAAACAGAAGGATTTTTACTCTACAAGAGTCAACAAAGCAAACACTAGATACTATCTATCCTATACTTTAACATCCAGAATTAACATGAGTTAAACATGAGTTAACAGACAAATCATGGTCAGATATAAACTATAAATTGTACCTTAAAACGCCAGATACAACTAAGAGAGATCTTACGCATTGGCTCAGCAGTCCATTCAGATTGTAGCGATCGTACTCAGTCACAAAGTCCTTCAAACTCTGTGTTCCTCACAATGAATTACTGCTCCTCATTCCAGAAGCTAGTCTGATTCCCAGCCAACAGCAGCACACAACCAACCTGAGTTCCACAGGCTTGGTCTTCACCATCAATGGCACACGTCTGCAGAACCTGCACAACTCGGTCTGGATGGCATAGATCCACCACTGTTATCTTCAAACAACAGAAACAGCTGCAACAACTTATTTTCTTTGCTTATTCTCAGCTTCTGGATCTAGCCTCTTCTTGATTCTTCTTTAGCTTGTCTGTTCTGCTCCTCTGGACTCAACAACTGCTGCACAGCTTGGGCTGATCTGTGTCCTTTTTTATCTTTCAACATATTTTCCCAGCCTCAGCTTATTTTTGATTCCCTCAGAAGATGTGAAATTCAGTTTCATTTCTAGCTTTACCTTTTCTGCTCACCTTTTAGTTTCATTTTCAGTTCAGTTTCTGTTTTGAGGCAGGGACTGCCTCAAAAAACATACAAATTAAATTTAAAAATAAAGATTTCCTTACACCGACCAGCTGCTACACTCCATCCAGGACATTGTTGGATGCTTCAATTACTAAGTATTTTCAAAGTACAGGTTAATAGATTTCTAGATAGCAATGACATCAAGGAATACAGGGATAACGTGGGTAGATGGCACTGAGGTTGAAAATCAGCCATGATCTAGTTAAATGGCAGAGCAGGTTTTTGGGGCCAAATGGCCTAATCGTGTTCCCATGTTCCTATGCTTCCTGCCCTTTGCCATGACGTACTGCATTGCAGCTTCTCAGTATTGGTTTGGCTTGGTTTCTTCTGCTGGTCTGCAGTAATTCTTTCCATTTGTTGAGCTGGCCATGATGATAGCTCCCTTCTCCCTGCAATGTTGCTGTTGTGCTAATATTTTCACTAGTGTTGTACACCATTTAGCCAAAGAGCAGTAACCAAGGAAGTGACATGTCCACCCAATGATCTAAAAACATTCTACCATTCTATTTTTCATCTTGCCATTTTATCAATAAATGCACAAAAGGTTAAAAGTATGCATACATACTGCATGAGTATGAAAATTAGGACCACATGCTGAATGAACAGTATGTATTACTCACTTTTTATTTAAAAGCAAAAATTTAATTAACCATATTTGAATTCCCAGTTAGCTACATGTGGCTAGTGGCAGAAAAGTTTAATTCCCTTTAAAACAAATTTTAAATCAAACTTGATTTGTTGAACATGCTATCACGGAGCTGCAGCATAGGAAGAATGTTAACAACAAGAAACACTATTCTGCAAAGAAGGACTAATTCAGCCAACATTGTTGAATCTGCAACATTAGCTTGCGAAATAACTATGAACTTCATCAATGTGCCCTAAAACAACATTTTTCAGACTTGGAATTATTTGGAATTTGTATCGTACTGAAGATTTCAGTTGAAGAACTGATAAAATCAAAGACAAATACATTAAGTTTTCAGAAATTCTCCAGAATATTCATTAAAGACGAGATGCAAAGGCATCTCCAATTCAAAATAAGTCAACTTATGGCTTGAGACTTTTCAGAATAAGATGTTCATTTCATATAAAGTATTCAAACATTTGTATTCTTCTGTTAAATAGAATATGAATTCTAACTGCCCTAATGTTTTCATGATTGTTATGTTAAGTGAAAATGTATGATTAATACCTTGTAATGCTGAACAGAATGAAACATTTTCCCCTCATTGGGGGGAATGTGTGGGAGCGGGTGCAGGTGGGCGGGTTTCCGATCGACGCACTGCTACTTTACGTGGGCAGGCCAATCAAGGCCCACCCAATGTGATGTCCGCTCAGAAGCACTGTGCATTCCCTGTGTGGGTGGGTGGGGATTCCCTGAGCTGGGAGTGCACTCATTCACGCATGCGTGCGAATGAGCACACAGATCTCCCTGAGGCAAAGTGCCGCTTCAGGGAGATCGCTGGAAGTTTTAAAAATTTGTGGAAGTGTCTCATGAGCTGGGATATTTCAATTTCTTTAATTTCAACATTTCATAAACATTTTAAAGCCCTCATGAAACCTCATCCCGGCCGTGGATGAGGTTTCATGTTTTTTCTAAAAGCCGCCCGTTCAACCTTAAGGTTGGACGGGCAGGTCCTTTAATTAATTTAATTACTTTTTTAAAGGCCTTAAGTGACTGTTGACAGTTCAGCAGGTGCGTAGCCGATTTGGCTGCCTGCCTGCCGAACTGAAAATCTAAATGACATGGGGCGATGTCAGTACACAAGCCCGACATCGCCCTGTGTCATTTTAGACGTCAGCGAGTGGAACCCACCCCCCACTCGCTAACCGGAAGATGCAGCCCACAAAGTTTAAAATAAGTTAAAATCATGAGCAAATTGATGATTAATGTAGATGATCAGCTTGATTAACCTTTCAAACACTTGAATAAAAATACCTAAGATGGTGTATGAAAAGTACAGCAACATCTAATAGTAAAATGAAAAACTGGCATGTGTATTTGTCTCTTTATAGCTGAAGATGAGGACTCAAAATATTACTTTGTTAGTTTTTGATCAGAGGAACTTTTTACCGAGCAACCAAATAAGAAATCTGAAAATCATTTTGAGCAGTTATGAAAGCAGATTGAACCTGGACTTTGCTGACGTAGACCTTATGATTTGTCTGGATGCCCTCTATCGGTGTTACTCTGTCACATTAGTAGGGTTGTTACCTTTTGTTTTATGTTAGGCATGAACTCACTACATTTTTAAAAATACGCAACACCATGCACGTGAATAAAAGAGGTTAGCTCATACATATTTAAACGTGAAATTGGTATGCTCATGAAAACAGCAATCAAAAACCCAAGCTTTGCTGCTTGGATTTCCAAATTAAGGCAACTACCCTTGAAACCACGCTGGCCAGCTCGGTTTAGCATAGAACTCTCCAACATTTATTGGTCCACATGGATTAAAATGAGTAGAAACATCACTAATAGTTATATTCAAGTCAATTCAGGATACTGTACTATATTATGAATATTGTGTGTATTGTGAACTTTGATTATCAGGTGAAATGTGAGGCCTTAAATAAATGATATGTATCTCCATCATCAAAGGTGCACCTTGTATAGTTGACTAGATAGATGGGAGTTATTTTTGTAACCACTAGAGGGCATTTCTGTTAAAAAGCACTGATTTCCACTTCAAGTCACAATATTGTTAATGAATTTGAAATGCTTGCTATGTTCTTGAGTATAATTTATATGCAAAGGAAACAATTATACTCCTAAAATTGTCAGCTCAAAATCAGAATGGTCAATGGAAAAGCAGGGACCAGCTGCAGATAAGGGGGGATTGCTTGATGGGAAGGTTGTGGTTCAGTTGCTTGAATTTTGCGCTCGTTGGGCACGCGCGTTCGGTAGGCCTGGAAGTGGACATGAAATGCACTTCCACCTGCGGTCAGCCCCCCGACCGTGATCTTACGCTGGCTGGCCAATTAATGGCGAGCCAGCGTGAAACAAGCCCGGAGAAAGGCTCAGCACTGCTGTTGGGGGCAGGAAGAGCGCAGGTGCTGACATCACCACGGGTGCTGGTGAGTTCCCTAAAGGCAGACAGATGCCTCAGGGAGCTGCAGCCCTCCAAATAATGAAAGAAAGCCCAAAAATGCTGCAAAAAAGTGTCCATGCAGCACAATCAAGCACCTGAAAGCAGATATCATTAAAAAAAAACCATCCCCAGATATTTATTTTTATTTTAGATCCTAATGGAGGTTTCATCCCGCTCATCATAAATGTAAAACCTGCCTGATCCCGATTGGCCCATCTGCCAACCGTAAGGTTGGACGGGCCACAAAAAAATCACTGACAATTGGCCAGTTAATGGGCTTAATTGCCCACTTGATTGCCGGCGGGCGCTCTTCCGACTATTTCCTGCGCCCGCCGAGCAAAATAGCACGAGAGTGTGCAATGACATCATCTCACGTGATTTCATGCCTGTTCGGGTCATGTGCGTGCCGAAGGTAAAATTCTGGCCAGTGAATTTGGAGAAAAAAGGTAATATTTACAGCACTCTGTTGTTTCTTAGCTTCATAGTCTTGATTCAATGTTTTCAGCTTGAGTGTTTTGGATTCCCAGATAAGTTTCAGCATAATTGCAGCATAAGATCAGATTTTATCCCCAATTTTATTTTATCCCCAATGATTTTGCACATAACCATTTTACATCAATTTTATGCCAAAATATTGCTGTGCAGAAATTTTATCAATCACTTTTTCTGCTTCCAAGATACATCCACTAAAACCATTTGTCACTCATTTATAAAGCTACACCCTCACGCAAAAAACTAGTTTGGGCGATTTTTCTGTGTGCGCACTAAGAACAGATTGGCATGCTGTTGCCCCCCAAACATTTGGTGCAGCCATAGTCACATGATTTTGACTTAAAGATTTCTAGAGTTTGATAGCAATTTAAAAAAGCAACTTATTGAGAACTCTGTAATAGACTTGACAAAAGTGGTTGCAGTCTCATGCATTCGAACTCCTTACCCCACTGTGTTAAAAAAAATGTAAGCAGCTGGAATGACCTTTCCAATGGGTATAACTGCTAATTGTATATTAATTGTGTTTAATAGCAGGCAGATTGTGGGAATTAAATAGGGATTCACTGGTATCCCTATAAGCAGACACATACTAAAACTGTGGTTTTTGAGTTAGGGGATGTATGTTTATAATGTGTGACTCTGTAAATAAATGCTTATAAAAGCATGTAAAGTTTGGCTCCAGTTTGATTCTTTGCCAACTAGTTGTCTGGAATATAACATGGTAGCATGTTTGATTGAAGGTTGGATACCAAGCAAAAAGAGATCATTCAGACAGTAAATTACAATCCTAGTATCCATTATGGAAAATAGCAGAAAGCAAGTGTAAATTATCAGTTTATGATTACCCTCCAAAGTTCTTGGACCATGAGCCTTATGACCAATGCAAGAATGAAGTGGATATGTGGAAATGGGTTATGTCCCCACCAAAAAGGAAAAAAGGTTTTGGCCTCAGTGTTGTTGCTCCCTACAATAAGTAAAATCAGAAGGAAAGTATTTTGTGAGATGGATGGCCATAAGTTGGGTAAGTTTCAGATGTTCTGCTAGAGTTCTTAGAAGAAACCTGCAAGGACAATGATCTGTTAAACGTTTATAAGTCATGGTCAAATTTTGATTGATTTCAGAAAGCAGATGGTCATTTGATGGAAGAATACACAGGTTGCATAAAAGATTGACAAAATTCAATTTAGGGATTCCTGGATTGATATTACAGGTACAGTGTCTCAAATACAGCTATCCAAAAACTGGCAAAGTCCAAAAAATGGACATTTTTTAAGCTGTCATGCATGAATTTCTATTATTATCACATGAGTAAAATAACTTACCAGCTTCTTGGGCAAGGTGCTGCAATGCCGTAATAATGCGCCGACAAGTTATCGGTTTCAGGCATCTATCTTTTCCCATGCTCCAAGTGGCCCTTGACCTGATTCAGTCCAACCTGAACAACCCGAAAACTGGCAAGATCCGAAATCCGGCATAGACTCGGTCCCGTGGTCGCCAGTTTTGAGACACTGTGCTGTAGCATTTAGGTTACTGGATTTTGCTGAGGCTACTTCTTCCAATAGGTGTTCCATTTTCAGACAGGAAGACCCTGTTGGATCAGTTGTCTTCTACCTTGAAATAATTCAGGTAAACAGTCGTTGCCTTCAGCCTTCATGGAACAATTGAGACACTGAGCCTTTTATTCTTTGTGACATTGTGCAATCTGCCAGGTTTCAAAATAATCCAAATACCAGTGCAGGTGTCAATACAATGGAAGTAGTAAAGACAGGCAGATGAGGACAAGGGAATCTAGATCTGGCTATTACAGCAGAAAATGAAATGAATGCATGCACAAATAAATTGTTTGGGGTCATAGAGGAGGGACATCTCACAATGCAATGATTTGTAAGAATGTGGAGGTTTTTCATTTAATTTGTTTTGAAATTGTAGTTGTGCATATTAACTCTAATTTTTATTTGAAGAGAGAAAAGAGAATCTATTAATTGTATGCTGGCTGTGTGTCTACATTGGGAATCACTTGTGCTCCTATAAATAAGCCTTTAAACTGGACTTAACTACATACAGGACTTAAACTGTGATTGTTAGGATAGGTGGTCTATGCTTGTAATATATAATTCTATAAATAAATGCTTACAGAAATGTGTAAATATTTGCTCTAATTCTATCCTTCATTTTTGGGAATAAACAATAATGCTCTTCTGCATAACAATGAAGGAGAAAGAAGAGGAAAGGAAAGAAGGGGCTGCATTTTACATGTCCCCACCGGGTGTGTTTACGGTGGGGGTGCAGGTAAAATAGAGCGGCTGCCCACCCCATCATCTTCCCACCCACCCCTGAGCTTACTCCCAAGGGGGGCTGGAGTGATTGGGCACCAAAATTGGCAGTCCACCTGCCATATTTAAATAGATAATCAAGGGTTAATTAGGCTTGTTACCAAGCCAATTGACCCCGATAATACACTCTCCATGCTTTTGGAAACCTTTGGCATGGGCAGTCGGGCGAGAGTGGGGGGTGTTCTACATTTGGGGGCTGCCCTTTGCGGATCAGGGGGTCAGACCTCTTAAGGTAGAACCCCCACCCTTTCTTCCTGCCCACCCTCCTGTCCTGACGCACCTAAACCCTTGCTGCCCAAGATACCATACTTAACAGTTTCTGGAGATCCTTACACCCTCTCCCTCCTCCTCTTGTAGTTCTGACAGCACCCGAAGGTGGGACTTCCTCCTCAGTGAGGGACAGAAGTCCCACACTGGCCCTGTTTAGCTCACCTGCAGCACGTTATGGCTGTGGGGCAGGCTGGCATGGAGCAGGACATCTCCAAGTTGACTTTGCCTCCGGTGGGAGAGCTGTGCACCACTCCCTGTAATATTTAGCCCAAGGTCTGAGAGTGAGGCCTGCATTTTCTCATTTGTGCCATTTTAATTTTATGTCATACAGATAAATGAACTCTGCCAAAAATTTGGGTTTAACTTTTCATTGGCAAGATTAGTACAGAAACCAACATGCATTTTGGTGTAATAGTTTATAAGTGTGATCCAAGAAATTCCTGCCCAATTTTTTTTATTGAGCAGCTTACTCTGTGAAGTAAGCCAGCTTGGTTTATTTATGAGCTTGATATGCAGTGATTTATAATCCATACAGCAATGTGCAAAGATGAAATTGTAAACAAATCTATTACTTTCTTGACAATGATAAAATAACAAACAAAATAACAAAATACACAAACGCTAAAATTAACTGGAATTGTAGGCACAGGAAGACCTTGGTATCTCTTTTTGTGCACTCAAGTTATTGGTTTTCTCCAGTTTATCCCAAGAGAGCCTACTTCCAAGCAAGTAATTCAATTCTCCTGAAATAGTAATAACTCACTCTGTCTTCATGATTGTCATATTTAGAGGTAACTATGTCCTTTAAACACTGTGCAATTAGATGAGGCCTGCTTGAAGAAAATCTTTCTCTTTCTAACTTCCACACACTTAATGTGTATCTCCCCATTTTTGTTTCTGCAAAGTGTTCCAGGTGGGAAAACGAGGTGCGAGGCTAGACCAATGATTGGATGGTGCAGGCTTCGTGGCCTTGAGGCTCTTTTCTCACCCTCATTTTCATATCTTTGTATACAGGTAGCAGGCAGGACATGGGCCCTTTTCTCTGTGCTTTTCTTTAAAAGCTGAATTGGAAGGAAAAATTCTAGGAAGGGAGAAAATGGATTTGTAATAATTGGAAGTCAAAATCTTTTGTTGGGTATCATGAAGAAACAGACAAAAATGCCAGATTATTTTTCATTTACAAGAGCACTTAAAGTATAATAAAATTACAGAAAAAATGTGCCCCCAAGCAACAAAAAAGAGTATCACTTCCACCTTTTATGACAAAGAATCCTGTGCAATGAAAATTGTCACTAATATTACAAGGCTGTGGGTGTGAGGTCATTCTTTTTGTAAATACTTCATTAGACTGTTCATGCACTTCCAAAGAATAATAGAACACAAAAAATGGGTTTAGCATTATAATAGTGAAGGGATCTGTACAGAGACTGAAAGGAAAGAAAGAGTTGTTGTTTTAACAAAACAAGATAGCTGTTTTTTGAACTTCATTATGCATAGAAATCACTCAAGCAAGTTTATAGTCAAACTTAGTAGTTAAGTTCCACATGAAAACAGAACAAGTAAGTTTTGTTAACCAAAATGGCAAAAGGGTATAAACAGATTACATGAGTGAGTAAAACACTAAGCCAAGGTTGACACTTGCTACAACATGCTTGTACACACTTACTACAAATGCTACAACATTAACTTGCATTTTTAATCTGGATAAAAGTCCCAAGGTACTTCATAGATAGGTATACCAGATTGGTTGTGGCAATAAACCAGAAAAGAACAAAATCAAAACCACGATAGACAGACATTTCAAGATGTTAAATGAAGCAAAAACATCAATTTAAAAAAATATTAAACATAATTGGATTTTCAGCAATGGTGACAGCAAAATGCTACAGCTGGCTTCTGGGATATCAATCTCTCAATGTGTGAAAATATCTGTCAAAGTATCCTTCTATAAGAAACTGTGAAGATTGCAATTTAGCTTACTTTCAATATTGCTGGTGAATTTCCAAGAAGACTATAAACATCTCTGATATGATCGCATTTATTTCAAATAAATGTTGTAGGTAATACCAAGATACTCTCTGTATTTTATATAATCTCCTATCCTACAGGTGCAAACTTATTTTATGACCATCCTAGTGCGGAATTGAGGTGCTAATTTGCATTGTATTTTTCTACATACGGTTTGTGATGATGCTATTTACATGAGCTAAGGAGTGGTAAATTCACTGAGCATTTACAGAACTATCACAGTCTGCAAAATTAACATGAGTTTATAGTCACTAATAAGACATTATTTAGATCTTCCTTCAAGCTGCAATAGGGTTAAACAGAGAAATAGCTTCAACAATGACAGCTGTAAAAGTAACCAAATTTCAACCTGGTCTCCTGCTTTCAAAACAAGGTGGACAAAGAGAAATCACAAACCCCTAAATATGTCCAGCTTGACTGGACTTAGACTATCAGAGATTTAGATTAAAGAAGTAGATATTGTGCAATTTGTGCAAAAAGTCAAGAAAGGATTTGAAGAATCCTGAGCTTTGAAATTCTGCATTTGGTGACTAACTCTCTCCTTCAGTGACATTGTAACAATTCAGACCTCAGTCAAGTGATGTCAATTTTTATGCATCCCACCTCTCAGCCACACAGGGGCAAACCTGTTATCAGCCTTGAGTGACATGAACTTTTGTCTTTGCACGACACAATACATGAAACCGTGTGATAGACTAGTGATGAGGTGCATGTAGCAACAAGTCATGCCACAACCTTTATAAACAGGTTTGGCCAAGTTGAATTTATGTATGTCTGAAATGCCATCTTGCCAATCTGAAAGATTGACATCTCTGCCTGCATGTGTCACCAGTGCCATCAGTAAATGATATAGAATGGTTTTCAGGTCATTGTTATATCACTAAGGAGGGTAGATCATCTTTTCTGCTTACTTTCAATTCTACAAAAACAACAAAGTGTAAGTGCATTGCTCTAAGCCGTACAGACCCAGAAGGATCCGTACAGAACATGCATCGCTTAGTGACCAGCACGGTGCCAGGAATGGGAAAATATTAGTTTATTTAAGATACTGCTACAATCCCCAATCCTGCAGGTACAGGCTCATTATATGGCCAATATGTGTTCCTCAATCTATGTTAAGGTTCTAACTTGTGCAACTGGACTGGACTTGAGAAAGCCAAAAATAAGTTTAATAAGTGTTTTTGAATTCATGGAGAATGATAGAGAAGGACCATTTCCTCTGGTTGGGAATCAAGGACAAGAGTTCATCAGTATAAATAAATTTCTTTACGTTGTTGTTTGGGAGCATGAAATGTTTTGCTATAGCCAGCAAGTGGGGCATCCTTTTTATATGAGTTAAGGCAAGGGTTCTCAAACTGTTGGTTTCAGAAGTCCCATCTGGGGTCGCAGCTGCCCCTCCTTCAAGCAGCAATGACAACTGTGGAGAGGAGACTATCAGTCTGGAGGCTCTGGCGGGACAACCCTGGATCCACTGGATCAATTCTGCCAAACAACATGGGATAGACAGTGAGGCCAAAGTGCCCTTTAACTTCAGAAAACATTTCTAGCAGCGAGGACCCGGGATATTTGTGTGCCTACTTGGCGCAGGCAAAAGCCATGAGAAACTGCCAATGTCGGAAGGTGGGGCAAGAAGGGAGGTCATGCAGCTGATCCCAGAGAGGTGAGTGGTAGCTTCAAACATTTATATGTTTCTGCTTCTATCTACCTTGTACAGGCTCCTTACCCCAGACTAGTGACTCTGTCCCACAGGTACCAGCAATTAGACCAAAAGGGGGAAAGAGGATAGGGACTGGTGAGTGAGTAAGTGTGAAAGAGGAGGAATGAGGGTTGAGGAGAGAGGTTGGTGAGTGAATGAGTGAATGGGGAGGGGAAGGGGTTTGGGAAGAGAGGCTGATAAGTGCGCACGAGGGGAGTTTGGAAAAGGGTTAGGAAGAAGGGGTGGTGAGTAAGTAAGTTGGGGGAAGGGGGTTGGGAAAAGAGGCTGGTGGGCTGGTGTGCACGTGTGTATGTATGTGTGTGTGTTATAATAGTGGGGGACAGGGACTGATTTTAATGTGTTTATGAGGTGTGGGGCGAGAGGGGCTTCACTGAGTCTTCAGGGAACATGGAGAGCTTGGCTAAAACCTACATGAGTTTGTAAAATACTAACATTTTTACAAAGTGCTTTAAAATACAGATTTTCATGTTTATATATGTTATTATGCTTTGATCTATAATATGTGAATGTTAATAACTATGTACTCAATGTTACTAAGCTGCTTTATCGCTGTTTTGTTTTTCCCTGCGTCTGAGATGACATTAAATTTCAAATGTTAAAATGGGGTCACATTGGAAAATAGTTTGGCAAGTACTGAGCTAAGGAGCGCTAAATTTACTGTACATTTATATAAATTAAAACATATATCACAGTCTGCATCATGGAAATGAATTTACAGTCACTAACAGGAAATTACTTGTGTCCTCCTTCAGCTTTCAAGAGCGTAAAACAGAGAAATTGCTTCAACCATGACAACTGTATACAACAACCAAATTTCAACTTGATTTCCTGCTTTAAAAACAAGGAAAACAAAGAAAAACAAAGGAGAAACACAATTCTCAAAGAAGAATGTTTCATTTAAAGGAAAATGAGATAAATATTTGAAGCAGAAGAATATAGAGAACAAGCAGGAGAATCTAAGACACTAGGATTAGTTTTGAGTTGTTCTAGCAAAGAGCTATCATAGATGTGATGGGCCAAATGACCTACTCTCCTGATTTGATCCATGTTCTGAGGGGAATTGTTCGCTTTCAGCCTAAGCAGGTAGGGTATCACTATACTTGGTCATATGAAAATGGGTAAGGATAGGGTTGACTATTAAACGCAAGCCTTTCTGATTAAGTAGTTTGCTGACATTCAACAAAGAAGACACATGCAGAAACATCTCTTAGTTAAGAGACTGGAAAAGTTTTTGAGGTCAGTGAAATATGCCCCACTAATAATTTCAGATAACGAGAGGAGCAAATTTCATAATATCATTTCTGATTGTACTGGAAACATCAACTATACCATACCACAGAACATTTCCAGCATTTCACTCAATGAAGGTCTTTCCCGTAAAAGGGAAGGATTTAATTTGGTATAAACTAATAAGGATAAAATCATAATAAATAGGAGCAGGAAAGGGCCATTCAGCCCATCAAATCTGCTCCACTATTAAATGAAATCGTGGCTGACCTGAATGTGGCCTTAACTCCACCTTCCTGTCTGTCCTCATAACCCTTGACTCCCTTGTTGATTAAAATCTACCTAATATCATATGGTCCCTTCAATGCAGATGTGTTTTCCAGTTTCCTATACTTCCAACATATGTATCACAGTCTCTAAAATATATGGAGCTATGGCCATCAAACCTTCCCCACGCTCCATTATTCACTGTTAAAATATGATGCCTCATCAATTTAATTCTTCATTCTTTAAAAAGGGGGTTTTCAAAGTTGCAGCTATTCATACCTGGAAACAATTCAAAGGTAACTCTCATGACTTAATGAAGAGCATGAGTGAGCCAGCCATCTAAATATATATCTATTGTATTATATGTACAAATATATATGTATATATATGTTATATATGCACAGATATTACATGCTGTGTTATAACGATATGAGTTGTATACCATATTATGTATAATAGAGTGCCATCATAGGAGGAGACTACATGTGTTTAAAGGAATCAAGCATAATTGTTGCAAAGTAATCCCAAGGTCATGGTTTAATTGTTGTTGGTCACGGGCAGTTTCAAACTATATTCATCTATTTCAGTTTCAGATCAGAATTGCCCTGCATTTAGTTACACTTCATTTTCTCTCTTTTTTTAAAAACCATTTTCCATCAGCAATGAAGGAGGATCTTGAGTATGATATTTGGTGTGTACTGACATCCAATTTTGAGTATGTTATTAGTGGAGCTCCTTTGGCCTTCTTCAGAGTGAATGAAAGGATTTGCATTTGAAGGAGCATGTGCTCATTAGAATTTAAGTCCTCATTTTGCAAACCCTGCTCAAATGGGATTTCGCTGTCTCACTTCATGACTGAAGTGCAGGTGCATAGAAATCATGCCATAAGCTTCACAAAGCATGTTTAGAATTTCCCATCATGTCTTTTTAGGGTTCTTTCAGGGTGACTAGAAGGCTGACTAAAAACTGAAAGGTGTGTCTTCTCAAGATAAAAGATTTTTTGAATTAATTTTGGCCATTACAAGTTATTTTGAAACAAGCAGTAGAATGATTTCTCTCAAGTCAAGTTTCATGGTTATCAGCATTTTTCTGAGGTCAGAAATAAATATAGATCAAGACACAAAGAGACAATACCCCAAATCAGGTTGTTCTCCTTTAATCCACCTCTAAGAACAGCCTCTTCAACTGTTCAGCAATAAAGGGAGCAAAAGCACCCACATATGTTCATGTGATGTTGTGAACAATTAGTTGATTTTCTATCACAATTACATCTTGATTCATACTACACATACAAAGCAAATAGCACAGTCAAAGTTATGTATTAGGCTTGACTCCAAGGTAGCACTCTTTCCTCCAAGTCAGAAATCTGAGAGTTCAGGTCCACTCCAGAGACTTCATGAGCAAGAGAGAGAGCACTCCAGAGAACATATCAGGACAAAGAAAATGCTGCACTGTTGGATGGGAGATCTTTAGAATTGAGATGTTAATCTAAAGTCCCATCTGCTCTCTCAGGTAGATGTAAAACATAATTCCATTGCACTATTCAAAAAAGAGCAGGGAGTTCTCCTGGTTGACATTTATGTTCTAACTAACACCACCAAAAATGGATTGCCTAGACATTTAATTCATGCTTTTAGTGAGATCCTGTTGTGAGTAAATTAACTCCTGCTTTTCCCTGCATTAATTCCTTTTCCTGGATATCAGTAGCTACACATCAAAAGTACTTTAATGACTGTGACATACTTTAGGACGTTCTCAGGATTTGAAAGACTATCTAAATGAAAATTCTTCCTTCCTTCCTTCCTTTAATCCTTTTAACCTATTACAAGTCAAGATCCATTGTTTCATAGGGAGGGTAAAGAACAATTCCAATCTTCAGGTGAAGCAGGTTTAAAGAGTAAGGTATAATTAAACAAGGCCAAGCCAACATTTTCATTTTGTAGTCACAAATTTGAACCTGCAGCTGAGAGCGAGACATCAGAAGGCTGTGTTGCCTGCCCAGTGCCAGTGTTCGGAACATCTGGTCGTGACTGGAGAGAAACTTGCAGTAGGAGGGATAGATCACTTGGCATTGTCCACATGGATAACAAGGACATAGATAGGACTAAGAAAGAGATTCTGCTTAGGGTTTATGAGCAGCTAGAAGCTAAACTAAAAAAACACATACCTCAAAGATAATAACCTCTGGATTATTATCTGAGTCATGAGCAAATTGGTTTAGGGCAAATAAGATTGGAGAGATGAATGTGTAGCTCAAAGACTGGTGTGGGAGAAATGGGCTTCGAATCATGGGGCACTGGCTTCAGTACTGGGGAAAATGGGAGTTGTACCATTGGGACAGTCTTCACCTGAACTGTGCTAGGACCAGTGTTGTAGTGAATTCTAGAACTATGGCAGTAGAGAGGGCTTTAAGCTACATAGTGGAGGGAAGGGGTCATGTGAGAGGAGATGTGGTAAGTCGATGGGAAACAACACACTTGTAGGGCAGGGTAGCGATTTGGACAGCAATAACCAGAGTGTGGTAGGGAGGGACAGAAAGTACAAACTTGGCAGTGCACCAAAGATAAGGTAAGAGATTGCAAAAAATGGTAAAAAACACAGTTAAAGGTTCTGGATCAGAATATGTGTAGCATTCGTAACAAAATGGATGAATTGTTAGCATAGATAACAAAATAAATATGAATGGCCTGATGGCCATTAGAGAGACATGGTAGCAAGATGGCCAAGGCTGGCACCTGAATATTGAAGGGCATTTGACATTTTGAAAAAACAGGAAGCTAAGAAAAGGTGGTGGGGTAGCTCTGGTATTTAAGGATGCCATTAGTACAGTAGCGAGAGATCACCTTAGATGGAAAGAGCAAGATGTAGAATCAGTTTGGGTAGAAATAAGAAATAGGAAAGGTAAGGGGTCACTTGTGGAAGTAGCTTATAGGCTCCCTAACAGTAGTTACACTGTAGGACAGAGTAGACAAGTGGAGATATATGGGGCTTGTAAGAAAGGCCCTGCAATAATCATGAGTGACTTTAATCTACCTGTAGATTGGAAAAATCAGGTTGGCAAAGGTAGCCTGGAAAATTAGTTCATCGCGTGTATTCAGGATAATTTCTTAGAGCACCCTAAGTACACTCTAGAGCCAACCAGGTTGCATTGCTTAGGCCTGGTAATAAGCAATGAGACAGGATTAATCAATAACCTCATGGTGACAGCAGTGATAACATGATGGCATTTCACATTCAGTTTGAAGGAGAGATGCTTGGGTCTAAGACTAGTGATTTAAACCTGCATAAAGGTAATTATAAGGGTATGAAGGCAGAGGGAGCTAATGAAAACTGTGAAGCTAGGTTTAAAGGTAGGACAGTACAGATGCAGTGGCAGACTTTTAAGGAGATTCTTAATGACTCTCAGCAAAGATTTATCCCAGTGAGAAAGAAAGACTCTTGGAGAAGGATACATCATCCGTGGCTAAATGAAGAAGTTAAGGGCAGTCTCAAATTGAAAGAAACACTGTACAAATCTGCAAAGATTTGGTCAGAAGATTGGTCAGATTTTAAGAACTGGCAAAAAATGAATAAAAGAAATAGAGGGAGAAATTAGAGTATGAGAGAAAGCTAGCTACTCACATGAAAACAGATAGTAAGAGTTTCTACAGGTAATTCGTAGGAAAAGAGTAACAAACCTCTTCACATAAGATAAAGGGGAACTGGTAGATGTGGTGTACTTAGATTTCTAAAAGATATTTGACAAAATGCCACATCAAAGGTTACTACACAAGAGCACATAGTGTAGGGAGTAACATATTAGCATGGATAGAAAATAAGTTAGCTAACAGGAGTGTAGGGATAAATGGGTCTTTTTTAGGTTAGCAAGCTAAGTAGGGTGCCTAGTAGACTAGTGCTGGACCTTTAATATTTACAATCTGTACCAATGACTTGGATTAAACTGGTAATTGGTAGAAGGATTAGAGGGGGCATGAGGAAAAGCTTTTTTACCCAGAGGGTGGTGGGCATCTGGAATTCACTGCCTAAATCGGTGGTTGTTGCTGAAATGCGCAACGTATTTAAAAGGTACTTGGATCTGCATCAGAAGCGCTGTAACCTGTAAGGTTATGGACCAAGTGCTGGAACATGGAATTAAAATGAGCGGCTAGTTAATTTTCATCTTTTTCTGGCCTACACAGAAATGATGGGCTGAATGGCCTCTTCCTGTGCTGTAACCTTTCTATGGTTCTATGGAAGCAGCCAAACGTGTTGTAGCTAAGTTTGCTGATGACACCAAGATAGGTAGGAAAGGAATTCCCTTTTGTAGATTCTTACCTCCTCTTGCCAACTTACTTTCCTAATATAAAAGCAAAATACTGCAGATGTTGGAGATCAAAATAAAAATAGAAAGCACTGGAAAAACCCAGCAGATCTGGCAGCATCTGTGGAGGGAGAAGCAGAGTTAAAGTTTCGAGTCCAATATGACTCTTCCTGCTGAGTTTTTCCCGCACTTTCTGTTTTTATTCAGATCTCCAGGATCTGCAGTCTTGTGCTTTTATATTAGGAAAGAAGTTGTCAAGTGGAGGTAAAGGGCTATAGATAGATTGAGTGAGTAGGCAGAAATTTAGCAGATGGTGTATAATGTGGGAAAATGTGAACTTGTCCACTTTAGCAGGAAGATTAGAAAAGCAGTATACTATTTAAATGGAGAGAGATTGCAGAACTTTGTGGTACAGAGGGATCTGGATGCCCTGTTATGTGAATCACAAAAAGTTAGTATGCAGGTACAACAAGTGATTAGGAAGGCAAATAGAATGGTGGTGTTTGTTGAAAGGGAAGTAGAATACAAAAGTAGGGAAGTTTTACTGAAACTATAGGGACTTGGTGAAACCACATCTGTCAAGTACTGTGTACAGTTTTGGACTCCTTATTTGAAAAATGATATAATTGCATTAGAAGCAATTCAGAGAATGTTCACTCAACTTATTCCTGAGATGAAGGGCTTATCCTATAGGAAAGGTAGAACAGATTGGGCTTGTACCCATTGGAGTTTAGGAGAATGAGAGGTGATCGTATTGAAACACAAAAGATCCTGAGGGGACCTGATAGGGTGGATACCAGGAGGCGGTTTCCTCTTGTGGGGGCGACCAGAACTAGGGAACACAGTTTAAGAGATAAAAACAAAAAAACTGCGGATGCTGGAAATCCAAAACAAAAACAGAATTACCTGGAAAAACTCAGCAGGTCTGGCAGCATCGGCGGAGAAGAAAAGAGTTGACGTTTCGAGTCCTCATGACCCTTCGACAGAACTATCGAAGGTTCATGAGGACTCGAAACGTCAACTCTTTTCTTCTCCGCCGATGCTGCCAGACCTGCTGAGTTTTTCCAGGTAATTCTGTTTTTGACACAGTTTAAGAATAAGAGATCTTCCTTTTAAGACAGAGGTGAGGAGAATTATTTTTCTCTCAGAGGGTCATTTGTGTCTAGAAAGCAGTGGAGGTTGGGTCATTGAAGATATTCATGGCAGAGTTAGATTTTTGATAGACAAGGGAGTCAAGGGTTATGGCAGGGGGCAGACAGGAAAATGGAGTTGAGACCACAACCAGACATCTATGACCTTACCGAATAGTGGAACAGCCTCGAAGGGCCAAATTGCCTACTCTGATCCTGAGACTTATGTTCCTAACCTTACGATCTTATGTTATTATATAAAGTGAAATAGCAAAACTTCAAGCAAATTAACATCTGTGACTTTTGTCAAAATTGGGAGAGCTGTCCCGCAAACTAATAGTCAAGCAACAGCCTGATATGGTCATACTCACTGCTTCATACCTGAAAGACAATGTCCCAGAATCCTCCATTACCATTCCTGGTTAAATGCTGTCTCACCTGGCAGGACAGACCCACCAGAGTTGGCAGCGCAGTGGCACTGAGTCAGAGGAGTGGCCCTGGGATTCCTCAACATTGACTCTAGATCCCATGAAGTTTCATGGCATCATGTCAAATATGAGCAAGGAAACCTCCTACTGGTAGCATAGTGGTATTGTCACTGGACTAGTATTCCAGGGACCCAGAGTAATGATCTGGGGACCTGGGTTTGAATCTCACCTTGGCAGATGGTGAAATTTGAATTCAATAAAAATCTGGAATTAAAAAAGTCTGATGATGACCACAAAACCATTATCGTTTGTAGTAAAAACCCATCTAGTTCACTAATGTCCTTTAGGGAAGGATGTCTGCTGTCCTTACCTGGTCTGGCCTACATATGACTCCAGGCCCTCAGAATTGTGGTTGACTCTTAAATGCCCTCTGAACAAGGGCAATTAGGCATGAGCAATAAATGCTGGGCTTGCCAGTGACATCCATATCACATGAATGAACTAAAAAAAAACACCCTCAGCAGATGAATCAGCAATCTTCCATGTTAAATGTCAATTGGAGGCAGCAAGAGCACAGAATGTATCCTGGGTGGGGGGGCTTCAAAGTCCATCAACAAGATTAGCTTAGTAGCACCATCACTGACCGAGCTGGCCAAGTCCTGAGGAACAGGTCCGCCAGACTGGGCCTACAACAGATGGTAAGAGAATCAACAAGAGGAAAAAACCTACTTGACCTCAACCTCATCAACATAAGTGTCTAAGATGCATCTATCCATGACAGTATTGGCAAGGGTGACCACTATACAGTCCTTGAAGAAGACAAAATCCTATCTTCACACTGAGGATGCTCTCTATCATGTCGTGTGACACTACCACTATGATAAATGGGACAGATTCAGAACAGATCTAGAGGCTCACAACAGGGCATCTATGAGGCACTGTGGGGTATCAGCAGCAGCAGAACTGTATTCAACCACAATCTGTAATCACATGGCCCAGCATATTCTTCAGCCAACCATCAGCATCAAGCCAGGGGACCAACCCTGGTTCATTGAGGAATGCAGAACAGCTTGCCAGGAGTAGAACCAGGCCTAAAAAATGAAGTGTCAACCTGGTGAAGCTATAACACAGGACTGCAAGCATGCTAAACAGTGGAAAGAGAATGTGATAAACAGAGTAAGTGGCCCCACAACCAAAAGATCAGATCAAAAATTTGCAGTCATAAGAACATAAAAGAAGCAGGAGTAGGCCATTCAGCCCCTCAAACCTGCCCCGTCATTCAATAAGATCATGGCTGATCTGCCCCAAGCCTCAACTCCTCTTTCATGCCAGCTCCTCATAGCTTCAACTCCACAATATTTCAAAAATCTATCTACCTCCTCTCTAAATACTTAGTGATCTAGCCTTCACAACTCTCTGAGGTAGAGAATTCCAGACAGTCACTACACTCAGAGAAGAAATTCCTTCGTATCTCAGTTTTAACTGAATGTTCCCTTATTCTATAACTATGTCCCCTAGTTTGAGATTCCCCCACTAGTGGAAACATCTTCTCAACATCTACCCTGTCAAGCCCACTCAGAATCCTGTATGTTTCAATAAGATCACCCCTCATTTTTCTAAACTCTAATGAATAAAGGCCTAACCTGTTCAGCTATTCTTGATAAGTCAACCCCTTCATCCCAGGAATCAGCCTAGTGAATCTCTTTTGAACTGCCTCCAATGTCAGTATATCCTTTCTTTAATACAGGGACCAAATCTGTACACAGTACTCCTGTGCGGCTTCACCAACACCCTGTACAGTTGTAACAAGACTTACGTATTTTTAAACTACAACCCCTTAGCAATACAGGCCAAAATTCAATTTGCCTTTTTAATTACTTGCTGCATCTGCATGCTAACTTTTGAGTTTCATGCACAAGAACACCCAACACTTTTTTGAAGTCTCTCTGCATTGAAATAATAGTCTGCTTTTTGGTTTTTCCTACCAAAGTGCATGACCTCACACTTTCCTACATTAAACTCCATCTGCCAAGTTTGTGCCCACTCACTCAACCTGTCTATATCCTCTTGCAGATTCCTTAGTCCTCTTCACAGCATGCCCTCCCACCTATTTTTGTATCATCAGCAAATGTGGATACATTACACTCTGCCCCCTCCTCCAAATCTTTAATATAGATAGAAAATAATTGAGGCCCTAGGACTGATCCTTGTGGCACTCCAATAGTTACATCTTTCCAACCTGATAAAGACTTATGAATCTCAGCTGTCTGTCTTCTGTGTGTTAACCAATCCTCAATCCATGCTAATACATTACCCTAATACCACGAGCTCCTTTCTTGTGCAATAATCTTTTATGTGGCACCTTATCGAATGCCTTCTGGAAATCCAAATACACACTACATCTACCGGTTCCCCTTTATAAACTCTGCTTCCTATATCCTCAAAGAACACTAGCAAATTTGTCAAACATGATTTCCCTTTCACAAAACCATGTTGACTCTGTTTGACTATGTTAAGCTTTTCTAAATGTTCTCCTATTTCTTCCTTAATAATGGACTCTAGCATTTTCCTAACAACTGATGTTAGGCTAACTGGCCTATAGTTTCCTGCTTTTTGTCTCCCTCCTTTCTTGAATGAGGCATCATATTAGCAGTTATCGAATCTGCTGGGACCTTCCTGGGATCCAGTGAGTCCTGGACTATTTCGACCAATCCCTCCACTATCTCTGCAGCCACTTCCTTTAAAACCTTTGGATGCAGGCCATCAGCTCCTGGAGACTTGTCTGCCTTTAGTCCCATTAGTTTCTCAAATACTTTGTTCCTCGTGATAGAGACTGTTACAAGATCTTTCCTCCCATTAGCTCCTTGCTTATCTGATAAATTTGGAATGCTCATACTATCCTCCACCGTGAAGACCGATGCAAAATATTGGTTTAAATTATCTGCTACTTCCCTGTTCCCCATTATCAATTCTCCAGTCGCATCATCCAAGTGTCCCATGCTCACTTTAGCTACTCTCTTTTTATATACCCGTAGAAGCTCTTTGTGTTTGTTTTATTTTCTTTCTAATTTACTTTCATAATCAATTTTCTCCCTCTTTATTAGCTCTTTAGTCATCCGCTGCTGGTTCCTAAAAAAATCCCAATCCCCTGGCCTACCATTAGTTTTTGCTGCTTTGTATGCCTTAGATTTTGAGTGGATACTCGCCTTGTCCATCTTTGTTAACCATGGGTGGCTCATCCTTCTCATTGAGTCCTTCTTTTTGATCGGGATAAATTTTTGCTAAGCGTTATGAAATATCTGCTTAAATGTCTGCCACTGCTCATCCACTGACTTTCCCCTTAGTCTATTTTCCCAGCCTGCTTTAGACATCTCTTTCTTCATACCTCTGTAATTGCCCTTATTTAAGTTGAGGACACTGGCTTGAGATCTGATTTGCTTGCCCTTAAGCTGAATTTGAAATTTTACCATGTTATGATGCTAAGGGGTCCTTAACTACAAGATCTCTTATTAATCCTATCTCATTGCACATTACTAGATCTAAAATAGCCTGTTCCCACTAGTTTCTGCAATGTTTTTCTCTAAGAAATCCCTGATGCACTCTACAAATTTGTCCTCCATGTTACCCCTGCCAATATGATTTGTCCAGTCAATATGCAGATTAAAATCACCCATGGCAATTGTAGTGCACTCCTTACATGCCTCCATTATTTTCCGATTTATGATTTGTCCTACAGTGAGGCAACTCTTTGGGGGCCTATAGATTACTCCTCCCTGTGATTTCTTCCACTTGATGTTCCTTATTTCCACCCAAACTGATTCCACATCATGATCTATTGCACCTATATCACTACTCACCACTGCACTGATACCTTCCTTTATTAACAAAGCTATTGTTTTACTTTTTGCCTATTTTTCTGGTGCGTCGAATACTCTTGAGTATTGAGCTCCCGGTCTTGGTCACCCTGCAACCATGTCTCTATGATACCCATTTATTTCTATTTGTTCTGTCAATTCATCTATCTTGTTACAAATGCCGCATGCATTCAGATAAAGAGCCTTAAGCTTTGACTTTTTACCATTATTACTCATTCTGGTTCTAATTTCTGCTGCACTCTTCTGTTATATTTTCTGCCCCTTCCTGTCACACTTTGCTTAGCGTTAACCTCTTCACTACCCTGCACCTCTGCTCTCTCATTTATTTTTGATTTTCCAAACTTCCCTTCAATTGAACCCTCCCCCCACTAATTAGTTTAAAGTCCTATCTACAACCCTAGTTACACGATTCACCAGGACACTGGTCCCAGCATGGTTCAAATGAAGCCCGTCCCAATGGAACAGCTCTCTCCTTCCCCAGTACTGGTGCCAGTGCCCCATGAATCCGTGAACCCATTTCTCCCACACCAATCTTTGAGCCACACATTTGCCTCTCTAATCTTATTTACCTTTGCCAATTTGCACACGGCTCAGGCAGTAATCCGGAAATTATTACCTTTGTGGCTCTGCTTTTTAATTTAGCCCGGAGCTGCTCTTCCCTAGTCCTACCTATGTCATTGGCACCTACATGGACCATGACAACTGGATCCTTCCCCTCCCACTCCAAGTTCATCTCCAGCCCAGAAGAGATGTCCTTAACCTTGGCACCAGGTAGGCAATGCAGCCTTCGAGACTCTCTGCCTTTCTGCAGAGAACAGTATCTATTCCCCTATCTATGCTATCCCCTATTACTACCACATTACTCTTTTCTCCCCTCACTTGAATGGCGCTCTGTACCGTGGTGCCGTGGTCAGTTCGCTCATCCTCCCTGCAGTCTTTGTCCTCATCCACACCGGAAGCGAGAACCTCATACCTATTGGACAAGAGAACTGGTTGAGCCTCCACCAAAGCTAAATCCTGGATCCCCATACCTGCCTCACTCGCAGTCATACCCTCCTGTCCCCGACCATGGACCAAAGTTGATGTAATTAATCTAAATGGTGTGACTGCCTCCTGAAACAGTGTCCTGGTAACTCTCCTGCTCCTTGATGTGTCACAGCGTCCCAAGCTTGGGCTTCAGCTCATCCACTCTGAGGCAAAGTTCATCAAGCAGCCAACAGTTGCTGCAGATGCGGTCACCGTGGATTGCACTGGCATCCACCAATGCCCACATACTACAGCTGCAATACACCACCTGCCCAGCCATCTCTATCCTATTTAATTAATTCATTTGGATGTTAAATATTATAAAAGTGAATTTCTTAATTGTACTGTACAGCTGTAATAATGTCTCCTGATTTAAACCACTTGGCCAATCAAAAGAGACAGGGAACAGATACCAATCACCAATCTGTTTTCCTGTGACATGACACTTCGCTTTGACAGGTAGAAACAGGTTGAAGGGACTCTGCCGCTGGTTTTTATCTCCTGTCACTGCTGCCCTGTGTCTGCTCTCTGTGTGCTCCCGGCTCTCCTCTTGCTATTTTACACTGTGAAAATCCTGGCTCTCCTCTCGGTGTTTTAAACTCTGAAACTCTCAGCGCTCCTCTTGCTGTTTTGAACTGTGAAAATTCCAGCTCTCCCCTCGCTGTTTCAAACAGCCCTGCCACATCCAGTTATTAATCGTGGACTTACAGAAGGAAGAGGCTGCAGCATCATCCTCAATAATGGGGCTGCCCAGCACATCAGTGCAAAAAGCAAGGTTAAGGCATTTGGAACTATCTTCAACCAGATGTCCCACATGGATCCATCTTATTCTTCTCCTGAGGCCCTACCATCAGAAATTAATTCAACTCACTCTATGTGGCATCAAAACATGGCTTCTTCTTCTTATTGTGTCCACGGACCATCAATACATGGCCCAGCCAGAACTGGACACATTTTTGCACTTTGTTGTTGAATTCAGCAAGATCTGAAACAGTGCAGGGTTCCTTTAGCGATAGGCATTGCAGGAGATGTTGCATAGTCTGTGGCTCAGTTCCACATTCACAAGTTGTCGGGCTGATTGTATATCGCCATTTGCTTTGTGACACCTTTGAACGACTTACACCAGTCCTTAGACTGTTAAGGCACTTCCAGGTTGCCCAGTTGCAATTAGCTCCTGGAGGAAGGCTTTCATCCGATAGAATTTCCACATGGCTGAAGGCATTGGATACAGCAGGAACTGTGGAGCCTGATAATATTCTGGCTGTAATGCTGAAGGCTTGTTTTTCAAAACTAGCCACTCCTCTGTTCCAGCTGTTCCATCCAGCTATAACATTAGCATTTACTTGACAAAATGGGAAATTGACCAGGTATGCCCTATGTAGAGAAAGCAGGTACAATCCAATCCAGCCAATTACTGTCCCATCAGTCTACTTTCAATCATCAGCAAGATGATGAACGGTATCATTGACAGTGATATAAAAACACTTACTCAGCAAGCATCTGCTTACAGGCACTCAGTTTGGGTTCTGCCAGGATGACTCGGCTCCAGACCTCATTAAAGCCTTAGCCCACACTGAAAAGAGCTGAGTTACAGAAAAACTCCAGGTGAGAGTGGCAGCATTTGACATCAAGGCCACCTTAAAAATTCACCTCCTCCATGACCGGTGCAGTGTGTACCATCTACAAGGTGCATTGCAACAACTCGCCAAGGCTTCTTCAACATCATCTTCCAAACCTGTGATCCCTATTGCCCAGAAGGATAAGGGCAGCAGGCACATGAGAGCACTATCACCTACAAATTCTCCTCAAAGTCACACACCATCCTGACTTTGAACTATACCATCATTCCGTCATCATCATTGGGTCAAAATACTGGAGTTCCCAAAGAACAGTTGTTGGAGTACCTGTGCCACACAGGGTTCTGCCAGGAACAGTTCAAGAAAATGGCTCACTATCACCCTCTTTGGGGCAATTAGGGGTGGACAATAAATGCTGGCCTTGCCACAACAAGTAACAAAAAACAAAACCTTGCCCAACTTACAGCAGGAGATGGCCCATAGATTTCTGGGACCACTAAATTTGATAACATATGCAGCCATACTTCAAAGGTCAAATTTACTAAGACAATGCAATTAAATGCTAGACAGCTATAAATAAATTTTCATTCTGTTCCAAGGTAACAGGCACAATAAAATATACAAAAGACATGATTCAGTGGAGACCCAGTCCTTGAGTAACACAATGGGCAATATTTCAAAAATAACTACCCTTGCATTTATTGTCTGTAAATAGATTCCAGCCATACTGTACCATTTTAGTATCCAGAAACGACCAAATGTAACATAAATCTTGATTACTCCTGCAATTCCTTTGAATGGCTCTCGTCAGAAAGTTGTGACAGCTACTCAATTTGTATTTTGCAGTGACTAAGCACCAAGACTAAAGAAGTCATAATATATTTTGCTTATAGTGACCTTTATGTGCAGTGGTGTTTTGTTTTGTATGCGGTACAGTCTATGTGCATGAAATTACTTTTGTTGAATTATAAATAAAGATATGTGAAACCAATATCTGCATAATTTCTATTATTGACTAAAATGGATCATAATTATATTAATGAGATTAGTGTACAGTTCTGGCTATTACTTTTATATAGTCACTATACTCTGGAGTCAATGTAATAATCTGTTTCCAATGTGTAGCATTTCTTATCCAACATGATTTGATTTGTTTTTAAGGTATTTAGTGGCATGAAGGCTTCTTTTTCACCAGAAGTTACAGTGGTGGAAGAAAAATAAGTGAAAAACTAAATTATATTTGAATGTGAATTAAATACCTTTCTCAGACTCTGTCCTTTCAGTCAGATTGAAGTTACATTTATATTTTATATTTACCAGTGCAAACCATTTACACTGCTGCCAGGTGAAAATTCTAAAATTACAAACAGCGCCAATGAAAACAGTTTTGAATTATCCTGATAAGTACAATCTCAAATTTCCCAGTTCAGCGAATGATCAAATCAGGCCCAATATTTATAAATGAGAAATAAAAGTAGATGGACCCTTCATATTAAAAAGGAAAATACCTGCAGAATCAGTGAACAGATGTTATTTTCAAATGGACTTTCAAATGCAGCTAAGAATAAAAAAGGAAATTAAGGTTTAAAGGTTATACATTCCAACTGAAAGTCAAGTTCTTTGGAGATATCATTAATAAAAGGTCAAAACTGCAGTTCCTGAATTGATGAACTTACAGAAATACAGAAACCTGCAGAGTTTCAGAGTAGCAGCTACATACATTTTCGTGTCTTTTGTACAATACCACCATTTTTTTTGTAGACAGGTATATTGATTCTATTTGTTCAAGTGTGTGAAGCTAAACGAACTCTTGATGAACTCTACCTTCACTCTGCTTTTTTTAAAAAAAGGATAAATTGTGTTGTTTCTTTGGAGAATGTGAGTAAATTGAAGATATAAACTTCAACAATGAATTATTTTATCAGCGGGTACTGCACAGATCACTAAAAGCTACTGCACAGGTACAGAAAAATAATCAAAAAGGCTAATGGAATGCTGACCTTTATCTCAAGGGGTTGGAAAGCAAAAGTGAAGAAGTTATGCTTCAGTTGTACACAGCCTTTGTCAGGCCCCCCTGCAGAGCTGGAACAACCACAAGATGAACTAGGCGTTTGCCTAGGGCAGCAAAACTTGTTGGGGGCAGGTTGGGAGGGGTGGGGGGTGGGGGGGGGGGCCAGCACCCGCGGTGCACTGACACCAGTACCACAACAAAAGTCTGAATTCTGAAACCATAAAATAATAATGATATGACTTTATTATAAGAATGAGCTACTTAACAGAGTTCCTGGGGGTGGGGCACTTGAAGTTCAGGCATTCAGAAAGGCAAGCTCCTGGGTGATGATCTTGTGATGTGAGTTGAGGTTCTACGAGAGGTGCAGGAGTGGAGCGTGCAAATTTAAGTGGTGCCAAAGGAGCATGGTGCTGCAGAAGCAGAGCAGTGGGATGGGATTCAGGAGGCCTACGCTGGAGCGAGGGCTGAGGGTAGGCCACGGATAACAACTACCCATGAGTTTGACAATTTTTAGCATTTGTGAGAGAGTGGGACCATTTTACTGTATTCATTTTCATAAGTTAATTGTGGAGAATTGGGAGGTGGGTGTGTGGAGGGTGGCACCAGGCTGAAAGTTTGCCAAGGGCTCCAAATACCTTTGCATCAGCCCTACCCCCTTGGGGGCACTGAACAACAGGAAGTATATACCGGCCCAAGAGGGAGTACAGCACAAATTCGTCAAGGTTGAAGAGTTAAAATATGAGGATAGATGTGTATTCCCTTGAGTTGAATAGACTGAGGTGTGATATAATCAAAGCCATTTGTAATGATAAAGTGATTCAATAAGACAGCTACAATTTCCTGTAACGTGGGATTCCAGAATAAGGAAGAATAATTTTAAAATTAAACTAGGAATGAAATCAGGAAGCACTTTACCACACCAAGTGAAAATTCCCTATAAAAAGCTGAGGACGTAGGGCCAATTGAAATTTTTAATATTGAGATAACAGATATTTGTTAGTACAGGTATACAGTGACAAGCACAAAAGTAAGTAAATGAAATTATTTTATGGAAGAACAGATGAATCGTCAGCCCAGAACATCAATTTAAAGTTACAGAGAGACTGTTAAATGCTTTCATGATCCCTATAAGCTTATGAAATTTAAATCAGAAAATGCTGGAAATACTCAGCAAGTTATAGCATCATCTGTGGAGAAAGAAACCGAGTTAATGCTTTAGGTCTGTGACCTTTCATCTGACCTGGGAAATGTTAGAGACGTAATAGGTTTTGAGCAAAGGGTCAGTGGGACAAGGGCAAAAGGAAGACCTGTGATAAGGTGAAAGTCAGGAAAGACTGAAAGACAGAAGGATTAGTCTTCAAAGATGAAAGGCAATGGTGACGGGGCTAGAGAAGAAACAGAAGATTTGCCTGGAGTGGGTGTGCTGCTGACTTAAAGAAAAAAACTGAAACAAGCAAAGAAAAGGAAACAAAAGATGATGGTCTGAAATTGTTGACACCAATTAACTGCACACATGACTTCCTCTTACAAAGCTTTGTTTGTCTCCCTGCAGTCATGACTGAAGGTATATAACAACAACACTGATCAATGTCATTAGAACAATTTTCAAATTAAGTGCAAATGCCAACATAGACAGTTGGGCTAAATGGCCTGTACCCATGCTAAAACTATTAGGTGTCTCTATGATAAAGCGTGATTGAAGTATCCAAATACAGACAATTATATATAATAGAGATATTTACGTAAAAATAATATATAGGAACAGAGGTAAACTATAGGCTATTGGCCCCAAGCCACAATGAAAGTTTTGATTTGTAACTGTAGGTTGAGATAAGGATGATGACTAGTAAGTGATCAACCATGGTAGTTGGAGACGAAAACAAAAATACCTAGAAAAACTCAGCAGGTCTGGCAGCATCTGTGGAGAGCACAGTTCACGTTTCAAGTCCGAATGACCCTTCAACAGAACTAAGTAAAAATAGAAAAGAGGTGAAATATAAGCTGGTTTAAGTGGGGGGAGGGGGTAGTAGAGCTGGATAGAGGACCAGTGATAGGTGGAGATAGATATGAAAATCCTGACGGAGAGAAGAGCAATACTTCTACAATGTAGGCATTCCTTGAAGAGAAGTGGCACACAATTAAACACAAAGACAAAAGCAAAAAACTGCGGATGCTGGAAATCCAAAACAAAAACAAAATTTTCCAGGTAGTTTTGTTTTTGTTTTGGATTTCCAGCATCTGCAGTTTTTGCTTTTATATTATGGTAGTTGGAGATTTCAACTTACCAGAAATTCACTGGAGAAGAAGCAAGGGACTTCTCAAGTTAACGAAAGGTTGTTTTGTAAAAGAGTCGGCTAGAGGAGCAAAGATCTTGGTGAGAAAAAAGACTTGCATTTATATAATGCTTTTCATGATCACCAGACATCTCAACATGTTTTGCAGCCAATAAAGCATTTTTGAAGTGTCATTACTGTTGTAATGCAAGAAATGCAGCAGCTAATTTGCAAACACCAGACTCCCACAAACAGCAGTGTGATAAGGACCAGATAATCTGTTTTTGTGATGTTGATTGAGGAATTAATATCAGCCAAAACACTGGGGATAACTCCACTGTTCTTTGGAATAGTGCCTTGAGATCTTTTACATCCATCCAAGCAGATGGGGCCTTGGTTTAATGTCCCATCCGAAAGATGGCACCTCTGACAATGCAGCACTCCCTCAGTACTGCAATCGAGTGTCAGCCTTGGTTTTGTGTGCTCAAGCCCAGGGGTGGGAGTAAGAGTAATAAGAATGATCAAATCTTAAAGTGCTGATGATTATAACGTGATCACATTTGACCCTAAAAGGATTGGTGAGCTAATAAAAACACACAAAAAAGGCAAATTTTAAGGAGTGCCAACTTTATGCATTTGAGAAGTCCTGTGAAACAAAACTTGGTAGATTTGAATATGACTAGGAGAGCAGATGAACTAAAAAGTTACTTCTAGCAAAAAATTCTGAATGCAATGGACCAGTGAGTAGCCATACAATGCAAAGGTATGAAGTTTAAAGGCAGCTCTCTGGTTGAACAGAGCAGTTCACAAAGAAGGGGGAAACAAAGGCATTTAAAAGAAACAAGCACCACAAGCTTGTTTTGCAGATGATGCTGGTGGATTCCAAAGTGGAACAGGATAAACTACAGGAGGATTTGAATATACTTGGCAATTGGCAGACAGGCAGCAGAAGAAATTCAATATAAAAAAACGCAAATTGTTTCACATGGGACAAAACTTCTATTGCTTTAATGTAAAGACAATAATGTATCTGTCAAATAAAAGAGACCAGGGAGCTCTTTTTGACAATAAATTGAAGCTATTACAACAATGCTCTGTGGCAGTGGGTAATGTAAATCAGATTTGAGGAAGTATTAAGAGGCCAATATTGAACTAAAATAGTGAGGTAACCCTGACTGGACAACCCTTTATAAATCACTGGTAGGCTGCGCCCAGTTCTGTTTGCCTACTGGAACAATTGAAAGGAACCTGCAGAGAACAACTAGAATGATTGAGATGACAAAGGGATTGGATGATGATTAAGTATATTGGGCATGTTCTTGTGAGACAGAAGATTGAGAGGTGACATGATTGCTGTTCTTACGATTCTAAAGGGACTAGATCATGATAAATATTTCATCTTGTCAGGAACAGTAAAACCAGAACTCATGGCCTGTGCTTGAAGGGTGGTAAATTCAAAACTTACACCTGAGAAGATATTTCATTGAGTAGGGCTCTGGCAAAAGCAAAGCTGTGCAGATGCTGGAAATTTGAAATAAAAGCAGAAAATGCTGGAAATACTCAGGAGGTCACGCAGTATCACTGGAGAGAGAAAAACAGAGTTTAAAATTTCAGGCTGACGACTTTTCATCAGAGCTGGGAAAAATCAGCAATGTAATAGAATTTAGGCAAGTTGTGGTGGGGGAGGGGGGGTGGGGGCGGTGTGGGAAGAAGAACAATAGAGAAGACAAAGAGGTGGAAGACAGAGTGATTAAATGACAAAACAGTTGGTGGTGCAATGCCAAAAAGAGTGGTGCTGAAACAAGTAAAGAAACAAAATGTGTCTCTAGAGGAGGTGTGAATCACAGAAGGATGACAGCTGCTGTCCAAAAGCAAAGAAAGAAAAAAACAAGGCAGTAAAATAAAAAACCTGCGAAGGTAAAGAAAATAAAATCACAACAGAGGTTACGGTCTAAATTTGTTGAACTCAATCTTGAATCCAGAAGGCTGTAAAGTGCCTATTCAAAAGATAAGGTATTTGTTGAGTTCCTACGACATGAGGAGAACTCCAGCACTGTATGTTCAAAACTTCATCCTTATTGCTACTGTTTTAAAAAATGGACTTTGTGCTGAACCGAGAAAGATGGCTACAACAAGTCACATGACCACAGAGTTGGCCATTTATCTGGGAGCTATCCCCAGAAGTTACAAGAAAAAAAAGTCTTTGCTCAGCTTTTGGAATCTCACACCTCATTGTACAGACTCCTTGTAATCACAAAAGACCAGGAGACTAGCACATCAAAACTTGTTATGCCTACAGAGCTGCTACCAGACCCATATTGCAACTGGGACTGACCTGGCCAATTTCAAAAGGGGTGTCATTTGCATCTGATTAGCTCACCTTGCTAGTGGAGTCAGTGGGTTTGTCTAGACAATGACTTCTCAAACCGCCAGGCCCTCAACATAGATGGTGGCTCTTTCAAACACTAATAACTGGGACATTATCAGTCCTGAAATCAAAGCAAATTCCATACGTTGGATAAACATCCCTTTTAAAATCCTTGTGGAGAAGGAAGATACTTGAGTCAAGTGACTATTTTGAGTTGCCTATATGCCTTTGAGAATTAAAATGACAGGTGACCAGAAGCTTAGGGTAACATTGTGGACTAAACTGAGATGTTTTCCAAAGCAGTCACACAATCTGTGCTTCCTAATGTAGTGTAAGGCATACTAGGAGCAGCGAATACAGTATACCAAATTGAAACAAGTACATGTAAGTTGTTGTTTCAACTGGAAGGAGTATTTGAAGCATTGGATGGTGAGGACAGAGGAGGTAAAAGGGCACAAGTTGAAAAAGCAATGAAGGAGGGAGCCTGAGCAGGACTGAAACAAGGAATGTTCTGCAGTACTCAACTTCAAAGACACTGTGGCTGTTTGAGTGCTCAACCATGCCCATCCTATTCCTGTACTTCTGCTCTCACCCCTTCCACTATCACAATCTGTACCCTCATGGTCCAGCATATCCCCCACTCTACCATTACCACCAGGCTATGGGATCAACCCTGATTCAACAAAGACTGCAGGAGTGCATGCCAGGAGTAGCACCAGGCATACCTAAAAATTAGGTGTCAACCTGGTGATGCTGTAACCCAGGACTGCTTGCATGCCAAACAGCATAAGCAGCAAGTGATAGACAGAGCTAAGCGATCCCACAACCAATAGATTAGACCTAGGCTCTACAGTCCTGCCAGATCCAGTTGTGAATGGTGGTGGACAATTAAACAACTCACCGGAGGAGGTAGCTTCACAAATATCCACATCCCCAATATTGGGGGAGCTTAGCACATCAGTGCAAAAGATAAGACTGAAGCATTTGCAACAATCGTCAGCCAGAAGTGCCGAGTGGATGATCCATCTCGGCCTCCTCTGGAGGTCCCCTCACATATGCCAGTCTTCAGTCAATTCGATTCATTCTACGTGATATCAAGAAATGGCTGAAGGCACTGGATACTGCAAAGGCTATGTGCCCTGATAATATTCCAGCAATAGTACTGAAGACGTGCTCCACTGGCATCTACCTGGCAATGTGGAAAATTTCCCAGGTATGTCCTGTACACAAAAAGCAGAACAAATCCAACCTGGCCAATTACCGCCCCATCAGTCTACTTTCGATCATCAGTAAAGTGCTGGATGGGTCATCAACAGCACTATCAAGCAGTAGTTGCTTAACAATAACCTGCTCATTGATGCTCAGTTTGGGTTCTGCCAGGGCCACTCATTACAGCCTTGGTTCAAACATGTACAAAAGAGCTGAACACCAGAGGTGAGGTGAGAGTGACTGCCCTTAACATCAAGGCAGCATTTGACCGAGTGGGGCATCAATTGCCATACCAAAACTGGAATCAATGGGAGTCAGGGGGAAAACTTTCTGCTGGTTGGAGTCATACAGAACACGAAGGAAGATGATTGTGGTTGCTGGAGGTTAGTCATCTCAGATCCAAGATATCAATGCAGGAGCTCCTCAGAGATGTGTCCTAGGCCCAACCATCTTCAGCTGCTACATCAATAGCCTTCGTTCCATCATAAGGTAGAAGTTGGGATGTTCACTGATGATTGGACAATGTTCAGTACCATTCGCAACTCCTCAGATACTGAAGCAGTCGATGTCCAAATGCAACAAGACCTGGACAATATCCAGGCTTGGGCTGACAAGTGGCAAGTAACATTTGCGCCACACAAGTGCCAAGCAGTGACTGCCTCCAACAAGAGAGAATTTAACCATCGCCCCATGACATTCAATGGCATTACCATCACTGAATCCCCAATATCAACATCCTGGGGGTTACCATTGACCAAAAGTGGAACTGGACTAGCCATATAAATACTGTGGCTACAAGAGCAGGTCAGAAGCTAGGAATCCTGTGGTGAGTAACTCACTTCCTGATGCTCCAAAGCCTGTCCACCATCTACAAGGCAAAGTCAGGATTGTGATGGAATACTCCTCACTTGCCTGGAGCAGTGCAGCTTCAACAACACTCAAGAAGCTTGGCACCTTCCAGGGCAAAGCAGCCACTTGGCTGGCACCCCATCTACAAACATTCACTCCCTCCACCACTGACGCACAGTAGCAGCGGCGTGAACCATCTACAAGATGCTCTGCAGGAACTCACCAAGTCTCCTTAGACATCACCTTCCAATCCCATGGCCACTACCATCTAGAAGGACAAGGGTATCAGACATAGAACACCACCACCTGGAAGTTTCCCTCCAATCCACTCACCATCCTAACTTGGAAAAAAATTGTGTGATGGCTACCTAAGTTTAAAACCCTTGTTAACTGAAGGACTCATAACTGTGAGTTGGACTCCTGATATAGTCAAGATGAGGAGAGACAGAGAGAGAGAGGGAGACAGGGACAGTGAGACAGAGGCAGAGACAGAGAAAGTAAGAGCAAGAGAGAGCGTGAGAGAGAGAAAGACAGAGTGAGAGAGAGAGAAAGTGTTTTAGATGCAAAACTCCAGAATTAAAGAACATTATAATCATGAGAGTTCTGACCTGAGGCTGCGCTTAAGATGCTAGAGCTGTCCATGTCAAATTGCAAGTTTGCAACCGTAGGACAGCTGGAGGAGGTTTGAAGGGATAACTTTGCTGGAAGCAGGCCATGAAAAAAGGCCATGAAATCTCAACCCTTATACAAACCTTCAAAGCAGTACTGAGACCAAACAGTTAATCTTACAATTTTTGAAAAGTGTCTGACTTCAGTTTATTGTGGATTTAAGTCTAATGGGTGTAGAAGGAAAGTGAATTTAAGGATTTCAGTTTAGATTATAAGTAACTGAGCTCATGTATTTTTAATATATTTAATGTAACTGACTATTTAGAATTGTGTAGGAATTAGGATTCATGTTCTTTGATTTTGGTGTTGTACAATCCTTTAGCTTTAAACCGTGAATCTTGTAGCTTCTTTCTTTTATTAAATACTTGGGGTTTCAGATTCTAAAAAAAACTAAACATGTTACTCATCTGTACCTAGGTCATAACAATTTGCACAAAATATCTTCAACACAAGTTTCATGGTTCAATTTCTCCTTTCCAATAAACCCAAGGACTATTTTTCTGTATATTATAAACACTTCAAACACAATAGTCCCAAAGTGATGTTAACTGGCCTTTTAAAGACTGTTATATACAAGTGCAATATAACAAAAGATCCTAAAAGATACTTTTTTATGCATAACAAAGCTACTACATAGGCAGCTTGTGTGTAGACAGTACTGAAGTGCTACTTGAAGACTGTAGTAACATCTTTCAATACAAAACAGTACTGTACAAAGTTCTATTTAAGTGCCTTTGAGAGTGTTTATACTTTAATCAGGAAAATATGCTGAACATAGTTTACACCAAACCTCCTACTTGGAAGATTGTTATGCATCTTTGTAATAATTATTCAATGCCACTGTATAATTGAAAAATGCATTTTCATAAATCACAGTTAAAGGGCAAGCACACAATAGTCTATTTATAGAACTCATAGACATGCTATTAAATGAGGACTCCAATGTGGAAGGTAATGTCACTGTGAAATGCTTTCCTCAAGCCCTCATTGATTCTTCGTCACCCAGCAGCAATCAGATTTTCACACATGAATTAAGTCTTTCACTGGAAGTCTTCATAGTCAAGCTGTTCATGGCTTAGGTTATTAACCCCCGCCAAAAAAAAAATTTCTATGCTTTTAAAAATGTATTATTTTACTCTACCATACTCAATTATTAGAATAGTCTTTGTCTCCTAGAAACTGATGCTTCATTGTATGCATTATGGTGCATCATAATATTCAATTTCTCTATGTAATTATTCACAATTTATATGGTTCATTTCATAAAAACAACAGTTATTCTTTGGTTTCTTTTGAACAATAACATTGAATCGCATGTGCAGAATTAGATATGACATTCCAATATTTACCTAGAAAACATTTAGTCCATCTTGACTGGATTTACACTGAATATGCAAAATATCATGTTGAACACAGCACATGATCACAGAATGGTTACAGCACAGAGGAGGCCATTTGGCCTGTTGTGTCCGTCCTCAAAATATATATGTGTGACTCAAAGTGGAATAGCGCCCCCCCCCCCCCCCCCCCCCACCACCGGCTAGAACGGGGGTTGAACCCACAACGTTCTTGCGATCAGTGCCACACTCTAACCATCCAAGCTAACCGGCCAACACAACTCCCAAAAGTTCAGGAAAAAATGTACAAGCAAGTGAAAATTAAAATGCTTGGGGAATGGGGTCAAGTATAACAATAGTAAAGTTTTAGCAGTCCCAGTCTACAAACTGTCAATTTTCTCCCTGCTTGAAACATGTACACTGCTGAAGAGCAGAACAAGCAGCAATATAACACCAGCAGCAGCAGCCAGTTCACATCAGCAATGAAGTTTTATTAGTTCAATTAACTGGATTTCCAACTCAATCATGCTTATAGCAATCTATATTCTACCATCTGTGCAAACCAAACAAATTCCTCTCAAACATCTTCACATCAGCTACAATATCGGTTTGATAATCTGCCATATAATTGAACTATATATGAATTCAAGCTCCAACATCTTTAAATTACTTGCTATCTCTTATCTATCTATATTTTATCAGTGTTTCTGTCTATTTGATGCATCGGTGATGATGCGAGTGTGGAACTAAACAAAGTAATTTTGATAATAAATGTTGGTTTGACCTAGAAATGCTTTGGCCCTGAAAGGGCGATACCAATTTACTTGCACTGTAATGTTGGTGGCAATATTCCAGAACTTCTGGAAAATAGGTCAGAACCTGGATACTTTGGCTGGATTTTTGCGGGCATGAGGATATTCTACAAACTTTTTAAAATGCCAACCGGGGCCTGATTCCAGGAATTCCGGTGCCAACAATTTTCAACCAGTGCAAGACAAAGGTGCAGGCTGATGCAGGCTGTGAGCCTACACCCTGCAGTCCCAACATGCATGGCTCCATTGTGGAAATAGGCATCTCCTAGCCCTCTGCAATTTTAGTGGAGTCAGGTCAGCTCTTCAAGGGCTCATGGTTCACGGCCCCTCAGAGGTGTCATGAAACATAGTCTGGATGGAGGAAACTTTTTGAAAATTAAGTTCAAAAGATTTTACCCATTCTCCCATGCCAACCTATGCCCCTTCACACTCCACCCCCTCATGGCTCCTCATATTCTTCATGCCAAGCTATTCCATGCCCATTCTCCCAGTATACACTCTATACAGAACCAATGACCCTATAGAAACAATAGTAAGTGTAAAAAAAACTTTTTAAAAATGAATTAATTCATAACTTTATATTTTCTTTTAAAAATTTCTGTTACTACAGCCTATAAAAGTGTCAATCATCCTGACCCTTAAAGTATTAACAACAAAAATTGCAAGCACTTGACACCTCTTTATCTTATGTAAATAAACATTGTGCAATTGAGAAATAGATCACAGAGAAAGAGCTGTCAATCAAAAAATGTGTTCCCTGCGGTGCAGCTGTTTGAACAGGCTGATGGGCGTCTGGGTTCTCATGAATTTTGGCCTAATGCCAATGGTGAGTAACTCAGATGTGCTCCTAGAGATGCATCTTCCATGAACATAATAAGTGAAGGACCATGAAGCAATGGGACACTTACTCCAAGATTAGCTGTCACACGAAATTTTGGAGATTTTTGAATCTTTTATGCTTTTATGGGTGTGGGTGTCACTGGCAAGGCCAGCATTTGTTGCCTATCCCTAATAATTGCCCTCAAACTATGGCTGGCCAGGCCATTACAGAAGGCAGTTAAAAGTCAACCCTATTGCTGTGGGTCTGGAGTCACATGTAGGCTAGGCCAGGTAAGGACAGTAGATTTGCGTCCCTAAAGAGCATTAGTGAGCCAGATGACAGTTGTTAAGACCAATCGATGACAGTTGTCATGGTCACATTACTGAGACTAGCTTTATATTCCAGAATTATTAAGTGAATTGAAATTTCACCAGCTGCCATGGTGGGAATTGAACCCGTGTCCCTAGAGGATTAGCCTGGGCCTCTGGATTACTGGTCTAGTGACATTATAATTACACCACCATCGCCCCATAATGCAAGTAAATCCCTGTTTAAGTAAACTTGTGTTGTCATGGAATGAAAACTCTTAATGAGTACAACAAATATTAAAATGTGACAAAAATTGAGGTGAAGAATATGCTTTAGAAATATTTAGTCGTTACATAGATTATTCAGTTGTGTTCAAAAGTTTTAATCATGACACAGTAATTCAAACTTATTTTGTCAATGCAGAAGAAGAGTTTCAACATTTCAAAAGATAAAAACTGATGGACAGGAAAAGACCAACTATTTGGTTTGGCACAGTGTGATGAACGCATCAATAGTATCCAACAAGGAGGAAGCATCAGTCAATCACAGAACATGTGTTGTGGAGCTAGAAAAAGGACTGCAGAATATTTACCTCTTCTCTAAGCATACACCTGGGAAAGAACAGCAGATAAATAAGCAGGGAACATGGAATAAAATGAGATAGTGACAACTACACTTATTACAATCACATTTCATTATAACAGTAGAGTGAATATATTTCAGATAATGTTGATAAAAACTTGAAATAAAAGTAAACGTGATGAAATAAGCCACCAGGGTATAGCAGTTTCTAATCACAACTATGATAATTTCTTATAAAAACAAAAAAACTGCGGATGCTGGAAATCCAAAACAAAAACAGAATTACCTGGAAAAACTCAGCAGGTCTGGCAGCATCGGCGGAGAAGAAAAGAGTTGACGTTTCGAGTCCTCATGACCCTTCGACAGAACTTGAGTTCGAGTCCAGGAAAGAGCTGAAATATAAGCTGGTTTAAGGTGTGTGTGTGGGGGGCGGAGAGATAGAGAGACAGAGAGGTGGAGGGGGGGGGTGTGGTTGTAGGGAAAAACAAGCAGTGATAGAAGCAGATCATCAAAAGATGTCAACGACAATAGTACAATAGAACACATAGGTGTTAAAGTTAAAGTTGGTGATATTATCTAAACGAATGTGCTAATTAAGAATGGATGGTAGGGCACTCAAGGTATAGCTCTAGTGGGTTTTTTTTTATAATGGAAATAGGTGGGAAAAGGAAAATCTTTATAATTTATTGGAAAAAAAAAGGAAGGGGGAAACAGAAAGGGGGTGGGGATGGGGGAGGGAGCTCACGACCTAAATTTGTTGAATTTAATATTCAGTCCGGAAGGCTGTAAAGTCCCTAGTCGGAAGATGAGGTGTTTTTCCTCCAGTTTGTGTTGGGCTTCACTGGAACAATGCAGCAAGCCAAGGACAGATATGTGGGCAAGAGAGCAGGGTGGAGTGTTAAAATGGCAAGCGACAGGGAGGTTTGGGTCATTCTTGCGGACAGACCGCAGGTGTTCTGCAAAGCGGTCGCCCAGTTTACATTTGGTCTCTCCAATGTGGAGGAGACCATATTGGGGGCAACGAATGCAGTAGACTAAGTTGGGGGAAATGCAAGTGAAATGCTGCTTCACTTGAAAGGATTGTTTGGGTCCTTGGACGGTGATAATTTCTTTGTCCTGGGATTTGTGATTTATTTATTTACTTCAATCAGATGTGTTCTTCATTCCCTGATAGCTTGAAACTGAAGCTATTAGTCGCAGCACCATCAAGTGAAATATTTAAAGGAAGGGTGGCTGACAAATAAACAAAATTCTAATGCAATATACTGAGTCAGCTGACAGTTTAGCGTTAGCCAATATTGCATTGATTTTGATCTCACTATGACTGAATGCATGCCAGTAGAACGCATTTGCTGATTTTAAAATTTATCGTTAAACTATTTCATTCAACATAATGTACAATCTTGTTCATCAATACTATTTTGCATCTATCCTTGTGCTGGAAACAGCAGACCCTAGGGAGACCTGGGACCTCAATTACTTTATACCACCGAGCTGCAGAAACCTATTGGGCATCCCCAGCAGCTTGCTTTTTTGGATTTTTTTTCCTTTTATGGTACGTGCATAATTTGTTGCCCTTGAGCTGAGTAGTTTGCATTTAAGAGTACTGGAGGCCAGAGCAGGTAAAGATGGCAGATTTCCTTCTGCCTAAAGAATATTAGTAAACCAGATGAGTTTTTAATGACAATCAATGATCATTACTGAGACTAGTTTTATATTCCAGAATTATTAACTGAATTCAAACTCCACCAGCTGCCATGGTGGGATTTGGAACCGTGGCCACAGAGCATTAGCTCTGGGCCTCTGGATTACTAGTCCAGTTACATTACCACTATGCCACTGTTTCCCCTTCTGGCTGCTGCTTCAGCATGCAGTGCTCAGGCATGGGGGTTGAGGTGCTGCCTGCAGGGCAGGGGATACGCAATATAGCAATGAGCTATAAAATGCTCATGCACTAGTCACCATGTTTGGCACCCACTTCAAGCCTGTAAAACAGGTGCAGTAATCATCAACTTTCTATTCATTGTAACTTTTGAAAGTAAGGTCTTCCATTTGTGAAGTGCTTCAAATTTTTTCTATGCATATTCCTCTTCTGGTCCCAATTCTTAGCTCCATGACTGATAGGACTAGAATCATAATATATTTCAGTGTTATTTGAGAATATGCATACTGATGAGGATCTCAAGCTCGTCTAGTTAACTTTCCTGGCCTGGACCCTTCAGTAGACCTACATCTGCCCATCTGGAGTCTGGTATGCTTGAGTGTAGGGTGGTCCTGCCAACTCTGCAGTAATGTTCTTGTAAAGGGAAGATGCAAACTCTGCTGCTCATAAGGCCAAGCAGGAGTCCCAACCAAGGTCAGGGTTCCTGCATGTCGACGTTTCAGCCTTTTTCCAATTTGTTCTATTGGTGTCCTACTGTAGTTAATATGAAAGTCCAGTGGGACAGCTGAGGTAATTCAGCCCAAGCTGCAGTCAAGTAACCTAGTGGTGTGGAACCAAGCACCCCTATTTAATAGCTGGCAATGTAGAGATGCTTCTACATGAGATGGATAGGATTAACACTGTGTTTTACGGTGCTGAAGGACACCTTTCTCAGACGTGTAGCAGGCTTGGTAGAAAGTGACAGTCTAGGCCGATGCTGTGTACTTCCCTGCAGGGCCTAGGAAAAGGTACAGAAGATGGTATCTTTAAAGAAGTTTCCAAGGTGAGACTTCTCAGCAGAAGCAAACACTTGTCAGTGTTGCCTAGCAACTTGTTCCACATTTAATGTTGCTACTTATTAATCCCTCAAACAAAAAGACAGGTCATTCATTTCCAGATATACCCAAACTCCAGCAGGACACACAGTCAAGCTGCAAATTACAATTGCGAGCCTTGGTATAGCTATCTTCAAAACACTTCACATATTAAATCATTGTGGCATAAACAAGCTGCATTATGCAGAGGCATTGACTGATGCATAGAATGGGCTGGTAGTGGGCACTTCTATTATTGTCTGTATACTCCTTTACCTAAAATGGAGAAAAATTTACCGGACCCGAAGTGGCGGGCGAGTGGTAAAATAGTGGGGAGCCATGTCGGGACAACTTCCTGATGCAGTCTTGCCCTGGGGCATTTTCCCAGTGGCAGGACTGGATACGGAGCAGGTGCCCACGCCAAGTAGGCGAGCAGCCAATGTGCATTCTTAAAAGCCTTAGGGGACACTTAAAAGAGTCGCTGATATTTTGCTCATGGCGCGGACCAACACCCTCACCCCCTTCCCGTATGGGAAGGGTGCCACCTTAGTGGAGGCTGCTTCCTGGCAGCAGTCCAGGGGACCATCAGAGCTGGGGGCTCCATGGACGAAAGAGGGAACCAAAGGCAGGGAAGACAGCCCTCGCAGCTTCAACCATCCCCCCAGAGGGATTTCTCCTCTGACCCTTGGCCCCTTGAATGGTTCATTTTGCGAACCTATTTGCCTGTTGGAGATTCGAGATCTCCTGCCTGCTTCAGGAGCAACCACCTCCTGGAGGTGCTGTTGAGGTTTCAGAGCTGCTGCTGACTATCTGATGGGGCATGGCAGTGTCAGGAGCCTGTCTGTCACCCTTCACTATTAGGAAGCTGCTTGTGATAAAGTTGTCACTGTCGCCAAGTGTGGGCTCGGAAACCATTTCTCACCCAGAGGTCAAGGTCCCGAAGGCCAGTATGTCAAGGTTATTGTTTGTGGGACAAGATGACCCACAATAAAAATGATATTGACCCAAACTTGAGAAGTACTCTAAAATTACAAGCCTTTATATCCTTAGAAAAGGCCACCAGTGATACCCTTTCATGTAATGACATAGAGGGAGTAGCTGAAGGAGAATCTGCATTCTCCTTTATGCTATGGCTTCAACTATTCTGTTCTTTTTCTTGTCTGTCTTTTCACTTACTCTCACAACACACCATTAGACACACCATCTTGTTCCGAAAACCCTATTTAAAGCTCAATCTTAAAACTGGTTTTCCATCATTTCTTCCTTTTCTGTCATTGTTAAATTGAAAAGAGCAGCTCGTCAACAGTGTCAGTGATTCAGATCAAGACAGCACCTCACACCATACCGCATCTCTCTTCTCACATTGGTAAGCATGACTACACACATCCCAGAACATACAGTTAGTAAGCTTGAAGCGATAGCAGCAGATGAATGGTGAAGAGTGCAAAGTGCTGATTTGCCTTCTTTAGATACCTTTAAAGGGATTTTAATGTTGGAATTAAACTCTACTACATGTCATGGAAAAGCATCTTGGGCCAGCAGATCTGGAAGATTGAATACTGTGAGAACTGGAGAAGGATCTCCAGTTACTGCCTAACTTCCTGACTCCAACATGCATGTATTGAGCAGATGTGACCAGGCCTGGTAGCCAGAAAATAATCCTTTAGAGCTTCTGGCATTTTAAAATTCATTAGACAGCATCAATTAGCTTACGTATTCTGCAATATCAAAAACCTCAATAGCAAGTAAGCACAAATAAAGAAACAGAAGCTTGTAATATATCTTACAGCAGAATGTAACTTCCACAAGGGAGGTCTCAAAGATCCAAGGGCTTTCAGCCTGCAAATCATGGAAAATCAGAAGCTTTTCTTGAGTGCGCCTCTGAGTGCAAAAATAAAATGATAACCCTGCAGTCTTAAGATTTCAAAATCATTCTCTAGTGAAAAAGAACAATCAAAAGAATTTTGCAGTATATTTTTTTGCTGAGCAAATGATCTTGTCCCTTTGAGATTATCCTGGAAAAACTGTCCCTTCAGGGTTGCCTTTTCTCCTGTGAAATAACATCCCATTGTAAAAGGAAACTTACTGATCATTTTCCTGATTAGGACTTAGTCACATTTTAAGGGCTTTACGTTGGCATCTATCCATCTTGGGAAACGATGGACTGTGCCAGGGGTGTATGTCACTTCTGTATTGAACATCGTCCACTGTGGCTATAGGGGCTGATTCATGAGTGGCAGTCCTTTCCACAGCTGGCACAATTGAATAGCGTTGGCCCGAGGTAAACTGATGTTTTTTCCCTTCTGGCGGGTTCTCTTTTCCACCATCTGGTCATTCCTTTTGTCCTCTGCTTTTTCCACACCCTTCCTGACTGCTTGTCTCCAGGCACTCCAGTCAACAGCAAGGACTTTCCATGCATCAAATCTGATCCCAGTCAATTTGAAGTCTCACTTGCAGACATCCTTGTATCACAGATGTATGCAAACTGTTGGCCTTGTGCCGATAGCAAGCCCATCATAGAGTATGTCTTTGGGGATGTGGCCATAATCTACTCTGGTCACATATGTAGTCGCTGCTGACTCAAGAGGGCAAGCATGCTGGGGACCCCTGCATGCTGGTGTACTTCCACTTTCAGCATTCTATTTGTTTGAGGTAGGGGAGGTCGAAGCTGTGCAGCCACTTTTCTTGGCTTGCCTAAGTTGTCCATGTCTTGTTACTGTAAAGGAGGATGCCGAGAGCCCAAGACTGGTACACATGAAGCTTTGAATTTTCGGTTACTTTGCTGTTGGTCTACACTCAACTTCTCAACCTTGATGTGAGAGCTGTGGCCCTGGCAAACCTATTTTCAGCATCAACAGACAGGTTGCTGGTGATTGTTGATTAACTTGCACAGTACTGCAGATTTTTTAACATTTGGTTAAATGTTTCTCTTTTGGATTCACTAATAAAAAGAATCAGAAAAGCGACCAAAATGAGTTCAAACCTAAAACGTGCCATTTGCTTTCGTCCCTTCGTGGTCCATGCTGAGATGTCATATCTCTATCCCAGACGAAGAGAATTAATCCTTCCCTTAAATCCCCTCCGTGCTCAGTGTGGAGTTTATATCAAAAAGAATATCAGATACTTTCTATTGAAATAGGAAAGAAATACTTACATTGTAAACCTTGTCCTTGCCAGGACTATGAGACAGTGAGACTATTAGAAAGATTTGTATTTATATAATCTCTTTCACAACCTCAGGATATACAAAAGTGCTTTACAGTCAGTTAAATACTTTTGGAGTGTAGTCATTATTGCAATGTAGGAAGCAGCATGGCTATTGTGCTGTGATGCAGTTTTCACTCATTTATTTTAATTGTTATTAATTAAACTTTCAAGCCACTTACCAGAACATTGTCAAAAAAAAGGAAACTTCTGCTATTACATATTTTCTTGCTGTTAGTAGAGATACTAAACTCTGGAAATAGCTGCTGTAAAAAAAAATAAAGGCAGATAGCATAATGCCTGATTTTTTTTAAACCACTAGATGTTGCTATGGTACTTTCCAGATACTTATCACTTCAACCATGCATTTTTCCCTAGGGTAGAATTTTCCCCCCGTTGAAGGGGGCTGTGCTGGGGCGGATGCGGACCCATTCAGCATTCCTGATTGGGTCTGCGCCGCCATTTTACTTGGGCGGGCCAATTAAGGCACTCTTTCGCACGTGTGCATGAAAGAGCACATAAATCTCCCTGAGACACAAAGGTGCCTCAGGGAGATTCGTTTCACTTATGAAACATTGATTAAAGGTAGACAAAAATTTGAAGGACATGTCCCCACATGTGAAGCTGTCACATGAGCTGGGACATGTCTATTAATTTTATTAAAAACTTTTAAAACACTTTAAAAACGTTCATGAACCTCATCCCACCTGTGGATGAGGTTCCATGAAAAATGCAGAGGCCGCCTGGGCTCTTCGCCTGCCCGCCAACCTTAAGGATGGACGGGCAGATCAGTTTATTAGTTTAATTGATATTTAAATAGCCTTAATAGGGCTTTGACAGTTTGGCGGGCGTGCAGCCGAACTGAAAATCTAAATGACACGCGGTGACGTCGGGATGCACGCCTGATGTCACCACGCGTCATTTTATGCCTTGGAGAGCGGGCCCCACCCCCGCTTGCTGAGCTGAAGGTTCTGGCCCTAGTTACACCACACCATTTCTGACCATGATGTAAGTGGACAGTCGCATTTGTATTCACAGTCACTAACCTGTCGGTATTGTCCGGTCATCACCAGGAACTGAAGATTAATCTGTGGACAATGTTGTGAGCAACTCAGGAAAAAAATAAAGGTATTAAAAACAGTGGGATGTATTTTACGGATCACCAGATTCCTCACCCTGGAGAGACTCTCCCCCACAACACCCCTAACCTCTAACAACTGCCACCAGCCTGCGCAGGGAAACCTGCCAGGCCAGGTGCTTGGTGTGGGCCTCTTCCACCGCCTGTTAAATCCCGGTGGCAGAATGAGGCATTTGAGTGGGCATTAATTGCCCAATTAAGGGCCTGCATTGGCCCAATGGCAGACGGACTGCCTAACGCCATCCCTGTTGCTGGTAAAATTGTGTTTGAGACAGAGGTGGACGGATAGGTGACAGCTGTCAGCTGGATTTTACATGCCTGTCCGCCTTCAAATCTGCCAGCGTGGAATGTATAAGCCAATGTTTTTTTTCCCCCATTATTTTTGAACACCTTATAGATAATACAAATACTGGAGATGGAAAGTTGAATGCGGAAGATCAAGTGAGGAAACATCCAGGAATACATCAAATCAGATTTGGCAACTCTGTATTACCTGCTCACATGAGCACAGCTCTGCACACATACACTATCATACATATAAGGAAGCTGATTTTAGAGGTATACAAGATTGTTGTAAAATTTGTAAAGAAACATTACTTGAAATTAAATTTAACTTCAAATTAAATGGTACATGGGGCAAAAGAGCACAGAAATCTCCCTAAGACACAGAGATGCCTCAGGGAGATTAGTTTCACTTATGAAACATTGATTAAAGGTAAACAAAAATTTTAAGGACATGTCCCCTCAGTAAAGAGTCCACTAAAGTGTCATCATAAGATTAACATAAGAAAGTTCTCCACACACAGAATAGCCAACATGTGGAATAAAGTTCAAGATAGAGTAACAGAGGCATTTAAGATGCAATTGTATGTTACAATGAGAGTTACTAGGTTCTCCCTAGGTAGATTAACTGAAATGGCACAAGGACTTTGCTCAGCCTTAATTATCATGTTTTTGTTAGGTGCAGGAGCATAACTGGGTACTCTGTCCTCTGTCCCCCCTCGAGGCACACCAGGTGCCAACATAGTGCTCCAAATATTTAGATCAAACCCGATCACAAGTTCTTGTAATCCTCGGGCCTCCGTCTTCTGGAGCTGGGATGGTTTTCTGCACCCATTTGGCACTACAATAATGGCACAACTGAGTTTCTAGGCCAATTAATGCAAGGGGTTACATCATAGCAAAAGTAAATGCAGCCCAAGTGTGCCACTTCACAATATTTGGATCACTAATACTCTACATGGGGAGGTGAAATAAGGATAAATTATTACAACATTTGGTGTGCAGGTGTCAAAGTTATGAAGTCAACATGTTCTGTTCAGAGCACTGCGGGGTAATATGTCATGTCAACTGCGGTTAGATTCCAGGAAATGTAACTTGATATCAGTCATCTGGTTAGCAGCACAAATTCTGCACTGTTCAAAAATTAAAACTACAGTGCCTAACATCTGTCCAGGAAATGCACTTCTAGAATTGTAAGGGTTGTCAAAAACAATTTTATTCCCTGTCTCACTTGCAGAAATATTCTTTTTTTACATCTGAAGCCAGTTTGAGGAAATGTACTGCTCCTGCACACAAGTCTCTGGTTCCATAATTCTTTATGAAGGATTAGAACTTGGAGCATAGATGAGAGATCAGAAATCTGAATACACCTGCTCAACTATCTTGAAACTGTCCTCTAAACTTAAAAAGGAACTCTTATAAAGGACAGTAGTAAGAAGAAAATGTTCTATGGCATGTACTGGTATCTCTTATTAGTGCAAGAGCAATTGTAAGACAGTTTTACTTATAAGATTTTTCACTCCTAACAAATGTGCCTGTTCACCTCCAAAGCGCCACAAGAATGAAAGGTAACTGCTACCTTTCTCCTACAGCACGTGTAATTTATTATCCATTAATGAACTAACATCACTGAAAAAGCCTTTGACTATCTTAACAAACCAAGGCAGAGCTTCTCAGCCAAAAGCTGTCTGTATAAGCCCCAGTCCTCCAAATGCAAGAATCACAGCATTGTCAGGTAATTAGAAATGATGAATTCTCTCATTTTCAAACACATTTTCAGCCAGTTTCCATTTTGGATTTCTAGGCACTTGAATATTCTCGCACCTTTTTAAATGTTTAAAATGTAACTCAAAATGGACAGAAGTGAGAGAGGGCCCACTGATTGTGTAAGTAATAAATCTGGCAATCTCAGTTATACAGGTTATCATATTTGATTTCCCAACAAGTATCATTTTGTGTCAAATTGCATTTTTCTAAAGATATATTACTTTGTTTTAAAAAAAAAACCATGTAAGAGCCTGGACACTAATTTACAATGGTAGGAAATTAACTTCCAATTCGAGTATTGCTTTTTGGAAAGTAGGGCACCTAAAATTTCTTTACAGTTTCTCCTAATCTCTCACTATAACATGTGCATGGAAGAACATAAGAAATGGGAACAGGAATAGACCATATTGCCCTCGAGTCCACTCCCCATACCCTTCAATTCCTGAGAGATCAAGGCTATCCCAACATGCCGACAGGTAAAATGATGTGCGGTGACGTTGTCATCACGTGTCATTTAGATATTACATTCAGCGGGCACGTGCCGGAGGTGGCTGCACGCCCGCCAAACTGTCAATGGCCTATTAAGGCCATTAAAAAAACCAATTAAAGTAGTTATCAATGCTACCCATCCAACCTTCAGGTTGGCGGGCAGGCGAGGAGCCCAAGCGGCCTTTGCGTTTTTCAGGAAACCTCATCCACGGGTGGGATGAGATTTCCTGAAGGTTTTATAAAATTATTAATTAATTTTTTGCACAATTCACAAACATGTCCCAGCTCATGTGACACTGTCACATGAGGGGGATAGGTTTGAATAATTTTTATCTTTATTATATAAAAACTTTTACTATGTACTTAATCTCCATGAGGCAGCTCCTTTTTGCCTCAGGGAGATTCCTGCGCTCTTTCGGGTACATGCGCTGAAGAGCGCAGGTCCCGACTCTCCCTCCTCCCCCTGCCCACACAGATAGCTGCTGTGCGCTACCAGCCATGTGTCACGCTGGGCATGTCTTAATTGGCCCGCCCACATTAAATGGTGGCGCGCAGTTGATCGCAGGCGGTGATCGACTCCGCACCCAACTGTGCCTGCTCCCCCACCGGCCTGCCCGACATGCAGAAAATTCTCCCCCAAGTATTATTTTTTGTATAAAAACAAAAAAACTGCGGATGCTGGAAATCCAAAACAAAAACAGAATTACCTGGAAAAACTCAGCAGGTCTGGCAGCATCGGCGGAGAAGAAAAGAGTTGACGTTTCGAGTCCTCATGACCCTTCGACAGAACTATATTTTTTGTATATATGCTTTATTTTGTAAGTAGAGTACTTTTAGTTATTCATAACTGTATGTATTGCATTGGAAGGGATTATATAATATAGTCAATAACAAAGTGAAGGTCCGATAGAGATATAAAGTAGGTTGGCATGAATTGAAATCAGGAGTAATCTAATGTTGATAACCTCATATAAGCTACTTATAAAGGACATGTTCTGGCGTCCTTCCGCAAAAGGAAATCTAGTATCAAGGATACACACACATATTTCTGCCCAGAAGACACTGAGGTTGTTATGAGTAATCCTCTAGGTACAAATTATACTTACAGTTTATTAGCAGGGCAGCAGAGGTTTCTTATTTCATTTACAGAATGTTATCCTAGATTTTCCCCTTATAAATTCCCATTTTCTAAGGTTATTTTTGACAAGATCAGTTTAGAACGTTGATGTAACAACTTCAGGTGCATCAATAATCCTTTCCAGAAATCATAATAATGAAAGGCATGCAATTAAATTAGTTATTGAATGCTTTGCATGATAATGCACTGCAAGATGACAGTAGGCTCTTTGTACTTGGGATACAATTTGACCTTGAAGCTGAAAATGCAAATTAGTCAATAACTGATCACAAGAAGAAATAACTTTACTTTGCATATAAAATAAACTGCAATGCAGCTTAATGCAGAGAATTTTATCTAAACTATATAATCCGTAAAGACTAAGAAAATTAAGACACTTTGTACCAAACCAGAAACACAGTAAGTACACAGCTTTTTTTTCCTCAAAAATCACGTCTCAGATTAGTCCGACTGTTTTATAAACAAGCAGATTTTATATGCACTGATGAACATGCATAACAGATGTTTCAAAGACAGCTGCATTCCTTGACCGCAAAATACAATAATCCTTCTGTGATGTTTGTGTTAATGTTTATGCTTTTTTGCAAAAGGACATTTTAGTTAAAAAGCGTTATATAAAAAACCTGACAGTAGGATGTGCTAAGTCCCGGATGTATTGCGCTCTGGTGTAGAATAAGGAATAAAAGAACCTTCTGTTTTTTTACACAGGAAGCTGGGGGTTCAGAAGCAGATAGCTATGCGTTGTGTGTGTGTGTGTGTGTATTCTTAATTGTTAAGAAGTGACAAACATTTCACCTTTGATAAAGGGCTGAAATTATCCTGGAGTCATAGGAGCAGTGCCAGTGCGTTTACCCAGGGCATTTTGGATTTGCAGGGCAAAGAGGGGACTGGTCTGGATTTTTCCAGAATGGCATTGATGTGCAGTGCCAGCGAGATTTAGACTACATGCTAGGAGCATGGAATCTGCAGAAAAAGAGGGAATTTCCTGAGCAGGAACAGAAATATGCAGGTGCAATTTGAAGAGATGGCTAAGTAATAGTCTATGGATGTTTAGTTATATGGACCTCTGGGAAGCATTCAATAAAGCTCCTCCTAAAGGAATGTTAGGTAAAGCTGAAGCTCATGAAATTGAGGGCAAAATGTTGACATGGTTAGAAGATTTCAGGGATTAGCTGAGTGGTGAGAGTCATGGAGTAGAGCTTGGGCAGGTAGTCTAACTGGCAGGATGTAACTAGTAGCATTCCATAGGAATCTCTATTGGAGCCTCAACCGAATTTATTAATGATTTAGATGGAATAAAGAGCCACATATCCAAGTTTGCAATGCCACAAAGATAAGCAGCACAGTAAGCAGTGTAGATTGAAGCATAAAATTAGAAAGAGGGCAAATGGATTTCAACATAGATGAGTGTGTGGTCATCAACGATGGATCTAAGAAGGATAATTTAGGGTACTTTCTAAATGGTGCAAAGCCAGAGACAGTGGAGGTCCAGTGAGCCTTAGGGGTCCATGTACACATCATCATTAAAACAGATCATTAAAATGTCATGGACAGGGGAAAAATAATAGTTTCAAAGGCTAATGATATGTTGGCCTTTAAATCTAGAGGATCGGAATATAAGTTAGAAACTATGCTACGGTTATACAACTGATATTGCACATTGATATTATGGGAAGAACTTTCTGGTCGGTGAGCAGAGGTGGGGCCCGCTCACTGACACGTAAAATGATGGAGGGTGATGTCAGGTGGGCATCCCAACATCATCTCACGTCATTTAGATTGTCAGTTCAGCAGGCACACAGCCGAGTCGGCTGCACACCTGCCGAACGGTCAAAGGCCTATTAAAGCCATTAAGAAAGTAACTGAAGTTATTACGAATACGTCCAACCTTAAGGCATTATCTACTAGTTACAAATCCATCTCTAATCAGCTGAAACTTTTCAAGGTGTTCCTGGCAGGATGAGGCTTCATGAAGAGTTCATTAATTAAATAAAACATTTTGAAAAAATTAATGGACATGTTCCAGCTCATGTGATAGCTTCAAATGAGGGGACATGTCCTTAATTTTTGTTTTCCTTCATTAAATTATTCAGAACATAAACTAATCTCCCTGACGCACCTCCGTGCCTCAGGGAGAGTTCTGCGCTCTTTTGCGCACATGCGCGATAGAGCGCAGGCCCCGACTCAGAGAGCCAGCCCTGCCCGCACAAGGAGCGCTCAGCACTTCCAGGTGTGCATCATGCTAGGCAGGCCTTAACTGGGCCCACCCATGTAAAATGGCGGGGTGCACCTGCCCGCTCCCGCACAATCCCCTCAATGGTTGGGAGGTGAGGGGGTGGGGGGGAACTCAGCCCTATGCTGTCTTTTGGGCACCATGCCTAGGCCTTGGAGGCAGTACAATGCAGATTTACTAGAAAGATGCCTGGACTCCAAGGGTTAAATAACAGGAAAAGATTTATGGAGTTTAAAAGATTAAGCCGTGATTTGCATGAAGTTTTGAAGATGTTAGGGGAATTGATAGCATAGATAGAGAGAAACTATTTCCATTGATTGGGAATCTGGGACTGGGGAACATGGTCACAAGTTAATACCAGGCCTTTCAGGAGTGATTTTAGGAAAGATCTCTGTACAAAGGTAGTAGAAGTTTGGAACTCTTTTCACCACGAGAGTTGATGTTGGGTCAATTGTTAATTTTAAATTTGGGGTTGATAGATTGCTGTCAAAAAAAGATATGAAGGGATATGGGGTAAATATTGGTTTAAAAGGCAGAACAGGCTAGAGTTGATAAAAAGGGAAATAATAGAAGAAAGTAAACTAGACAGAAATATAAAAAGAGATTTTTAAGCATATAAAAAAGGAAAAGAGTAGCTGAAGTAAACATTGATCCCCTAGAAGAAGACAGAGAAGAAATTATAATGGGAATGAAGAAATGACAGAGGCACTGAACAAATATTTTGTGTTTGCCTTCAAAACAGAAGACATAAGTTTCATACCAGAAACAGACAGTAAACTAGGGGCTAAAAAGAGTGAGGAAATTAAGGAATTTAATATCAGCAGAGAAAAGGTATTGGAGAAACTTGGGGACTGAAATTCAACAAATCTCCAGGACCAGATGGTCTACACCCTAAGGTTCTATAAGAGGTAGCTGCAGAGATAGTGGACGTGCTAGCTATGATTTCCAAAATTCCTTAGTTTCCAAAGTGGTCCCATGAGATTGGAAGTTGGCAAACATTACACTGCTTTTCAAAAAAGGAGAGAGAGAAAACAGTGAACCACAGGCCAGTTAGCCTAACATCAGTTGTTTGGAAAATACTGGAATCTATTACTAAGGAAGTCTTAACAATGCACTTAGGAAAGCAGAATATGATTAGAACAAGTCAACATGATTTTACAAAAGGGAAATCCTGTTGCCAAAATTATTAGTTTTTTGAGGATGTACCTAATAAGGTAGATAAAGGGGTACAGTAGATACAGGATACCTGGATTTCCAAAAGGCATTTAATAAGGTGCCACACTAAAGGTTAGTAAGGAAAATAAAGGCTTATGGAGTTGGGTGTGATATTTTAGCATGGATAGAAAGCAGAGAGTGGGCATAAATGTGGCTTATTCAAGCTGGCAGGCAGTGAATAGTGGAACGCCTCAATTAATACTGGGGCCTCAGCTATTTATAATCTATATTAATGATTTCAATGAAAAGACAGAGAGTAATGTATCAAAACTTTCTGATGATACCAAGTTAGGTCAGAAGAAATGATGTGGGGAGGACATAGAGAATCTGCAAAGAGATATAGACAGGTTAAGTGGGTGGGCAATAAGATGGCAGATAGAGTATAATGTAGGGAAGTGTGAAGTTATTCACTTTGGCTGTAAGAAGGGCAAAGCAGAATATTTTTTAAAAGGTGTGTTGATGTTCAAAGAAACTTCGGTATGCTCGTACAAGGAACTCAGAAAGCTAGCATGCAAATGCAGGAAGCAATTAGGAAAACAGATTGCATGTTGGCCTTTATTGCAAGGGAATTTGAGTACAAGAATAAATAAGTCTTTGGAAGCCAGATTAATTAGGGGTTTTAGGAGTTATTATAGCAGTAATTTGTAGAACTATGTATGTGTCTGAAATATTTTCTTTTGTTAATAAATGTTTAATTTAGTTTTCTAAAATATCTCTAAAGTCTTGGTAGACTTATTACTACTGAATTCAGGGCACGCATCTTGAAATAAATACAAATTGCAAAACCATTGTGACCACGTAATCAGATTTCCCTCCTGGATTTGATCGGCCTGGCACACATCATCTGCCGCGTCATAACACAGTCTCAGGATAAGGGGCCGTGATGAAGAGAAATTGCTTAACTCAAGGGATTGTGAATCTTTGAAATTCTTTACCACAGAAGGTTATGGATGCTTCATTGTTGAATTTATTTAAGGCTGGGTTAGATAGATTTTTGGTCTCTCAGGGAGTTAAAGGATATGGAGTACAAGTGGGAAAATGGAGTTGAAGCCCAAGATCAACCATGATTGATTGAATGGCAAAGCACGCCCAACAGGCCATATGGTCTATTCCTGCTCCTAGTTGTTGTGTTCTTGTGTATTTAAATTTCCACTTTTTAGATGGTTTATCTTTGTTTTTCCTTTTCAAAGGTCCCTATTCATCCATTGAAACCTGTAGATCATGTAAATAAATGTCCTTAATACATCATGTGTAGAACTAGGATTAAAAATGTCATATTATTGAAATTGATTTATTTTATTAAACTAAGGCCCCCAAATTCTAATGAATAGCAAGCTAAAGTGGAAAGGGCGGAAACCCAACATCCATGCTGGTTCAATCTACTCATTAATATCCAACTGCCTTAAAAAGCCTGTTTTAAAAGAAGGAGCAGCTATGGAATGTTAACCATCATGAAATGACACTAAAACAATTTCGTTAAATTTGCAACAATAAATAAAATGGGATTTCCTACAAACTGAGGGGAGAAATGCCAATCACACTTGTGGATTTACCAGCAAGGTGATTATAATACCCAACTAATAGCTTTGGTTTAACTTACATTTGGCTAGGGATTATTTAGCACATTCTTTTTTTATGATCACAAAATATTTGCCTCAATGACGCATGCTATTCTCAGTGGTCATGAGAACTAAAAATAATGGAATCCCCAATAAAGGAGAAAATAGAAAATTTATCCACAGACCAAAAAATAAAATAACTAATAGAATGGACTCCTAAAAGGAAAATCTTGCTTGACCAACCTTACTGAGTTCTCTGAAGAGACAATAGAGGGAATAGACAAAGAAAATGCAGTGGATGGTGTCACACAATAGACTGAGTAAGGTCAGAGCATGTGAAAGCAGAGGGAAAGTGGCAGAATGGATAAATAACTGACTGAAAGATAGAAATTATGGAGTAGTGGGTAAAAGGTAGCTAGCTATTCAGAATGGCAGACAATTAAAAATGGGGTTCCACAAGGATCAGTGCTGAGACCATCGTTGTTCACAAATGATACTAATGGAAAACACAATTTTTATATTTGTGGATGACACAATTTTTTTTTGGGGGGGGGAGTTGGTCTTGGTGGGAGGAGCTAGTCAACACTGAGGAGAATTCGAAGAACTTACAGTAAGATATCAAAAAATTTTCAGAATGTGCGTATAATGGGCAAGTGAAACCAGTTAAGTGTGAGGCATTACAGTTTAGCTGGACAAATAAGGAGCTCATATATTACTTGTAAATTAAGAAACTAAATGAGTTAGAGGAGAATAAAGGAGCTGAGGCAAATACACAAATCACAAAGCAGCAACGCTAAAACACAAACATAAACGAAACCCCAGGGTTTATTCCTAAAGGGATAGAATTGATAAGTAGAGAAGTTATGATAGATTTGTATTGAACCTTGATTAGGCCACTCTTGGGGGTATTGTGCATGATTTTGGTTGCCATATTATAAAAGGGTTGAAGAGACACTGGAGAAGGTGCAAAAAAGATTTAGGAGGATGATACCAGGAATACATGGTTATACCTATGAGTAAAGGGCAGGTAGGCTGGTTCTTTCTCCTCTTGAAAATAGAGGGGTGAGGGATGGCCTAGCTGAGGTCTTTAAATATGTGAATGGTTTCAACAGAATCGGCACAGAGCTTTTCCACTTGTAGGGAACAGCAAAACTAGAGGGCATCAATATAGGATCATCGCCTGGAAATAATAAATTCAGAAGAGACCTCTTTACCCAAAGAGCAGTGAGGATGTGGGATTTGTCACCACTGCGTGTGGCTGACGCAAATAGTATAGATGCATTTAAGAGGAGGCTGGATAGTCGATGAGAGAAAAGTAAATAGAATATTATGCTGATAAAGTTAGATGAGGAATAATAGGAGGAGGCTGGAGTGGAACATGAGCTCTGGAACATATTGGGCTAAATATTTTATGTAATTAAATTCAATCTTTTTACCTCTCTTTTTACTTCTCTTTTTGTACATGATTCAGTATTGAATCCACTATAATATAAGCTTCCATCTCAGTCCTTGCATTGCTAGTCTCATAACCCTTTCATCTAATTGGTTAAGGCAATACTCAGTTGCTTGCCCCGGTCACTCAGGTCCCAGGTTCCCAATTTCCCCTGCTGTGCAGTTTCAGCTCACACTTTCAGCAATTTGCTTTGCAAAAACATTTTAAACCCTAACCACGCAAGAACAAGACAAGTCTAACCAATGTCGGGGGCTGATAGGTTTGCTCATATAGCCATATTATGGCCCACCATATGCTGCAAATGGTTGGGGACTGCAGGGTACTTCTAGATTGTTGAATTAATAAGGACCAAGTGGGTTTCTCATTCATAACCATTGTGATCTCACATTGTGTTGGGCATATTCAGTCAGAGGATGCTGTGTTTTATGGTATGTAATGTACATTTATTATCAGCATTATTGATTTCTAGTGATTTAAAATACAATTTTAATTATTCATATAAAGCATTCTGGCCATGTTTATTGTATATTTGAACTGAATGTATGTGATAATACACATTTTTGTTGAAATTTTATATCAGCAGAATTATCATTTTTTTCAGGTATGTAACAAATATTATGATCATTTCCCCGCTCCAGGATGTGGAGGAAGTTGTTAGAGCAGATTTTCTAGGTACGTAAGTGGTACATAGGAATATTGGAACTGATAGATGAGAAACGTCCATGATCCATCTGGTTCAGCCTCTATTATCCTGCTAGTGGTATGCTGCAACAATAAAGCAATAATTTAGGGCAAAATTGTCCCAGATTTGCACTAAGTGCAGTAGTGGGCATGAAAGATGATGTTTTACCCACCGGCCACAATGTTGGGTTTTCAGGCCCTATCTCCCCCTTCCCGCCTCAAATTATGCAGTTACGGGAAAATTGCCGGATCACTGGCGGGTAGCATCTGATTTGCCCACCATGCCATTACCTTGCCACTTGCTCAAACCGGGAGGCATATTTAAACTGCAGTCACGCACACAGTTCTCAATGCTCGCAGCCCAGGGCTGCTCCAGTGAAGACATGATCCAAAAGCCAAGAAGAGTGCAGCACCCCAATTCAGTGACACATCCCTGGGATGCCTTCTGGATGCCGTGGAGGCCCTCCATGATGTCCACTACCCCTACTCTGGCCGCAGGAGGCCCATCAGCCTCACCGCTATGGCTTGGGTGGTGATGGCAGAGGTGGTCAATGCCAATGTTGCACACAAGAGGTTGGTCGTCCAGCGCAGAAAATGGATGAATGATCTCATCTGTGCAACCAGAGTAAGTCAACCATCTCATCAATCTCAACTCACCCACTCACAAGCCCAACACATGTTCACTGGCATCACACTCACTGCCAGCTCAAGGAACATCACCACTCATTCCCTCACACACACCCTCACATCTCCATCTGGCCTCATTTCCTCTGGAGAGAGGCTTCTCATCCCATCCAAGGCTCCACTCAGCACACACGCATGCCTGGTATCCTTCTCATTTGGCCTGGCATGAACCTTTCCCACAATCTCTGTCTTTATGCAGGACAAGATCATGCATAATCAATGGGAGAGGTGCCAGACCAGGGGTGGAGTGCCGGACATCAAGGTCCTCAATAGAGCTGGCCGGAGAGGACATGGACCATTCCTGTGGTGACAGTGAAATTGGCGGCAAACACCCACATGAGGATCCTGCACCACATCATACCTCTCTCAACGCTACTCTGAGTCCACTGTTCGGTGTTCAATGTGGCTGCCAAGTACAAATAACCTCCACTTTCTGAACAAGGCACATGTGATACGTCACCCTCAGGCACCCTTGACACCAACCCCAGCACCAAGAGCACCTCAGATGAAGACCCTGAGGGCAGCACCATTGAAGAGCCATCACCCCACTTACCCACACACTCCACCAGTGCAGTGACACACATCTTGGTGGGTCCTAGACGTAGAGTAGCCTCATGATCACAATCTGCTGAGCAGAGCACACAATCTGTTCCACAGCAGGCGGAGACAAGGATATCCTTGGCCGCCAGCACTCGGAGGACAGCTGGAGGCAAGGTATCTGCTGAGTCCAAGTCAGATGATGAGCCTCTGGACTTGGTCCTCAATCAGTAGCTGGAGCTGCAGCGACAATCATGGGAACATCGGGAAGGGATGTCTGGTGCACGCCACAGATTGCAAGGCACAATGGAGGAGTCCGTCTATCTTCAACCCGAGGTGATAGCACCTGCATGCCGATGCACTGAGGCCAACACTGGTATGATGGCAGCCGCCATAGAGACCTTGGTCCAGGACATCAATCCTGCACTGTTGTGCGGGCTGCACTCCATTGCTGACGCCATGGTTAGCTTCCAACAGTGTCAATGCAAGAGGGGTGTGGGGTAGCTCGATCTCCCTCCAGTTTCCCTTTCTCCTCAAGGCGTCAAGTGGGATCATCGGGCATGCATAGGGAGGAGGACCAGCAGGTGACTCCAGGAATGTCCAGTTGATGCAAATCCCATTTTCCTGTGATACCCACAGCTCCAGCTCCACAGGCCGAGGAGAGTGCAGCCGGCCCACAATAGGACACCCAAAGCAGGCCGGAGCCCTCCAACTTTCAGCCCTCCACAGGACGCATACCAAACTCATCACGGACAGGACGTAACAGTCAGCAGGCTGCCTCCCCCACTGCTGTGGATGTTGGTTGGGGATGCACCAAGTCATAGCAGCAGGGTTAATAAGGTTAAGAAGATGTAGTTGCACAGCCTGGGCACGAGTGTTAATTACTTGTACAAAATGTTCACTATTGTAAATAAACTCCCAAGAATGTCTCCTTGCCTATGGCTGCTTGTTATAATGAGTAGTGTTTGTGTCACTCGGATGTGAAACCTTGATTCCTACACAAGATAAAGGCAGGTGTCTCAGTCCAAGGCCTCTTCCTTGTGCAGTGTGTAACCTTCAGATTAAAGTGATGGTCTAGCTTCACACTCTTTGGACACATTAGTGATGCCTGTACCTCGATGGTGCCTATCATTGCTGCCAGAATGTCATGGGCAGTTGTCACAGAGTTCTGTCATTCTCTCTGTGTGCTCTCAGCACCTTTAAGGTGGGGCTGGCCTCCCATCTCTTCAGCATCTGTGACCAGTGATGCCGTGCTCCTGAAGGTGTCAGATGCTGAAGGCTGACAAAGGATCAGGTACACTTGAAATTTCACAGCCCCATTTCCATGATACAGCCCTGATCACAGAGTGCAAGTGAGCTGCCCTCAGCCAGAAAGGAGTCAGACATTCACAGAGGCAATGTGAAGATCTATGGAGTGTCCATATAGCATGTCGTCATTATCCTCCTGGAATCTAATGACACTGTTAGGGCTTTCGCTGCGTCTCCATGACATGAGCCTGAGTACTGAGGGTATGTGCACTGCCATTAGGCACACAGGAGTCAAATGTTAGGTAGATGCAAGGTGAGAACGTCAGGACTGTCCTCACCACATCGTGTCATCATCCTCCATGAATCTTGCAGCTATGAGGGCCTCCCGAGCATGCCTGCCTCATCTGGCCAGTGCAATGGCCTCATCGTCAGCATCCTCGCCTTCGGGGACCTCAACACAGTCATCCCCTTCAACATCCTCCTCATCGGAGGGGACATGCAGCTCTTCCATCTCCTCCTCAGCCAGTTCCTCCTACAATGATGCATGACACCCTCTGGGGACTGTATTGCAGTGCTGTACTGGGCCTGTTGAGACACCGGAACCTCATTTTCAAGATGCCTATCATTTGCTCCACCGAAGACCAGGTCGCGCCATAAGCCTCGTTATATTGTTGCTCTGCTGCTGTCTGAGGCCACCACATGGGCGCCATCAGCCACGTCTTCTGTGGGTAGCCCTTGTCCCCGACGAGCCAACCCTGCAGCCTCTCCGGACCCTGGAAGATGTCAGGGATCTGAGCCCTGCTAAGGATGTAGGAGTCATGGACGATCCCTGGGAATCGTACGCAAACCTGTAGGATGCGTTTTTAGTGGTTGCAGATCAGCTGATCATTCAGTAACTAGAAGCCCTTGCAGTTGATATAGTTAACTGCTTGTTGCCATGGAGATCTAAGCATCATGTGAGTGCAGTCAATGGCACCCTGTACCTGTGGAAAACCAGAGACCTGAGCAAATCCCAGCACTCTTGCTTCCTGGTTTTCCTGATCCCGGGCAAAAGGCACAAAGTTCTATGCCTTTGTGAAGTTGGCGTCTGCGACCTCCCGGACACACTTGTGCATGGAGGCTTGCAAGATCCCACACAGGTCACCTGTGGAGCCCTGGAAGGAGCCACTGGTGTAAATATTGAGCGCCACAGTCACTTTCATGGTCGCTGGCAGTGGATGCCCTCCATGTCCCCATGGCACCAAATCATGCAGCTGGTGGCAGATGTGACCAACCAGTTCCCTAGACATGCACAGTCTTCGGCAACACTGGTTGTCAGTCAACTGCACGTTTGACAGACACCATCTATAGACTGTGGGTCTAGAGAGGCCCTGCGAGTGATGGCTCTCTGTGGAAATTCAGCTGCGTGTGCAACAGGCCCTGCCACCCCTTCATCTTGGGGGAGGTTCTCCTCCATTTGCTGAGCCAGGTGCCTCCACCGCACTCTTCTTCTTCCTCTATGCTACCTGTAAGTCATGAAGTATACCAATAAATCACCAGGCTCCATGATCCTGATTTTCTCGTCCTGCAGGATGAAAGAGGGAGACTCATGGGTTGGCATAGGTCTCCTAAGAACTTCTCTTGGTTAAGTCAGAAGGCCCCTTCACGCATGCAGGAGAGTGTTGGCCACCACTTGGATCGCCAGCATGTAGTGTGTTTTATGGCTGTCCGAAACCCCACCCACCTCAGCTCCAACTGGCGGCAGCTTCGCCCACTGGACTGCACGCTGTGGCCTCAGCTCAGGCGCAAGCATTCTCCTAACCCACACTGCAAGGCTGCACTGTTAGCATGAACCATGATGGATATTGGTCCAAACCTTAATAAAGACATTGCAAGGGGCTCTGAGCACCTCCACCAGTAACTGTGCCATGGCCACCTGTCGTAAGGAGATTTTGCAACTTACCCAGTCCACCAATTTTTCTGCTGCCCCCTAAAATGTACATTAGTTTGCAGTCTGCACCTGAGGAGCATTTGGTGGTACAATCATGATTTTGCTTTGCTTGAATGGGCATAAAAGCTTCACAGGCCCAACTTCAAACTTGTCAATGGAGCTGCAGCTGAACGGTCTCAGCTGCGGAAGAATGCTCACTTTTGACAAGCTTTCCCAAGTCCATAGCCGCTTTCTTCACAACAGCGTTAAACTGATTTTTGGCCTTCTCACCATATTGTCTGCTCATGCCTGCCATGACGGCCACCAATGGGACCGGACGATTCTGCCCTTAGTCGGCAACAGATTCAGATATGGAGTAAAGATATCCTGCTAATTATGAAAGGCTTAGGTCAAAAGTCGCCCATTCTCTCAAGCATAACACATTTATTCTATTTCATATCTCAGATGACTCATATATGGTAGCTCAAAATATTACTCCCTGGAAGTAATTTAATTTCCATTTGAATGAATCAAATTAGACATGCAGATTAACCAAAAAATTGCATGTTTGCTATGTTGAATGTCAACAAAGGTAAAAGACAGAAATTGCAATTAAATAGTGTCCTTCATGACCTCAGGATATTGCAAGGCACTTAATTGGTTAGGAAGTACATTTAACCTATCATCATTGTTGTAATGCAGGGGAATGCAGCAAACCAATTTTTGTTCAAGGCAAGTTCTCACAAACATCAGTGAGACAAATGGTCAAATAATTTGCTTTAGTCATGCAGGTTGAGAAATAAATATTAGCTAGGATATTAGGATAACTTCCCTGCTTTTGACTGAATGATGCATGTAATTTTTACATCTACACAGGAGGCAGCTAAGGCTTCTGTTTACGTCTCAGCTGAAAGATAGGACCTCCAAAAGCACAAACTCCCTCAGTACTGCACTGATGCACCAGCCTAGATTGTCTGCTTTAGTCCTTGGAATGTTTCTTGATCCCACAAACCAAGAACTCAGAGCGGAGAGTGCTACCACTCGGTCAAGTTGAAAGCATTTATTTAAAATCAAGGGGAGAATTTTAGGACACAACCATCACTTATCCAGTTTCAACATTCCCATAAAGCTGATAACCAAATATCCCAATGAAGGTAACATGTAGCTAGGTTTCTTTTCCATCTCAGTAATTTTAGTAATGCTTAGTAATGAGGATTTTAATTAAATTATACATTTTATTTCTGTGGGTAATTATTATCTTGTGAAGTATAAATAGGAGAAATTCAAGACATAAAACTTATAGCGTCTGACCACACCCGACCATACAGTTCATTATCCATTCTTGGCAACATCAAATGATATAATACAAGTGTTAGCCACATAAAATGACTGTTCCTTTCCTTACATCTCTGTGAAGAACAGCTTGGGCACTTTTTTTTCCTGTGTTAAGTAGCTATACAAATGAAAAGTTCTGTTGTCTATTGTGTGATATCAACAAAGCATCTAAGCATTTAAGAAGTTTTTTGTGTGAAACATTGTTTGGAATTGAGGCACATTATGGTTATTTCTCATTATAGTAAAAGTATTAAGGATAGAACTAGCATAATGGACAGCATTCTAGCAACAGGAACTGTACCAGAAATAATACAGCAGACACTCACACCAAATTTGAACTAGATATTCCCACCCATGCGGTTCAATTCAGATGTCACAAGTTCACAAAATTTACCATGTCAGTATCAAAATATATGTTACATTTAGCTTCTATGGCAGGAAGGCAGGTGTATTATGTCAGTTGTGTTATATATATTGTCATGAAGATGTGCTTTATGCCAAATAATATTTTTAATCCATCAGCTGGGAATATGAATTGAACTTTTAAAAGCAGACTTTTAAGTGGCTAGAGTGACTTGATCTCACAGCCCAAGATGGCTACCTAATTTGCATTACTGACCTTCATTCCACATTCCAACTCCATTGAGATGGAAACAGCATGTCGACAAAAACCCATCAAAGATAATGGCCTCAGCACAATGTGAATGAACCATATCTCATGTTCCAACACCCAGATACTAAACTAGGTGGAGACAAACTATCAAACCTGATCATTTGAACAATGGGACCCTAGCTAAGAGGAGGAATTCTCAGACCTGGGCTAATCAAGTTACAACTGGAATACACAATCATGCTTGAACTACTAGTCAGTTGGCTGTGTGTCTTCGTGCTATCATTAAGTACGATTTCCCAGGACGATGGACGGCAGTGGTGGACAAACCAAGCCTTTGTATGTTTGAAGCACATGCTTTCTCAGCAGAACTGAGGACAATCAGCTGAGAGAGATCCTTCCTCTCTCTCTCTCTCCACCCAACCTGCAGGCTTTTAAGCCCTCTTAGCTATTGTTTAACTTTCTCTCCATGTGCAGCAGACAGCAGTTTTAAAGAAATCACCCAACTCCACAACTGTGACTCCAGAAGAATGGACAGATCATCCATCTGCAGTTTTAAATCGCCTCAATGCTGAAAGCAGAAGACCACTGAGTGAAAGCAAGAAGACTACCAGATTCCTGAAGCCAGCAAGTCACCAAACTACCAGACTGTGAATTCCTTTTAACTTTTATGGACTCTAATTTGAACAACATATCCTTCCTCATTCTGTAATCTGTATTTGTGTATGTGTGGACTTCGAGTATGTGCACGCGCGTGTGTGCCACATGTGTGAAAGTCTTCGTTAAAAATATTTTATTATTTCATTTAAACTGATCTAAGTATAATAAAGCTAACCACTTTCTTTGTTAAACTTAAGAAAACCTGTCCTATTGTTTTTTTTTTGATTACTAGTTGTAAACTGTTAAGTACTCACTGGATTGGCAAGCATATCCTTTTCAAACAAAACCACCTGTTACAATCAGACAAGGAAAGGGCAGAGAAGGGAGCCATTTAACCCCACCTCACCTGGTCATAATAAAATAAACAATATATATTTAAGGTAAATCATGCCAAAAAATCTACTTAGACAATTATTTGTGGAAGAGAGCCAGAATATAGCTGTTAAATTCTCATTTTGAAATCATAGCAGATCTACCTTTGTATTGCTCACATTTACACTGAAATTTTGGTCTAATCCCAAAACAAAATGTCTACTGTTAGATGGGATTTCACGATTGGGCAACACATTCATACTCATAAACTTGTTCTCTACAAACTAAAAGATTATGTTCAAGCCTTGAATCTTTTTTGAATTACCCAGGAGTTTGGGGAATCTATAGTTCACTGTTATTTTCTCCATGGCAATACCTCAGCCAATCAGAGTTGACTTGCTAACCAATCTGTAGTACCTACTGTTGAGATTGTTTGAAATTTAGCATCCTTGCATATGCCCTGATGAATGCAAGCTGAAAAGCTGTGGCAACATGTCTCTCTTTTCGGTAATATTCATTTTTATGTATCTATTGCATTACACATTTTATTATTAATCATATATCCTGATCTATTGAGGAAAGAAAATGCTGGCTGAAAGCAGCTTGAATAAACTGATAGATTGATTTGATTGGTTCAGTTAACAGTAATTATTCATAGAATAGTTGCAGCACAAAAGGAGGCCAGTTGTCCCATTGTGTCTGTGCTGGCGTTCTGAAAACAGCAACTTAGTTAATCATAATCCCCCATCCTTTTCCCATAGCCCTGCAAATTTTCTCTCCTCATGTGCTTATCCAATTTCCTTTTGAATCTGTCTCCACTATATTCTCAACCTGTGCATTTCAGATCCGAAGCACTCACTGCTTAAAAAAGGGTCTTCCTCACGTTACCATTGGTTCTTTTACCAATTACTTTATATCAGCATGCTCTAGTTCTCAACCCTTCCACCACTCAGAATAGTTTCTGTCTATGCATTCTGTCTGGACCCCTCATGATTTCACATGCTTCTGGTAAATCTCCTCTCAACCTTACTTTCTCTTAAGGTAAACAACCCCAGTTTTTCCAGACCAGCCATGTAAGTCTGTCATGCGTGGAACCATTCTTGTAAATCTTCTCTACACCCTCTCTAAAGTCTTCACATCCTTTTGAAAATCTCATGCCCAGAATTGGATAAAATATTCTAGTTGAGGTAGAGCCAGCATTTTATAAAGGTTCCTCAGAACTTCCTTGCTTTTATTCTCCATGTCTCTATTTATAAAGCCCAAGATCCCATATACCTTTTTCACCCTTTCTCAACCTGCCCTGCCACTTTCAACAATTTGTGCACAAATATTCCCAGGTCATTCTGTTTCTGCACTCCCCCTTAAGAATTATACCCTTTATTTTATTGATTCTCCTCATTTTTCCTACCAAAATAAATCTGCATTACATTTGATCTGCCATGTGTTTATCCATTCCACCAGACTGTCTATGCCATTTTGAAATCTAGCACTATCTTCCTCACAGGCCACAATATTTTCAATTTTTGTGTCATCTGTAAGTTTTGAAATTAGGCCTTGCAAACCTAAATATCAAGAAAAGCTATGATCCTATACTAACCCATGGAGAACTTCACTTCTCTCACTTCCTCCAGCCCAAATAACCGTTCACCACTATACTCTGTTTCCTGTCACTCAGCCAACTTCATATCCATGCTCCCACTATCCCTTTTATTCCATGAGATTCAGCTCTGCTCACAAGCCTATCTTGTGGGACTTTATCAAATACCTTTTTGAAGTCTATGTACACCACATGAACCACATTACCCTCAACAACTCTTTCTGCTACCTCATCAAAAAACTCATTCAAATTGGTTAAACACAACTTTCCCTTATCAAATATATGCTGGCTTTCCTTAATCAATCTTTATTTGTCCAAATGAAAGTTAATTTTGTCCCAGATTATTGTTTCTTACATCTTTCCCGCCACCAAGGTTAAACTAATTGGCCAGTAGTTGCTGGGTTTTTCCTTACCCACTTCCCTAATGAAGGGTGTAACATTTCTAATTCTGCAGTCCTCTGGCACCACCCCAGTATCTAAGGAGAATTGTAACACTATGAATAGTGACTTCATAATTTCCACCCTTACTTCCCTCCGTATGCTCAGATGAATCCCATCTGGCCCTGTTGACATAACAATTTTAAGTACAGCCAATCTATCTAATGTCTCCTCTTTATCAATTGTTCGCCCATCCAGTCGCTGAACTACCTTCTTTTGAACTGTAACTTCAGTGGCATCTTCTTCCTTGTTAAAGACAGAGCAATGTATTCATTTAGTACTTCAGCCAAGCCCTCTGGCTCCATGCAGCAGTTTCCTTTTCGATCCTTAATTGGCCCCACTCCTTCTCTTACTGCACTTTTGTCATTTATATACTTGTAGAAGGTTTTTTGGATTCTCTTTTCTGTTAGCTGCCAGTCTCTTCTCATATTCACTCTTTGCATCTCTTATTTCCTTTTCATTTTCCCTTTGAGCTTTTTATGTTCAGCCCAGTTTCCACTTGTATTATCAGCCTGACATCTGTCATAAGCCCCCTTTTTCTACTTCATCTAACTCTCTATTTCATATGTCATATAGGGAACTTGATATGTAGCTTTGAAAATTTAGTAACTAGATTGGTTGGTTGGGTTTGTGTGCATAAGTGATAGCTATTGCTGCCTATCTATATTTGAACAAATCTGCCATGGCTAACTTAACAGAAATTCCTTATTTGGGTTCATCAGGTCATGGTAATAGATACTTTTCATGTGACATTTTGAAATATGAAGGACAATTCTCTCATTTGCTAAATAGTAACTTGGTGCAAGACTTTCGCTTCTATATAGATACAACTTACTGGAGACAAACTTCATTATTTGCTTACCTCTAGTGCTCGTAATCGCTCCAAAAGGTGCAATGTTTTTTCTTGCTCCGCAATGCTGCTTACACTGCTTGAATATTTATCAGTTGTTGCGTTAATGTTTGCTGCTGTCTCCTCACAAGTTGCTGCTTCTTCTGACAATTTACCCTGGACATCCAGAATAATAAAGACATTAAAATAATGTTTCAACATGGAGAACAAAACAATTTAAATATATATCCCATGGGTTTAATTTAATGCTCACCACGTCAACAAAATTTGTATTTATGTCACGGAATTCACAGATTCCGCAGATTAATGATCCTCAGAGAAAACATTTCTCCTCATCCCCATCTTAAATGGGAGACCCTTTATTTTTAGACTGTTTCCCTAGTTCCAGTCTCTCCCACAGGATCTTTATACGTTTCAATAAGATCACCTCTCATTCTTCTAAACTTTAATGGATACAAGCCCAACCTGTCCAACCTTTCCTCATAAGATAGCCCCTACATCTCAGGAATCAGGTGGATGAACCTCTCTGAACTGCTTTTAATGCAATCATGTCCTTTCTTAAATAAGGAGGCCAAAACTGTACAAAATACTCCAGGTGTGGTCTTACCTACATCCTATATAACTGTAGGAAATCTTCTCTACTTTCACATTACATTCCCCTTGCCATAAACAAGAACATTTCATTTTCCTTCCTAACCGCTTGCTGTACCTGCACACTAACTTTTTGTTATTCATGTTCCCCTTTCTCCCTTCCTAACAGCACTATGGGTGTACCACATGGACTGCAGCAGTCAAGGTGGCGGCTCACCATCACCTTAAGGGTAATTGTGTATGGGCAATAATTGCTGGCCTAGCCAACGAGATCTGCATCCTGTGAAAGAATTAAAAATAATGTACCAGGACAACTAGATCCCTCTGTACCACAGAGTTCTGGAATGTATCATCATTTAAATAATACATTGCTTTTCTACTCTTCATGCCTAAGTGGACAAGTCCACAGTATACTCCATCTGCCAAATTCTTGCCACTCACTTAAGCTATCTATATCCCTTTGCAGTCTCATGTCCTCTTTGTCATAATTCAACACAATTTCTTTTACCGTGTTAAATTGCAAATTGATATTTATGATGGACCAGAAATTACTGAGAAGATAATGGTTTGTGAACAATGCACACTGTTAGTGTAAATCAGCCAAAAAATGGTGGTCAGAAAGAAAAAACCTGTGAAAATGGCATCTGATCCTCCACCTCCTCAGGAGTTTCATGAGATTTCTGTATTGACATATAAATTGTCCATTAAACTCACCACAGTAAGTTAGGATTAGTAATTAAGAGCACAGGTACCCTTTTAAAGACATGGTGGTTGATAATGAATGTCAATCAACACTTCTGGCCCAGAAAGCAAACAATTAGACTTGTGAAATTGCATTCCTTCAGGTAGTGAATTGTTGGAGATTTTAATCATGCAATTACTTTTAAAAAATGTACTTTCCTCTTGTATTTTGCTTTATTTCCCTCTCAGTACTTGATTTAACATTAAATTTACCCATCCTAATTCTCAATCTTCCTCAGTCCTTTCTCTATTTATTTCTTGATCCTTAAATATCATTGGTTAAGGAGATAAACTGTGGGTCTCGTTATTCAACAGCAGCTCAGATGCCCTGCTGCCACTGTTATCGGCTCACACTGCCACCAACATTTTGGGCTGAAGGATGCAGGATAAAGTCTACCTAATTGGGCACACTACAAGGTGCCCTGTGTCAGCTAATGCTGGACATAAAAGTGGAAGACACTTGGAAATATAAAATCCTGCCCTCTATGTACTAATATTTAACAGACAAAAGTATGAACTGCAGTTTTTGGGTGCAGGAAAGCTCACAACGAAAAAGTACCATGAGATCATAATCAGTTAGTTCATCACTATGCATTATTAGTATTACACTTATGTCTTATATCTTTATGCTAACATTTTAATCATGTTCCAGTTGACCCTGGACCACTGCTTAAAAATAACCTTAATTTGGCATTAAATTGGCAATCTCATTCAAAGGCACCACAGAATAACTAGGTTGGGAAATGGAAAAATGCCACATTGCTGCAGGCAGTGAGACACTGTGTTTGTGGCTGAGGTACCTTGCTAGGGCAGAGTAAAGGGAGCTATAGCCAGGACTTCTGAAACTAAATAGCACCTGAAGGCTAATATGTGTAGCAGGTCCAACCAAAGTCAGTTTCATAACAATATAGATTCCTTAACATTTTAGTCCACAGTTTGAAGAATCCCTCGGCATAACATGTACTTTGAAATATCCACTGAATATCTATAAGATATACATAGGGCAGAATTTTACAACCCAGTAGCGGTGGGGGTTGGGCCAGAAAATGTGGCGAGCCGTTCAAACGTCCACTGATTTCGGCGAGACCATAAAATCCAGCTGGTGGGAGGGGGCCATAAAATTTGACCCATATTGTGCATGTCTTATTTGGACATGATCAATGTGACATAGGTCAGTCCTGCAGTTACACACTTCTACAATGAGATGGAGCTCCAGAAACAGCATATTCAGATAACCCTCAACTAAAGCAGCAAAATTCATTCAATCTTACAGCTCCAGGAGTCTGGAAACATTTCCAACTTTCATCCTGAATAACTGTGCATCAGGGACAACTGCTTGCTACTTTCCTTTTCCGTTGCTCCAATTTTCCTTCTATGTTAATAATTCATGTAACTTTTCTGTGCACTTTCCTCTCAGAGGTCAATTCTATTGGCAATCTCCACTTCTTGGAATCTGCTTTCAATTTCCAAACGCTGAATTTTACGTCCCATGGGCGGGCGCGTACCCAACCCGATTGGGGGTAAAATCACGCAAGAAGATGTCAGGCTAGTGTCCCGACATCATCGTGTACTCACGCAATATTTCGCTCAAAAGTCGAAGGCGCGTCTGTCAACAATTAAGAAGGCAATTAAGACCATTAACGGCACGATTGTCTCCAACTTTTCATGGCCCATCCAACCTTATGGTTGACGGATGGGCAAATCGGCCAGGCAGCCTTTGCTTTTTTCATCAAATCTCATCCAAGGGTGGGATGAAATTTCCATTATGAAATGAAATAGAAATAAATATCCGTGGACAGCACTTTTATCAGCTACATTTTCAGGTGATTGACTGTGATGCATGGACATTTTTTTCCAACTTTTTAAACCTTTATTTTCACATTTTCAGGTCTGCAGTCCCTGAGGCAGTTCTCTTTCTCGCAGCGCTCACCCATGCCCGTGGGAAAAGTCATCACCCACCCTCTTAGTGCCACACCCTGGCAGCGCTGAGCTTTTCAGCATGCGATTCACACTGGCTGGCCGTTAATTCTCCCAGGCCTGCCGATCACACATGCCTGGCAAAGGTAAAGTTCAGGCCCAAGGGTTTATTCTCTCTCTGGTTGTCACTTTTGCTGTCAAGTTTAGCTATTTTAAGCTCTTCTGACTTTATTTTGGCAAACCGTCAAGTTTTTATCTCTTTAGAGATCAGTTCCCAGGTGGTTGCCACCACTTCTGCTCACACCCAGGGTGAAATTGTTCCAGATTTATACTGAGTACAATAGCGGAGGAGGGTTGGGTGGGGTGGGGGGGTGAGGTGGGGGGGGAAGGGGTGGGGAGGCGTTGGTGGTGGTGTATGGGGTGTGGTGGGGGGAGTTTGGACATTTTACCTGCTGGCTGCAATGGCAGATTTTCATGTCTTATTGATCACACATTCCCAGGAAACACATTGTTTCACTGGCGAAACAAAAACAGAATTACCTGGAAAAACTCAGCAGGTCTGGCAGCAACGGCGGAGAAGAAAAGAGTTGACGTTTCAAGTCCTCATGACCCTTCGACAGAACTGCCAGACCTGCTGAGTTTTTCCAGGTAATTCCGTTTTTGTTTTGGATTTCCAGCATCCGCAGTTTTTTTGTTTTTATTTTTGTTTCGCTGGCGGGTGGTCTCCGATTCACCCACCATGCTATCACCTCCATGCTCCCACATGCCGGGGTCCATATTTAAAGTGCAGTTACGTGCACACCTCTCGGTGCTTCCAACCCGGGAGTGCTGCACAGAAGACATGGTCCTGAAAGGCAAGAAGACTGCAGGCCCCCCAATTCAATTACCCTTTCCTGGGACGCCTTCTGGTCACTGTTGGAGCCTGCCGCAATGTCCTCTACCCCTGGTCTGGCCGCAGGAGGCCCATCAGTCTCACCACTCCAGCTTGGGAGGCGTTGGGAGGGTGATCAGTGCCAACACTGCATAGAAGAGGTTTGTCATCCAGTGTAGAATAAACGATATCCAGTGAGGATAAATGATCATGCTGCTAGGGTAAGGCAACCATCCCATCACTCTAAACTCACATACTCAAGCCCATCACATATTCACTGGCATCTCACTCACTGCCAGCTCAAGGGGTATCACCACTCACTCTCACACACACCCTTACATCGCCATCTGGACTCATCTCTGAATAATGCCTCCTCAGCCTTCATCGTCTTGAGACCACTTGTACAGAACAATATGCACACACACTGGGATACCCCCACCTTCCCCAGTAATGCCCAACCCTGCAGCCTCTTCCCTTGCCTAAGGTCACTTGTCCCCTTTCACCAAGCAAGCCCTAGCCCTGCAGCCATTGAAAAGCCACCCCCACCTTAAGGCTGGTCTCGCTTGTGAGCACCCCCCCACCTAAAAGTGATGTGGTGCTGCCTGTGAAGCCTGGCGCTCAGGAGTGTGAGTGCTGCCTGAAGCAAGGTAGGCAGACAAGCCTCAAAGTCCCGAGCAAAGTGCAGTTTGCCAGGTGCACGTCGCTTATGTATGGTTATGAAACATGCCAACGTGCCTGGATGATCCAGTGTGAGGGGATGATTCCAGCGAGCTGGGCTTATAATGATATGCAGGTGTATTACACTGAAGTTCCCAATGTGTGGCGATGGGAAATGCAGCCCGCCATTGACGAGCGGACGGGACGATTGCAGACTGGTTTCACAACGTCGTGAAACCGACTTTTGACCTTCCCGCCATATTGTCCGCTCACATCCACCATGATGCCTGACACCAGCGGGCATGGAAAATTCTGCCCCCACAGTTGCACACTACCACCACTTGATGGAGCTTCATGCTCTGTAGAACCCCATACCTGTACTGCCAGTGTGACTAATGTATTATGGGAAAATTACTTTTGCTTGCCATTCTATGGACTATTCCACAAGAGATGGGCTGGTGATTTGTTCTCTTTAAAAAAAAACTCTACAAAACTGTGTTTTTTGTTTCAACAAATGGAGCACTTTAAACTGTTCAACAAAGTTTAATGAGCTCAGCATCTGAATTTCTCACGTATTGCTCAGTTGTGTGCAGCAATAGATGACACTTAATAATTAACTATCTCGCCAGATTTGTAGCCCAGCTAGCTAAACTGGAGCTATTTTATTTTTAAAGTAACAGTATTTATAAGATTACATCTGGTGGTCTGGTAGGCAAAAACCTAAGGTATATAATATCATTCACATTGCCGTTTTATGTTAATTTATATTTATCTTGTCACTCTTAATAGTCTGTACTTGCAATAAAGATAACAGTGAAGCTGACAGTGCTCACCATTATTAAGGAGTAGAATGGACAGCAACTTCTGGTGTCTGCACATGCACAGTTAAATGCGGAAATTAAGAAGGTGCTGTCTAATTTGCCCTGCTCTTCCACAAGCTGCATTATATTGGTACCTTGGCAAGAGACTCTGCATTTCAAAACATGCAAAAGCATACATTTGTAGTATTTACCCACCAGATACCCACTAAGTATGTCAAAAAAAGTTAGATGCTGTTCATTCAAGTGTAAGTGAATTTTCTTCCTTCAGATTTTAAATTACTGTTGGGTATTTTTAATAAGGGCTTTTTTTTTCTTTTTCTGCCTGTCATCTCCCTCAATAAATTGTTCTTACTCTCTCTTTATTTCACATAATTTTACATTGAATTTCATATTCAAGCGTACAGTTCCTGGTTTAGACCTGCATGTCACAGAAAAAATATTTACAATTAGATTGATTGAGGAGGCAGACTGTTGCTTGTGCTATTCACACAGGTTCCAGATCCCCTGCGGAAGGCATCACACTGTTTCAGACACACAGTGATGGTAAGTTGCTGCTTAAAAGCCCACAAAACCTGTGGGCAGCGGTAAGCGTAATGAATGGCAAGCATTATTTGTTAGCCACTGACCGTAAAATCTAGGCCAATATGCTTAAAGTGCATTGAGCCTATTGTTGTTGACAGATTGAGTTTACTAGCTGGTGTTACATTCAATAATGGCTACTGAGCACAAGAAACAAATGAGCATATGCTTTTCTATAATGTTAATGATGAAAAAGCATGCTTTTATAATATTCACCATGTAAACCGATAAAATCTTTAAACACCTGCGCTCTAAATATTTAAAACATAGTGGCTGAGGCTTAAAGATTAGATTCAGACTTCTGCAAAGCCAGTTGATTTAAAAAAAACAAGATCAATAGGGCTTAGATAATTGAAAGGCCTGCCTGCTGAGTGAAATGCATTAGGTGTGAAATGGTATAAACTGTGAAATGTATGGGAGTTAACAAATCAATGGAGGTTAAAAAAAATTGGTGTCAGGTGACACTGTTTGAATTTTCAACATCAATTATTTGTTCCAATATAAATTACAATAAGAATTGTTCAGAGGAAGAATATAAGCAGCAAATATCACTGGAGAGAAATTCCAAAGCAAATTACACATTCTGCAATTGGAAAATTTCTGGATACTAAGAACCAAAGCTCTACTTGAGCTGTTGATGGCTGATGCTGTCATGGGATGTCTAAACTGGAAGCACTCCATTCCCTAGCACTAACATCCCTCGGCTTTACAAGAAGAGAAATGCACATACAGCAACCAACAATAACAGCAACTTATATTGGTGGAGCAAATTTAACATAATAAATGTCCCAAGGCACTTCACAAGAGCATTATAAAACGAAGTATGACACAGAGTCATGTAAGGAGGCATTAGCTCAGATGAACAAAAGCTGAGTCAAATAAGTAAGTTTTAGGAGTATCTTAAAGGAGGAAAAGGGAGGTAGAGAGCCAGAGAGCTAATAGGGAGGGTATTCCACAGCTTGGGGTCTAAGCAACTGAAGGCATGGCCACAAATGGTGAAGCAATTATCATTGGAGGTGCATAAGAGGCCGGAATTAAAGGAGCACAGATACGAGGGTTTTGGGGCTGGAAGAGACTACAGGTATAAGGATGGGCAAGGTCATGTAGCTATTCGAAAACAAGGATGAGAATTTTAAAATCAAAACATTGGCCAGAATCTTCGGGTCAGTGTACGGGGGCAGGCCCTGCTCACCAACACGTAAAATGACGCGCGGTGACATCAGGCATGCGTCCCGATGTCACCGCGCATCATTCAGATCTTCAGTTCAGTGGACGGGCACCGGAGTCGGCTGTGCACCCGCTGAACTGTCAAAGGCCTATAAAGGCCATTTAAATAGCAATTTAAATAATTAACATAGCTGCCCGTCCAACCTTAAGGTTGGCGGGCAAGTGAAGAGCCCAGGCGGCCTTTGCATTTATCATGGAACCTCATTCACGGGTGGGATGAGGTTTCATGAAGGTTTTAACTTCATTAAACATTTTTAATAAAATTCATAGACATGTCCTGACTCAGACACAGTCACATGAGGGGACATATCTTAAAAATGTTAAATTTTTAAAAATCAAACTAAGCTCCCTGAGGCAGCTCTGTGCCTCAGGAAGATTTCTGTTCTCTTTGCGCGCATGCACGAAAGAATGCAGGCCCCGACTCAGCCTCCTCCACCAACCTGCACAGGGAGCGCTCAGGCACGAATGAGGATTTCAGCAGACGACGAGCTGATACAGGTGCGAAATCGGGCAATGTTACAGAGGTAACATTGAAATAGGCAGTCTTAGTGATGGCATGAATATGAGTTTGGAAGTTCATCTCGGGATCACATATAACACCAAGGTTGTGAACGGGACTGGCTTAATCTCAGACTGTTGGCAGGGAAAGGGGTGGAGTCAGTAGCTAGGGAATGGAGCTTGAAGCGAGGACCAAAAATAATGGTTTTAGTCTTCCCAATATTTAACTGGAAGAAATTTTAGCTCATCCAATACTGGATGTTGGATAAGCAGTCTGATAATTTAGCAACAGTAGAGTCGTCGAGCAAGGTGGTGGTGAGGTCGAGCTGGGTGTAATCAGCATACATGTGAAAACTAACACTGTGCCTTTGGTGGTGTCACCAAGGGGCAGCATGTAGATGAGAAATAGAAGGGGGCTAAGGATCAATCCTTGGGGGATACCAGAGGTAACAGAGCAGGAAGAGAAGCCATTGCAAATGATATGTTAGTTTGATTAAATAGATAAAAATGGAACCACTTGAGAGCAATCCCACCCAGCTGGACAAGAGTGGAGAGGCATTGGAGGAAGATGGTGTGATTAACCATGTCAAAGGCTGCAAAACAGATCAAAAAGGACAAGGAGGGTAAGTTTACCTTTGTCACAGGCACATGGGATGTCATTTGTGACTTTGATAAGAGCTGTTTCAGTACTGTGGCAGGGACAGAAGCCTTGATTGGAGGGACTCAAACACGGACTTCCAGGAAAGATGGGAATGGATTTCGGAGAAATCAGCACATTCAAGGACATTGGCAAGAAGAGGGAGGTTAAAGATGGGACAATAATTTACAAGGCCAGTGGGGTCAAGGATTTTTTTTTTGAGGAGGGGGGGTTTTGATGATGGATTAAAAGGAAAAAGGGTCAACTAAAAAGAGAGAACTATTTACAATATCAGTTAACACACGAAGTCATTAAAAATACATATGTATGAATGTTGTTACAAAGAAAGGATAAGTGTAGATAGATTCAATAGTAACAGAAGATAACAATTTTAAATTGCATGTTTAGAATAAGGGCTTCCTTGTGTAGTTTCAAACACTGTAGTGGCAGCTGTGAAAATATTACTGCTACAGTTCAGTGAATCTGAATAATGTGAACTGATTTGACAATGGATAATCCAGAAAATAACAACTGTTTGTTATTGCAAACTCCTAGAAACCAGCCAGTTATATTTTCTTGTCAAAGATTCTTCTCAACGAGCACCAAGCTCTCAAGCTGATATCATTGAGCTTTGGCTTGGACCAGGGAATAGAAAGATTTGTAACAGCAACATTTAACAAGTGTATTCAGGCATTGCACCTTGATAAGACACCTATAAACACATGGCCAAGCTTGCAAAAATCTCTCAATGCTTATGTGGCATAGTCAGAATTTTCCCACCTGTTGGGCATTTTCAGCTTAATCTCTGGTGCACATTGATGGTTACATAACTGTATCAACATGCTGACATTAATTAATTGCAACAGCATATCAATTCTGATGCTGACCAACTTTATTTTAACAGTAACAGGTCAACAAGTTTGGATCTGCTTACCAATTGCTCAATTCAAAGTTATGTACACTGATGAGCAATAGGTTCTGTTTAAACAGTTATCCATGTGGTTCATACTTATACATGTAACAACCAGTTCCTGTGTAGAATTTTAAATAATATTCTGTTCAGATGTAAGTTAACTGTTTTCCCAGGCCATTCTAAAAGTGAATATTTTTAGAATCATTACCAAGCGAAAAGGAAGTCCTGCCAAGATTGTAAATACATTTTAATGCTAATAGGATCCTGAGGGCTCCAGTGACCAGAAACTGAAGTGGACTAGCCATATAAATGGCTATGGCTACAAAAGCAGGTCAGAGGCTAAGAATCTTGTGGTAAGTAACTCACCTCCTCACTCCCCAAAGCCTGTCCACCATCTACAAGGTACAAGTCAGGAGTGTGATGGAATGCTCTCCACTTGACTGAATGAGTGCAGCTCCAACAACACTCAGAAAGCTTGACACCATCCAGGACAAAGCAGCCACTTGATTGGCACCACATCCACAAACATTCACTCCCTCCACCACTGACCTACAGTGGCAGCAGTGTGTACCGTCTACAAGATACACTACAAAAGCTCACCAAGCCTCCTTAGACAGCGCCTTGCAAACCCACAACTGCTACCATCTAGATGGACAAGGGCAGCAGAGGCATGGGAACACCACCACCTGGAAGTTCCCTCCAAGCCATTCACCATCCTGACTTGGAAATATGTCGCTGTTCCTTCACTGTCGCTCAGTCAAAACCCTGGAACTCCCTCCCTAACCGCACTGTGGGTGTATCTACACCACATGGGCTGCAGTGGTTCAAGAAGGCAGCTCACCACCACCTTCTGAGGGGCAAATAGGGATGGGCAATAAATGCTGGCCTAGCACATGTGATCTCCCTGAACTGTGTGTCCCTGTAGAGACCAGGGCCCAGGGGAAGGGGGCACAGACAGTGCCAAACACTGGGGCCCTGGGTTTTGGTGGGGGTGGGGGGGTCACTTCCTTGCTCTAAACTGAAAAACCAACTTAAAAAAAATTGAAACATTCAGGTTGAGAGTTCTGATTTTTTATAAAGCTAATCTGTCAGTGTCAGGTCAATTCCATGGACCTGTTGTTGCTGCTTCCGATCTTTGGGCAGCTTTGTGGTTCCGATTTCCTTTTTAAAAGCCCGCCAAAACAACCACAAAGCTGGCTGGAGGTCAACAGCAGCAGCAGGACATTTGTGAGTGCTGTTGCTTGAAACATGGTAAGTCAAATTTCTGTTTTAGAGCCAGTTGGATGGAGGAGATGGTCAGGCTAGGATGGGGAGGCGGGGGGGGGGGGTAGGTTGGAGGAGTGGGAGGAGGTTGGAGTCTGTTGGAAGGGTGGGGGAAGATTGGGGGGAATTGGGGGGTGGTTGGTGGGGTAGGGAGTAGGTTGCAGGTTCTTGGTTCTTGGAGTGGTGGGGTTAGTTTAGGGGCTTTTGGAGAGGTGGGGAGTAGGTTGGGGGTTGCTGGAGTGGTGGGGGGGGGTAGTTTGGGCATGTTGGTAGGTCGGGGGTAGATGGGATGTTGTTAAGTCAAGGGGTAGTTGGAGCAGTAGGGGTAAGTTGAGCGGAGGACGAGGAACTGTTGGGGGGTGGGGAGTAGGTTGAAGGCCTATTGGAGCGGTTGGGGGGTTATGTCAGGAGCTGTTGCAGTGGTGGGGTGAGAGATTGGGGGCTGTTGGAGGGGTGGGTTGCAAGGGTGGAATGGGGTGTCACCCTTTTTTTGCTGTTGAAGTTTCTTATTAATTATTCCATTTTTCCATTAATTATTCCATTTTAGGCTGTAAATTCATAGTCTACAGATTATGGGGGAAGGGGATACAGTTCAGTTCTTGAGTTAAGGCCATACTGAATATACGTACCCTGTATCATGCTTCTCTGAAAATTCATATCAGCAATTCATTCTACTGCACATCTTTCCTAAGCTGCTGGTAGATGTCAGATTGGCAAATCCTGGGGATAGCATCATTAGCGTAAAAGGAGCAGATGCCATTGATGGTATATTGTGGGTTGACACCATGGAAGTCATAATAGTAAGGTTGTATTAGCTACAGAGTTAAATTGTTTTGTAAATGTAGTGATTTCTTTTTAGCCACTTTCCTAACATCAGTTGATTGTTCTGTGATTAATTATCTTTATAGAATCAGCATTGGGCCTCCAGTTTCACCATTGCTATAGTCATTCTGCCTACTGCATGCAGTTGTAATGAAAAAAGACAAAACCTACATTTGTACAACACCTTTCATGATGTCTCAAATCACTTTACAGCAAATTAAATACTCTTGACTTGTTGTCACTGGTATAATGCAAGTAATGTTATCAAATGGTGAAGCAGGCTCAAGGGGTCACATGGCTTACTCCTGCTCCCAAAATATTTGTTTGTATGTCATTCTGGATGGGCGAGATAAGCTGGGTTAGATGGCCTTTGTCATCCATAATTATCTTGCGAACAGTGGGTGGAATCAGGGCTGGAGTTCTTTTTATTTAGTTGCTAATGAAAGTTTACTGTGAGCAGACTTTATGGGGTGAAATTCCCAGGACAGGAGTGTGTAATGGGCTCATTGTGAATCAGTAACCTGTTTTACCTGTACATGATTCTCAGGAGCATTTTCCGCTAACTTCAATCTTGTCCTTTTGTCTACTTGCCTGTTATCCCACTCTATCTTGGTGCTCTTAAGAGATTTTTGAGGTATTGAAACATTGTGATTAAGTTGTGTTGCGTAGTAGATATTGAAAACATATTGTAATGAGGAGCAGCAGAGTCTGCAGGCTTGCTGATCAAGGAAACACAAATACAATTGTGAACCATTCAATCTTTGTCTTCTGGCTTCTTAAAAGTTGTGTTGCACAGAGACACCTGAGAACTCCAATGCTTCTCACAGACAGTGAAGACCTATGTTCTTCAATCATTCCACTTTGTTACTCAGGAGTCATTTCTACTCGTGAGATTACTGATAAAATAAAATCCAATTACACCTTCTATGAAATAATTATATTAAATAATATTATGCACCCACCAGGAGAAAGTCTTCTACTCTTTCTACAGAATGGAAAAGATCTTGTGCAGTTTATTTGGATTGCAACTATTGACTCTTTCCCCCAAGAACTTGTTGTCACTGTGTTCCTATGGTGCAATGTGCAGAACATGTTAATGAGGGCTAAGGCAGTCACAAAAATCAGTGTTATTGCCTGCACAGGGTTATAAATAACCAATAGGATATTTTTCTGTCAAATTAAGAATATTGCATGATGCTGATAAAATAAAATTTGTACCACCTGGTTTGTTTAATAGTTTCGGTAAAATCATTTAAAGAACACATGCAAACTAATACTGCATTATAACATTGCTGCTCTTAATATTAATGACCCATGCTGCATATATATTGGATGATGTTTGTAACTAGATGCCAACAATGGGCATTATCATTTTACTAGGACCTGATAGTTTTGTGAACTGATTGGTGAGTCTTGAAAGCTGAAAAAATATCATGCACAATTGAGGTGTGGGTTAAGTTGGGGGTTTGGGGAGCGTGAGGAATAAGGGGCCTGGAAAGCGGAGAAGCACCAAGGCCCATGATTTTTCTCCCTGGCCCTGGTTGAGACAATTTAAAGAGAAATTTGAAGACCCCAGCAATTAACTGAAAGAACTACACCACAGAATTTCACATTTTTAAACAAAACTAATATTTACTGTGTATGAAACCAAAACAAAAAAATATCCAAAACAAGCACTGCTAACTTAACACTATTGTTGGTCAAGACTTAGGTTTTATAAATTCAGTTCCCCTTTTTACTTCCCAATTCCACCCAAGCGTTTAACTATACATTACGAGATCTTGAGGGTTCATTCACTTTTTACAGAACCAACCCAAAGGTATGGCACAGCCATCAGGTATTCATTTTGGCTTCTCCTCACCTTCCCAATCCAGCATTTCAATTTCCAGAGCTCTTTTTCTCTCAGGCAATTTCACTGCCTTCTTGCCCTGACTTTGGACTGACAGACTGCATTTTCCCAGTCTGTTCATCTAGCTTCTTTATAGCTCTTTCGAAGCTAATTTTTCAAGCTGACTGCTCATTTGTGTCAGCAAACACGCAGATGGATAAATTTAACTAAAGGAATCTCCCTAACCTCTGCAGCCCTTCTCCATCGCAACGTGAAATACTTGGGATGTTCCAAGCAGAAATGTCAATTTATTGTATACCTTCAAAACAACCCCTTTGATTTGTGACCTACATGACTAATTTATATCTCTGATGGAGTTTACGATTCTCTTCCCCAGAATTGCTGGTCCCACAAAGAAACTCCCTTGTTTATCAACTGCTTTCAACTGGGAACTACATAAATAATTTAAATCTTTTATTGAGATAAGTAGGGACCTCCTGGCTCTATAATAAACTTAGAGGTAGGTCATCATTGTTTAAGTTTCCTCACTACTAACTCTGACCTTGTAAGATAAGCACAGGTACCTTACAATTGGATTAACCCAGGCTTGTTTGATTTGCATGTACATTTGAGTTGTTTGTCATTTTCTTGATCAGGCTTTTCCATTTATCCACATTAAAACATTCCAGCTCCTAAAACAAAAAGTTATATTCTAAAATATATAAATTATGAAACTAGATGTTCAAAATAGCTGACAGTTTCATTTTATGTGCTGTGACACCGAAATAATTGTAATATACAATAACAAAGCTACCAAAATGTCAGGAGTATTTTCACAATATTAACCTGAACAACTGAAACTGACCCAAAGCTAAAAATTGATGGGAATGGTGTGAGAAGGGTATAGGCACCCCACAACACTAATTGTAATCCTCTTAACACCTATCCCATTCCCACCAGGCATAATGACTTAAAATTGGTGCTCTCAAGTGTGGGAATAAAGTGCCTTGAGACGTCTTTACAAAATAATGTCTAAATCATATCGTATCATGCAAGGATTGATAATTGATGAAACAAAAAAAAACTTTATTTTGAATTTTATTTTTTTCTTTTGACTCGGGCCATGAAACCCTGGAGGCCAAGCAAGGCAGTGAGAAGCTAAGTCATCCACTGGAGGTGGAAAAGTGCATTAGACTTTCAAGTGGAAGCAAGATCCAGCAGATTTTCATCCCATGCACAAAGCATACAAAATTCCAGTCAGGGAGAGTGCCATGTCTACAACTCCAGTTACATAGCCTTTTTCTTCTTAATTTTTTGCCACATTATTTGAATATTGAAGGCAATGTGTTTACTATCATCCCAGGTCATTGTCTCAGTCTCCTAATACTAATCAAGTTTTATTTATTAGTTATTCAAGTAGTTGGTAAACTGGAAAAATAGGAAAAGTCAACTAACAGATTTAGAAATGCTGACAGCCACAAAAAAAAGCTGATTGTTCAAAAACAGCTCTGAGTATAGCTCCTATGACATCTCAATATGAGTAATTAACTTAAAATGACAGTAGACCTGTTATAACTTAACCTGCAGACATTCCCACAGTCTATCAGTTTTTTTTTTAAAGGGAAAACATTCTAAAGTACACTGGTCTTCAACAGTGGTGGATTTAGAATTTATTTATGGGTGTAGTAAGTGAAGGTGCGTCATAGACTGATCTGGGAACATGGACATTTTCCAGAAAATTTGCACAATGGTTAATTACCATCATTTTGAAACCTACTGCAATTGAGTTTTTCAAGCCAAAACTAATTATTCCTGGAAAATTTAGGTCTAGATTTTTGCCATGACGGGATTCACACATACGCAGTTTACAGAGGCAGCTGGCCATTCAAATATCTCCACTGAAGTTGGATTTTGGTAGACCAGGAATGAAAATCCGAAGTAAGCAGATTAGACCATGTAAGAGCAGGTCTGAACTTTGTGGGTTCATTATGATCGCCAGGGTACACCTTTGCCAAGATACCCCTTTGGACCTGGTCCCCAGACACCTTCAGGGTAGGTCAGACTCCCTTTGGAGTTGGTCGAGTGTCCTTGGAATTGTTAAAATTAGGCATAAATGTGCGTAAAAATGCATAAACTCATTACTGTCAGGCTTACTGGAACTGTCAACAGACCTGTCAAAATCAACTGTTAAGAGGATCAGTCAAGACTGTCAAGAGGACCTGTCGAAACTTACTCTCACAGGAAGCTGTCAAGCTGCCTGACCTTTAAATTTTGAACAAAAAAATGTCTGGAGTGGAAAGAAAAATGCTTTCTATGGGCACAGGTACATAGATTGGCCCTGAGGGTATGAGGGACATGGGAGATGGGTACAGGCACACAGGTTGACTTGGAGCATATGGGAGGTGCATGGGAAGGTGGACACAGGGTCATAGGCTGTCATGGATGGTATGGGGGTGGATACAGGGGCATGAGGTGGGTACGGGGCATTGGGAGCGTGTGGAGTGTGGGGGGTGGTAGGGGAAGAGGGCCGGAGGGATGTTTTTGGGTTATTTTTCCAATCTTCCACACAGTGCTGGTCCACAGAGGTATACCTTCCAGCCAGCCTACCTCCACAACTGACAATCCCCACGCTCTTTCCAGGGGTGATGGGCCTGACTTCTAATCCAACGCCCCCACCCCCTACCCCGCCAGAACAAAAATCACAACTTCCAGGCACCTTTTTTCTGGGTCAGGTTTGTGGAACCGGGAAATGTCCTGACTCTGCGCATTTGACCTGAGGGCAAAAATCCACTCCTTACATATTTTATATATGAAAATTCAAATATTTTAGGGACTTCAATACAACTCAACTGGAAATCTAATCCCAGAAAAATGATAATTTGTGAACTGAAACCCTCTAAACCCAAAATACATAGTGTTCATTTGTAAACTAAAGTCTTTTGTAACACACACCCATAATTATCTCAACCATCTTGCATTATTTAGTAATTCTGCACTCCAGTGAGACTGCTGGCCAGAGAATTAGGACTTCAACACTGTAGCACTAACCCTCTGATCCTTTGAGTACAGCTCCTTGCTGTTGGTGTTTGCGTCCTGATTAGTTTGCAGGATTTTGGATCACTTCCTTAAATTTATAAGGCAGAACTGTCTCACTCTCTCACCAGTTTTTCTTCCATGGCCTATGGCAGCCCAGAGGCAAGAAAGGATTATTTGAATTGAGGTTATATTAGTGTTCATTTAATAATTTTAAATAAATATGTTTCATTGTTAAGTAGCTTCAGGAGGGATATTGAGAAGTCATAAAAAATTTAATTAATCCTTAATGAGGGTCAAATCCAAGCATCAACTTGTTTTTTGCTTTTTTAGTGGTCTGTCAACCTTATGCACATTTCAAACATTTCAGTTTCTGAAATGTAAAAATAGAAGGTTAGAATATGTCCACTCTTTTAAGAGTTGTTAATCCATAAAGAGGATACAGGGACATACGCATCAAATTGGTTCCAACAGGCTCCAGTCCCATTTGATGCCTTCCCCAATTGGCTGATATTGACATAATCGAATCTGATTTTTCTTGTGAAATGTTGACAACCTGACATGTGATTGAAGCACTGACTGTCAGCTTGAAACATGCACTTTGATCTCCTTTACAGTCCCCACCTTCTGTTCTGTTAGTGTTAAATATTTCACATGTTTCTATCCTACTCTCTGGAACTTCTTTCCAAAGTCTACCTATTCGCCTCCTAACCTTTAAAAAAATCTTCTGAAAACCTATCTTGTTAACCAAGCATTCAATCATCTCTCTTCACAATCATAAGAACATAAGATATAGGAACAGGAATAAACCATTCGGCCCTTTGAGCCTGCTCCACCATTCAATAAGATCATGGCTAAATGCTTTGTGTTTCAATTTCCACATTCCCATCTAACCCCAATAACCTTTGATTCCCTTGCCTAACAAGAATCTATCTGCCTTAAAAATATTCAATGACCTCCGCCTCCACCGCCTTCTGAGGCAGAGAATTCCAAAGTCACACAACCCTCAGAGAAATAAAATTCTCCTCATCTCTGTCCTAAAAGGGCGACCCCTAATTTTAAAACGGTGCCTCCTAGTTCTGGACTCAACCACAAGTGGAAACATCCATTTGACATCCACCTTGTCAAGGCCATTCAGGATCTTAAATACTTCAGTCAAATCACCCCTTACTCTTCTAAACTCCAGTGGAAACAAGCCCAGTCTGTCCAACCTTTTCTCATAACTCAACCTACTCATTCAAGGTATCAATCTAGTAAACCTCCTTTGAATCGCCTCCAATGCATTTACATCCTTCCTTAAATAGGGAGACCAAAACTCACAAAGCATTCAAGGTGCAGTCTCACCAATGCCCTGTATAACTGAAGCATAACATCCTTATTTTTATGTTCAATCCCTCTCATAATAAAGGATAGCATTCTGTTAGCCTTCTTAATTACTTACTGTGCTTGCATATTGACCTTTGGTGACTCATGTACTGGAACACTTAGATCCCTCTGCACCTCAGAATTATGCAGCCATTTTCCATCAAAGGTTCATCATCTATTCATTTCCTCTTCCATTTAGCACCTTGGAATGTTTTTACTATGTTAAAGATGCTGTTTGCATGTAGGTTATTGTCAATGTAAGCCAATCACTCCAATCAATTTTTATATTCTATCCTGAAGTAAGAATTTGTTATAAGTTGTGGTTAAAAAGAGGTAACAAATACAGCATTAATGCCAAATATATATAAATGCATGTTAGTGTCAAAACAACTTGGTATTTGTTCAATAAATTTCTGGTGTTCCTTAATCACATTACATCAACAAGTCATACTGCTGGGTATTTGGCCATCGCTCAGCTTCCCTAAAAGGAAACACTGGATTCAATTAGAAAAACAACAATCAAAAGTCTGGAACAGAAGAATAATGTAATCCTACTGTCTGCACTGACCATTAACCACAAAGCCACAGAAAGCCAATGACAAAATCCTGAGGAATTTGGTGACATTGTAATTCAATGTAATAGTGCTGATTTTGCATTTACTGAAGACATTTGCAAGTACAATTGAAGACACACTCACTGATTTGAGATTTTTTTTTGAATAACCATTTCATTTTTATACTTCTAGCCTTTAAAATGAGAATAAATTCTTCCATCCATTGAGATTGAAATGTGTTGAGTTCTGTGCAGGGTCCTGTCCTTTTTTCTCTTCAATTCAATTTGCTCAGAGACTGTTAACAATGGAAAATAAATTGGAGCAAAAAAAAAGCAGCTTTCGAAGTGCTAGAGATTTTCCCTTTGCTAAAGCAGCAACACAATGCTTTTTTTTTGTTTTATTTCATTGTCACACAAAAATATATACTTTGGGAAGCTTCACTGAAATATTACCTATTTCTTTACATATGGCAATGATAATGGAAAGGATTGTAGCTAACTGTCAGGTGACAAGCACTTTCACTGCTTTCAGTTATCTATAGTTGCAAACAATCTTGTAGATTAACACTCAAAGAATTCCATCCAGCTTCGACATGTCTTGGTCCAAAATACAATTTTCAGAGTAAGTCAGCAACCGAATGAATATTGGTGTGTGTTTGGTTAAATACTTGTTCATTTCTTTCAAAGTTCATCTACACAATTAAAGGAAGATTAGTGAGCATTTAGTGATGCATAGGAACAATGGATTTGTTAAAAGCAAGTCAGGCTTGACAAACTGTACATATTTACGAAAGTGACTGATGTATTTTTACAAAATTGACTGATGTAGGATTAGTATTTTAAACTTAAATAAGATCAATTATAAGGGCATGAAAATAAAGCTAGTTAAAGTGAATTGGCAAATTAAGTTAAGGGATTGGTCAACAAAGATGCCTTGGCAGCCATTTAGGTGGATGTTTCAGAATACACAGAATAGATACATTCCAACAAGTAAGGAAAATTCCAAGGGGATGACCCACCATCTGTGGTTAATTAAAAAAGTTAAAGATAGTATCAAACTTAAAGAAAAAGCACAATGATGGATGGCAGGACAGAAGTTTGGACAAAATATTTTTAAAAAGCAAAGAATAGCTAAAAGATTAATAAGGAGGGGAAAAATTAGAGTACGAGAGAAATCTAACTAGAAATATAAAGACAGATAGTAAGAGTTTCTAAAGCTATTTACAAAAGAAAAGTGTTAACAAAATGAGTGTTGATCCTATAGAAAGTGAGTCTGGGGAATTAATGGTGGAAAATAAGGAGATGGCAGATGAATTGAACAGGTATTTTGCATCAGTCTTCACTGTAGCCAATACAAGTAACACCCCAGAGATAGCTGTGAATCAGAAAATGGAAGGGAGGGAGGAACCCCAAAAAATTACAATCATCATGGAGGTGGTATTATTAAAGCTGCAGGTGGCTAATCCTGTGGTTCTCAAAAGAAGTGGGTAGTGAGATACTTGATGTGTTGGTTTTAATTTTCCAAAATTCCCTCGATTCGGGGAAGGTTTCATTAGATTGGAAAATAGCGAACACAACTCCTTTCCTCAAAATAGGAGGGAGACAAAAAGCAGGAAACTATGGACCAGTTAGCTTAACATCTGTCACAGGGGAAACGTTAAAAGCTATTATTAAAGATGTTATAGCAGGGCACTTAGTAAAATTCAAGACAATCAGGCAGACATGGTTTTGTGAAAGGGGAATCATGTTTAACAAATTTATTGGAGTTCTTTGAAGGAGTCACATGTGTTGTGGATAAAGGGCAACCAGTGGATGTACTGTACTAGATTTCCAGAAGGCACTTGATAAGGTGCCACCTCAAATGTTACTGCAGAAAATAAAAGCACATGGTGTAGGGGATAACGTATTGGCATGGATAGAAAATTGGCTAGCTAACAGGAAACAGAGAGTAAGCATAAATGGATCAAAGAGTGGTGTGCCACAGAGATCAGTGCTGGGGCCTCAACCTTTTACAGTTTATATCAATGGCTTGGATGAAGGGACCGAAGGTATGGTTGCTAAATTTGCTGATGACACAAACAGGCTACAAAGTGATATGGATAGGTTAAGTGAGTGGCAAGAAATCTGACAAATGGAGTATAATGTGGGAAAATGTGAAATTGTCCATTGTGGCAGGAATAATAACAAAGAAGTATATTATCTAAATGGTGAAAGATTGCAAAGCTCTGAGATGCAGAGGGATCTGGGTGTCTTAGTTTATGAATCATAAACGCTTAATATGTAGGTACAGCAAGTAATTAGGAAAGCTAATAGAATGTTATAATTTATTGCGAGGGGACTTGAATACAAAATTAGGGAGGCTATGCTTCAGGGCATTGTCGAGACCACACCTGTAGTACTGTGTACAGTATTTGTCTCCTTATTTAAGGAAGGATATAAATGTATTGGAAGCAGTTCAGAGAAGGTTTTCTAGACCAATACTTGGAATGGGCAGGTTTTCTTATACAGAAAGGTTAGATAGGCATTGTTTGTAGCCGCTGGAGTTTAGAAGAATAAGAGGCAACTTGATTGAAACATAAGATTCTGCAGGAACTGGACAGGGTCCATGTGGAAAAGATGTTTCCTCTTATGGGAGAATCTAAAACCCGGGGTCACTGTTTAAAAATAAGGGGTTCCCCATTTAAGACAGAGATGAGGAGAAATTCTTTCTCTAGAGGGTTGATCACGAATCTTAAAAAAAACTCTCTTCCTCAAAAGACAATGGAAACAGAGTATTTTAATATTTTTAAGGCAGAGGTAGATAGATTCTTGATAAGCAAGGGAATGAAAAGCTTTTGGGGGTAGGTGGGAAAGTGGAGTTGAGATTACAATCAGATCAGCCATGGTCTTATCAAATGGCGGAGCAGGTTTGAGGGGACAAGTGGCCTATTCCTGCTCTTAATTCATATGTTCATATGATCTAAAGATGCAGTGGAATTTCAGCAAGTGTTCAGTTTGGTACCTCTCAGAATAGTTACTAAAATTCTGGCATACATTACAAAAGGAAGCATTGCAGCATGGATAAAATATCTGATGGACAGGAAACTAAAGAGTATGGTTAACGTGTCCTGCTTGGACTGGAGAAGGGCTTCTATCTATCCATCTCTATAGGTAGAAAGGGATTTGGTTTTGGGCATAGAAACATGATAGCAAAGCCAGCTGACATAAAAGTATGGAGATAAAAGCAAAATACTGCAGATGCTGGAAATCTGAAACATAAACAGGAAATGCCTAAAAACCTCAGCAGGTCTGGCAGCATCTGTGGAGAGAGAAACAGAGTTAACATTTTGAGTCCATATGACCCTTCTTCAGAGCTGAAGCAGGGTCATACGGACTCAAAATGTTAACTCTGTTTCCCTTGCCACAGATGCTGCTAGACCTGCTGAGTTTTTCCAGCGTTTTCTGTTTTTGTATTAAAGTATGGAGTTTGGGAAGCAGATTGAAAAAGACTTGGACAGGATTGAGCACACCTTTCTCCTTCCAATGCCTCTCCTGCATTGTCCAGCAGGGTGGGACTGCCCTTACCTGGATCCATTCTTAATTATCCAGCCATAGCCTGAGAAACAATTGCAAAAGCTTCTCTCCCTGCCCTGCCCCCCACCCTAACCCCTTCCCTTTACATCTGGATTTCCCTCAAGGATTGATCCTTGGCACTCTCCTATTTCTTATCTATAAGCTGCCCTTCAACAACATGATTTGAAAACACAATGTCGGATTACATACATACACATGAGACCCATTCTCTACTTCCCCATCACCTCTCTTGACACCTCCACTGTCTCCAATTTGTCACATTGTTACTCCGACATCCAGTACCAGATGAGCACGAATTTCTTCCGAGGAAATACTGGGGAGGCAGAAGCTATTGTTTTCGGTGCCTGTCACCAAATCAGTTTCCTAGGCACCTACTCCATTACCCTTACTGGCAACTTCTAAAAACATGAAAGGTTCACAACCTTGGTATTGTATATGCCTGAAGAAGAGATTCCAACTACATGTCCACTGCATAGCCAAGGTCACCTAACTGCAGGCCGTGTTTACTGCCATCGGATATCAGGACACTCTTTGTAATATACCTGCATATCATTATAAGCGCAGCCTGCTGGAATCGTTCCCCGCCCGGCTGGATCGTCCCCCCATCACGCTGAAGTGTTTCGCAACAGCATATAAAATGCATGCACTTGGTGGACTGCACTTTAAGGGGATCTCAGAGGTGAGTACACAGTAACGTTGTGGAGCGCATGCCTGGGCTGCCTATTGCACTTCAACGTTGGGGAGGGGAGATGTGGGGGGGCAGTTGGTGTTCGACCACCACAAACGCATCATGCAGGTCTGCGCATGGTTTCCAGGCAGCGTGCAAGACTCCTACATGTTCAGTCGGTCAAAGAACCCTGAAGGCTTCCAGGGTCCACAGAAACTGCAGGGATGGCTCCTCGGGGACAAGAGCTACACACAGAGGACGTGGCTGATGACACCTATGCGATGGCCTCGGGCTGCAGCAGAGCGATGCTACAATGAGGCTCATGCTGCAACTCGCAACTTGGTGGAGCAAACCATCAGGATGCAGAAAATGAGGTTCCGGTGCCTGGACCAGTCTGGTGGAGCCCTGAAATTCAGTCCACAGATGGTGTCACGCATTGTTGTTGTCTGCTGCACCATTTACAACCTAGCGCTGCAACAGGGAGAGGAGCTGGCTGAGGAGGAGTTTGGTAAACTGGAGGTCTCCTCTGATGAGGAGGACGCTGACGGGGATGAGGGTGTCCTCGAAGGCAACGATGATGGGGATGAGGCCCTTGCACTGCCAGACGAGGCAGGCGCACTTAGGAGGCTCTCATAATTGCTAGATTTGTGAAGGATGATGATGACGACATGCAGTGAGGAGACACCATGGATCCTCACATTGCATCTGTGAACCTTTGATTCCAGTTTGGCTTATGTCAATGCACTTCCCTCTGTGATAATGCTTCTGTCATGGAGACAGTGTAGGCCCTAATAGTCGCTCGATTGCAAGACGATGATGATGACATGCAATAAGGACACTCCATAGATCTTCACATAGCCTCTGAGAATGTCTGACTCCTGTCTGGTCGAGGGCAGCTCGCTTACAATCTGTGATGAGGGTCATATCATAGAGACGCAACCATGAAACTTTAAAAGCATCTGATCCTTTGTCCACCTTCAGTATCTAACCCCTTCAGGAGCACAAGGTCACTGGTCACAGATGCTGAAGATGTGGGGGCCAGCTGAGAGCACGTAGAGAATGATGGTACTCTGCGATGCCTGCCCACAGCATTCTGGCAGCAATGAGGTGCAGGCATCAGTAATGTGTCCAGGGTGTGTGAGGCCGGGTAATCATTTTGGTCTGTTTTAATATGTTAACAGTGTTAGTAGTTGTTGTTATTTAAGCTAAATCTAATTTAATATTGTAACATTAATTAAATCAAAAGTTTCAAAATGCTATAGCAACTTATAGATAACAAGTGTAGCAAACATGAACAATTTACAACATGGTCATTTTTGAATGCCCCTTTGCATTGGTTGCAAAATTCTACTTCTACTTTAGAGTTCAATGAAGAAAAAGCATTATGTTGGTGAAATGTAAATAACAGAGATGCTACTGAAACCCTAAACCACGCCTTTTCACATCTAGGTTCAGGTTCTCCAAAGCTCTCCTCAATAACCTCCAAAATACCTCCCTACAAAACAATAGTTTGTATTCATATAGTGCCTTTAACACAAAAAAAAAACTCAAGGTACTTCGCAGAGGCATAAGCAGAAAGCAGAGCTCCAGTGCATCTAAAATTTCTTTGGCCACATCCTATCCTGTACCAATTCCCATTCACTCATTACCCTTGTTCAATCTGAACTTGAGTAGCTCTTAGCTCTTTTTCCATTACATCAATTTGAAATCCTTGTCTTTGTTTACAAGTCTCTACACAGTATCCCATTTTTGCCATCAGTTTAGATTTATTTCTTACATCTTCCCTTCTGCTTTCCTGATATTCCATGGTGCATCCCCCAACTCTTCAATCCACATAGCTTTGATTTATCTGCCCCCCTTCACTTGCTAATTTTTTGCTAAAACCTCCCACCCTATGTTATTGCTGAGCATTGCAAGTGTGTTCTCAAAATCTTGATCCTACATTTAGTTAGCTCCCCAAACTTATTTCAACTCTTATTTGGTACCTGTTTCACCTCTGTGAGGTGCATATAGGATGCTGTGTTATGTTGAAAAGCACTATGTATTGAATTTTAAAAATTTTTCTCAAGCTTCTCTTTTGCTATTACATCAGATTTCTGTGACACCTTAATAACATTATATGGAATTTGTACAATAATGCATTTTTTTTCATCTTCTACTGGCAATGATAGATTGCCAATCTAGTTAGGATCCTTAAGTTTCCTTTGACTTAATGCATGCATTATATTTCCCATGTAGTTCAGTTTAAATTGATTATTTATGGCCTGAGAAATGCATTTGTAGGAAGCCATTCTTGATAATATACTATTTAAGCTTAATGGCATATCTGTGCAAACAATTTTTAAGGATTCAATAATTACCAGCACTAGAAATGCAGCATTGTGAAAAGGTACAAGTTGAGTAGCATATGAACAAAAAAAATACTTTGTGGCTTTGAAAACAATTATTCCTGTACTTAGATGTAAAAGCAGGGCATCCATCAGTAAGTAGCAGGAATTTAAATAATTAAAGTCCATTAGTCTCAACGATAGTTACACAAAGCTACTTTGAAAATGTCTTTCTTGCTATCAGTGCTGTCAATCAAAATACTCTACTGATTGAGAAGTTATATCCTCTAAGTGAAATTTCAGTTCTATGCAGAACAAACTTGGGATTTAAAAGCTCAATAACATTCCTGCTAATTATTGCTAATTTGCATGAATATACTTTCATCCATAATTCATTTTCAAGGTCATGATGGTGCTAGTTTGCATATCAGAGCACTTTAGAGCCATGGAGTGATAGGCTGATCAGTGATATCTCAGCCACCAAGCTGAAATGCATTAATGACTTAGCCTTAGGGACTGATGATTGCATTTTCACTAGCTCAAGTCATAGCAAAATATACAATTCCACATGTGAAAAACTGTGAATTGTGTATTACTTGCACAACCAAACTAAGGTTGGTAATTGTCACATGAATTCATGAGTTAAATAAACTGATGTATTTTCTATTTTACATAAATGACTCATTCTGTTCAAAAGGATAATATAATCCATTTGGTAGATAAATGTTTCACTATTTTTTTTTAAATGAACCTTTAAATTAAATCTTTGTCTCATTATACATTACTAGCACACACTAACTGCAAACTAAACTCAAAATGGACTCACTTTGTTGAACACGAGGAACGATACGATATTCTGCTGAAATTGGAAGGGAGATAATTACTCCTCCCCTAATTCATTTGACAAGTACACAGCTCTAATGCAGTGTTTAATCAGCTCTATACTATTTTTGAACTGTTTAATAATCATGCAAGTAAGAACTTTTTTCCCAGCTAGACAATTGTAATACTATCCAATACCCCACCACAAAATAATAAAACAAGATTGGCACAGAAGTATGTTAAAATTGCAGCTTCAACTTTACTATTCCTCATTACTCTTGCTAATTTAGTGTTTAAATTGTCATCAAATAATCAAACATTAATTGTTTACTCAATCATTATATCATCAAAACACAAAGTAAAATATTTGTTTCAGACTTGACAGTATTTCAAAAGGCAAATAATTAACTTCTAATCTCCCTTTGCAAATACTTCTGAAAGTGAAATAGTCAACTGGTTCTATTATAGTTTGAAGAATGCAACAAAATAATTGAATAAGAGGTAAAATAAAGTTGAGAGAGAAACAGACCCAAAGGTGACCAATGAATTATCGGAGCAGGTGCTGCAACGTCCTTTGAGTTTGATAATTAGACACTGGGCCATTGCAACTGTATAAAGCTTGGGAGATTAATTCCTACAAGATATCTCCCACTCTTTCCCTGGAACTTTGGTAGAAGAGCCTTGGAAATCTTGGCAAAACAGCATTTGCTCTGGGACTCCAGCAGTTCTTCCAACAAAGTTACAGCTGATGAGTGGGAAAATCCTCACAAAGAAACTGCATTTGATAGAAACTTCAGGTTTAAGAAATATGAGCCTCACATATCCACCTTGAAAACAAAATATTGGTAAAGATAAAAGAGAGAAAAATAAATACATAGCCACGATAACCAAGTTGACAGTGCTATTAAGCAGCACTTACACAGCAATAACCTGCTTACTGATGCTCAGTTTAGGTTGCTGCAGATCTGTTCAGCTCCAGACCTCATTACAGCCTTGGTCAGAACCTGGACAACAAAGCTGAACTCAAGAGGTGAGGTGCAATTGGCTGCTTTTGACACCAAGGCAGTATTTGAGTAATTGTGGCATCAACAAACCTCATTAAAGTGAAGTCAATGGGAATCAGTCAGAAATCTCTCCACTAGTTGGAGTTATACCTAGCAGAAGGAAGGGTGTTGGTTGTTGGAGGCCATTATCTCAGGCCCAGGACATTGCTGCAAGAGTTTTTCCAAGGTAGCATTTTAGGTCCAACCATCTTGGTTGCTTCATCAGTGACCTTCTGATATGGGCAGGAGGGGGGTTAATTTAAACAGCCCTGATTTCTCCTCTTGCCACCCATCTGTAAACAGTAAGGTGCTTTGATTTTGATTTTCCCCCTTTATAAGCAGTGGGGCATTTCTTAATCCTTCAGTTTTGGTGCAATCCAATTTCTATTAATAACTCCACAGCAACTCAAGATGGGATGAAGTCAAAGGGATTAGTTTATTCACACACATTCAAAACACGGGAGGGGTGTGACGCTACATAGCCCCCTGTGCATGCATACAATAAATAAGGGATAGAAAAAGAAAAATTGACAGGGAAAAGACCACAGAACAAAGAATTATTGTTTCATGTGAGTCCAGAGTCTGGAATCAAAAGTTCAATGGTGAATTTCTCCACAGAGATCGGCAGGCTGAACTGATGCTGAATAATTCACTTTTCCAGTAGAGTTGACTTTCACAATGAGATAGGCACGCAATGACCATCTCCTAAAGAAAGAATCTAACTATCTCCACTTGATATTCAATGGCAATATGACTGCTGAATCCTCCACCATCAACATCCTGGGGGTTACCTTTGACCAGAAACTGAACTGGAGCAGCCATATAAATATTGTGGCTACAAGAGCAGGTCAGGCTGGGAATTCTGCAGAGAGTAACTCACCTCTTGACTCCCCAAAGCCTGTCCACCAACAACAAGGGGCAAGTCAGGAGCGTGATGGATTACTCTCCACTTGCCTGGTTAAGTGTAGTTCTAACAACACTCAAGCAGCTCGACCACCATCCAGGACAAAACAGCACACTCGATCAGAAGCCCATCTATCACCTTAAACATTCACTTCTTCCACCACTAGCACACAGTAGTGGCAGTGTGTACCACCTGCAAGCTGCACCGCAACAACTCACCAAGCCTTCCTTGGCAGCACCTTCCAAACCTGCAACTTCTGTCATCTGGAAGGACAAAGACAGCAGGTGCAGGGAAACACTACTACCTACAAATTCCTCTCCAAACCACCACCTGCAAATTCCTCTGCAAGCCACACCTCATCCTGACTTGGAACGATATCATCGTTCATTCACTGTTGCTGGGTCAAAAGCCTGGAACTCCCTCCTGAACAGCACTGTGGGTGCACCAAGACCACATTGACTGCGGATGTTTAAGAAGACAATTCACCAGCACTTTCTCAAGGGCAGTTTGGGATGGGAAATAAATGTTGGCCTTGCCAGCAATGCTCACAGCCCATGAACAAATAAAAGAAAACAGAAAACCCATCAGCCTCCAAGTTATTCATATATGTGGTTTCTGTTAGCTTTTAACATTGGGGAATTACTGTAAGTGATCCCATCTCCAGATAAAAAACGTAAATTCTGGTGTTGACTGTGAACCTATTTTAGGCTGACAAGATGCAAAAGGAACATTAAAAATATGAAAGCCATTAACCAGCTTAAAACCTGTTCTGATCACCACCGAGAATGTGAATTTCCAGTTTGTGGAGCTGGGATTCCCTTGAAAGCATTGCGATGATAAGGAAGAAATCACTTGTTATTTCTTGTTGAGGATTTGTGATCAGGGCTAAGAGACACATTTGGAGCTAAAAGGTAAATGTCAAGTAGGCCTCAATAGGTCACACAGTACCACTGATTTGGAAGTGGAAACAGGGAGGATTTCATCAAATTACTATATAGTGACTATAGAAAGATAAGATTAGATGTGATTGGCAGATGCAATGGAAATACAGTTAACAGGAAGACATAACTTAAAGGTGATTAATAGCTCCCACTTTAGCACAGCATGTCCTTTCCCATATACTTTATGCATAATTAAAAACCATAAGGTGCTTGCTGACAAGGAAGGCCATTCATCCCATTCATCCATTTAAGAGATGGTAGGCTCCTTCAATTTAGTGCTCAATTATTTCTTAACAGATTCAAGAGTTTGAAAGTCAATCAGTATGTTGATCACCCAGCAGCAACATAAACTTATGTGTTTTCATCAGTCGTTTTGCTGGCTTTCTTTGTATCAATTGTGTAAATTCAGTGTGTACATTGTAGCAAAGAACAAACATTGTAATAGCTCCCAATACTTGTATATAAGTTCTGCAAACTTCATTCATTATTCTATTTTATAAGGGACTGAAGGCCATCACGATTAATCTCAAACTGTTATTTTTCATTCAAGAAAAACATGTTTGCAGTCCAATTCTTTAGTTAATTGTCAGGTTATTGGAAATCATTACATACATAATTACACAAAAACAAACAGGGCAGCTTTATAATGAGTCAATTCAAGCCTCACTAAATATATAATAAACACATAATTACTCACTAAAGCAGTGCAATTATTTACAGCAGACCAAATTATTTACATTGTTCTGTTTACAGCGCTGACAACAACTAAGCAAGTAAAAATGATCATTTTAATGAATCTTTGAAACTATAGTCAGTGTAGATTATAGAAAGTATTAAATATTATTGAGGGATTTAAATAGTGTAAATCACTTTGGGGGTTCTGCTAAAGTTCTCAAACTACCCTTGTGGGTCATGATATCAATGGAATTCTTCAGTAAAATTCTAGTCTCATAACTCTTTTCACAGCATCTATTAATTCAGAGATTTTAAATTGATTGCATTTTTTTGTTTTCTGTTCTCATAAAATTTTACAGCAGAGGAAGAGGCAATTCAGCTCGTTACACCTATGCCAGCTGCCTGAAAGGGCTGTTCTGTATCCCTATTGCCCTAGTCTTCACCTGAAGTCTTAAAGTTCTTTTGTCAAATATTTATCGACTATCTTTTTAATAGCTTGCATAAAATTTGCTTCGATTGCCATTTCTGCTAAAATAACCTTTATAAAGCAAACATTTTCTCCTAATCTTTTCTGTTATTTTACAGGTTTTGCTTAAATTTATACCATCCATTGACTGAAAATGGAGGGTATAAATTTGCTCAGTGGAAATAGTTTCTCCCCACTTCGCTGAACAAAACCCTTTGTTATTTTGAATACCTCTATCAGATACCGGCTTAATACTCTGTTTGAATGAAAAGCATCTCAATTTCTGTAGTCTGTCATTATAAACTAAGTTTCTCATCCATGATATCAGCAGTGAAATCACTTCCATACCCATTATATCCTTCCTGAAGTACAGTTCTCAAAACAATAGCCTAGGTCTTCTGACCTCCTTCAACCAATTCTGTGATGCCGGGGTGGTGCGAAATGGAAAACTCAATGTGACACTTACGGATGAGCATAATAAAAGGATGCTCAAATGTCTGAGCTGGGTGCAAAAAATACCTTGGCATCCATTGTTGCTCGCAAAGGGGTAGTTTAAAGCTTAAATGGCCAAAAGCTAATAGAATTGATCACAGATTGTATAGATGTAATGGATTTTTGAGCTCGTTTTAAAAAAGAATTAAACGCTTTTCAGTCACCAAAGGGTCATTCATCCACTCTACAATGCTGCAGCAAATCTCTGAAGCACTCTTCAGCCATTCTGTTATTATTCCCTACAGAGAGGCTGAGCAGCCAACCATAATTGTTCAAATGATCCCAAGATTCAGAGGCACATCTTTGAAATAGTTGTAAAATCTGCCACAACAAACCAGAATACCTGGACACAGTATACTAATGACACACTTTCAAATTAACTCTTCAATTTTGTATTCCACGCCGCTCTTTATAAATCAAGAACACCATTTGCTTTTCTTCAGCTTTATCAACTTGCCTTCATGTTTGTGAAGTTTGTTGTACCCGAATGCCTAAGTCTTTCTGCTTCCCTAATCTTTTTTAATGTTTTATCAGTTAGCATATATTTCTTCTCATTATTTTTTCAAAAGGTTTCACCCCATATTTCTCTTTCAAACTGCATCAGGCATTCATCTGTCAAATCAGGGAATTGGTCGCCATCCTCTTAAAGTCACTTACAGCCCACTTTACAGTTAACCACGCTCTCTACTTTCATCTGTAAATTTAGTGTTGTGCCCCTCTACCAAAGGCATCTATATATGGTCCAGAATTTGCTGTCAAAAAAGTGACGCTAATAGCGCTCTCTGTCATTTATTCATAAATGATAGAGCAACTTTAGGCAAGGAACAGATCCAGGATTTAATGCCAATATCCAAAACCTGATGAGTTGCACAGCTCAGCTGTTCTCTTCTCAAAAAGGACATATTGAAGCCTGCCTCCCCACTGAGAAGAACAACTTATGTTTACGTAGTCTTTAACAAGGTGCTTCACAGGAGTATTATAAAACAAAACATAACTCCAATCCACATAAAGAGATATTGGACCAATTCTTCTTGTCTCCAGGTTGTTAGAGGCCAGATTTATGACTGAAGATGGGCATCAAGACCCTGTGGAATTCCTGATGTCCTGACCTATGTGGGAATTGCCTGGGAAGCGTTGGACTGAAATCCCATCCAACTGGGAAATTTATGGGACACAATTTCAAACCCATGGACATGTTTTGGCCTCATGATTAGCAGTGCAGGGCTGGACATTTTGTAAAAACAGTGACTCATCAAAAGGGTTTGGACATTGACTAACGCAATCAAGAAGTCTGATTACCCAATACAATGGCACAAAGGACATATCATCAATACAATACACTGAAGAAATTATGTAACTAAGGTCTGCACCACAGACAATAGCACTGGAAATAGGGTCATTCAGACAATAGCACTGGAAATAGGGTCATTCAAACCCTCATTAACTTTGGAGCCAGGTGCTGTTACTGTGCCACCTCAAACAACAGGAGAATTACTCATACAGTGAGTAATATTTGTCTGGATACATCTTCCATGGAAAACCCTATATTGTTTCAACCAGCAAGAGCTGATGACACTTGTCTGGACTTTGTGTGAAATCAACTAAATGGACAATGAAACAACAGGAAAATTTTTTGACATGTCTGAGTTAAATTATTATAAAAGAAGAACAGATCTGAGCATCTGGGCTGCAGTTTGAAGGAGGCTGGCTGGTCACCTTGATTCAGGCGTACATTCCACACCAGACAGAACAGTCAAGTTGAGGATTGCAAGTGTTTTCAGCCATATCGTGGTGATGCTGGCCTGAAGGTTTTGGGCTGCAGTTGGAAGAAGAGTCGAGTTTGGTCACCTTAACTCAGGCCTACAGTCAACACCGGACAGCCCAGCCATGTTGGGGATTGTAAGTTTCAGCCAAATCGTAGTGATATTAGTTTGAGGGTTTTGCGTAGGTTTGGGGTGCAAACTTGCTGTTTTTTTGCCAATACCTTGTAATTTGTTTCAGCCATATCTTGGTGATGTTGGTCTGAGGGTTTTTCTTTTAGGTTTCAGGACAGGATGTGGTGTTTTGCCTGTATTTTGTAAGGTTAAACTGAGTTGTGGTGACTTTGTGTCAGGTTCTGGGAAGGGGTTGTTTTAAATTTTGGGGTTTTGTACTGTGGGATTGTGGGTGATTCAATAAAGCAATTGTGAATTATAAGAAACTTGTCTCGCTGGACATTCTGTTCAAGCCATACACTTGTGAATCTGGTGTCACGAACGTGAGAGGGAAGTGTCTTTGCGGGAAAAGGGGAACCTCTACAGAAGTTTAAGCTTCACGTAGGCAATTCCCCTGCTCCCTGGTCCCTCAGTGAATGCCTCAGACTCGACAATTCCACAGTACTATCTGGGTAATGTGAGACAGATTAAAACCCAGTGTAACACCTGGGGCAGAATTTTACATCCAGCAGGCGGGCACACGCCCAACCCAGTTGGGTGTAAAATAGTGCACAACGTCAGGCAAGCACCCTGATGTCATCACGCACTCATGCGATATTTCAGTTGGCGGGCGGGCGCGAGAATTGGCAATGTGCCTGCCGACAATTATGAGGCCTACTAAGGCCTTTAAAGTAATAATCAACAATGGCTTTTTGCTGCCTGTCCAACCTAATGGTTGGTGGGCAGGCGAATCGGCCAGGCGGCGATAGCATTTTTGAGGAAACCTCATCCATGGGCGGGATGAGGTTTCTGACATTAATTTTAAAAAATAAAAATGTTTTGTCATAATTTTTATTATGTTTCTGTTCATGTGAGTAAGTCCTATTATGCGGGGACATTCTTTTCAGATTTTCAAAATCTACTTTTAATTTTTAAATTCTTCAGCTACCTGCGGCACCTCTCTGCCTTCAGGGAGCTTTCACTGCACGCTTCCTTGCGCTCGCACAGACTTTAGCGCTCGCCCTCCTCCCACTGCACACCCCGGCAGAGCTGTGCCTTTAAGCACGTATTTCACGTTGGCTGGCCATGAATTGGTCAGCCAGCGTGAAAACGCGGTCAGGAGCTGATCACGGGCAGCACACCGTTTCCCGGCCACTCCCGGGCCCGTCTGCTGTGGCTGCCCAACGACCTGAAAATCCCGCCCCTGGATAATAACTACACAACTGACCCTCTCACTCACTCCTTCTGACGTAACAGACCTGACAGACCTGGCAACATCCTCAACCCGACCCGATTTCCCCCACCCGACCACCCAACTACACCCAATCTGACTAACCCCTGACCACCTGACTACCCCTCCTGACCCGACTAAATGTCCTCCCCCAACCTGACCTGACTGCCCCCAACCTGATGAACCTCTCATCCGCCTGAGGGGAAAATGGTGGCATAGTTGTAATGTCACTGAACTAGTAATCCAGAGGCCCAGGCTAATGATCTGGAGACATGGGTCTGAATCTCTCGTCAGCGTGCGGAGCAGGCCCCGTTCGCTGACGTGTAAAATGACGCGCGGTGATGTTGGGCTTGCGTCCCGATGTCACCGTGCGTCATTCAGGTCCTCAGTTCGGCAGATGGGCACCAGAGTCGGCTGTGTGCCCGTTGAACTGTCAAAGGCCTATTAAGGCTATTTAAATACCAATTAACAGAATTAACATAGCTGCCCATCTAACTCTAAGGTTGGCAGGCAGGCGAAGCATCCAGGTGGCCTTCGCATTTATCATAAAGCTTCATCCACGGGCGGGATGAGGTTTCGTGAAGGCTTTAGAAATCAAATAAAATTTTTTATTAAAAGTTAGTGACATGTCCCAGCTCATGACACTGTCACATGAGGAGACATGTATTTTTCTTTATTTCAAATAATGATAGTCAAACTAATCTCCCTGAGGCAGCTCTGTGCCTCAGGAAGATTTCTGCGCTCTTTCACACGCATGCACGAAAGAGCGCAGGCCCTGACTCAGCCTCCTCCCCCCCACCCGCACAGGGAGCGCTTGGTGCTTCTGGGTGCGCCTCACGCTGGGCGGGCCTTAATTGGCCCACCCACATCAAATGGCAGCGCACAGCCGATTGCAGGTGGCAATTCTCCCCATGGGTTCAAATCCCACCATGGCAGCTGGTCGAATTTGAATTCAATGAATAAATCTGGAATTTAAAACTAGACTTAGTAATGGTGACCAAGAAACTATCATCGATTGTCATTAATACCTCCCTGAAAAATTCAAAACCTGAAGGAATGAGACTCTACATTTTAATATTTGATTTAGTTAGTTAGTAATAAACAGTTACATTGTTAAACAGGTACTTGCACTAATATATACTAGTCCTAAATATGTGGGTTTAAATCATATCTGCAGCTCAAACAGAGCAAGTCAGAACACATCAATCATCATGCCATCTCCAAGCTTATCTCAAGGCCCGCTTGTTCCCTCAATCCTATTCCCACTAAACTATGGACTCCCCTTCTGGCCCCCATGTTTGTAGATATTGTAAGGCCTTCTATCTCTTCAGCTGTAGGCTATCTCTTCTTTGAATCTGTCGATATCAGCCCTCTCATCCAAAAAACAACGCTTGACTCCACCATACTTAGAAACGATTGTATCATCTTCAAACTCTCTTTCCTCTCCAAAGTTCTTGAGCTTGTTGTAGCCTCCCAAATCCATTGCTATCTTTCTGGAACTCCATTGGAATCCCTCCAATCAGGATTTCACCCCTGCCACAGTGCCAAAACAGTTCTTATCAAAGTCACAAATGACATTCTATGTGACTGTGACAACGGTAAACATTCCCTCCTTGCCCTTCTTGACCTGTCTGCAACCTTTGACATGGTTGACCACACCATCCACCTCTAACAGCTCTCCACTGTCATCCAACAGGGTGGAGCTGCACTCACCTGGTTGGAATTGCACTTGCCTATCTAATCCTATCGAGAGTATCACTTGTGATGGCCTCTCTTCCTGTTCTCATACCATTAACTCTGATGTGTCCTGAGCATCTATCCTTGCACCCCCTTCCCCCGTCATTTCTCATCTACATGCTGCCCCTTGGCAACATTTTCTGAAAGGACAGCATTAGTCACAGAAATGGGCAGTGCAATGTCTCTTGGGCAACTTGGTCAGAGCAAAGTAGAGTTGGGGGTAAACAGGACACGCCCCTTTTCCAGAACTAGCTGCTATACAGTAAGTTTAAAGGACCAGTCTTAATGTTAGTGAATGGATGAGTGGATGATTGGGTGAGGTGGGAAGGTGAGTGAGGCAGGAAGGTGCGTGAGGCAGGTAGGGTGGGTAGGTGAATGAGTTGGTTAGGTGGGTAGTTGAGTGAGTTGGATAGGTGAGTGAGGCGGGTAGGTGAGTGAGGCAGGAAAGTGAGTGAGGCGAGTAGGTAAGTGAGGCAGGTAGGGTGGGTAGGTGAGTGAGTTGGGTAGGTGAGTAGGTCTGAAAAACAACTCTTCACCACTCTTATCTGCTTATAGTCCCTTGGATAATTTTGTATTCATGTTACCTTCAATCCCGAGGGCTTTAATTTTGCTGATAAGTCTGTTATGTGGTACTTTGTCAAACGCCTTTCGAAAGTCCATGTACATAATATTACCTGAAACATCCTCATACACCCTCCTCCTTACTTCAAATAACTCGATCGAACTAGGCGAACACTACTCGCCTTCAAGAATTCTTTTCTATCATCATTTATTAGCCCATATTTTATCAGATGACAACTAATTTCATCCTAGTTTATTTTTTTTAAATAGCAGATATGTTTGCAGAAATAAAACCACTGTCAACAAGGAAATGACCTAGAGAGTAAGGAATATGAAAACAACTTAGTTGATCTCCCATGGCATTACAAATGGAGATTTTTTTTTTAAAAAAAAGAATTTATTTTCATGCAGTCACCTTTATGAGGTTCAGGCTCTTTGGCACTTTATCCCCTTTCTCTTTTTGTATGCCATCTCACACATTTCTCATAGTAATGACATTTGTTTTGTCACTCTAAATCTCCTTCACTGTGTTTCTTTTTTGCTTTTTATTAAGTCCATCACATTTACTGTTACTAGGGATCAATTAATGATCCAATGACCCAAAAGCTAACAGATTTGATCACAGATTATGTTGACTTAAGGGCTTCTTATGCTTATTTTAACAAAAATTAAGCACTTCTTATTTTATTGTCAGACCTTATGCATACAGATTTTAGCAAAACATTTGGCAGAGTGCTACTGCAGCTTAGTCCATGGAGTTCAAAGACATGAAATGAGGTTGAGTTTCTGCAGTAGATCTAAAGTTTCCTCAATTAGAGGAAGTAACAATGGTTTTACATGATGCTGCAAGAGAGTGCAAGAAATTGCTCAGTATTAGACCTCTATTTTTTATGTGTCCATAAATAATTTAGAAGTGGGGTCAGAATTTAGACAGTCCAAGCTTGTGGATGATGTGAAACTGTGGAGGCTGCAAATTACAGTGAAAAAAAAATAGTCCAAGTGCAGAGAGACCTGAAAAGATCATGGTACTGAGCCGATAAATGTCAGATGCTGCTAAGTGTGGACAAACAATTCAAATTTAGCCCTTCAAATTCACTCATGGTCCTGGTGTTAGTGAGAGGAGAGAGATAGGCAAAATGCACTGATTTCTTCTCACCACCTGTCCGTAAGCCAAAGGTGTTTTGAATTATTTTTGAAGTAAGTAGTGGCGTGGTTTCCCAATCCCTCAGTTTGCATGCGCCAATTCAATAATAATCCACAGCAAACTCATGTTATGATGAACTCAGAAGGTTAGTTTATTTGACATTCAAAAAAACCAGGGGAGGAGTGTCTGCAACTGCAACTTCCCACTACACACACACACACACACACACACACACACACACACACACACACACACACACACACACACACACACACACACACAGTGTACGGAGGGGTGGGGTGGGATAGAGGAGTTTTACAATACAAGGACCATGGAAATGAATATTAGTTCAATTGATTTCCAGAGTCTGAGAAGTCAGGGTCCAGAGGGTGTTTTCTTTGTGATGTTTCTGGTTGGAGATAATATTTTTTTAAAAATCCTTAAAATGAATGATGCTGCGGTATGATGGGTTTTGTTTGCTTAGATTGCTTGGCAGGCAATGATCAAAGGCTTTTAAAGTCAAGCAGACGTCATGGAGTTGAGAGGTTGTAACTGGCTGCTTGCTCAGCCGGCTACTGGAGTCCTTTTCAGCTGATGTTAAGACAGCAGTCTGAGGATTTCTCAGTTCTAAAAGCCATATGGAGATTTCAAAATGGTCACTCGAGTCACGTGACCTTCTTCCTCCACAATGGCTTCCAAAAGGGATGTTTGTCCAGTGTCTGGAACTGGCTTTGATTTCAAGACTGATAATGTACCAGTCATTAGTTGTTGGAAGAGTTACCATCCACACTGAGGGTCTGGTGTTGGGAAACCATTGTCTAGGCAGCCTTCTGACTCTGCTAGAAATGTGAGCTAATCAAATGCAAATAATCTCCCTTTGGTTCCCTTTTGAAATAGACCTGGACAGTCCCAGGTTTGAGATGAGTCCGTTAGCAGCTCTGCAGACATAACGAGTTTCGATGTGTGAGTCTCATGGTTTCATGATTACAAGGGGTCTGTACAATGAGGTGTGAGATTCCACCGGCTGAGAAGAGAATTCTTTTGTCCTTGTAACTCCTGGCCAATCCAGATAAAGGGCCAATCCTGAGGTCATGTGACTCATAGTCACCATTTTTTTTGGTTCAGCAGAATGTCCATTTAAAAAAAAATAGCAATAGGAATAAGGTTCTGGATTTCTTTTCATGTCCCAGGCACCCAACACTGGATACCTTCATAACTGTCAAAGCTTTCTGAACCACTGTTCTTGGAATTTCTGGCAATCTTCCTTCACTACCATATTCCATTGTATGTGCATTTAAAATTTTTTTCTTCCACAGCATCAACATATACCATCACTAAGGGCAGAATCGTCTGTGCCTGTTGGTGTCAGGGCTATGCACCAGGGTAAGCAGACAATACGGCGAAAAGGCCAAAAATCAGCTTCACGACTCTATCTCTCCGCCCCCCACACACACACCTTAAACCAGCTTATATTTCAGCTCTTTCCTGGACTCGAACTCAAGTTCTGTCGAAGGGTCATGAGGACTCGAAACGTCAACTCTTTTCTTCTCCGCCGATGCTGCCAGACCTGCTGAGTTTTTCCAGGTAATTCTGTTTTTGTTTTGGATTTCCAGCATCCGCAGTTTTTTTGTTTTTATGTCATGAAACCAGTTTGCGATCGTCCACTCAGCCCGTCGATGGCAAGCTGTGTTTCCTACCATTGGACATTGGGAACCTCATTGTAATAAATCTGCATATCATTATAAGGCTAGCCTGCTGGACTCACCGCCCACCCCACCCCCCCACCCCACCCCATTCTGGATCGTCCACCATATTGGCGTGTAATCACACTGATGTGTTTCATAACTGCACATAAGTGATATACACCTGGCAAGCTGCACTTCACTCGGGACTTCGAGGTTTGTGTGCCTATCTTGCTTTGGGCAGCACTCCCAGTCATCAGCACCAGGATTTGCAGCCAACACCACGCACTTTTAGTGTGGCTTATGGACAGGTCCCTACCTACCAGATAAAGCGGAGTTGACTTTGTACGGCTACAGGGCTAGGGCTTGCTTGGGGAAGGGGGAGAAGTGGCCTCAGGCAATGGGGAGAAGCCACAGGATGAGGGCTGTACTGAGGAAGGGGGGTATCCCAGGGTTTGTGTGGGGGCACATGTTGATCTGTGCAAGTGGTGAGGACTGAAGAGACAGTCTCCAGAGGAGATGAGGCCAGATGGACATGTGAGGGTGTGTCTCTATGGAGCACGTGCTGGTGGTGTGCATTTTGTGGGAGAGGGAAAATGAACTAGCATGTTCTGAAAGAGATCAGACAGAAACAGAATTGAATATTACACTGGACTCTCATTGCCACTTTAGATTTGGATACATTCAACAGGCAGAAGGAGTTAACAAGGTGCACAAGGAGGAGTGCATTTGCCCATAACAAGGGCAAAGATATTGATGGTTCTATCAGGAATAGAAAATCAGTAGGACCACCATGATAAGGAGCATGTAGGCTGAAAGGTCATTTGTTAGTAGAGGGAAGAGGAGAATACTGAGGTTATTTGAAATTTCAAGGCCATACAAATATCGAGGCCTAAAACACACCTCAAGAGCCCAATGCTCCACTCCTATCCTGGTTGAGCTCAGCAGAGATCAGTAATATCTTTTAAACCAGACTTTCCTAATCCGCTATTTACTATCTTAATTTGAACCCTTGCAGTCCTCATTTTCAAATCCTGTAGCATGTCATTTTTTATAACCAGATTATTTGTAAATCCTAAAACATACACATTTTTCTTCAAAATAACTGAATACAGCTGTTCAAATGAAACAATACCTGACATGCTTTTAAAAGATCAGCGGTGGCTCCTGCACTCTGCCCTAGTGTGCCTTGATTCTGGAGCAGATTCCTTACAGTCTCTTCCATCCTGAAACAAAGTAAAGGAATTTGTTACATGTATTTCATTTTTCTCAGGTTTCACCAGCTTTTTCCTATCATTGATATATGCTGTCCCTGTGACGCATACCATTTAGAGCCAGGCAGGCAGCCTTTGCTAATGGTACTTTGGAGTAACTATTAAGAGGCACATTGAATGAACAAAGGATAACTTTTTCTGATTTTCACTTTGTTCCTGTAAGGAACTGTGAGCGAGGCCTCCATTGAGTGCCTCCCAACAGTGACATGATAGCAATTTGGAGACAGTTAAAAGGAAACCAGATTATACTAGCCCAAGTCATACCATGCATAACAACTCACTGCTACAACTGACCACCTTGGTGGAATTCACTTCTTTATGAAGCACAATGCACGATGCTCCATAGTGGGTGACTGAATACACAACTAGTTGAAAAAAAAAGTCATACATACAGTATCCTCTATTTACATCAACAGTTCAGAGCAACATGGGACATGGGCACCTGTTAAGTGCCTTGGGACACAGAGTGTGGTAAGAAAGTTGAACCTCAGATACATATAATATTACAGCTGCAAGTAAAGGAACTTTGTTGCCATCTCACTTCGATGCCAGTTGGGTGTTCCTTTGTAAGTAGTGTTACATTCTACTATGGGGTCGCTTTGCACGCAAACCGGTTGCATGTTTATCCATAGGCAGGTGAGTCGATTACAATATACTGCGGACACAGGGACCAATATGAAATGAAGCACATGCGATTTATTTACACAAACAACAGAGCGCTAACATAATGTGTGCTTCTCCAACCAGACCATACTCTAAATTAACTTTAACACAGTACCCCGCACTACACAGCTTTTGGGTCTTATAGTCACGTGGTCAATCTGCTCACATTCTCTTAAGGGTGTATTACATCTCGGGTTACCACATCCCTCCCCCTTTACTTGAAAGTACATTTTACAATATATTAACTATTTACATAAATAAACTATTTACAAATTCAGTCTCTCAGGAGGTTTTTTCAAATTTGTCGACCGTCGTAGTTCTACAACTTCGGATGGTTTATCTGAGGTCTCCCTCTCAGGAGTTATCTGTCCACTAGGCTCCCCAGTAGAAACCTGTAAGTTTGCCTCTTTGACTCTCTCAGGCTCAACAGGTCCAAAACAAGAGGAGTTCCTTCCACATGTGGTGTAGATTCCAACGGGAATGTTTTCATCATCTTTCAGGCCCAATCGCATGCACTCCTGCTGCCCCTCCCCTCCAAGTTCAAGAATATGAAGGGTAACTGTAAGGCAAGTTCTGAGAATCAGGATGTTGGGCAAGGCTAAATTTAACATAAAATGATCGGCTGCCTGTTTTGTGAAAAAAAAGAAAAAAAATTCGGGGCCTTGTTAGTAACTTGGCTTTCTATTTTTATGTGTCTTCTTTTGATGGGTTTGCTTCTTGGCAGTGCTGACGTTAATCTCAGCTTCTTCTTCAACTTCCTTATTTGCCAGACAAGGCTCAGGTATGAGCTCAACTTGAGTGAACTCGGTGGTTGGTTCATCCAGCATTTCCTCATCTGTCAGCTCCTTTGAAAACTCAGGGGTCTCTATTTTTAAGGCTTCTTGGCTTCCACGTAGCTGGTTCTTCAGTTCTTCCATTTCTTTTTTCTATTTGTTAGTTGTTTCCTGTGCTTTCTTGGCTAATTGATTCTACATCTTGGCTATAGATATGCGCAATTCTTCCTGTTCTTCCTCATACTTTTTAGTGGTACAAATTGGGATCTGAGGGTATCTTGCTCTTGTTGAGTCTTTACATACTCCTTTTTCCAAACAGCAACATTTCCTGCTTCTGATTGAGATTTCAGTAATCTCCCAAGGTCGATCTCTCTTAACCAGTTTCTACTGAGGAGACTCGGTTCTCTTCCTGCTATCACCATGGGGAGTAGATTAGCAGACTGGCTTCTATATTGTACTGGAACCTTGCATACACCTTTTACTCATATGTTTTCACCAGTATATGTCTTTAATTTTGGGTCTGAGTTTTCCAGCTTCAGTGAGTTGCCTCCTCCATTCAGATACTTAAACATGTGTTTCCCTATGACTGTTGTGGATGCACCTATATCCATCTCCGTTCAAAAGGGCTTTCTGTTGACTCCTCTGTCACGTAGATTGGCTCTCTTTTACCCATTTTTAAGTTGCATAGTGAGTAAATATCTGACTTGGTTTCTTGTGGTTCCTCCATTACATAAATTTCACAACTTCTGCATTTTTGTTTGAAACTTTGCCTTGATCTTTCTTTACAATATTGCATGACGCGCCCATTGCAATGGCAATAGAAACACTTGGTTCTTTTAAATTGTCACTCACTTTCAGGCTCTCTGGTTCTAATTCGGCTATTATTAGTGTGGTTATTATCCATTAAACCATCGCTTTTTGCTGGTCCATGGAGCCCTAGACTTCTGAGCCATTTCCAGCCGGTGCCTTCCTCCCGACAGAAAGAACAGCGCCATTTTGTGCTCCCTTGATTTCTTCCAAGTCCCTGGCTGCACTTTCCATTGTGAGGTCCAACTCCAGCGCCTTGCTGAAGTTTAACTTTGTTTCTGAAAACAACCTTTTTCAAATGGCGTCTTCGTCAATCCTACACACTAATCAATCACTTATCATGTCATTAATCAACGTCCCGAAGTCACAGTGCTCTGTCAGTTGTTTTAGGGCTGCTACATAGCAAGTGGCTGTCTCTCCAGGTGCACGACACCTCGAATTAAATTTAAAACACTGTGTTGTCGCTGAGGGTTTCAGCTGAAAGTGGCCTTTCACAAGATTCATCAACTCATCGAAGCTCTTGGAATCTGGGATGTTGGGTGCCGTTAGACTATTAATTAGGCCGTATGTTTTACGCCACCCACCTCTTCTCCTCCCCCGATACGTCGTTGGCCAAAAAGAAAAGTGCGAAGTATTCAATATAATGTGACCAGTCAACAGTAAGCAGCCCAATTGTGACTTACTGCAAGAAGGTAACTTCGACGACTATGGTAAGGGCTTACAATTGTAATGTACTTAAAATCGGCCTGCAGGGCTCGGCTAATTCACTACAGTTGAGTTTTCCCGTCTTTCCTTGATGTCACCGAGTTTTGTCTCGTCGCCAGTTGTTATGTTCTACTGTGGGGTCACTTTGCTCACGAACAGCTTGCACGCTTATCTGTCGGCAGGTAAGTCGATTACAATATACTGCAGACGCAGAGACCAAAATGAAATGAAGCACATGCTATTTAATTATACAAACAACAGAGCACTAACATGATGTGTGCCTCTCCAACTAGACCCTACTCTAAGCTAACATTAACATGGTAGTCCGCACTACACAGCTATTGGGTCTTACAGTCACGTGGTCAATCTGCTCACATTCTCTTAAAGGTGTATCACATCTCAGATTACCACAGTTAGTAATAAAACAACTGCAAGAAATGGAACTTAAATAAAGAAACAAGAATCAACAAGATGCAAGAAACCAGCATAGGTGCAAATACACTTCCTGTTGGCTGGTCATAAAGTGTTTATATGACAGCCGCCATTAGGGACACCCTTGTAAAAATAAGTGATTTTTTTTTTAAGTGCTCCCTTACTGTATGATAAATTACTAAGCATCTAAATGAAACACAGGATCATGCAAGGATACCTTTAATATAACATATGTACTTCTGATAATTTTCATCTTGGAATTGTATAAGCTATTTTCTTTAAGCATCAGCGCTGCAAGCAGGCATGTAGCGGCACATTTATTTGGTTACTCAGTGGTGTTTTACCAGGATTTAAAGTGAACAAGATTAACTCGCCTTCCATTTTCTTATAATTATTCAGTTGCTGTGCAAGTATTTTATTGTTAACAGAGCACAACATGAATAGTTGCACCATCTGTTGGCCAAATGTGAATCAGCATAAACCACATCTAATCTCCACTTCAGACAGTAGTACATAGTTTTATGTGACAGAATGGAACAATCCTTGCTCAGAACCTGACCTTAATCAAGTACACCAATACTCCAGAAACATCTATGTATTCCATAAAGATGGCTAATGGTTTAAAAGAGTTGAAATGCAAGATTAAATTTGCAATCTAAATACTGCAATGAAATGGCCAGTGTTCTTGTATTCAAGGTTTTTTAAAAATCATTTTTGCCAAGGCATCTTGTGAAATGCAATCCTTTCTCTTTTTTTACAATGCAAAATTAATGTAAACATTTATAATTGTTTACACTATAAAGAAACACAGCATCTTAAAAGAAAACAATAATAACATTTTCAACAGCAGAATTGCAGCAACCACATTCAGACAGGGATTTGGGCCTGGAAAATACACAGATCTGCTCAGCTGGCAGAAGAGCTCCTAACCATCGCTGAATATCCAGGTTGGGGGAATGTCCCCTCATTTTAAAAGAGGCAGCAGGTGCCATGGATGATTCTTGGGCAGTCACCATTTGGGGGAAGAGGGGGAGGTGGTAAGAGAAAAGTGACACCTGTTGTGTTACCAGTCATTTTTGTCTCTTGATGGAGCCCCTTTTATAAGGGACTGAAAAGATTACTTCGGCCAAGATTTTAATGGGGATCTAAGATCACTAGACTCCTTAACTAGCAGAATCAGTTGCTCGCCTTCCAGCCACATCTTTCCCCTTGATACCCTGAAAATTTAAATCAAAGCACCAATAACCTTTTAAATTCCAGGGAATACAGCCCTAGGTTGCGTAATCTCTCCTCGTAATTTATCCTAATAATTGTTGCCTTTTGCCTTCTATACTCTGGGCAGAATCTTAGGGTCGCAAGTGGGGGCGGGCTACGCTCGCCAACACGTAAAATGATACATGGTGATATCGGGCGCACGTCCCAATATCACTGCACGTCATTCAGATATTCAGTTCGGCGGGTGCATACCGGAGTCGGCTACACGCCCGCCGAACTGTCAAAGGCCTACTAAGGCTATTTAAATTCCAATTGAAATATTTAACTGAGCTGCCCGTCCAACCTTAAGGTTGGCAGGCAGACTAAGAGCCCAGGTGGCCTTCGCATTTATCATGAGTCCTCATCCACGGGCAGGATAAGGTTTCATGAAGGTTTTAAACATTAAAAATTCTCCCCTCTATATCTCCCGAGATAAAACCGAGAATTCCATTCTCTCTTTTTATGTCTTCATCAACCTGAGGTGCTGCCTTTGATGTCCTGTGAACCTGCATCCCCAAGTCCCTCTGTTCTTTACTGGCAGCAAGCCTACTTCCATTCACAGTCCAACTGCTGCTGCTTTTTCACTAAAACCAATGAACATCATCATACACTTACTGACAGTGAATTCTATCTGCCCCATCTTTTTAAAACACATTTGCCTATCTCACCAATATCCCTTTCTGGTTTCCTTCACCCTGCTAAAGAACTACACCTCAGTTTGCTATCTTCTACCAAGTTAAACACTCTCTCTACGTCAATACCCAAATTATCGTGATATATACAGTGAACAGAAGTAGGCCCAGGAAAGAAACCTGTGGAACATCACTACCTACTCCCAACTACTCTGGAGAACTGCCCTCAACCTTTTCTCTCTATTTTCTCCCTTCTATCTAATTTTAACCCTGCCTGATAGCCTCTCCCTAATTCTATACTCTAAATCTTCTTAAACCTGGTACCTTCATCAAGCCTTCCATAAATGTATTCTCTCCAAAGAATTTTGCATTATCAAACACATTACATTATCCATGCTAGCTACTTTCTCTTTATCTAAATATGTGGCAATTCTTCCTTAGAGACTCTAATATATTCCCCAAGTACAGATGTTAAACTAATAGCCTGTAATTAGCCAGATTAACTGTGTCCCCTTTTTTTTAAAAATGGCACTACTTTGGCCACTTCCCAGTCTGCCAGAGGACATCCACACACATACAGGTCTGAAATATAAGGGGTCATTTTTAACTTTGTTGACTGAGAGGTAAGCCAATAGTGTGCATCATTTGCCCATTGTAGAACTCTACTTATTTTTTTCCAGTAATTTCAATAGAGTAAAAATTAGATAGGATCTACAACAGGCATGCTTCTCTTCTCGGAAAGTCATCTATCTTCGTTCTTCCACCACCTCTGGCCTCTCTCTGTTTAGGTATGGTGACATATTCAAACATTGCACCCATGACACGTTGGATTATCTCCAACTCATTCTCAAATTATAAAATTTTGAGCTCAAGCAATAGGTGTTGGCAATACTTCCCATACATGTTTGCCCAAGTACCACTCAGTGTTCAAAAGCTTCAACATCTTGCAAGAATCTAACACTGTCTTTCTCGCCATGTTCACGTTTGGTTTGTTCTACTCTAAGATTTGTATGTTTTATAAAGATATACTTAGCATCTTCTACTCCTCTATACCGAATTCCAACTCTCACCAAATTTCCAGTTTAGAAGCCATATTCTTGGTCACTTTTACCACCTCATTCCACTAACACTTACCTCTATGGATGAATACTTGCCTCATGCAATTATCTCTTTTTTAAAAAGTAGACATTTTCGGCTTAAGTTTCAATTGATCAGCTGTTCTTCAACTAAGTAGTATCTAAAAAATCCAATGGCTCAGCATTGAAGAGAAGTGCCGCTTGTCATTGCTCCATTGCGACTAATTTATTCACTTTTCTGAACCAACCACAACTTCTCTTAACAGCCAGCTGCAGCCTTTTAAAAACTGCTGCCTTAGCAGATTTTTACAATTCCCAGACAAGCATACCAAACTGTCTCTCCTTATGCCTATGGCCTAATCAAATAGAAGATAAAATAGAAGATAAGGCTTTCATTTGTGTAACACTTTCATGACCACCAGATGTCTCAAAGCACTTTACAGCATTCAAGTATTTTTTGAAATTGTAGTCACTGTTATAACATAAGAAACGTGGCAGCCAATTTTCACACAGCAAGCTTCCACGAACAACAATGTGATAAAGACCAGGTTTTGTCATGATTGAGGGATAAATATTGGCCAGGACACCAGGCACAGCACCCCTGCTCTTCTTTGAAATGGTGCCATATTAGATCTTTTATGTCCAAACCAAGCAGGCAGATGGGGTCTTGGTTTAATTTCTCATCTGAAAGATGACACCTCTGACAGTGCAGTACACCCTCAATACTGCACGGGAGTGTCAGCCTTGATTTTTTTGCAAATTAGGGAGGGAGACATCCATAGGAAAAGCCAACCATGTTCACTTTATCTCCTGAAGGCACAGGCAAAGTTTGTATTGATAAAAACAAAAAACTGCAGATGCTGGAAATCCAAAACAAAAACAGAATTACCTGGAAAAACTCAGCAGGTCTGGCAGCATCAGCGGAGAAGAAAAGAGTTGACGGTTCGAGTCCTCATGTTTAAGGTGGGGGGGGGTTGGGTGAGGGGAGAGAAGTGGAGGGTGGTGGTGTGGTTGTAGGGACAAGCAAGCAGTGATAGGAGCAGAAAATCAAAAGATGTCACAGACAAAAGAACAAAAGAACACAGACGTGTTGAAGGTGGTGATATTATCTAAACGAATGTGCTAATTAAGAATGGATGGTAGGGCACTCAAGGTTTCGCTCTAGTGGGGGTGGGGGGGGGCAAAAAAGATTTAAAAATAATGGAAATAGGTGGGAAAAGAAAAATCTATATAAATTATTGGAAAAAACAAAAGGAAGGGGGAAGAAACAGAAAGGGGGTGGGGAAAGAGGAGGGAGTTCAAGATCTAAAGTTGTTGAATTCAATATTCAGTCTGGAAGGCTGTAAAGTGCCTAGTCAGAAGATGAGGTGCTGTTCCTCCAGTTTGCGTTGGGCTTCACTGGAACAATGCAGCAAGCCAAGGACAGACATGTGGGCAAGAGAGCAGGGTGGAGTGTTAAAATGGCAAGCAACAGGGAGGTTTGGGTCATTCTTGCGGACAGACTGCAGGTGTTCTGCAAAGCATTCGCCCAGTTTACGTTTGGTCTCTCCAATGTAGAGGAGACCTCATTGGGAGCAACGAATGCAGTAGACTAAGTTTGGGGAAATGCAAGTGAAATACTGCTTCACTTGAAAGGAGTGTTTGGGCCCTTGGACGGTGAGGAGAGAGGAAGTGAAGAGGCAGGTGTTGCATCTTTTACGTGGGCATGGGGAGGTGCCATAGTTGGGGGTTGAGGAGTAGGGGGTGATGGAGGAGTGGACCAGGGTGTCCTGGAGGGAACGATCCCTACGGAATGCCGCCGGGGGGGGTGAAGGGAAGATGTGTTTGGTAGTGGCATCATGCTGGAGTTGGCGGAAATGGCAGAGGGTGATCCTTTGAATGCAGAGGCTGGTGGGGTGATAAGTGAGGAGAAGGGGGACCCTATCATGTTTCTGGGAGGGAGGAGAAGGCATGAGGGCGGATGCACGGGAGATGGGCTGGACACGGTTGAGGGCCCTGTCAATGACCGTGGGTGGAAAACCTCGGTTAAGGAAGAAGGAGGACATGTCAGAGGAACTGTTTTTGAAGGTAGCATCATCAGAACAGATGCAACGGAGGCGAAGGAACTGAGAGAATGGGATGAAGTCCTTACAGGAAATGGGGTGTGAGGAGCTGTAGTCAAGGTAGCTGTGGGAGTCGGTAGGCTTGTAATGGATATTAGTGGACAGTCTATCACCAGAGATTGAGACAGAGAGGTCAAGGAAGGGAAGGGAAGTGTCAGAGATGAACCATGTGAAAATGATGGAGGGGTGGAGATTGGAAGCAAAATTAATAAATTTTTCCAAGTCCCGACGAGAGCATGAAGCAGCACCGAAGTAATCATCGATTTACCGGAGAAAGATTTGTGGAAGGGGGCCGGAGTAGGGCTGGAACAAGGAATGTTCCGCATATCCCATAAAGAGACAGGCAAAGCTGGGGCCCATGCAGGTACCCATAGCCACACCTTTTATTTGGAAGAAGTGAGAGGAGTTGAAGGAGAAATTGTTCAGTATGAGAATAAGTTCAGCCAGACGGAGGAGAGTAGTGGTGGATGGGGATTGTTCAAGCCTCTGTTCGAGGAAGAAGCTAACGGCCCTCAGACCATTCTGGTGGGGGATGGAGGTGTAGAGGGATTGGACGTCCATGGTGAAGAGGAAGCGGTTGGGGCCAGGGAACTGGAAATTGTTGATGTGACATAAGGTGTCAGAGGAATCACAAATGTAGGTGGGAAGGGACTGGACAAGGGGGGAAAGAAGGGAGTCAAGATAACGAGAAATGAGTTCCATGGGGCAAGAGCAAGCTTACATGATCGGTCTACTGGGACAGTTCTGTTTGTGGATTTTGGATAGGAGGTAGAAGCGGGCCGTCCAAGGTTGGGCGACTATCAGGTTGGAAGCTGTGGGAGGAAGATCTCCAGAGGAGATGAGGTCAGTGACAGTCCTAGAAACAATGGCTTGACAATGTTGGGGTTGGACCTGAGAGAACAGCGTGCAGTAAGTTCAGAGAAAGACAGATTAGAATGGGTGAGAGGAGCAGAGAAAATGTCGCACCGACAGTTCTCAAAGAAAAGATCAAGAGAAGGTAAGAATCCAGAGGGAGGGGTCCAGGTGGAGTGAGAATATTGGAGGTGGGTAAAAGGATCCGTTGAATGGGGAGAGGACTCCTTCCCAAAGAAGTGAGGCCGGAGACGAAGACGGCGGAAGAAGAGTTCAGCATCATGCCGAGCCCAAAATTCATTGAGATGCGGGCGTAAGGGTATGAAACTAAGTCCTTTGCTGAGCAATGAACGTTCAGCGTCGGAGAGGGGAAGGTCAGGGGGTATAGTGAATATACGGCTGGGGCTGGGACTGGAAGATGGGTTGGGGACGGAGGGACAGGCAGGGGTGGAGGGTCCTAGGTGGGTGTTGGTGTCGATGAGTTGTTGGAGCTTGCGTTCCTTAGCACTTGAGAGAAAGAGAAAAAGTTTCTTGTTGAGGCGTCGGATGAGACGAAGAATAAAATGAAACTTTGAGCAGCGGTGCTGCTGGAGGGAGAGGTCGAGTGTGTTCATATGGCGGCCTTTCTCTCTTCCCTTGTCCAGTCCCTTCTCACCTACATCCATGGTTCCTCTGACACCTTACGTCACATCAACAATTTCCAGTTCCCTGGCCCCAACCACTTCCTCTTCACCACGGGCGTCCAATCCCTCTACACCTCCATCCCCCACCAGGATGGTCTGAGGGCCCTTAGTTTCTTCCTCGAACAGAGGCCCGAACAATCCCCATCCACCACTACTCTCCTCCATCTGGCTGAACTTGTTCTCACACTGAACAATTTCTCCTTCAACTCCTCTTACTTCCTCCAAATAAAAGGTGTGGCTATGGGTACCCGCATGGGCCCCAGCTATGCCTGTCTCTTTATGGGGTATGTGGAACATTCCTTGTTCCAGTCCTACTCCGGCCCCCTTGCACAACTCTTTCTCCGGTACATCGATGATTACTTCGGTGCTGCTCCATGCTCTCGTCGGGACTTGGAAAAATTTATTAATTTTGCTTCCAACCTCCACCCCTCCATCATTTTCAAGTGGTCCATCTCTGACACTTCCCTTCCCTTCCTTGACCTCGCTGTCTCAATCTCTGGTGATAGACTGTCCACCAATATCCATTACAAGCCTACTGACTCCCACAGCTACCTCGACTACAGCTTCTCACACCCCGCTTCCTGTAAGGACTCCATCCCATTCTCTCAGTTCCTTCGCCTCCGTTGCATCTGTTCTGATGATGCTACCTTCAAAAACAGTTCCTCTGACATGTCCTCCTTCTTCCTTAACCGAGGTTTTCCACCCATGGTCGTTGACAGGGCCCTCAACTGTGTCCGGCCCATCTCCCGTGCATCCGTCCTCACGCCTTCTCCTCCCTCCCAGAAACATGATAGGGTCCCCCTTCTCCTCACTTATCACCCCACCAGCCTCTGCAATCAAAGGATCGTCCTCTGCCATTTCCGCCAACTCCAGCATGATGCCACCACCAAACACATCTTCCCTTCACCCCCCCCGGCGGCATTCCGTAGGGATCGATCCCTCCAGGACACCCTGGTCCACTCCTCCATCACCCCCTACTCCTCAACCCCCACCTATGGCACCTCCCCATGCCCACGTAAAAGATGCAACACCTGCCTCTTCACTTCGTCTCTCCTCACCGTCCAAGGGCCCAAACACTCCTTTCAAGTGAAGCAGCATTTCACTTGCATTTCCCCAAACTTAGTCTACTGCATTCGTTGCTCCCAATGAGGTCTCCTCTACATTGGAGAGACCAAACGTAAACTGGGCGACCGCTTTGCAGAACACCTGCAGTCTGTCCGCAAGAATGACCCAAACCTCCCTGTTGCTTGCCATTTTAACACTCCACCCTGCTCTCTTGCCCACATGTCTGTCCTTGTTCCAGTGAAGCTCAACGCAAACTGGAGGAACAGCACCTCATCTTCCGATTAGGCACTTTACAGCCTTCCGGACTGAATATTGAATTCAACAACTTTAGATCTTGAACTCCCTACTCCTTCCCCACCCCCTTTCTGTTTCTTCCCCCTTCCTTTTGTTTTTTCCAATAATTTATATAGATTTTTCTTTTCCCACCTATTTCCATTATTTTTAAATCTTTTATGCCCCCCCACCCCCACTGGAGCTATACCTTGAGTGCCCTACCATCCATTCTTAATTAGCACATTCGTTTAATATCACCAACTTCAACATCTGTGTTCTTTTGTTCTTTTGTCTGTGACATCTTTTGATTATCTGCTCCTATCACTGCTTGCTTGTCCCTACAACCACACCACCACCCCCCCACTTCTCTCCCCCCACCACCACCACCGCCTTAAACCAGCTTATATTTCACCCCTCTCCTTGAATTCACCCAGTTCTGCTGAAGGGTCATGAGGACTCGAAACGTCAACTCTTTACTTCTCCACCGATGCTACCAGACCTGCTGAGTTTTTCCAGGTAATTCTGTTAAAGTTTGTATTGGGTCAGCTCAACTTCATGTATCCCATGTCATTAAACTGTTGTTTTAGAGTAAACAAGTGAGTGCTACTGCTTTGGGAGACAGTTTGGCAGCAGTTTGGAGCAATACACCAGTATTACAAAAAACTGTGAATAATGTGACAAAAATGTAGCATTTTAGTCCAGGATGAACTATACATTGTATTCTATATTACTGGTCATAGTACATACACAGGATGACAACTGTGAGTAACAACTATTTTGCAATTCATATAGAATTTTATTTTATATGTCAGATCAAGTTGAGATATCAATAATCTCATATGGCCTTGATTATTAGTTGCTTCTGACATTTCATGGGGACCCACCTAGCAGCTCATTTAAAATATTTGACACAGATCAATGAATCATGCATCCTACACGACAAAAATGCTGTTTTAATGTATTACTTTTACTGTGGCCTGAATCTTGCGGCAGCAATAATTGTAAGAGTGTCATGACATACTCACTGTTAATACATTATTAATCCGACAGAGATTTCTGGCATCCACACATTCACAGTTAAATGTAGAAATCAGGTATTTGAATTGCTCTGCTCCTCCACAAGCTTCACTACAGGTATCACCAAGAGGCTCAGTGCATGGAACAAAGTGAAGTTATCTACTAAATAACCACTAAACATGTCAGAAAATGTTAGGCTTATCAGTTCAAGTGCAAGTGATTTTTTTAAGTAGTGTCTGCTAAGTCTTAATTACTGTCAGGCAACATTTCTGACACGAAAAATTAACTTCTACAAGTGTGAAGTCTCACTCCTTCAGATTTTAATTATTGTTCGCAATTTACATCAAGTTTTTTTTAAATTTTTAATGGGTTCTTTCATCAATCTCCCTTGATCCCATCTTCCTTGCCCTATCTATTTATGCTTTTTGCAGCTGATTTTACAGAATTAAAAATTCTAACTTACGCTTCCTAGTCTAGTTCCTGTAAGCCTTAGTGAGGTTCTTCAATCAGATTGGCTAAGGAAACTTTCATTGCTTGCCCTGTAGACACAGGTCCAGATCTCTGGAGAGGAGGCAACGCTGCTTTGACTGTCTGATAAGTGCAAGTCACATCGTGAAAACCAGCAAAATGTCTGTTGGCAAGTGTAAGCATAATTAATGGAGTAAATGCTGTTCTTTCACTGCTAACCACAAAATCTGTGCTTCAAAGAATCTTGAATGATATATAGGTGTGGCTGATTTTAATTCAATGAATTTGAACCTGGTGAAGATACCTGTGGTAATGTTTTGCCACTGAAGATTGTTTGTGTTTCAAGGATTTATTTTATAGAGAGATACTTCAAGAAAATATTCTTGGTTGTTTTGACATTTTGAGAAGACTAAAGGCTGGAATAGCTGTAAATATATAATTTGTATTGAATGCTATTCAATATTTATTGAATACATTTTATTGTCTTTTGGCTTATAGCTTGAGCCTCAGTTTGAAAATATATATAGGAAATCAGATGGTGGCAAGTAAGTTAAAGTTTCGTGGCAAGTGTTTTCTGTTCAATTCCTGAGTGTTATTGCATTTACCCACTTATTGGACAGATAAAAGCACTCTGTGCTTCATTAGGAATATGAGTTCTGGTGATGGGAGTGGTTGCTGGCACTGAATGCAAGTGGAATATCTAGCGCAAAAGTCCAAAAATGTAACTACAGGGAAAAAATTGCATGCACAAACTCACCTGAGTGTGAATTATTTCAGAAGTTCAATTAGCAACTTTATTTCAGACTTCCAGGCATTAAGTAGAGACTGTATAAACTAATGGTAAAAAAAATCTACTCTCCTCCATAGTGTCCATTTTTAGCCGCAGGAACATTGCTGTAAATCTTAATGATGAAACAGTGAGTGACTTTTTTTTCTCTATAATTCTGGTCATATCAGTAATAAGGTGAAACATACCGTTTTAATTCAGGGAAATATCAACAAATCCACTATAATAATTTGTTGTATCTTTAAACTCACATCTCCAAATGTATGTTTTTGACAATGACATTTTAACAACTACTTTTACTTAACCTGCCTTTAACATAGTAAAATGTCCCAATGCACATAACAGGACCTTCATAGGTTTAATTAAAAACTTGTGACTTCTAATATTCTTCAAGGTTAGCTGAAAACTGGAGAGTGGTTTTTAATCCTTAAGGGAGTAACTTAGGCCCCTAATGTTTTCCAGTGCGCTCTGCTGGTCTCTCTCTAGAATTACAGCAAGAGACTGGCAGAATCCTTGATGTTTTTTGGGAGCATAACTTCTTGTCATGAATGCTGTTCATTTACCTGTTTGACGTTACACATGTGCACTGATTTATAGTCTACACCTCAGTTTAATTGAGAGTGTATTCTTCTGCCTCACAAAGATGAGCAGATTATGCAGTGGGATGCAATATGTTCTAGTAAACCAACTAAAGTGATTCAGAATCTCAATGTATGAGCCTAGATATCAGGCAGTTAAAAGCACTTTCTGGCTTCTACATAACGGCATAACGTCTACTCAAAAGGACTGGCCCTTAATTAAGGGAAATCAACAGCATAAACTCAACTAATAAAAGTTATTTGTAACTTTTGTTCCTAATCATCAAGTATCACAGGTTATTGTGAACTCCTGGGCCAGAATTTTTCCGTTGGCAAGTTGGGGGCGGGCCCGAACCCCCAACTTCATTCCACCCTATTTAAATATTCAGGAAGACGGGCGGACAGCGAAATCAGCCAACTGAGGCCATTGACAGGATAATTAAGACAATTAAAGGCACTGCCTGTCCAATCTTAAGGCTGGTGGGCAGGCCAGGAGCCCCAGCGGGCTTCTGAAAAAACATGAAAACTCATCCACTGGCGGGATGAGGTTTCATGTCTGTTTTTAAAAAGTTTATTAAAGTTTAAGTCACATTTATTAACGTGTCCCATCTTGTGTGACATTGTCACATGTGAGGGACATGTTAATAATTTTTTTACTACTCTATTTTTAAACTTTGAAGCACTGTCAGTGATCTCTCTGAGACAGCACTTAGTCTCAGAGAGATGTGCACTCTTTCGTGCGCACTTTGACAGTTGGGGAATCCCTTCCCCCCTCCCCACACAGGAAACGCATAGCACTTCCTGTCAGGCAGCCCGCTGGGCGGGCCTTAATTGGCTCGCCCACTTAAAACGGCAGCGGGGCCCGTTTCGGTGGCGGTGATGGGCTGCCCGCCAGCCGCCGAGCCGATGGGGCCTACCCGCCAACCGAGGGCTAAATTCTACCCCTGGTATTGCAATTCAAAGGAGCAAAATCAAACCTACAACTCTCCTGATGCAACCAGGTAAAGGATCTGGAGCTTGGAGTCACAAACACAGTGGCTACATTTATAGATTATATAAAACTAATACAGGTGTTAGACTGCCAAGGTTAACATGAGCATCTACAGGAGCATCTGAATATATTCAGGAATTGGATAGAGAACTGACAAATTAAATTCAACGTAGAGGAGTGCAAAGTATTGCTGAGGAAGACAAAAACAAATCTAGGAAGACACAATTACTTGAATGGAAATAAATCAATGTGCATGGAAAATGAGAGAGATTTGGTGTCCTTGTAGACAAATCACAGAAATGCTCAGCAGCAGTGAGTAACATAAGTCAGATATTGAGACGTATTAAAAAGTCAATGAGCTGAAATAGTCACTTTATAAATCATTGATACAACCACACTTGGGGCAGAAACTTTCACTTGGCGGGTGGGCACACACTCTCCCACTCGAGCGTGAAATGACGCACGTGGATGTCAGCCGAGCATACCGACGTCAACGCGCAGTCGCACGATTGTTCAGTCGGCAAGCGCACCCGCCGACAATGAAAAGGCCTGTTAAGGCCATTAAGTAATCAATTAACTTAAATTTTTCACTGTCTCTCCAACCTTACAATTGGCGGGCAGGCAAAAAGGCCAAGTGGCCTTTGCATTTCTTTTGGAAAGCTCATCCACGGGCGGGATGAGGTTTCCAAAAGCAAATAAAAATAAAATAAAGGTTTTAAAATTGAATTAATAACATGTCCCTGTTCACGTGAGTGGACAGGTTTTATTACATTTTTATTTTCTTTATTTTCTTTTTCTTTTAACAACAGCTCTGGGCCTCAGGGAGATTATGAAGCGCTCAGCCGCTCACCCTCCTCCCCTCCCCACTCAGCACTGCCGCTCGTGTTTCACACTGAGAGGGCCTTAATTGGCCCACCAGCGTGAAATCGCAGTCCGGTCCCCATCGCGGGCAGCGGCTGGCTACCTGGCTGTTCCCGCCCACTGAGCCTGCCCGTCAAGGGCAAAATTCTGCCCTTAGAAAACAGCATGCAGCTCAGGTCATCCCAATGCTAAAAATATATTGCAGCTGTTGAGCGGAAACAGAAGAGATCAATCAGAATGACTGAGGGATTGGGTTATGAAAAGTGATTCAATAAATTAGACAAGTTCCCAGTGGAAAAGAGAAGGGTGAAATGAAGGGTGCTATGATTGCTATGTGATCTGATTGCTATTTTTGCAATTCTGAAGGGACCAGGTAACATAGAAAAGTAGAATCAGAGGACACAGCCTGCATATGAAAGGGTGTAAATTCAAAGCTAATTTACACAAACAACATTTCAGTGAGCAAGCAATAAATCTATAGAACAGGGAAAGAATGAAAGGTGACAGTGTTAATTCATTCAAATGCAAATCAGGGGCAGAATTTTCCATTTGACGCTGGCCCCGCACGTCAGCGCATAAAATGATACGCGGTGACATCGGGCGAGCACCCCGACATCACCGTGATATTTCGCTGGGTGGGAGCACAATGAAATCTGACCTGCGCCCGCCATTAAATAACGGGCCACTTAAGGCCCTTTAGTCTTCAATCGACGCTGATTTTTCGGCGCCAGTGCAATCTTTGGGTTGGCGCATGGGCACAACAGGCAGGCGGGTAGAAGACGTTTGTATAAACCTCATCCATGGGCGGGATAAGAGGGCTCAGTGGGGTCGTGAATCAGCTCTGTGAAGTATTTACTGTTGAAAGTTTTTCAAACTTGCCTGTGTGATCTGCAGTACTTCAGAATGCATACCAGCTGCTTTTTCTGGGCTCTTAACCTTCAGGTCAGCCCTCTGCAGTGAGGAATCTTTTCTGGGCCTGCAGGTTTCAGGAAGCCTTCCCATAACCTGGGAATGGGAGCTAAACTCTCCACTGGAGGCACCTCCTCTGAGGAGGAATGGAGGGCTAGAAGGGGGAGATGGCCAGGAGTGCACATTCAGCCACCTTTGGGAGGACAGGCGCAGGTGTAATGGGTGCAAGACCAAGAGGTAGTCCAAGGCAGAAGGGGCCACAGAAGATGGCACTATCCTACTGCCAGGGTATACAGGCAGCAAAGTAGCTACCTCAGTATGTCTGAGGTGCAGTGCCGAAGGAGGCTCCGTCTCTCAAGAGAGACAGTCAACTACATCTGTCAGACAATTGGGCTTGAGATCTCTGCACACTGTGTGGGTGGACAGGCCATGCCAGTGGCTCTGAAGGTCACAGCTGCCCTCAACTTCTTTGTCTCGGGCTCCTTCCAGGGCTCGGTGGGTGATCTTTGTGGTGTCTCCCAATCAGCTGTACACACTTGTGGCAAGCAGGTTACAGACGCTCTGTTCAGGCGGGCACTGACCTTCATCCACTGCCGTTGGATGCCAGACAGTGAGTTAGAGGCTTTGCGGCGATTGCTGGTTTCCCCCATGTCCAGGGTGCAATAGACTGCACACATGTGGCCATCAAGGCGCCAGCAGGTGAGACCGGTGCCTTCGTCAACAGGAAGGGCTTCCACTCCATGAACGTGCAGATAGTGTGTGATCACAGGATGCTGCTTCTATAAGTCTGTGCAAGGTACCCAGGCAGCTCCCATGGCACCTACATCCTCAGACACACCCATGTGCCAGGGCTCTTCAGTTCACGGGCCCGGCTTGATGGATGGTTGCTGGGTAACAAGGGCTATCCCCTTGGAGGTTGGCTCATGCCACCTCCCCGCCATCGAAGAACAGAAGCTGAGCAGCGCTACAATAGGAGCCAAGCCTCCACAAGGGCTGTGGTGGAGAGAACCATTGTTCTTCTCAAGATACGCTTCCGGTACCTGGAACGCTCAGGGGGCGCACTCCAGTATCCTCCAGATTGTGCATCGGTGATAGTGGTTGCATGCTGTGCTCTCCACAATCTTGCGCTGGAAAGGGGAGATGCAGTGGACGATGAAGATGTCGACGCAGTGACTGCGGCTGCACACGGTAAGTCCAGCAGTGAGTCCGAGGATGAGCAGGCACAGGGAAATGCTGAGGGGGTAGATGCTGACCCAAGCATACTCTGGGGAGCCAGGGACACCCGGGATGCTTTAATCCAATGAACCTTCTGCTAGCACAACACAGATGGATCACCAGGACAAGCCTGGGCTGCTGCCTCGATACTTAACACTTGAGTGAAAAATCTGCCAGGTCAGCAGCACTACCTAAGGGCCTTGTTAATAAAGCTGACTGTCCAACAAATCACTCATTACAGTTTTGTCAACCATACACATGCAGAAGAAACGAGGCAACCTCAGCCATGGTCACACTTCTGAGTTTAATGTGTGAAGCAAAAGAACTTAACACTATTGTTTTCTCTTTGTGACAACAATGAAAAAGAAATCATAAGGACCTCATCCCTGCTGTCCTGTTGGCCTTAATGACCTCGGTGGTCATCCTCTGGCCCATGGAGCCTGTGCTGGCCCCGCCTGGGAGGGATCTGCCAGTTCCACAGCTGGCATCTCCCCAGTCATCGCAGCCTCACCGGATGATACGGTCATTGGGAGAGGGGCAGAGGAGCTGGTGCCCTCATCCGGAGCACCCTGAGAGGAGCCCGCAGAGATGACAGGCAGCTGCTGCACTGATGTGAGGTCGATTCGAACCTCCCTGCTCAACATGGCTGGATGGGCACCGAGCTGGGAAAGTTGATGCTCACACCATCTCCCACACTGGTACTGACCAGCTGACGTCAATGCCGATGTGAGGGCTGGCTGGTCAGAGGGCATCCCCAGGAACCCCTGGCAGGTCTCCTGGAGTAGGTTCTCCACGCGAGTCGCCACTCTCTCCATGGAGGATGCATGGCGCTCGGACATGAGGCTCACTGCTCCAGCAAGGTCTGCGTAGCCTCCTCCAACACGGAGACCAAGCCAAGCATAGCCTCATGTATCTCCCCCAGAAGCTCCCGCACACCCGGCCGCATTTCCTGTACCTGCTCCATCCCAGGCGACACCAGAGGCACATCATCAGACACCGACTGAGCATATGCCTGGTCTCCTGTGGTCCTCCAATTGCTGGCGCTATGGGTACTCTCTGTCTCTGCCAGCTCCTCCAGTGACTGTGAAGTGCCCTCACCGCTCTGCCCCAGGACACTAGCCAATGTTATAACTCCCACCGAGGTGCTAGTATCTGCGCTGGTACCTGCCTGGCAGAGATAGTGTGACGCCAGTGAGACTTCAGAGCCCTCAGGTGTGAGAGGGGGCCCCTGCTGCTTCTGATGCCGAAAGGAAGAACAAAGACATTGGACCAGTTAACGTGGAGACAATGACAAAGTGTATCCCTGTCCCCTGGATGCGCTTATCCTTCCATAAGCAATGGTCAAGCCATGTTGCAAAATTAAATCACTTAATATTCAGCAGTGCTATGGCTGTTGGGAGAACAATGCTGACCTCACTGCTGGGCATAAATACCTGGCTGTGGAACCCCAGCCTCACCAACACCAGTGGGCCTGGGAGCATGGCGCCTCTCCAGATCCAGGGCCTCCTGCTTAAACCGGCTGAGAATAGCTAACTGTGCCTGGCTGCCACCTCTCCTCACAGGCTCTACCGTGTTATGAGCATTCTTCTCCTGAAAATAAGAGAAGAGCATTGATTCGTGCAAACTGCACATGGACTCTCTTCGCGCACGACCCACCCCAACCAGAGCGGGACATATCAGGGCTCCAGAGCCTCTTCATCCCACTGCTGTTGAACACTCACACAAAAGTGTTAGGCTTGTTCCCCACCCACCCACACCCTTGGTCACATGCTGCCTACATCACATGTGGCACAGCACGGTATATTCTTCCACAGCAAGGAGGCGCAAGCACGTAGAGTGCAGAGGGCAGCAGATCGATCAGTGCCACGCCACCTTGAAGCTCCCCCTCCCAGCATGTCATCACCATAACTTGGATATGTCCTTCAGTTCAAACACAGCACCTAGGTGCAGCTCCTCCAGGTTGCCCCCAATACCGTCATGTGGGTCTCAGTGTGCTACATGCTGCAGGGGAAAACTCATCTCCTCATGACCCACTCAGGCTGACCTCAGCATGGGTACTATCTGCTCACCCACCCAGCAAAGGAAAAATGCCGTCAATGATTCAATGCAGTCACAACATTGAGACTTGGGAGGGGTGGGAGGTGGGTGCAAAGAGGGTAAGGCTACCTGTTGGGTTAAATGCCCAATGCCAACATTGTACTCACTCTGCCAGAGCGCAACAAATCATTGAAGCGTTTGCAACACTGGATCCAGGTGCGCCGCACCACGTCGCGGGAGCTCACCACCTCCGCCAACTCCTCCCAGGCACGTTTCGTCATGTGGGGGGGGGGGCCTCCTGGGGAACCAGCACCTCCCACCGTGGTGCCACCTCCTCGAGGAGTGCAGCAAGGCAGTCATCAGAAAAACGAGGGGTGCATTGGCCTACCCTCCAGCCTAGCCTGCTCACCTGAACCCCTCTGCTGTGGCCTAACACTGACCATTGTGAGCAGACTACAAAAGGCTGCCAGGCCTTCTTTTAAACAGACAGCCGGGTCGCCATTGGACCCGGCGGTCTGCGTGCGCCAGCCGCTGCCCGCACCCTCCCGCTATACTCGGGAGTCAGGAGATATGCTGGGCGGGCCCTAATTGGTCCGCCCGTGTAAAATGGCAGTGCAGACCTGATCGTGGGCTGCGAGTGGGTCTGTGCCCGCCCGCGCCACCCCCCCACCAGATGGAAAATTCTGCCCCAGATCTTTATTTTCAGAAAATAATATCTTGCGATATGGTCATTTGAACCAGGATAAATGGTGGATGTGGCATGGGGTGGGTGGGACAGGCGACTTTGTACCCATGCCTCCCAAAGCTTTCCACCTAGACAGACTGTAGCCTATTTTTTGTACAGCAATTCCAATGCATACAGAATTCCTTAAAAGGAGCTGGAATATCCCAGCACCAAGATCCTGTTTTCAGCTCCTGGACAATGAAAAAAATTGCCTCTTAGTAATCCTTATCATCAACAATAATCCAGATTTCATCAGCAGAGTTAGTGCAGCAAGACCAGGCATAAAAACACTTTTTTGATCAAAATACACTAAACTGGCAATTAGCTTGTAGTTCAAAAAGTACACATCACCTGTGGCTGATTCTTTGATTGGCAATTGACTACAGAAGATAGCTGAAATAGCCACTGCAGTATTAGATATTTTCATTATTTTATGTTACATTTGCTATTTTACTGAAGTATTATTAATGCTAAATCTGCATGCTCACCTGCCATGACTCCAACAACTTCCACTCTGCAGTCAATTAGAGCTCCCTTTACTCGAATTATTTTAAAAATGAGTAAAATGGTAGCTCTACTTAAGTCACTTCCTTGTCTGCTAAGGCTCAAGGAAAAAGTTTGAAGGCAAAAATCTGGTTGAGTTGAACTTTCTGGTAACCTGCTCCTTTTTATCCAATTTGATAGCCTAAAGGTACTTAGAAATTAAGATTTACCGATTATGTTAAAGTGCAGTAACATTGTCCATATCTCTTATATACATTCTAGAAATCCCTGAAGAGAATGGTCTACATAATGGTGTACAGTACACCAACTTCCGGTAACAGCAGGAGTTATAATACATTGTTAGTGGGTAAATGAGAAGACGACGAAACACAAACACATTAATCTAAATGAATACTGACAATATAGAATATTAAACTTCACAAACCTGAATCAGAGAATACAGAGAATGATCTGCTCAAACTGAAACACAAAAGCAAACCTTCCTTATTTCTACATAGGCACTATGCAAAATGTTGTTTTCACTACTTTTTAGCTGACAAACTTCCCACCTCTTCAAATTCTTTTAGGCAGGTGCAATCTACCAATAGAATAGCAACAGCAGTATTGAAAACAGATGTCATGTTAAGGCATACAGCTAATTTACTGCAAGAAGATTACCTCTAAGGTACATAATGTCAAATGGACTACATCTATTGACAATATTTGGGAGTCTTGGAACACCGAAACAGCCTTCCTCTGCTAAACATAAAACAATGCAGCATCATAATTCTCAAAAAACATTCGGCAGATTCTAGCATCTTTTTGAAATCTACTGCCAAACATATAAGTCAGAAGTACACAAAAAATTGTTTCATAGATAGTGTCAGGCAGATTTTGAATATGGCTTTAAACGTTAAAATCTAAAAGAGTTGTGTCACTAATAGGACATAACAATTACACTACACACCAGAAAGTGCCAAATGTTTTCACATTCTGGCATCTCCTTAAGCCTATTGAAATCTTTCTTTGCTTTTGTATCACATTTCAAAACTCAAAATTACTTTGAAAGTTATTAACTTCGAGGGCATTGCTTTCCCCCCGTCAGGGAGGTTGCGCAGGAGTGGACGCGAGCATGTGGGTTTCCCCCAATTGGAGGCGTACCGCCATTTTACATGAGCAGGCCAATTAAGGCCCGCTCAGCATGGCGTACGGCAGGAAGCGCTATGCGCTCCCTGTGCGGGCCGTTGTGGTGGTGGGTGGATTCCCTGAGCCGGGAGTGGTCACCGATCTCCCTGAGGCAAAGTGCTGTCTCAGGGAGATCAGTGTTACTTATAAAAAGATAATAAAGGATGAGAAAAATTTTATTGACATGTCCCCCCTTGTGACAGCGTCACATGAGCTGGGACATGTCAATTACTTTTATTAAAAATGTAACACAAATTTTAAATCCCTTATGAAACTTCATCCCGCCCATGGATGAGTTTTCATGTTTTTTCTGAAGGCTGCCTGGGCTCTTTGCCTGCCCGCCAACCTTAAGGTTGGACGGTCAGGTCCATTAATCATTTTAATTACTTTTTTAATGGCCTTAATAGGCCATTGACAGGTCAAGAGGCGTGCAGCCAAGTCGGCTGCGAGCCCGCCGAACTGAGAATCTAAATGAAGTGGGGTGAAGTTGGGACGCATGCCCAATGTCACGCAGCGTCAATTTATGTGTTGGCGAGCGGACCCCGCCACCGCTCGCCGACCGGAGAATGCTGCCCCTAATTTACACCAACTTGAAAATCACAATCTAAAATTAATACGTATTCAAAATTCCAGCGTAAAAATATAAACTTGAGTTTTTTTTAGAATATCAACTGCAACACTGTGTCAAATGCTGGAAAGTAATGCATTGAATGAAGCATATAGCGTTCATAGCTGAGGAGCCAAGAAATGAGGGGACATTGATGCAATATTAAATGCAAATGACATAGGGCAGAAGAAAATAAAGATTAAAAACAAAAAACTGCGGATGCTGGAAATCCAAAACAAAAACAAAATTACCTGGAAAAACTCAGCAGGTCTGGCAGCATCGGCGGAGAAGAAAAGGGTTGACATTTCGAGTCCTCATGACCTTTCAACAGAACTAGGTGAATCCAAGGAGAGGGGTGAAATATAAGCTGGTTTAAGGTGGGGGGGAGGGTGGGGGGGGAGGTTTGGATGGGGGGAGAGAAGTGGAGGGGGGGTGGTGTGGTTGTAGGGACTAGCAAGCAGTGATAGGAGCAGATAATCAAAAGATGTCACAGACAAAAGAACAAAAGAACACAGATGTTGAAGTTGGTGATATTATCTAGAATGGATGGTAGGGCACTCAAGGTACAGCTCTGTTGGGGGTGGGGGGGCATTTTTTCCAATAATTTATATAGATTTTTCTTTTCCCACCTATTTCCATGGTAAGGATTCCATCCCATTCTCTCAGTTCCTTCGCCTCCGTCGCATCTGTTCTGATGCTGCTATTTTCAAAAACAGTTCCTCTGACATGTCCCCGTTCTTCCTTAACCGGGGTTTTCCACCCACGGTCGTTGACAGGGCCCTCAACCGTGTCTGGCCCATCTCCCGCGCATCCGCCCTCACACCTTCTCCTCCCTCCCAGAAACATGATAGGGTCCCCCTTGTCCTCACTTATCACCCCACCAGCCTCCGCATTCAAAGGATCATCCTCCGCCATTTCCGCCAACTCCAGCATGATGCCGCCACCAAACACATCTTCCCTTCACCCCCCCCCCCCGACCACTGTCGGCATTCCGTAGGGATCGTTCCATAGGGATCGTTCCCTCCAGGACACCCTGGTCCACTCCTCCATCACCCCCTACTCCTCAACCCCCATCTATGGTACCTCCCCATGCCCACGCAAAAGATTAACACCTGCCCCTTCACTTCGTCTCTCTTCACCATCCAAGAGCCAAACACTCCTTTCAAGTGAAGCAGCATTTCACTTGCATTTCCCCAAACTTAGTCTACTGTATTCATTGCTCCCAATGTGGTCTCCTCTACATTGGAGAGATCAAACGTAAACTGGGCGACCGCTTTGCAGAACACCTGCGGTCTGTCCGCAAGAATGACCCAAACCTCCCTGTCGCTTGCCATTTTAACACTCCACCCTGCTCTCTTGCCCACATGTCTGTCCTTGGCTTGCTGTATTGTTCCAGTGAAGCCCAACGCAAACTGGAGGAACAGCACTTCACCTTCCAACTAGGCACTTTACAGCCTTCCGGACTGAATATTGAATTCAACAACTTTAGGTCTTGATCTCCCTCCTCCATCCCCACCCCCTTTCTGTTTCTTCCCCCTCCCTTTTGTTTTTTCCAATAATTTATATAGATTTTTCTTTTCCCACCTGTTTCCATTATTTTTAAATCTTGTATCCCCCCCCCACCCCCACTAGAGCTATATCTTGAGTGCCCTACCATCCATTCTTAATTAGCACATTTGTTTAGATAATATCACCAACTGCAACACCTCTGTATTCTTTTGTTCTTTTGTCTGTGACATCTTTTGATTATCTGCTCCTATCACTGCTTGCTTGTCCCTACAACCACACCACCACCCCCCAACTTCTCTCCCCCCACCACCACCACCGCCTTAAACCAGCTTATATTTCACCCCTCTCCTTGAATTCACCCAGTTCTGCTGAAGGGTCATGAGGACTCGAAACGTCAACTCTTTTCTTCTCCGCCGATGCTGCCAGACCTGCTGAGGTTTTCCAGGTAAGTTTGTTTTTGTATGGGGCAGAAGAAACTACCTTACACAGTGAGCTGTGAGACTGTGGAGATCACTTCCAGGATTAGTGGTTGAGGCAAAAACTATGCCCCAGACTTCGTGGTCAGCAGCAAAATGACAGTGCCTGCCACTAATCTTAAAGGAAGCTGTCCACAAAGATTGTATGGACTTCCCCTTTTTCACATTAGTTTTAAACTAACATGAAGGGCTGAGTTTTCACTCGTGAATCAGGAGTGCAGAGTCGAGAATGAAAGTGTCCCAAATGGTCTGATTTTCATTCTGGGGCAGGGGAAAGTGGTGGTGTGCATGTGGATGCTAACTGGAGTCAGGCCCGCTGCCCCCGGAAAGAGCTCAGAGGCAGTCATAGGGTGCTGAGATGGGCCCAATTGTTAAAAAAAAAACAACCAAAAACAGCGTTCAAGCCCCCACTCCCCACAACCCCTCACCCCTACTCCCCATGCCTCATTCATGTCAATGCATGTCACCTCATGACCCCTCACTCATCCCCATGGCCTCTCATTCCCTCCATGCCATCTCATGCCTCCCACCCACTCCCCCATGGCCCTTTACTCTATGCCAACTTAGTGCCAATGCATGCAATCCCAAGCCCCTACTCACCACCCTTTGCCCTTATACCCTCTATGTCAACTCACCCTGTATCCACCATGGGCAGACTTCAGAGCCATGGTGAGATGAAATAAAACAAAGTTCTAAATATATATTGCAGACTTCACTATTTGAAAATAAAACCCGCCTCCATTCTTCCTCTGGCGAAAATGGTGCGTGCAGTATTCAGACGTGGGAGATCTGGAATAGAGGTTCAGTGCCATTTTGGCTAAGATACAGTGCCCTTCTGGCTTTGTGAAAATTCAGGCCTAAGTCAAGGGGATTTCCAGGCATCCAGCAATAATGATGTCATCAAACAGGGTTAGCAGCCAATCACAATGAAGTAATCTCACAGACATTTTTGTGAAAAGGTCACAGACCCTAAACGTTAAATCTGTTTCTCTCTCCCCAGGTGCTGAAAAATTCAAGGGTATTCTCAACATTTTCTGCTTTCATCATACTAAAACACATTTTACAGAAGCAAAATAAATGATTGGGGTGTTCACCTGGGATTAAGTTAGAAACTGGAATATTAAACATTTTATTTCATAAACGTGGAATATTATAGAAATTTGAAAAACCTACAACTATAAATATTTCTTTTTCAGGGCCAGAAGCTTTATAGCAGTAATTATGAAATTATTGTGTTGTTAAAAACCCAGTTACACCTATGTATACACCAAAAATGTATAACATTTTCTACAATGAGACTAATGGCATAAAAGGGCCAGTTCTCATCTGTTCAGCAATTTCTAAGGGATTTCAGCGTGGAGGACTACAGGAGTATAGGAACACTGACACAAACTCCTGGATGTCCACATTTAATTCTGCACATGGAGGCACAAGAAGTTACAAATATAAGAACACAAAATGCTAGAAATACTCAGCAGGTCAGTCAGCATCTGTGGAGAGAAATACAATTAACGTTTCAATGACCCTCCATCAGAATTGGAAGTTACTATCAGTTTCAAAGAAGTAATGTCACCGAACACCGACAGTTCCATAAAAACCAAGCCTTTGTCAGCATTCAGGATTATATTGGATAGGTGACTAAGGAATAGGGGTTGATATGGAAACAAGATAGGTTAATGAGATTAGGACTATTAGTAGGTAAACACCTGGTTGGACTGAATAGCCTATTTCTGTGTTGTGACTTCTTTTTTTCTTTATTCTTTCATGGGATGTGGGCATCACTGACAAGGCCAGCATTTGTTGCCCATCCCTAACTGTCCTTGAACTGAGTGGCTTGCTTGGCCATTTCAGAGAACTGTTAAAAGTCAACCACATTGCTATAGGTCTAGAGTCACATGTAGGCCAGACTAGGTAAGGACAGCAGATTTCCTTCCCTGCAGGACATTAATGAAACAGACAAACTTTCACGACAACCGACGATAGTTTCATGGTCACCATTACTGAGAGTAGCTTTCAATCTCAGATTTATTTAACTGAATTTTTAAATTTTTAAAGCTGCTGTGGTAGGTTTTGAACCTGTGTTCCCAGAGCATGCCTAGACCTCTGGATTACTAGCCCTTTGACATTACCACGATGCCCCCTTCTATGTATTACAATACATTTTAAAAGGTACACTATTGTATGAAACGGGAATGTATTTGGAGATTATATTTGTTTCTCTGCAGCCTCAAAAGGACACCAATCATGAAAACTTTGAAAAGTTTTTTTTTCTCAAAAACAGCTGCCTAGACCATTAATAATTAGAATACTAATAAAATATCTTGATTGGATGTCTGAACTTTCAGCTCTAAAGGGTGGAACTCTTTGCAATATGAGAGCTGATGGGGCAAAAGACATAATTCTGAAGTTTAGATGATAAACGCTGCTTAAATACCAGGTAATGTGCTCTAAAAATGCCCATTTCAGTTTGCGGTTAGAGTCTTCAGATATTCCAAATTGTGACTAAGCTCTGAATGATCCTGGCACATTTGAAAATGTGATTCTAACTAGATAATAAAATAAATAATCAGGATAGTTTGGAAATTTGTTTGAAATTTTACACTTTCTCCCCTAACATATTGGTTTCAATTTCCATCCTTGAGGCAGGTAGCAAGAGTTGGGAAAATTCCAGGATTTGCGTGTCCGGCTCGGGACTAAGTGCCTTCAGAGGCTCAATCTTTATTGCAAGTAGTTAGTGGGGACTGCAGTCAGGCCAGCCGACCCAGGAAAGTATTTGGAGGCAGCCACAGGGGCTACCAAATGCCTAGGCATGCTGTTTGGTAAAAATTGGTAAGCAAAAGCTTAAGCTTGTTTTCAAGTAAAACTGCAAGTACTTGAAATCTCTTTATGTGTAAATAAACATTATGCAATTGACAGAAGAGATAAGAGAGCCAGGGCTGTCAATCAAGCAATGTTTTCCCTAAAGCTCAGCTGTTTCAACAGTGTAGTGAATGTCTGGGCTCCTGGCCAAGAATGCATAATGAGGCTTGGCTGAGAGCTTCCCACCCACCACCATGGTCCTTCACAACACCTCAGAGGTGCTGTGAATCATGACTCTTTGAAAAACTGGCTCAACTCCATGAAAATTGCAGAGGACTAGGACATGCATATCCCCACAATGGATCCTGACTAGGTCGGGAGTGCAGGATGCAAGCTTGTGCCCTGAAACAGTCCCTACCTTTAAAAGGCCCTGGTGAAAATTGGAAACCTGTGAATGGGTTGGGAATCCCGGAATCGAAGCCCGGCTGCCATTTTCAGCCCTCCACAGAGTCTCCCCGATTCCATGAAAATCCAGGCCATTATGTAGTAATTTCAACTTTGTAATTTTAAAATGCAGCCCAGTTGCACATTAATCAAAAAGGACGCATGTACATGATGCTGGCAGTAACTCGCAATTTCAAATATTTCTACTGGGTGCTTGGGGAACCTGGGACGTTATATTTTAAACTCAAAACAAGCACGATAGCTTTGACATTTGTGTGTAAATATATTTATGTACTTTTATTTTGGTTCACTGTTGAAAAGTGAAGAGGCAGAGTCTGCTGCAGACCACACAGGCACACAGAGGGTGTGCCTGTTGTTTTTCCTCCTCAAGTTAATATTGGCTTATGTTTCGAAGGATTTCTGTTTTAAACATCAGTTTAACTAGAGTCCACTTTTTAAAACAATAGCTAAATGTAGTTGAAATCTGAAGTAATCATAATTTAATATAGCATCAAGAAAGTGTAAACGAAGATTGCAAGCACACAAGTACTCTATGTAATTTCACGTAACAATATCAGCTGATGCCTTTATTTAATCCAAGTCATGAGTTAGCTACTAACCCAATTCATATGCTCTCCTCCATCTGTTTATTTCTCTTTTACACCATTTAAATCATCAACATATAATAATCACATTCTCACTGTCCAGGAAGGAAACAAACCTGGCGTTGTTCAGTCTGATACATCTCTTGTTGTGCAGCTGTTAAACTTGTGTGTGATTTGAGCCCCACATTTTTATCACCACAGGTGAAAAAACATGTAATACATTAACTGCGTAGCATGTGTTTATCTTGTTGCAAAATAAACACCGAAAGTCTTTCATTGGCAAATGGCTCTACTTCTATCCGGAGAACAAAAGTGGAAGAATATTTTTAAAGGGTATTCCTGGTGCCAGATTTCTGAATAGAAAACAAACATTAGGGTGAGAAAAATCTAATCAGAAATCAATATTTAAATGTTAACTACATAATTATTTTGTCTGACATGCGTACTTCAATTTTAAAGCTGTTCACGTGAAATATTGAGGTGCTACATTGTTGAATATAGAGTCAGTGTAATGCAGCTGGTCAGGAAACAACGAATGGCACTGCATTCATCCATGGTAAATTATTGCAATGTCGTTCCCACAGAGGAGGGGGGTGGGGGTGGGGGAACTGGACAGAAAACTGACCCTGCCCATTTCACGTACCTTCTGGTCATTATTTTAATAAGGCATGAATGTAAGACTGCGAGATAGTCACCCATCCATCTTTTTAGTCCAGTTAAGATCTATTTCTGCAGTGCAGCAAACGGTTATGATCTGGAAGGCACTTCCTGAAAAGATGGTGCAGCTAGATTTAATTGTGGCTTTCAAAAGGGAATGGGATAAGCACCTAAAGGGAAAAAAAAATAAGTGCAGGACTATGGTAAAAGGGCAAGGGAGTGGGAGCAACTAAACTGGGTCATGCAGAGGCCCGACATGAGCTCAAACATGCTGAACAGCTTCCTTCTGAAATATAACCAATCTAGGATTCTAAATAAAAATGAAGGCAACTGAAATATGTACCAAATATGACGTCATCTTTGTGCAGTATTTTTATGAAGAAATATGGGATAAATTGTGTCAAATTAGCTGGTTAAATCAGAACATCTTTCTGCTGCAATCTGTGCAAAGCCTTCCAAAAATGAAGTATTGAACTCTATGCCAACTTGAAGTAATAAAACTTGAAAGCAAACTAAGTGATCTTGCTTCGGAATACAGGCTTTTTGAATGTAGCCGAACTAGCTGGCATCTCCATATTGCTTACATAAGAACCTCAGAACATTAGGCATTTTTCCCATTTAAAAGGAGTTCCCTTTAACCTGCTCCATCTCTAAGACCAGAGTAGTTCAAAAATGATTTTGCACTCCAAGGGTTAGAATGCCGAAGCAAGTAGCCAGTACAACCTGGGGAATCTAGCAACATGCATTCACTACTAGAAACTAATACTGCACCTGCTCTACTTAAATAAAACCATGAATATATATCACCTGCTGTACAAGCATTGAGCGCTGACACATTCGCACCTTAAAAATTTCAAGTAGAAATGATAGAGACGGAAGAAGGTAAATTGGTGGTGCCATTTTTTTGCCTGTGCTGGCTGTGCTTTTGCCGTCATCATTATACAAAATTTACAGCAAAGAAACAGCCCAAAAGGCCCATGTTGGTGTTTACTCTTCACGCAATCCTCCTCCCAGTCATTTTACCTAATTCTTCTATTCTTCTCTCTCTCATTTGTTTATTTGGCTTCCCCTTAAACATCTCGATTCTATTCATCTCAACTATTCCTCATGGCAGAGAGTTCCACATTTCACCACTACATGGGAAAAGAAACTTCTCTTCAATTCCCTAATAGATTTATTAGATATCCTGTCCTGGTCTGCCCAACAACTGAAAACATCTTTTTGACGTCTGTCCCAACAAACCATTATCTCATTTTCAAGACCTTAATCATGTCACCCCACAGATTTCTTTTTGTTTTAAAAAGAGGCCCAGCCTGTTCAATCATTGCTGATAGTTACAACCTTTCTGTTCTCGTATCTTTCTAGTAAATCTTTTTTGCACCTCCTCCAGTGCCTCTATATTCTTTGTATAACGTGGAGACTAGAGCTATTCACATTACTTCAAGTGTGATCTAACCAAGGTTCCATACACGTTTAAAATAACTTCTCTGCTTTTCAATTCTATCCCTTTTGAAAATAGCCCAGCTCTTTATATCCAAAATATAAGCTGGCAATTTTGGACCAGCAAATGAAAGGACCCTGTATTCAAAAGTAACTTCAATGAGCGATTTAAAACTAAACAAAGTATGGATTCACATCTACAGAATTTTACATTAAATTTGTTTTTCCTTACCTGGTATCTTCATATAGCCCATGTGGCAACACTTGGACCTGTAATTATTGAACTGACTGAATCGCAGAGGAGAAGGAGATTACAGAGATAGGAAGGGGTGAGGCCTTGGAGGGATTTGAACACAAGGATGATAATTTTAAAATTAAGTGATACTGGATTGGGAGCCAATGCAGGTCAGCGAGCACAGGATGAAGGGAATTTGGTGCAAGTTAAGATACTGACAGCAGAGTTTTGTTTAAGATCAAGTTTATAGAGAACAGGAGGTGGGAGTCAGCCTGGAGAGCATCAAAATAGTTGAGTCCGGAGGTATGAAGTTGAATTTTTGTTTCTAAGTATAACCTTGTACAACTTATAAAAGCTTTTTACTATAAAATCATGACAACTTTAGCAATTTGATACTTAGCCTCCATGCACAATTTTTTTCTCAACTTGCACTGGTTCATTTTGTTTACGAACAATAGTACCTGCCATGAAACTGCAGATCTCCAAACTCCTAGATTATTCCCATCATATATTAACTATAAATTCAGAAAAATCACTGAAAAGTACAACATGATTTATAAAGTTGCTAGAAAATTGCTAAAGATAAACATTCCAGTGATTCCTTCAGTCGATGGATCATTTACTGAACATCTGATCAGTATATAACTCATATTTGAAAATGCAAAATCTAATTTAAAAATCTAGTAAAAACTAATCAATCTAGCAGTAATTGTAAGTGTTTATTCCCTTAAACAATTAAAGACACAAAGGTCATTTATTAAATATCCTGAATTTACAGAAGTTTTACTTGAAAACAATCTTAAGCTTTTGCTTACTAATTTTTACCAAACATTCTGGAATAGATTTTTTCAATAAATTATGTACTGATGATTTATAAAATTTACTCTTTAAAATATCTTCTATCAAATTACATAACATTCATTTAGGCTTTGCTCAACATCCTTAACATTTAGCACTACTAAATAGCTTTGCACAAAAATGCAAATCTACTTTGCTGCAAAACAAATCGTCTTTTTTTAATGGGTTTAACTTTTTATTAATCCTTTTGTTGGAATTAATAACACACAGTATGTTTGGAATTTCATCACTAGGAACCACACTTAGAACTCACCAAGGGCAGAATCATCCCAGATTTGCACTAAGTGCGGTGGTGGATGGGTAAAACAATGTATTACCTACCGGCCGCAATGGCAGCTTTTCACAATGAATCATCCCAAACCCGCCACATTAATTATGCATCCCAGGAAACGGGCCATTTCCATGGTGGATGGGTTCTCATTTGCCCACCATGCCATCACCTTTCTGTTTCATCATACGAGGCGCCATATTTAAAGTCCAGCCGCATGCACGCCTCTCAGCGCTTCCAACCCATGACTACTGCAAAGGAGACAGGATGGCCCCAAAAGGCAAATGACCGCAGCCCCCAGGTTCAATGACGCGTACCTCAAGTGCATTTTGGATGCAGTGGGAGCTCGATGTGATGTCCTCTACCCCCACACTGACCGCAGAATGGGCAGCAACCTCACTAATCCAGCTTAGGAGGTGGTGGCAGCGGTGGTCAGCACCAGTGCCCTGCAAAAGAGGACAGCCATCCAGTGCAGCTGCAGGATGAATGATCTCCTCCGTTCCGCCAAGGTAATTTACTCTTCTCATCGCTCTCAACTCACACACTCACAAACCCATCACACATCCAGAGGGATCTCACACCTCAAGGGACAATACCACTAACTCTCACACACACCCTCACATCTCCATCGGGCTCATACCCTCTTGAGCTCATGTCCACAACCTGTCCATGGCTCCGCTCACCACACAAAAATTCCAATGCAGTGCCATGTGTCCTGCTCAGACTCTCTATCTGTTTTCATGCAGGAGAAGTCTGCTCACATCAGCAAGGAGAGGTCCCAGGCTGGGAGTGGAATGGCCCACATTAGGCCCCTCACTCACTTTGAGCTTGTGCCATCGCACTGACTGGTGAGGACATGGACCATGTCTGCAGTGACGGTGAGGTCGGCGGCGAACACCCTCGTGAGGATCCTGCACCACATCATCCCTCTCTCAATGCAAATGTGAGTGCTCTCTCTCCTGCTTTTGACTCTGCTGGCATGCATTTCTTCTCTCTACTTGTTCACAGGGTGCTCTGCCAGGTGACTGACACACTCAGTCAGTCATTCCCTCAGCTCCATCCACATTCTCACCTCCAACCAAGAGGACACCTCCTTCATCGAAGAGCTGAAAATAAGCAGACCCATCACAGCGCTTATCCACACCCTCCAGCAGTGCAGAAACACACATCTCAGTGGAACCTAGATTTAGAGCAGGGTTGGGTTCATAATCTGATGGTCACCGCATGGACACATGTCCGCAGCAGCACGAGTCAGATTCATGCCAACTCCCCGGCACTCAGAGGACTGCTGGGGAAGAAGTATCTGTGAGATTCAAGTCAGATGAATAGCCTCTAGATTTGGCCTTCTGGCTCATCCTGGAGAGTCAGCAGAAGGTGGGGGACCATCACGCAGAGCTGTTGGAAGCTCTCAGCAGAATGACACACGAGTCGGAGGAGTGCGTCCGTCTGCTCTCTGATGAATTGGTGTCCACATGCATGTAAGGAGCTCTCCACAGAGAGGATGGCACACTCCATGGAGACCCTGGTCAAGCAGAACGTGGAGATGTGTGCTGTCCTCCACTCGATCTTAGGAGCAATGGGTGAGTTCCTGCTGTGGCAACGCGAGAGGGAAATGGGGCACCCCAACTTTCCTCCCGGTGCTCCTTCCCCTCAAAGAGTCAGACCAGGGTTTCCAGGCACCCAAGGGGAGGAGGGGAGGCAGCTGGACACCTGGCCATCCACTCTGGAGTCTCAGGTACTGTCCTCTCCCTCCAAGTCCCCTTTGCCTTTGAGCCCCTCAACCTCGTCCTCTGTCACCACAGAGGGAGTTTTGTGTGTGTGTGTGTGTGTGTGTGTGTGTGTGTGCGCGCGCGCGCGGATCCTTCATGTGTCATATCTCAATGTCCTGAGCATTTTCAATGCTGCCTGCTGGGCTTCACTTCCAGTTGTTCATCTGAGCTGACCTGCATCTCCGGCCACCCACTGATCACGCTCCCATGCAGCACCTGATCTCGTCCGCCACAATTGTCGTTTCACTTTCAATTTGGACAGCACGGTCTGGATTCGGTTTTTTCTGCACTACCCCATCTTTTCCCCTCCCTCAGTCACCCATTTCCTTTCCATCATCACAGTTGACCCCCCTGGCATCCCCTTCCACCTCCCCTCTGTGACCTAACAGCCACAACCTTTTCCCTCCAGAGATGTCCAGGTGAACGTGCACGTTCCCTTCCTTCACAAAAATCCCACTCCCATCCACATTCACACCGACCTCCTCCTTCCCAACCCCAGGCTCCATGTCTGCCTCCGAGTTTCCACCCACCACTTTCGCCATCCCTTCTACTGTTACCATCAAACCCTCACCCTCCCATCCTACCTCCTCACTCTGCCCTCGGTCATTCTCACCATTCCCACGTACCATGTCCATCCTCAATTTGCTTCCCGGCAGACAGTCATGGACCCATCAGATCCCTCACTTGCACATTCACCTGGACATCCCTCCCTCTTTCAGACCCCTTTTCCCCCAGAACACCATCCCCCCTGGGACCCATTCCTCCCCAAGACCCCTTTGGACCCCTTCCCTCGCTGGAACCCTTTCCCTCCTCTGGACCCTTCCCCCACCCCTGGAGCCCTATTTCCCCCCCCAGCCCCGTTTAGTCCTCCCCCTTCTTTGACTCGCTCAGTCACCCTTACTTGTTTTGCCACATTAGTCCTTGCCCCCTCCTAACTCCTTCCTCCATCCTTACTTCTTCCTCCACCCTTACTCCCTCCTGTTTCTGCGCTCCTTCCTTCCCTTGGACTCTCTCCTCTCTTTGTACTCCTTCATCCCCTCGGACTCCTTCCCCTTTCCACACTTCTTCCTTCCCCTGGACTCCTTCCCCTCTCCGCACTCCTTCCCCCTTCAAACTGCTTCTGTTACACATTCCACCCCCTCCTCACACCATACTTCCTCACCCCTAAGTCATCCCTGACACCTTCCTTACCCCCTCCCAACCTCACCCCCCCGACACCTTCATTCACCCCGTCCCAACACCTTTTTTTCTCCCAAATCCTAAACCTTCCTCTCCCACCCCTTTGACCATTATTCGTTGTAAGCATCAATGATGACTTTCCAAGTTCTATGAACTGCTTCGCAGCAGAGCCATGTCCATGAGAATCCACCCAGCATGCCATGGACATTCCTCCAGGATCCTGTTGGTATTGAACTCCAGCATCTTCTGCTCCTTGGATGTCCATGATGTGAGCAAGGCCCTGGTGGGTAAGCCCCGACTTCTGCATGTCACAGTTGTCAAGACATGTTCTACACCAGCGTATTTTCCCATAGATAGGGGCCAGCGACTCAGTGGTGGCGGTGGGAGTGGGGGGTGGACGAGACCGGTGACCTGGCCTTATAATGATATGCTGATGTATTACAATGAGGTTCCCGACATTTGATGATGGGGAACGCAGCCCACCATCAACGGATGATCGCAAAATGGTTTCATGACGTCATGAAACTGATTTTTGACCTTCTCACCATATTGTCTGCTCATGCCACTGAAAATGCGCGATGCCAGTAGGCATGGAAAATCCCAGCCCAAGTCTCCTTCAACAGCACCTTCCAAATCCACAACCTATACTATCAACTAGGACAAGAGCAGCAGATGCGTGGGAACATCACTAGCTGCAAGTTCCTCTCCCAGTCACTCACAATCATGACTTGTAACTATGTCGCCATTCCTTCACTGTCACTGGTCAAAATGTTGGAACTCCCTCCCTGACAGCACTGTGGTGTACCTATACCACGAGGACTGCAGCAATTCAAGGTGGTGGCTCACCATCAACTCAAAGGCAACTGGGCATGGGCAATAAATGCTGGCCTTACCAGTGGTGCTCTCATTTCGAGAAGGTAAAGAAAAACAAGATGACCAGTATTATAGGATGTTGTAGATGCTCCAACAATGGAATTCTAGTCTAGTTAACTAGTTCTGTTTTCTAAATTTACCTTAAAGTGGTTTATAATCTGATGAATTTACATAAAATTAATAGCATATAACATTAGCTCTCAAACTGTAGTTGGAATGTGCATGAAGTTTTGGGATCAATAGAGCGTGGTGAGTTTAGGAGGAGCCAGAACCCCATTATTTTTAATCTTAGTGAATGATCTTAGTTAGTCATATTTATTCCTATTCCCTGCACTTTTCAGATGAGTAATTCACACTCTCCTTTTCACTCTATTTACTTTCCCCTAAGAAAGTAACATCCACCTGTAGCTAATTACACTAGAATACCTATCTTGTATATGGTAAAGCAAAACTGCACCAATTTATTCATCAGGGAAAGTTATGTGCTCAAGGGTGGAAAGTACCTCTATGGCAAAAGAAAGAAAGAATTCAACAGCCTGCTCCCACAGCTCCCTCTGTGCTTATTCTGCCAAGAAACCATTCCCTTCTGTTCCATTTAAGCTCCTTCCCCACTCCCCATCAACAGCTGCACAAACATCATAGGAAATATATAGTCTGTTGCAAAGACAAGTAAGAGAGTGACATATAACAGAGCAATAACTAAAGGGAATGTAAAGGAGAGATGGTAGAAAAGGGAAAGCAAGAAATTGAAATGGAGTGGGGGAGAAAAGCTAAAACATAGAGAGAAGATGAGAATCAGATGGAAAAGAGCCAACTTAAGGCTCCCCGACTCCTGACCTGCTTCTGGTTGGTTGAATCGTGCACAGTGAGAGTAGGAATGAAAACCTTCAAAAGTAGTTGGCAATTGAGTTATAAAGGTAGCACTTCCACAGGCTCCATGTTTACTCTGGATTATCCCAGATCAGATTCTACCATGGTAGAGCATTCAGAAGGAAAGGGCCATGATGATCAAAGATCTTCAGTAGGGATCTTGAAGGTGGAATCATGGGTCTGAAATATCATGGAATCGTTTGGGGCAACTATGGTGCAAGAACAGATTTGTTCTGTTTTTTTCTGCAAATATTCTAACTGATTTAGACCTATTTTAAACTGAAATTCCAATACAGGTGAATCTCCTCATTTGCCTGCAGCACTTTGGAGGCACATTCCTCTAAAATTTCTACTCATTAATATAGCTCCACCCAAATACAAAATACATGGTCAAGTGATTTCCTGTATTGAGACACAGCAGGACATATCAATCATTTGATATTGGCTGTGAGGTAATGGTAGTGCTCTCATCTCTGAAAACGTTGTGGGTTCAAGTCATCCTCTAGCTACTAGAGTACAAAATTCTGTGTCACGTTCCAGTGCTATACTGAGCGGCTGTTATACTTCAGAAATGCCATCTTTTAGATGAGACGTTAAACCAATGCCTGCTCTACCCTCTCAATTCCCATGGCACTATTAAAAAGAGTAGATGAGTTCTCCAGGTATCACGACCATTGTTTATCTCTCAACATTATCAATAAAAACTAACAAACTGGTCATTAGCTTAGGAAGGACACACTGGCCTTGGTGGGAGCTTGTGCAGTGATGATTTATGAGAACAATACCTAGGCCCAGATTTCATCCCTCCATCCATGTTGGAACAAAGGCAGAGGATTTAAAAATGGTGGATGGGACCCAATTCTGGAATTCCAGCCCCCATTCCCATTGTGTGGGATTTTCTGGCCCTGAGATAAGGGTGCAGGTAGCGAGGCTGCACTCAGCAATCCCACCCTTGCCCACTCAATTGAGGGGTTAGACATTTCAGAACCCCCAATATTTTCATCGACTTGGACCCAATTTGATAGGGGATGTGGTTCAGGCCACCTCAGAAGAGCTGTGAGCTACAGGGAAACTCCAGTCCCAAGTAGGAAACCAAAACAAATCACCTTCCCTTGGAATTCTTACATTTACATGCTTTATTAAACAAAAAAAAAGTTCTTGCAGTTTTAGTATATGCTGTATTTTCAGCTAGGTGCATTTTTACTGCAGTGATTGATTATGGTGCTCTGTCCTGCAAAGGTTAGTTGAGCATAACATTTACCACCATTGTGTATGTATTGACATGCATTAGTGTACTTTTCTTCATGGAGAAAATGCCATAATGCATTCAAAACTGTGGAAAAATGGTTATGGGAAACTCCCCTGTCATGTTTTGGACTGAGATTTAAATGTTTAGCGATATTCAACTTTGAAAAAAAATGGATGTGCTATTGAATGTTTAAAAAAAATTAAGCACCTGCTCAAATCCATTGACTGATAGGAAAGCTGCTTTGAAATGGAAATGGAACAGCAGCTGCAGCATAAAAAAAGGCCATCTGCTGTTTCAGTTTCAATGACTTCAATGTTGAAATTTCCCAGGATTTGTTTTGATAGATGGGGCTAGTATAAATGCTTTGCTGAGTTTCAAAAGATCTAGAACCACTTATCTCAGCAGAAGGGCTGTGTTCACATTTTGATTGACAGAACTAAGAAGTCATTAAAGGACTACGTTTTTTTGATGTTATAAGTGGAGAAGTGTTTGTTTTTCGAAGATTGACCACTTGAGGGGATTTACATTTTTTGAATGAGTTTTATGGATGAGAGGATTTTTTCAATATGGAGTGTCTTTGAATAGAACAGCTCTATTAGATTAAAAACAAGAAACTGCGGATGCTGGAAATCCAAAACAAAAACAGAATTACCTGGAAAAACTCAGCAGGTCTGGCAGCATCGGCGGAGAAGAAAAGAGTTGACGTTTCGAGTCCTCATGACCCTTCAACAGAACTGAATGAATATTAGGAGAGGGGTGAAATATAAGCTGGTTTAAGGTGGCGGGGGGTGGGGTGGGGTGGGGGGGGAGGCGGTTGGGGGAGAGAAGTAGGGGGGGTATGGTTGTAGGGACAAGCAAGCAGTGATAGGAGCAGATCGTCAAAGGATGTCACAGACAGAAGAACAAAGAGGTGTTGAAGGTGGTGATATTATCTAAACGAATGTGCTAATTAAGAATGGATGGCACGACACTCAAGGTACAGCTCTAGTGGGGGTGGGGTGGAAAGACCAACAGGGCATAAAGGATATAGATTTAAAAATAACGGAAATAGGCGGGAAAAGAAAAATCTATATAAATTATTGGAAAAAACAAAAGGAAGGGGGAAGAAACGGAAAGGGGGTGGGGATGGAGGAGGGAGATCAAGATCTAAAGTTGTTGAATTCAATATTTAGTCCGGAAGGCTGTAAAGTGCCTAATCAGACGATGAGGTGCTGTTCCTCCAGTTTGCGTTGGGCTTCACTGGAACAATGCAGCAAGCCAAGGACAGATGTGTGGGTAAGAGAGCAGGGTGGAGTGTTCAAATGGCAAGCGACAGGGAGGTTTGGGTCATTCTTGCAGACAGACCGCATGTGTTCTGTAAAGCGGTTGCCCAGTTTATGTTTCATCTCTCCAATGTAGAGGAGACCACATTGGGAGCAATGAATGCAGTAGACTAAGTTGGGGGAAATGCAAGTGAAATGCTGCTTCACTTGAAAGGACTGTTTGGGTCCTTGGACGGTGAGGAGAGAGGAAGTGAAGGGGCAGGTGTTGCATCTTTTGTGTGGGCATGGGGAGGTGCCATAGGTGGGCGTTGAGGAGTAGGGGGTGATGGAGGAGTGGACCAGGGTGTCCCGGAGGGAACGATCCCTATGGAATGTCGACAGGGGGGGGGTGAAGGGAAAATGTGTTTGGTGGTGGCATCATGCTGGAGTTGGCGGAAATGGCGGAGGATGATCCTTTGAATGCGGAGGCTGGTGGGGTGATAAGTGAGGACAAGGGGGACCCTATCATGTTTCTGGGAGGGAGGAGAAGGCATGAGGGCGGATGCGCGGGAGATGGACCTGACACGGTTGAGGGCCCTGTCAACGACCACGGGTGGAAAATCTCAGTTCAGGAAGAAAGAGGACATGATCTTGAGTGTCCTGCCATCCATTCTCAATTAGCACATTCGTTTAGATAATATCACCACCTTCAACACTTCTTTGTTCTTCAGTCTGTGACATCTTTTGATTATCTGCTCCTATTACTGCTTGCTTATCTCTACAACCACATCCCCCCCACCCCACCCCCCCACAACCTTAAACCAGCTTATATTTCACCCCTCTCCTAATATTCACTCAGTTCTGTTGAAGGGTCATGAGGACTCGAAACGTCAACTCTTTTCTTCTCCGCCGATGCTGCCAGACCTGCTGAGCTCTATTAGATTGTTGGAACTTTTTCCATGTCCATTTCAAAGGTCTGGGTGAGTGGCTATGGAGGATGCATGGGGGCATGACGTATTGGAGCACAATGATATGGGGCAATAAAGATGGCATGGAGGTTGTGGCAGCATGGAGATGGTATGTGGGTGGGTGGAGCTAGGATGAGGGATGAGGATTTGAAGGCCTGACATTCATCATTAAAGCTGGGCTGATGTCCCAACAAACAAAACTGGTTGTTCCAGCCTGTCAGCTTGGCAACTGCCACCTCCACTGTCGCCCCATGGGCCTGCCTCCAGAGGCAGCGGGCTCAACTCCGTCCTTCCCCTGCCTCCCCAGGCCCAGTTAAAGAAGACAGGTCAACCTGGTTGGGAAGATCCCCAACTCAACATTCTGGCCTCCTCTGTGAAAAACTGGCCTCTGGACTCCAAGATTTAAAGTACGAGGAGGGATTATACAAACTATGGCTGTATTCCCTGGAATTTAAATTAATCAGCCCATAATCTTCTAAGTTTTCAAGACATTAAATGGAAGAGATAGTGTAAATAGAGAGAAACTACTACATTGGTTGTGAAATCTAAATTAGGGGAGATAAAAATTAGAGCTGAGCCTTACGGAATTGAAGTTAGGAAACACTTCTTTGTGCAAAGACTAGTAGAAGTTTGGAACTCTCTTCTGCAAATGGCAGCTGATGTTGAATCAATTGTTAATTTTAGATCTGAAACTGATAGATTTCTGTCAACTAAAAGTTTTAAGGTATGTGGGACAAAAGCAGCTATGTAGAATTAGGCCACAGATCAACCATGATTTAACTGAATGACAGAACAGATATGAGGAGTTAAATGCCCACTCTCATTGGTCTTTGTGGGATCTCACTATATGCAGATTAGCTGCCACCTATCCTATTTTACAATAGTGACTTTGCTTAAATACAACTTTATTGGCTATAAAGCCCTTTGGAACATCCTGAGGTCATGAAAGGTCCAAATAAATGCTATTTTTTTTACAATTCGTTTTGCATCACATTTAACATATGCATGTCTAAGATAGCTCTAGTACTCCATCTCACTCCAGTTCCCAGTAACAAATGCAAGTTTTCCACAACTAGTCATGGTGTATGCAAATTTGTTGTTTCTTTTTAATCTTTGTGAATCAATATACAAACACATCTTCAAATTTGTGCTTATCCATTCTACAGGAATTAACCTATGTTTAACTGATATGCTGTACGGAGTTAATGTGGCAATTGTGAGTATTATTTTCATATGACAGTGAAGTAGAAATATTATTTAAGAGCATACATGAGAAACAGGAGCAGGAGTAGACCATATGGCCCGTCGAGCATGCTCTGCCATTTAATAAGGTTGAGGCTGAACTTCTATGTCAAATGCACTTTTCCGTCCTATTCCCATAGCCCTTGGTTGTTTTACTGCCAAAAATCTCCCAATCGCAGTCTTGAATAGGCTGATCAACTGAACATCCAGAGTCCTTTGGGGGTCAAGAATTTCAAAGATTCAGGGCCATCTGAGAGAAGAAATCTCTCCTTATAACAGAGCTGGATAGCTGATCCCTTATCCTGAGACCAGGATCCCTAGCTCTAGACTCAGCAACATAGGGAGATAGAATCTCAGCAACTACCCTGTCAAGCCCACAAAGAAATTCAATGAGATCATCTCTCATTCCTCTAAGTTACAGAGAGTATAAGCCCATTCCACTCAATCTCTCCTCAAAGAACAGCCTTCTCATCCCAGGAATCTTTTTGCATTCCCTCCAAGGCAAGGATATCCTTCTTTAGGTATGAAGATCAAAACTGTCTACGGTACTCAAGGTATGATTTCGCCAAAAGCCCATATAATTGTAGCAAGACTTCCTAACTCTTATCATCCAATAACCTTGCAACAAAAGCTAACATACCGATTACCTTCCTTATTGCTTGCTGTACCTACATGTTAACTTTGTGATTCATGTCCAAGAACATCCAAATCTCTCTGAATACCAACATTTATTCATCACTCATCTTCGCAAAAATATCCTGCTTTTCCAATCTTGCTACCAAAGTGGATAAATTCACACTTCCCCAATTACATTCCATCTGTCAACTCCTTGTCCCTTCTTTTAAGTCATTGATATAGATTATAAATAGCACTGCCCCTTGCAGCACTCCACCAGCTACACCCTGTCATATTAAAAATGGTTATTCCTGTTGTTTTCTATCTGCTAACCAATCCCATAAGCCCTAACCCTGTATACCATCTATTCGAATACTCTTGGATGCTTATATCTGGTTACAAAGCCAAAACTGCAGTAACTAACTAATAAATCAGGTTGTGTTTGTAACTGAGACAGGCCAGTAAATGTAACACCTAATTCCCTTTAACAAGATTCACAAAACAGCAGCCAGCCACCTCTGGAGCGTAATTAATGGGAATTCACATCGCACACTGGAGGGAGGGTTAATGTACTCTACAGTCATTATTATTCCAATTCAAATTAATTATATGTAATGAAATATGTAGTAGCTAAAACTAATATTTCAAGTTTGTGGCACAAACAGAATTATGAATGTTTGTTGACAATAAAATAAATCTTTCAACTCATGCGCTGACCATAATTTACCAAGTACAGTGTGCTTCATGTATTATTATTCAGCTCATTTATGAAAATATTTATTTCACAATACAATTATTTTCATTTTTCTCTTTCACTACACATAAACATATTCATAATATGCTACCCACCTCCATACATTGTTATTTAAGTCTTTCTTACATGCTTATACTGATGAATTCCTCTTGCAATTGGGTGGAATTTTAACTGAATTCAAGATAAATTCAAAGTTATTTTATGAATCTCAGGTATCAATTCAAGTCTATTTGGAATGTTTCAATATTGGCCAGATCATCATAAGCTGATGTCCCCTGCCACACCTCCATCACCCTCCCTCACCCCCATCCCCATCCTTCAACAGCTTTAGAAGCAAAGATCTTGAGAGGCTTCCTTTAATATCTTCTATGAAGGGACTTAACAACTAGTCATGCTCAGACTCACCAACTGCTGCTTTTTAGGAATGATAATCACTTATTGTGGCTTTAAAATGCAAATTTTGATAGGCATGGCTCATCATGTTCCAATGGGTGTGCACCATGTTACTGTCACTAATCCTAAATGTCACTGCTAACCTCACCCAACATTCTGTGCATTGTGGTGGAATTTCAATACATTGTTGCAAGCAGTTGTAAGATATTAATTATAATCACAATCCCACACACAGTGAGTTCCTGATCCCAGCTGTGCTGTCAGAGGGAGATATAAAGCAAGACCACAGATGGAGGGAAAATCATCCTCAGGCCACTATCTTGTATTGATAGAAGCTAGTAACAGATCTGACAGTAGGAATGGCAGAAGGACTAGACAAGGGGAATGGAAAAATAGAAACTTGTGTGGAAAAGAGAGCACAAGAAAAAATCAAACAGCTACAAATATGAATTTCAAATAATACAATTTCATTTGAATTCTCCAAGCTGCTCAAATTATTTTTTTCTTTTACATATTGCACTGAGATTAAAAGAATCAGTGGATTTAAATCACAATGAGCTATATTTTTGCTTCATCAAAAGCAGAGGTTAATGTTATTTCTGCTATGTTAATTATGTCCACCAGCAAAATGACAGGAGTGTGCTTTGGGAAATCTACAATGTCACTCAATGCAAATTTGTTAGCGGGAATAAGTAATGAAGCAGCTGACCACAATCACTTTAAATGCTTATCACACAGCTAACAAGGACGTAAGAATCTACAAAACAGAAGCAGAAATAGGCCATATGGCCCATCGATACCACTCCACCATCAATAGGTTCATAGCTGATCTTCTACCTCAACTCCACTTTTCTAAGCTCCCCATTTCCATTGATTCCTTTAGTGTTGTAGTAATTGTAGCTTTAAGGAATGTAGTGACTGTAGCTTTAAGACTTATTGTGTTGTATAGTATCCTGTGACAGAGACCAAATCAGCCCTAAGTACGGGGAACATTAGAGTGGGAGTTCTTCTAGTTGTGGAGCTTGATGGAAGCATGCAACTGGTGCTGCAGCCAGTAAATAAAGTTTGATGTTTCTAATGAGAAATCTGTCTGGAAAATCAAGTCCATAACAAGTGTCCAAAATCCTATCAATCTCAGTCTTGAAAACACCATTGATCAAGGTGTAAAAGATACCCGACATATAAGTTGACTCCAAAAATCATGGGTTTGCATATTCTCGGTGTATAAGTCAGTCCCCCTTTTCAGCCGTGACATGCTATGCTTGTATTAGTAGTCAGCCTCAATTTTTCACCCTATGAATGGATATTTTATTTATTAGTACCTTATAACTTGGTGCAAAGGAACACACAGGCGATATGAGCTATGTTGTGAAGATACAGGGGAGTTTAAGAAATGCCCACTGAGCAGACCTTGCATGGCAAATGACAAATATGGTGACCACCCACACCAGCGGTTCATTTTTATATTTGATGTATATGTCAACCTTCGTTCTTAGAGGGACTTTGCAAGGTTTCAAAGGTCAACTTATATACCGACATTGACGGTGCTCAATAACTGAGCATCCACAGCCTTCAAGAGACAGAAAATTCCAAAGATTCCACAACCCTCTGACTGAAGAAGTTTCTCCTCATCTCGGTCCTAAATGGTGAAGCCATTATCCTGAGACTATGCAGTCAGGAGAAACAGCCTCTCAGCAGTTATTCTTTCAAGCCCTCTATCAAGCCCACTATCAATATTATGCATATCAATAAGATCACCTTTTCATTGTTCTAAACTCCAGAGAATATGTCAATTCCCTCAATCTCTCCTGATATAACTCTCTCATTCCAGGAATCGCCCTCTCATCCCAGGGATCAATCTAGTGAGCCTTTTATGACTCCCTAAAGGCTAAATATATCCTTCTTCAGGTAAGAAAACCAAGTACTCAAGGTGTGGTTTCAGAAAGCCCTATATAACATGCAACCAGGCTTCCTACCCCTTATACTGCAAACATTGCAATGAGGACTAATTTGCCTTTCTGATTGTTTGCTGTACATACATAATAACTTGCTGTAATTTGTATGCAAGAATACACAAAATTCTCTGCATATAAACATTCAGCAGTCTCTCACTTCATAAAAAAAATACTTTTTTCTGTTCTTTTTAATGAAGTGGATAATTTCACATTTTCTCCACATTATACTCCACATGCCACCTTCAATCCCACTCACTTAACCAGTCTATATCCCTTTGCAAACCCTTTGCATCCCCAACACATTTGCTTTCCTAGCTAGCTTTCTATCATGAGCAAACTTGGATACATTGCACTTGGTCCTCTCATCTAATTCATTGATCTAGATTGCATATAGCTGAGGCACAAGCACTGCTCCTTGCAGCACTGTTTAGTTACAACTTGACAATCTGAAAATGACCCATTTATTCACTCTCTGTTTTAAGTCCATTCACCAATCTTCAATCTAAGCTAGTACAACCTCTTGTGGGACTGCACTTGCCTGGTTTCATCCTTATCTATCTAATCATCGCCAGATGATCACTTGGAATAGCTTCTCTTCCTGCTCCCACACCGTTACCTGTACTATTGCACAAGGAAATATCCTTGGGAAAGGCTAACCACCACCTATTTCTCATCTGCATGCTGCTCTTATTATCCATAAACATGGTGTCCGTTTTCACATGTATGCTGACGATACCGAGCTCTAGCTCATCACTACTTCTCTCAACCTCTCCACTGTTACTAAATTATCAGATCCTTTAAGTCAACACCTTGTACTGGATAAACAGAAATTTCCTCCAATTAACTATTGTAAAGATTGAAGCCAGTGCCTTCCGTCCCGGCTCCAAAATCCTTTCCCTAACTACTGACTCCATCCCTCTCCCAGCTAACAGTCTGAAACTGAACCAAACTGTCCATAACTTTGGTGTCATATTTAATGCCAAGGTGAGCTTCCAACCTCATTGCCATCACTAAAACTGCCTTTTGCACCTTCGTAACATCATCCGCCTTCACCCCTGCCTCATCTATTCTGATACAGAAAGCTTCATTCGTGCATTTGTTACCTCTGGACTTGACTATTTGAATGCAACACTGGCTGGCCTTCCACATTCTGCCCTCAATAAACTTGAGGTCTGCTGCCTATATCCTAATTTGCATCAAATGCAATTCATTCATCACTCCTGTGCTTGCTGGCCTATCCTGACACCTGGTTAAATCATGCCTCAATGTTAAAAAGTTCATTCTTCTTTTCAATCCATCCATGGCCTAGCCCCTCCCTATCTCCAGCCTGACAACCCTCCACGATGTCTGCCCACGTCTAATTCCAGATTCTTGAGCATCCCTGATGGATTGACTTCAGCTTCCTTGCCCTTTAGCTCTGGAATTCCCTCCCTAAACCTCTCCACCTCTCTTCTGACTTGCTTTTCCCATTTAAGACAATCCTTAAACCTGCATCTTGGTTTTGGTCACCTGCTCTAGTATCTCCCTATGTGGCTCAACTAATTCTGGCCCCTTACACATTGAACAGAGACAGGCAGTGTTGTGGAGGTGGAAATAGGCGAACTTGGTGATGGCGCGAACATGTAGACAGAAGCTCATTTCATAACAAAATATAATACCATGATGGCAAACAGACTGATTTAGTCTAAGACAGTTGCCAGGGAGCACAATAAAAATCACAAAAAAATTACGGCACACAAGGAGGCCATTCATCCCATCCTGTCTGTCTGGCCGACGAAGAGTCACCCAGCCTAATCCCACCTCCAGACACTAGGTCTATCATCTTGCAGGTCTTGCATCAACTAGGTCCCTGCCTTCCTCTGGGTGAAAAAAATGTTTCCTCATTTTCAACCAATTATATGAAATCTATGCCCACTCATTTTTGACCCCACTGCTCAGGTAAATGGGTCTCAATCGAGACTGCTCATAATTTTATATAGCTCAACTGAGTTAGCCCATAGCCTCCTCTGTTCCAAGAAAAAGAATCCCAGCCTATAGTATCTTCCCTTAAAGCTAAAAATTTCCAGTCCTGGCATCATCCTTGTAAATCTCCTCTGGACCCTTTTCATGGAAATCACATGTTTCCTGTAATTTGGTGACTAGAAGTGTACTCAGTAGTCAAACTTATCTAACTAGTGTTGTGTACAGTTCTAGCAGCACTTTCTCTGCTCTTACATTCTTTGTCACCTCTATTAAAAGAAAGCATGTCATATGCCTTCCTAACTATCTTATCGAACTGTCCTGTGTCCTTTAGGATCTGTGGATATACACCCCAAGGTCCCTTTATTCCTTCACACTACCCAATATCCTTCCACTTATTGTATGCAATTGGTGATAAGGGAGCAGAGTTTGTGGTGGGGACTGAAGACGATAGTTTCAGTTTTCCCAATATTTAACTGGTGTGAATTTCTGCCTATCCAGTAGTGGATGTTAGTCTGATAATTTAACAACAATGGGATTCTGAGAGATGGTGCTGAGGTAGAGCTGGACATTGTCAGCAAATAGTGCCATGGATCTTTACTTTCACCCAAGAAACCATGTGGGACTTTTTCTTAACATGTTTCCCTTTAAATTCCTTCTGACACCAAATTCCTGCAATCAGGTTTCAACCTAGGTTTTGCCCTCAAATTGATAGTGTGGTTTAAACTCACAAACCCCTGACTCAGGGGTACAACTCTTAGCAACAGAGCCAAACAGAATTTTAACTGAATATTAATCACAACACTAATCATGTCTGATAGGATCAGCACAATTTGTCACATCATATCTCTAGGCACATAATAACACATATAACAACAATACACTCATCCCACTTAGCTTTTTCTTCCATTTAAACCTATAATTCCCATTTAATTGTCTTTGAATTTTTTTTAAAACACGATGCTACCAAGATCATTCCAACAATTGATAATTCTGTGTGCAACAAAGTGCTTTCTGTTACCAGTTCTGAACTTGATATAATTTAAAACATTGTTTAGGATTAACCATATGCTTTCACTTAATTTCTTACGGGCTGAATTTTCCCCCCATCGGGGGGGTTGATCGGGTGCACACCGCCATTTTACGTGGGTGGGCCAATTAAGGCCCACCCAGCATGACACACAACCAGAAGCGCTGTGCGCTCCCTGTGCGGGCGGGGAGGGGTGGGGTGGAGGGTGTGGAATTCCCTGAATTGAGGCTGCGCTCTTTCGACTGGAAAATTCTTCCCTATATGTCTCTATAATGTTCTCTCTCATTCAAGAGTGTCTTTATCACCTTCGCAATACAAGATACCAATCACACCAGCATTTTACTGATGTCCAGTTTTGCAAGAGTTGGCAGAGAGAGCTTGCAATCTAATACAAGTACAGTTAATGGCAGGGTAATCAATGGACAATCCACCACCATCAGATTTTGGTTGAAAACAAACACACCCACCAATGACCCAGTTAGCAGACTGCCCCTTTAAGAGGCTGCACCAGGAGCAGCGATTTTCTACCCCACTGACCCCCTGATGGCCACCCAGCACAGGCAGAAACACAGAATCTCAGAAATGATACTGTGCAGGAGGTGGCCATTCAGCCCTTCCTGTCTGATCTTTGAATAAGCAATTCACTTTGTACCATTCTCCCACCTTCATCCCATAACCCTGCACTTCCTTTTTTTAAGAAAAAAGTCTAATTCCCATTTGAATGCTTCAGTTGAACCTGCCTCGACTACGCTTTCAGGCAGTGCATTCCAGACCTTAACCACTCGCTGTATGAAAAGCTTTTTCTCACATCACTTTTGCTTCTTTTGCCAATTACTTAAAATCTGTGCCCCCTCATACTCGATCCTTTCATGAGTGGAAACAATCTCTCCCCATCTACTCTGTCCAGAATACCACCCAATCAATATAATTTGCATAAGATCGATAGGTGGGAAATACTTCAGTGTCAGCAGTGAGACAGGTCAGCAGGTAGAAATCCTGCCCTGCCAAGTTTCTAGTGGGATAGCACTGAAATAGTATACTTTCAATTTAACGTTAAAATGCATGCAATTGTCAACACAGTGAACGTAAACTAATTGTTCTGAGTAAGTTAGGTCACAAGTTCCAAAAAACATTACAATGAATAAATTTTTAAAAATGCACATATCCTCTTCATAGCTCAACTAATATTTAATTATAGTAAAAAGCCTACCTGATTTGGTTCAAAGTCTGAAAGTTTTTTTTAAAAACCGCTATTTCCATTCCATCATTCTTACTACCGTGCATACACTGTTTTCAATACACAGTTAACCCTAATATGTTGAAATTAGCTTTGACAGTCAACAATTAAAATCTTCAGTCTACTTGAAACGATACTCACCAAACAGTTAGTTGATTGTTTGCCTCAGCCCACATCACATGGTACAATTGGCATTACACCTTGCTATATAAACATGCCATTGGTTGATTTGCATTTTGATTTCTAGTCCGGTAAGCTTCTTAAAGCTGGATATCATTTCAGTATAATTTCTGGCTTCACATTTTCATTTCTCAGATGCCTCCACCAAGGTTATCATAGAAACTTCTGTTCTCTCAGATCACTCAAATGCTACTTTGTACTTTTTTTTATCAACAATCTAGCTGAAAAGCATCTAATATTATTAAGATACATGTGAATGTGTTATTTTCTGGAAATTGTTTGTAGCATACATGTGATGGCCTAAAATAAGTCAGTCAACTTGTCACAAAGGTGCTGCAACCTGGACAGGAACTGTCTATTCTAACACACTAAAATCTTTGGGCAGAATTGTGCCAGATTTGCATTAAGTGTGGTAGCGGACGGGAAAAAGAACGTTTTATCCTTCGGGCGTAATGCCGGCTTTTCGCGCCGTATCGTCCCAATCCTGCTTCATTAATCCTGCATTCCCAGTGAATACGCAGGCGGCCTCATATTCCCCTGCCATGCTGTCACCTCGCTGCTTCCTCATGCAGGGCACCATATTTAAAGCACAGCTGCACACACTTCTCAGTGCTTCCATGCCACCAAAAGACAAGAAGGCTGCACGACCCCCCCACCCCCCACCCCCCCAATTCATGACACGTCACTGTAATGCCTTTTGGATGCAGTAGAGGTGCCACCGCCAAGTCCTCTACCCCTACTCTGGGGGATGGCCAGCAAGCAAGCTCACCAATCCAGCATGGGAGGCGGTGGCAGTGGTGGTCAGCGCCAATGCCCTGCAAGAGAGGACAATCACCCAGTCTCTAAAGAGGATGAATGGTCTCATCTGCTCTGCCAGGGTAAGTCACTCTTCTTATCACTCTCAACTCACACACTTACAAACCCATTACACATCAACAGGGATCTCACACCTCAAGGGACAACACCACTAACTCTCACACATAGCATTATATCACCATCAGGCTCATATCCTCTCGAACCCGTGTCTTCATATCATCCATGGCTCTGCTCACCACACAAACATTCCATGTAGTGCCATGTGTCCTGCTCTCACACTCTCCACCTGTTTTCATGCAGGAGAAGCTGGCTGACAACAGTAAGGAGAGGTCCCAGGTCAGGAGTGGAGTGCCCCATATTAGGTACCTCACTCACTTTGAAGAGCATGCCATCGCATTGACTAGTGAGGTCATGGGCTGTACCTGCAGCGACGATGAGGTCGGCAGTGAACACCCATGTGTGGATCCTGCACCACATCATCCCCTTCTCAGCATAAATGCAAGTGCTCTCTCTCCTGCTTTTGACTCTGCTGCCATGCACCAATCATCTCTACTTCGGTTCACAGGGAGCTCTGCCAAGCGACCAACACCCGCAGCTAGCCAGTCCCTCAGCTCCATCCACATCCTCGTCTCCAGCCAAGAGGACTCCACCTCCACTGAAGAGCTGGAAATAAGCAGCCTGAAGATCCAAGAAGCATCCTTACCCACACCCTCCACCAGCACAGAGACAAACACCTCTGTGGGACCTAGATCTAGAGCAGGCTCGGAGTCACTATCTGGTGGTCACTGCATGGACACCTGTCCAAGCAGGAGGAGGCAGGTTCAGCTGAGCTCCCCGGCACTGCTGGGGCCATAGTGTGGAGCCACACTGGAGGACTGCCGGGAAAGAGGCAACTGTGAGGTCCATGTCAGATGATAAGCCTCTAGAATCAGCCTTCCAACTCATTGTGGAAAGTCAGCAGAAGGCGGGGTAAAATCAAACAGAGCTGTTGAAAGCCCTCAGCAGAGTGGGCACGCGAGACAGAGGACTGCATCCACCTGCTCTATGATGAAGTGGTGCCCATATGTGCATATGGAGGTCCATGGGGAGGATGGCAAATGCCATGGTCCAGCAGAGCGCGGAGATGTGTACAGACCTGCACTCCACTGCGGTAGCCATGGATGAGTTCCTGCAGTGGCAACGCAAGAGGGAAACGGGGCACCTCAACATCCCCCCAGGTGCTCCTTCCCCTCAAGGCGTCAGGCCTGGTTCTCAGGCACCTAAAGGTAGGAGCAGCAGCAGCTGGACACCCCTGGGTCATCCACTCAGGAATCTCAGAGCCTGTCCTCTCCCTCCCTCCCAGTCCTCTTTGCCTGTGACCCCTTTAACCTCACTATTTGTCACATCAGAGGGAGAAGCAAGTCCACTGGAGTGCAGCCAAAGCAAGCCATGGGACCCAAGGCCTCTGCTCTCCAGAGGATGCATGCCGCAATCATCAGATGCAACAGGGCAAACCAGTGCATAGCTTTCTCCACCCCTGCTGCGGATGTCAGGGCAGCACCTAGAAGAGCTTCATTGACAGACTTTGTCAGTCCTCATACTGCATCCCTCCCTCTCCCCCTCTCCCACCCCAGCAGTTCAGCTGCATGCAGCTGGTCCACAAGTGAATCTGGAGGGAGAAGTGTGTGTGTGTGTGTGTGTATGTGTGTGTGTATGTGTGTGTGTGTGGGGCAAGGCCTTTCAGAGCCTTGTGTAAGCACGCCCCTATGCACACGGATGCTTAATTCATCACACTCATCTCACTGTCCTGAGCATTTCCAATGCTGCCTGCTGGGGTTCTCTTTCAGTTGCCCATCTGAGCTGACCTGCACTTCCTCACCCGCTGATCGCACTCCCATGCAGCACCTGTGCCCATCCAACATGAGTCTCCTTTCACTTTCAGTTTAGAAGCATGGTGCTGGTAACATTAGTCTTCAGCTCTCCCCTCCTTTCCCTCTCCCAGTCATCCATGCCCTTTCCTCTATCACTGTTGGCCCCCTGGCATCACCTTCTACCTCCCTAACGCAAATTACTAGCCAGAGCCTTTTTTCTTTCCGGGATGTCCAGGTGAATGTGCACGTTCCCTACCTTCCCGAAAATCCTACCCACATCCACATTGACCTCCATGGCCCCCTCCTTTCCATTCCCGGGGTCCGTATCTGCCTCTGAATCTCCACCAACCACCCTTGCTGTGCCGACTACCGATACCGTCACACCCTCACCTTCCTGGCTAACTCTGCCCTCTCTCATTCTCACCATTCCCTCTTTCCACGCTCAGCCTCATTGTGCTCCACGGAGGCAGTTATTGACTCCATAAACCCCTCCCTTGTACATTCACCTGGTCATCCCCTGCGCCCATTACTCCTTCAAGTCCCTCCACAGCCAAATCCAGGACTCCTCCTCCACTCCCCCAGACTCCTCCCTCTCCCCCAGGACTCCTCCCACTCCCCCAGCACTCCTCCCTCCCAAAGTCCTTCCCCCACCGAAGTCCTGCCCCCCTCCGAACTCCTTCTCTTATACTTTCCTATCCCCTTGCACCTACCTCCCCGGCTGCCGTATTCTCCCATGTTACACCTTGCTCACTGCCAATTCCCACCCCTCTTCTAAACTCATTCACCCAATACAATCGTTCCCTGTCCTCCCCCCAACCTCACCCACCCAGCACACCTTCTTCTCCAATCCTCCCCAGTACACCTTGCTCTCTACCCCCTCGACGATTATCCGTTGCAGACCACGGTCAAGACACTGATGTCCCGAAGCAGACCCTCAACGGTGACCTTCCACCTTCTGTGAGCTGCTTCAGGGCAGAGTTATGTCCGTCAAATCCACCTAGCATGCGTTGCACATGTTCCTCCAGGGTCCCGTTGCTGTCGAGCTCCAGCATCTTCTGCTCCTCTGACATCCACAATGTGAGCAAGGCCCTAACGGTAAGTCACAACTTCTGCATGTCACACTTGTCAAGACGTGTCCTGCACCGGCCTGTTTTCTCGCCAACGTGGCAGTAAATTTGCTGAGGGGGGGGATGATTCCGGCGAGCAGGACTCATAATGACATGTATTAAAATGAAGTTCCTGACGTGCGGTGGTGGGAAACGCAGCCCGCCATTGACAGGCGGTGCGGATGATTGCAAACTGGTTTCACAACATCGTGGAACCAATTTTTGGCCTTCCCATTTATTGTCCGCTTACACCCGCCATGACACCCGATACTATCGGGCACTTAAAATTCCACCCTTTGTTTGAAGTGGGAGGGTAGGTGCATAGTATACCTGCTTTTTTCTAGCATCAACCACTGCTGAAGTTTGGGGGAGTGGGTCATGGTTGTGGTAAATTTAAAATGCTAGTTTCTCTACAGTAGGGAAATGGATAAATTCAAATTCTGGCACTGCAACAATTGCCCTCTCCTCCACTTCACACTCCATAACCAGCCAGAGGTAGGCACTTGAGTTGTGCTATAAAATAGTGTGAGCATCTGCCCAAAATATTTAAATGGCCCTGATCCAAGGAAATGGACCAGGGTTGGAGGCACACATAATGGCTGGGTAGAGCATCCTTCGCATGCACTTTCACTGGCAGAGAAGGGCCACCATGGAAATGTTGGTCTTGTGCTTCCCATCTCTGTTGCATGTTGAAACTGAGGTCATGGAGTTAATGAAAATTATTGAAGAGATTTTAGCAAAAACCATTTCCTGTGACAAAAGCAAACCTGCCTAAAAACAAAAAATTTCGAATATAACTATGGATTGAATTCAGCTACCAGAACATTAAAGAAACTACGTCTTTTAGATGTTGACGTTTGTAAACATGGATAACTTAACTTTCTGTCAGATCTCATAAATCCTGCAAGTGCAACTGTGGCTTTTCATTGCCCAGAATACGCAAGAGGAGCCTTGAAGGCAAAGCTTGTCAAGCACAGTTAGCGACACAGAATTCACACTGATGACAATGTCTGCAAGAACACTATTTTTGTCCTCAAACGTTTTATAATAAATGTGCATATTATTATATACTTAGCCATTTAACAGTTGGAGGGGATGAACACATTATATCATTTAATTAGCAACAGTCTATAAGTAGCAGAGTTGTGTTCACATTTTGAGATAGCACGTTATTACTAAACCAGTTATGATATTAATTAAATTGAGAGCTGCTTTCCGAGATTCATAGAATTTACAACATAAAAGGAGGCCATTCAATCCATCATGGCCTGTGCCAATTCTTTGAAAGAGCTATCCAATCAGCTTCATCTGCCTGCTTGTTCCCCATAGCCCTGCAAATGTTTCCTTTTCAAGTATACATCCAATCCCCTTTCAAAAGTTATTATAGAATCTGCTTCCAGCAACCATTCAAACGACGTATTTCAGATGCTGACATGTGCCACCAAGCTCATGGCATCTCCACCAGCCTGATCTCCAGGAGCCCTGAGGGAACCTAATCCCTAATAGGCAGCAGAAACCCTGCTTCGGGGCTCCCGGCTCCACGCAGGACATTTAATTCTAGGACTTCCCTCGCTTAAGGGCCTCAATGGGTGTTCTGGCAGGAAGGCTGTTCTTGAGACTTTCTGCCCATGACTTAATCAGGAGGAGGCATAGAGGGCCTCATGCCGCACCTTCCCACCTGATCAACCCCAACCCCAACCCTACCCCCCACCCACGCAACCACTCCCCCTCCCCAACCCCCCGCCTTCAAACTTGCCTCAAGGGAGTGGGATTTGAACACACATCCTTCTGACTCAGGTGACAGCACTACTGGCTGAACTGAAATTAAAGTTCTCCATCCTTATTCAGGCATAAAATGGTTGCTGGGCCTACAAATTTCAGCTGGCATCCTTCTGTGCCTGATCTGCTCTTCAAGTAAACAGACTGTTGTGTTGGATTTAAGTGGGTGTCTTTTACAGTCCATGGTTCCTGCCCTAAACAGGCATTAGGTGCATTGCATATGCCAATTGATGCCCTAACACCAGTTTGTAGATCCCCAATGCAAAGTCTGGGACAAACACGCAGAGTTGAACCATGCAAATTTCATCTAGCTGCACCAAGTCCTGAGATTTCCCTAACACTAGAGCTAAATTTCCCTCTGCCCACTAAGCAAGTGTTTGTTGCATATTCCTTATAATGGAACAAGGGCACCAATCCCAGTAACAGGTCAGGATAACAGAATTTCTGCACAGCACCTTGACGAGGGGGTTTTGATGATTTTTCCCATGATTTTCCTATTTTGTTGCTGATTTATGTCATTTGAAAGATATATCAGTTTCAAAAGTGAAATCATCACCATGAAATGACAAAGGAACTAGCTGACCATAAATACACAAGGATGGTGAATTGATAAGCAATTGAAATCACAAGTTACTGGAGGAACCTAGTTTGATAACTGGGTGCCATTTTAGACTAAAAGCCAATGACAAATGCACAACACTCCCAATCCAACCCAACTGTCATTCTGGCAGCAGCAGGAATCCATTTCTTGAAAGCTGCTGCAAGATTCAGTGGCTTTAATTCTAGCCCACTAAACAGCCAGTGCTGGTTTCGTGGTGTGACATCAGGACACCAGTAGCATTAAAAGCTGACTAATACAAGCATCGAAATGAAAATTAGCTCTGTGCACATGTTTTTTTTTAAGTTGCTGTGTTACCAATGGGCATCCAAGTAGCTTTACAAAAAGCAAAAGTGGCTTAGAGTGAAAAGTTGTGTGTAGAAATATAGCGCTTGAAACTAGATCTTTATTAATAGCAAGGTAAAAGCAGCTGGTCTTTGGTAATTTTCAGTTAGCTTCCACACAGTTTGCTCTGCAATTCCTTCTACTCAAGTTCCCTGATACCTCATTAATATTAAAAGTATAATTAATAATGTTGCTCAAGGAAACAGTTAGAAACGGAGAGTAAAATAAACTAAGGACAATTCGGGAAAAACCATAGTGAGTCATCATTTAATGTTGCTCCATTTAACATCATTTCATTTCAACGTTGGTATGTTAATGGGGCTTGTATCCCACTGAGCATCGCGAGATTCTTTTTAACATTGTTTCCCGTGTGAACTGATTGGTGCCATTTTGGAGCAGCCTCCCCACAACCCCCGACCTCCGGGTTGTGGCCTCTCCCACTCCACGGCCTCCAAGTTTGGACCCCTCCCCATTCCCAGACCTCCAAGTTGTGGCCTCTCTCCGTCCCTGTGCCTCCAATTCCTTAACTCACCCTCTTACCGCTTCCCCCTCCTGGACCTGCGTTCCTGTTCAAGATCCAGATCCGATTCAAAGCCCAAGCTCTAATGTTGTTGAAGGTGCAGAAGTGCCAAGCTGTGGCTGCTACATTCCATGTGTTTTTTTTTGTTGAAACTGCTCCTGACTTGCTGCTCTTCTCCTGAGCCCTTGCTCACAGCGAAAGTTCAGGAGAGGAAAGCGTTGCGCGGGATTACTTTTTTTAAAAAAAACAAGGATTGTGGCAGCCCCAGCTCAGCACTTCTGCATTATCCAGACTCGCGTTTCCTCAACATCGGAGCTCAGGCTTCAAATTGAATCCGGATCTTGAACACAGGTCCTGGAGAGGGAAGCGGGGAGAGGGTGAGTCAGGGAGCGGGAGGTTCAGGAAGAAAGAGCGGCCACAACTCAGTGGGTCATGAGTGGGCAGAGGTCACAACTCGGAGGGTCGAGAGGGGGGAGAAGGTCACAACTCAAAGTATCAGGAGTGTGGAGAGGTCACAACTCAGAGGATTGGGAGGGGGAGGGGCCACAACTCAGACATTGGAGAGGGAGAGGGACCATATATCGGAGGATCAGGGAACAGGAAAGACCACACCTTGGGAGGGTTGGGGAGGAGGAGGGTCTGCAACGACCAGGAGGACCAGGAACAGAATCTTCAGGAAACCAGATGAGTGGCGAGCAGGAGGTACGGCAAGTAGAAATTTATTTTATTTTAAAAGAAAAATGTAAGTTTAAAAATATAAAAGTTATTGCTGAAAAGAGAGACATGTTGAAGTTTTTCATCTTGCACTCATCAAGACACTTGAAGATTACTAACCTAAGGGCAAGACTAGTGCAAGACAAAAAGCTTAGCCATGTCTCTTTTCTCAGCAATACTCAAGTTCTGCACTACCAAACAACGAAATAAAAGTTATTTCATTTACCAATGTAGGAATTTAGTAAAGTAAAATGTTGCAACTTACAGGGTATAATGTTTTAATATTTGCTGTTTTCTGATATTGAAGGTCCTACATAACCTAACAACAGTTTTAACATTGATTCGTATGGAAACCAGTGTTTCACTTAAAGTCATTTTTGATTTTCAGGAATACAACCACAACTTTAAATGAGAACTTACTGTAGTTTGTTCAGTTGGAAATTATCTTTTTTTTCCAAGTTCATTCTTGGGATATAGGTGTTGTTACAATAATGAAGTTTATAAGATTATTATATTTTGGGACTATAGCTTTAAATTTGGATAGTTGGAGTGGGTTATGTGACCTGTCCAGCAGTCTGCCTGACAGTAAGCCTGGGTTGTTTGATTGTTAGAGATCAAAGAAAAGTTTATGTTGTTTTGCTGAGAGTAAGGTGCAAGATATTCACACTTAGAGACAAAGGTAGCAGTCACTGAGTTTACAATGAGTATTCTCTGAGGTCCGAATTTTCGTGGAGTTATGGAGACTCCGCCGCTGATCCAAAATGGCACTGGGACCCCAAACCCAGAAGTCTCACCTCATCACCAAAAATGGCACACATTTGCAGAGCCTCCTCAACTCTACTTACAATTTTCTGGCTGGCATGGATTCACAAATGTTACCTTCAATATCAAAAACAGCTGCAGCAATTGTATATTTGCCTATTCCCAGCTTCTAGATCTAGCCTCTGTTGTCTTCAGCCTGCCTGTACTGCACCACTGGGATCATCTCCGAGCTCTGATGACTCTGTGTCCTTTTATATGGTTTCATCCAGTTTCAGTCTCCCCAGAAGTTTTGGTTTCCAATCTTAGTTTCAGTCTTAGTTTCCTTAGAAACTGGGAGGGTCAATTTTCTTTCTCAGTTTCCCTGCCTCGAAAAAATACAAGCTTTGAAACCATGGATTCCATCGCACTGGTATTTGATTAAGCACACAGCAGAGATGGTGTAACCTATCAAAATAGGGCTGCTTCATTGTATTAATATACAGAGACACTTGCAAAACATAAACCATTATTACTGTGGATCTGGATGGTAGCTCACATCTATGGTTTAATTGATTCGTTCTTGTGAATGCTGCTCCTGAATCACATTGGCCCAGGGACCATCAGCTTCAATCCACATCATTACAATGAATTATTACATGGCATGTTTCATAGCAGCTAGTTACAAAAGGAGGAGGAAGACAGAGATGGAGGCTTGCCAGGTACAAACACAATTCTGGGGAAAGGACCTATATTTCTACACAACTTTAAGAATAAAACATTGTCTAATCGCTTTTCTTACATGCTGTAGCCTTCTCAATTGTGTTTTATGGAGGCAAGCTTCCAAGTTGGTTTTCCTTTTATTTCAAACTTAAGCTTTTACTTTAAAGTGGTTCTGGGGTAGAATTTCCTCTTTAGCCCTTAAGCACTAAATAATTGTCTAGATTGAGTGCACTGAGAAAAATTGGGTAGGGAGGATCCCTTGCCCCAATGCAGTCCACATGATTTTCAATCCATTAATTTAAATAGACACAAGAATTGGGCCTCCCACATTCTACCCTCTGAAAATTTGAGGTCATGCAAATCTCTTCTGCTTGTGACTTGAATCACATCAAGTCCTGCTCACCCATCTCATTTATATTGGCCCCCGGACAAGCAATTTCTCATTTTTAAAATTCTTCTCCATGTTTTTAAATCACTCTATGGCCTTGCCCATTCCTATCTTTGCAACCAACTTCAGTCCTATAATGCGAACCCCCCAGAACTCTGTACTCCTCTAATTCTGGCCTTTTGAGCACCCCTGATTTTAATTGTTCCACGGTTGGAGGCTGTGTCTTCATCTGCATAGACCCCATGCTCTACAATTCCCAACTGATATCTCCCCACCACCTGTCTCTTCCTCTCTTTTCTTCTTTAAGATATTTCTTAACACCTAACACTCTTACAAAACCTTTGGTCTGCTGGCCCTAATATCATCATCTATGTGACTCAGTGTCAAATTTTGTTTCATAATACTGCTGAAAAATATTTTGGATGCTATTATGGTAAAGGTGCTTTATAAATACAAGTTATTGCTGTTGTTACACACTTGTGATTCTCCCCATTCAATAGGAGAATTTTCCCTTCATGAAACTAAGTGCGGTTTCAGCAGCACACACCCCGCTATCCGGAATGGCAGGAATTCGCGCCCAATTCTACACTTGGAGGATCATTAATTACGGGGTCATTAATTACGCAAAGATGCATATGGGTCCGATTCACCTGGCAGGTTGGGAGCTGATTCATCTGCCCACCATCAGCTGGTGTCACTTTTGGGTCACGGGTGTGTTAGACATGTAAATGCACTGCACTTTTACTAATACGTTTGATGGCTATGTGAATGCCCTTGTCAACTGAAGGCATTGTGATTTTATACTTTGGAATCCTTTTATTTCGAGGTTTAGCCTTGCTCCTGCTCAGTGATAGTGTTCCACTGTGAGATTCACATTCCTGTGATGTTAACCTCAGTTGAACTAGTCTCCACAGCCTTGTGTGATGTCAGGAAGATGTGCTTAGATCTTTATTGGAAGTGTGTGATGTAAGCGTTTCTAACTCTACTTCCTCAAGGAACACCATTGAGTGAGGGCAGCTCATCTAGCAGCATTTGTGTCTCCTCGGTGGTAGCGGCAGAACAAAAGACATGATTGAGAGGAGGAGATCCCTAGGCATGTCCACATCTCAGTCACAGCAGTGTTTGCATAGAACCCTTTGCTGAGTCCATCAGGAAGGATCCAGGCATAAGAGTCTTCTCCCACATCCCTCTTGTTCTGAAGTGGGCTCTCAGTACCTCACGCTGAGCTCAAAGAAAAGATCATGGCCTGGCAACTGATGAGGCCAGAACGTGCAAGTGTGAATGCGGGACTCATTCTCGCTGCAAGTGGATGGACATCCAGAGTTGAAAGAAGATGGCATTGAGATTAGGTGAGATGTGGCCATATTCCGTCATTTCACTTTATTCTTCCTGGAACACGTCAACAATTACATGTCATGGGCACGTCTCCCACATCTTCCTTCCTTCATTGCATGACTGTGCTCGTACTGACCCTCAGCAGCCTTGCAAGGTTCCTGGCTCTCCAGATCTTCATCCTCCGATGAGCTCTCATCCTCTGGCAGTGGGTCACCTCTTTGCGTTGCCAGATTACGACAATGTGGGAAACCCTGTTGGGAGTGTACTGGAGTGAGCCACCTGAGCAGTCCAAGCATCTGACGAGCATTTTCAGAAGCCCTATGGTCTGCTCTATAAAGAGAGCATGTGGAACTGTGAGCAGCATTGTTGCTCTCCTCAGAACAACTTTAAGGGAGACGCACCGGTGTAATCAGCCAGTGTTTCAGTGGGTACCCCTTATCCCTAAGCCATCCCTGCAGATGTAATGGCTCCTTGAAAATCTCATGCACCTGGGAGTGAGTCAGGATGTAGGAGTCATGGCAACTCCCAGGCCACCGTGCACAGACTTGCAGTATGTGCTTCCGGTGATCACACACCAGTTATACATTGATAGAATGACAGCCCTTGCAGTTTATAAGCATTAGGGCTTGCTGCCATGGAGCCCGTATAGCCAGATAGGTGCAGTCTATTGCACCCTGCATTCTTGGGAAGCCTGAGCTGGCGGCGAAGCCAGTGAATCTTGCAGCCTGGCTATATTTATCCAGAGCAAACCTGACATAATGATGGGCTTTCCTGTAAAAGGCATCTGTGACCTCCTTTATGCATCGATGTTTTGCAGGCAGAAGTGCCGCACAGGTCCCCTGTTGATCCTTGGAAAGAGGCAGAGGCCAAGAAGTTGAGTGCTTCAAAGCCACTGGCAGGGGATACCCTCCAACTCCACATGGTGTCAGGTCTTCACGAAGAATGTGGCATATGTGATGTACCAAATCTCAGGATAAGCGCAGAGGTGCATGGCATTGCCTCTCACTCATTTTTAAATAGGAGACTCTTCTATGAAAAACCCTAGGTCTGGCAAGTTTCCCCCATTATCTGGGTCTATCCTCCTGACCCTCCTGTTCATGCTGTGGTTCCGCTTGAACATGTCCCTCCTGCTGGAGCTGCGCACAAAGTTGCCTCTCCCTCCTTCACCTCCTTCATTGCAATAGGACCCTGACAAAGGCAGCATTGAGCCCAGGAACGCTCTTGCGTTCTCTCTGAAAGGAAACATTAAAGACATTAATGATTCAAGGGCAAACTCAGAAGATGACACATTTGAGGACTGTAAGGGTCCATAGTTTTTCCTGACCTACTTGCAAGGTGGTGATGCTGCCTTGTCCCTGAGACACTAGCACACACCGGTGCCTCTCCCATGATGGCATCGCAGATATGTAACTTTTTGAGCCCTGTGTGGGCTGCTAAAATTTCAGTGAGACGAGTGACCCAACCTAGCTCTGTGCTCCAATCTCTGGTGTGGCATACTAGTGACCAATCAGTCGCTCATAGTCAATGAGTGAATGCCCTCTGTCCCATTAGAAGTGTCAAATCTAGTGAACACATGACAGACCTTCATTGATGGAATGCCGTATACAATACAGCTGTGCCTCCTTCATTATTGTCTGCATTCACAAATTCTACATTCAAGTAGTACACTTGAGATGTGAAGCCACTGAGTTCTGAGTAGCCCTTTAACAGTGCTAATGAAGCCATTGGCTTTCACCGCAAGGAGGTCTTCCTCCTTTCTTTCTAAGCAAACTCCTGTGGCAACAAGAGGTTAAAGGGCGACCCCAAAAAGGACCCCCCTAAGGTTCGCCCTTCTCCCTCACTGCCATTCCACAGACTTCCCTCTCCGTTGCCCCTCTCGTGTTCATCAACTACACCCTCGCCTCACAGCCCACCCCCGATTGAAGTGTTAGTTTATGAAAGTGGAGGCCTGCATGAGTACCACAGCATAGTGATGTTCCTCAGGACAATGTAGGCTAAAAGCAGGTGCAGTCCAACCCTACAGCCCCAGGAGGGTGGCGTTCATTGCAACAAGACTGTTGCAGTGCTATGGCAGGTAGGGTATGTATGTTACACTCACCTCGAAGTTACCAGCGAACTGAGCTCTGGCTTGTGGACGCCACCCCTTTTCAAATGGGTTTGAGGCCAACATAATTTCACGTCAAGATTGAAAGGCCTCACAAAATTCCAGACAACAGCTGTTTTAACGAACATTCATGACATGTTAATGAATGCAAATGGTGTTCATGACACTAGTTGGCAGGATAACTGACCCACCATTAACCCACCATCAGGAGAATTGCAAGCTGTTTTAAGATGGCAAAATTTGTGACTTTTTTGCCTGCCATTGGATTCTCCACTCCCACCCGCAGCAGGTTTTGTGGCAGGCAGGACGGGAAAATTCCGCCCAATGTTCCTCTTTGCACTCAACCCTGGTGATGCTTTATGGTCAAGCATCAAAAAGGAAAGCAGTGTCTGAAATAAAATATCCATCAGTATCAGAGGCATTGAAAAAATAAGCCATTGCATTTCAATTTGATTTAAATGTTAAAAATTCACAACTGATCAACCTCAAAGACAGCATGACCATAAGACCATAAGCCATAGGAGCAGAAATTAGGCCAATCGGCCCATCGAGTCTGCTCCACCATTCAATCATGGCTGATAAGTTTCTCAACCTCATTCTCCCACCTTCTCCCCATAACCTTTGATCCCATTACCAATCAAGAACCTATCTATCTCGGTCTTAAATACACTCAATGACCCACGCTCCACAGCCTTCTGTGGCAATGAATTCCATAGATTCACCACTCTCTGGCTAAAGAAGTTTCTCCTTATCTCTGTTCTTAAAGATCTTCCCTTTACTCTGAGGCTGTGCCCTCGGGTCCTAGTCTCTCCTACTAATGGAAACATCATCCCCACATCCACTCTATCCAGGCCTTTCAGTATTCTGTAAGTTTCAAATACATCCCCCCTCATCCTTCTAAGCTCCATCGAGTGTAGACCCAGAGTCCTCAAACATTCCTCATATGTTAAGCCTTTCATTCCTGGGATCATTCTCGTGAACCTCCTCTGGACTCGCTCCAGGGCCAGCACATCCTTCCTGAGATACGGGGCCCAAAATTGCTCACAATATTCTAAATGTGGTCTGATCAGAGCCTCTATGAATCAATGAATGAGTTCAGATTCAAGATGCAGTGGAACTATTGACAAAGATGACTGGGGACTTTAGATAGAAGGAAAGAAAAAATTATCTAAATAGCACATACAAGTTGCTCCTATATTGGTTTTGTACCATGCTTTGACTGCCTTTGTCTCTGTTCTTATGCAGCCTGTAAAAATCCCAAAAGAGCCCACCCAATTCACTGAGAATGGCTATCATGGAACTCTGCTAAAAAACATGGTCTTCTTAGTGGCTGACCTTAGTGAATTTAGTAAGTTTTTCTTGTGACCATCACCAGCAATGTGAGACCTGCATTTCATGGCAAAGTAAACACAAGATAAAAGCAACTATGGGGACCATTAAAAAAGATTAACTGGAAAACTGATGATCATCTGAGAAGTGTTAGCTATTGGTTAGGAGTAGCTACAACTAGTGAAGCCAATGACCAAAGACAATATTGTGAGCGAAATAGAAATTGAATCAATGGAGATTGTCAAAATAAAAGAAGATACACCAGACAAAAGTGAAGATTTTAAAGATTTTGATTCAAACTGATGCCATGGGTGACGGCTGAGGAGAAAGGGGAGGCAAACAAAGGGGGATGGTTAGATTTTAATAGAAGGAAGTAATTAGACAGGTCAGTTTGATGACAATACTTCAGCATTCAAAATAGCTGGATCTGTCAAGTTATATTCTCTGGTAACCAAAAACAATGTCTCGAATATAGTCAGAGCAAAAGCGAGAATATTTGTGTCATAAGAGTGAATTGTACCATCTTGCCAAAACATTGTAACTTCCTTGTGTCAGTTTGATCAACTTTGTTGCATGGCAATATCATCCCACTGGTACAGCTGCTCCTTCTTTGAACAAACAAGCTAAGAGTATCCCCTATGTCCTTGAACGAGTCTGAAAGCAGTATTTGTACAGCTAGAATAATATGCTAATTCAGGTATTTTTTTTAACCTCAGAGTTCATATATATATTTTAAAAGAACAAGACAAAGGTTCAATGACTGGTCTGTGCTGAGTTAGCTAATCTCAGTCATGATAGCAGCTGAGTCCTAGAACTGGACCACTGAACTGGAAAGGAACAATGAGAAAGAATTCCTGTTCTTTATTGCTATCTAGTGGCTCCTTCTGAATCATGCACAGATGCAGACATTTCCTCTTTTCTGTTTTTAGATTTAACGGCCTATACCCAAAATTATGGGCATGATTTATCTAAGGAAAAAAAGAATCAGGGCCTTGGGTGTGAGGGAGGTAAGAGATTGGTGGTCAGAGGAGAGTGAGTCGGTGGGGGGTGGAGGGGGTGGTTGTCAATGTTGAGGGACTGGCAATCAGAATGGTCTTTATGGTAGGGACTTACCTTTCTCTTTAGGTAAGAGAGGTTTAGGGTTAATTTTCCCTGAAGCAACTAGCACAGGCTGCAAACGAACTAGTGCGTGCTTCAATCATGGGTAAAGAATACCACTTTGTTTTTACCTAATATAGAAGATGTCACACTTCTGGATGGGCATGCATACAAATATACGAATTAAGAGCAGCAGTAGGAATAAGCGACTCGATTCCTCGAGCCTGCTCCACCATTCAATTAGACCATGGCTGATTTGACAGCAACTCTACATTCCTGCTTAACGTGATAACCTTTTACCCCCTTGCCAATCAAAAATTAATTTACCTCTGCCTTAGAAATATTCAAAGACTCTGCTTCCACCGCCTTTTGAGGAAGAGAGTTCCAAAGACTCATGAACCTCTAAGAGAAAAATATTCTCCTCATCTCTATCTTAAATGGGCAACCCCTTACTTTTAAACAGTGACTCCTAGTTCTAGATTCTCCCACAAGAGGAAACTTCCTTTCCAAATCCATCCTGTCAAGACCCCTCAGACTCTTGTATGTTTCAACCAAGTCACCTCTTACTCATCTAAATTCCAACATGTACAAGCCTAGCCTGTCCAACCTTTCCTCATACAACAACCCGCCTATTCCAGTTATTAGTCTAGTAAACCTTCCCTGAACTGTATCCAATGCATCCTTCCTTAAATAAGGAGACCAATGCTGTACACAGTACTCCAGAATGTGGCCTCACCAATGCCCTATCTAACTAAAGCATAACCTCCCTACTTTTGTATTTAATTCCCCTCGTAATAAATAATAACATTCAATAGCTTTCCTAATTACTTGCTGTACCTGCATACTGACCTTTTGCAATTCATGCACTAGGACACCCAGATCCCTCCGAATCTCAGAACGGTGCAATCTTTCACCATTTAGATGACATGCTTCTTTTTTATTCTTCCTGCCAAAATGGAAAATTTTACATCTTCCCACATTATACTCCATTTGCCAGATCTTTCCCCACTCACTTAAGCTATCTATATCCTTTTGTAGCCTCCTTATGTCCTCTTCACAGCTTACTCTCCAACCTATTTTTGTGTCATCATCAAATTTCACAACCAAACCTTCAGACTCTTCATCCAAGTTATTTATATTAGTTATAAAATTTTGAGACCCCAGCACTGACCCCTGTGGTGCACTACTCATTACATCTGACCCATTTGAAAAAGACCCGTTTATGCCTACTCTCGTTTTCTTGTTAGCTTGCCATGGAAGTGAGAATGAACTATCTGTCCGACATTTTAAGGCTTTAGAAGGTTGCATTGTGCCTTAAAAATTGGAGCATGCACAACTCTGGTTAAGTAGAAATTTTGGGAACTGTTATAACTGTGTAACTGTAATCTTGTGTGTGTTTAAGTTTGTTCTTCTTTTGTTAATAAATGTTTTAATTTAATTTTTAAGATCGCTAAAGGTGGTCGTAAACTCATTACTTCTGACTTCAGTGCACATGCCTTCTCGTAATAAGTACAAATTGCAAAATTGTTGTGATAGCATGGCCATGGTTCCCTTGTGGATTTGGTCAGCCTGGCAAATACCACCTGCCATACCATAACATACTCTTGTTGTGCTATATATTTTGACGCCAAAACCACTACAGTTAAATCAAGCCAGCTTCCAAATGTTTTAGGGTGCATTTACCCTCCAGCCCTAATGCTGATGTAAAGGGTTTTCCATTGGAAGAGATTAAACTGAAACAGCACCCTTAGCAACCTGAGCTAACACTCATTTAATTGGAGACACCTAAAATGGCTCTACCCTTCAATGCTCACCACTTTCCAAAAATGAGAGGCCATTTTGCTCGAGGGATGCTAAGGTTGTAGTGTCCTTGCACACTTGACCTTCCTCGATGCCCCTAAACTTTGATATTGTGGCACAAATAAGACCAATTCCAAGTGGTGCGCCAATGTTTTTCTCATGCCGGCCCCAAAATAATTGCAATATCAACTTATTTACATGAAAATCAAAATACAAATGTTTTAAACTCATATTGGCCCTCTTTTATTGTATCGTGACTAAGCAAGCTGCATTTAGCAATTACGGGCAAATAGAGTGACATTAAGATTCCTACGAAAATTATATGCAAGCACACATGCATATTTTTACACAGTGTTGTTTAGGATATTGCCAGATGATAGGGTCTAAAAACAATATGTGTGGCACTGTAATAGTCCAAGATCATCAGCCTAATTAAATAGAAACTGAAAATACACCTTTGCATGGCTAAAAGACAAACTACAATGTTTAAGAGCCAGCCTCTTAAATTGAAAATTCTTGTCTCTGTAACAAATTGTGTTAAGTACATCTTTAAAGTTCCTAAAGAAAAAGTTTTAAAAAGGATTGAAATAACATAAAAATACTTGCTCAATTCTTGAAACTAGTTTTCCAGCCTACAACACCATATTGCAAACTACTACCCTTTCATTACACAGCTACCAGTCACTTGCTTTAATTACTTTTGAAACAATTATAGGGGACAAACATTGAGTCTGCATCGAGCTGGAACATTTTTGAACAGAATGAGAAGAACAAAAGACGTGCAAATCACAAACTCAACACAGTGACCATTATGTTATGTTTTGAGGAATTGCACAACATCCTAAAAAAATGGATTTAGTATTGAAACTAAACATACTTGACATAGGAAACCTGACTCCACAAAAGCAGGAAGTTCAGATTAAAGTTGCAGGCATGGGGACAAAAATTTCTCTTCAAACTGCAGTAAGCTGTAATCAGACTTGATTTGTATCATTAATTAAATAAAGCACAAGTGCACTACATTCTTAAAAATCAATTGTTTTCTGGCACCATTCTTCAATGTTGCACTTTTAGTTTTATTAACTGCTCTATATACACATATCTCTACAAATACAAATCTGGACGATGTGGTCTAATCTGCTGTCTTATTTCTCATTGTGCACTCCTGCTTATTTTTACTGGGAAATTATTCTAACGCCAGTGAGGGGAGAATTCTTCAAATGTTCAGAGTCTGAACTCTGAGTGGAGGTTAGCAGCATTTCAGCAAAGAATCACAACATATTTAATAATCATTAGTAAGGAAATATACCCCCAATATTTTTAAACCAATCATTTTAACACACATTAAAAGTATTCCATCTTTAAAATATTTTTTGACACACAGATAATCACTGTAGTTACTGTTAGAAATTGCTTACTACCTGCAGACAGCCTCTCTCAGCTTCAGCCTAAACTCAGGTTCTTCTGTGAGGAACATCAGTGAAATTGACGTCTTGTATGGGCTCTGAGACATTGTCAGTACAGTTCCCTCACTGGCCGGTATAAGTGACTTCTTACAAAAGCTGCACAAGGACTGATCTGCTTTTTTATATATATATAAAAGGAGCATTAGGCTGATCTCACACTGTGCAACTCCGAATTAGTCCACATGGAGCCTTCATTACTCATAAATTTCAATTCTATGCAGAACATATGGGATAAGCTATACCAACAGTTTCATCCCCCTTCATTCTTGTATGACAGATTGCTTCCAGCTATATAGCATGTGGTATTTTGCACTTTTAGTGGGAAGGATATTTCTTTCTCGCCAAACATTTGCAAGCATCTGACCTACATCATCATGGAGACAGAATCGCTCTTTAATCCACTGCCAAATAACTAGTCGCTGAAACCCAGAGCCCTGCCTAAAACAGGAAAATTAATCATGTGATGAGGAAGGGTCCCTCCCTTCTTTTCATGATAAATAATCTTGTATGTAAGCCACTTTCCCAATAATGCTACAAGTGATAACATATTTTAAAATACAATCTAATCAGGAAACAAAATTTGCTGCATGGATTCAACACACCGCTCAAGACAAAAAGAAAGAAAACATTAAAATCATGAAACAAAGCAACCCCAGCAGGGATTATTAAAGAAAAAAGCAACATGGGAATCACACACGTCTTTCACATAAATCCACAGTGCCTCAATCATACTGGACAGTAAATTATTATTGACAATGACAATGTGTCATTTACAGACACATGCAAGGATTACCTTAAGGAAAATGAGAAAAATAAAATGGATCTTTTAAGCATAAAACTGTCCAAGTGGGGTCTGCTGATTGGAGAGAGCTTTGGAAGTTTCATGTCTATCAATGTGTCATTTATTTTTTAATTATTAAACAGACTAAACAGCTCACTAATTGGTATTTTCTTCAATCATTTCTAGTTCAAATCTTCAGATGCCTTCTTAGTGGCTTTTACATAAGAGCGGAATGTTGTGGAGATGACAGGGGTCTCGACCGCTGACTGGAGAGCTAGGGAGAGCCCCACATCACTTCTTTTCAGGAAGGCCCGTTGCATCAAGTGTCAATCAGGCACTTAAAAGGCCAATGGATCACCGGGGATGGGGACGATGTCTTGCTCTCTGTTTGGCCGGTAACTCTATTAAATGGCAGTGGCACTTGGGAGGCAATGGCTGCTGAGGGTCATTAGATCTAAGGCCAGAGGTGAGCGATGGTCGGAAGGGGGTTGTGGGGAGGGGAGGAGAGTCGTGAGGGAAGGGTGGGGAGAGGGGACAGCAGCAAGAGCCAAGTGTGGCTCTCAGTGCTTACTAATGCCAGGTCCCTTGATCAAGCACTGAGAACAAGGGACCTCCCCAACCCCCAGGAGCCTGCAAACAAACATACCAGTCCCTCGCCCACTGCCAGGTTAATACCAGCAGAAGTGATTGGCCACTCAATGGCCTCAACTGCAGTAGGGTAGCAAGGTGATTAAATGCCTCCCCATCATCAAACTCTCCAAATGGAGGGCACAAAATTCCGCCCTATATATTCCGTCATATATACTAGCAGGGCTACTTTACAATAAACATAAATCATTGCACTAAAATTATATAAGATTTTATAGGATTGACCTGGTTTTATGGGCTATCAGAAGGCAATATTAGAATATGCTGTTCAATTTTATTGCAACATTTGGAGATATACAGTATAATTGGAAAAATCTGGAATTCTGATGCATAACCTTGTTCCCAATCTACCTAAATTCACCCAGTAATAAATATAATTCTGTTTTCTGAATTTCTATGTGCCAATTGACTATAAACTATATATAAACACACATACACATGTGTGTATGTATATATATATATATTACATTATATACCTAAAAAATAATAATTTTGCATTATTTAACACATTTTTATGACTGTTCTCCAGATTTTTTTCTTATCAATATGTTGCTGCTGCAGAATTAACTATTTCAATTTTGATGAAGCCTAGGCTGGCTTTAAGCACTCTCAAGCTATGTCTAATACTTTTAGTTGCAGTGCAAAACTGTGCGCTAGATTTTCAATTTCAAGGTGGATAGCAGGAGTTAGTGTTGTGGGAATTCATCACAGTTATAATCAAAACAGAAAGGCTTTCCAACCCTCAAACCCCTTCATACCCCACATACTCCCTATGCCCCATCCATGCCACCACATGCCTTCCCCCCACCCGACCCTCCCCAGCCACCCCATATGGCTTTTCATACCACGAATGCCAAGCTATGCCCCCACCTGCCCCTAATGGATTGCTGGGCTCTCAGCCAAGAATACATAATGAGGCTTGGCTGAGGGCCCAGAAATTTATAAGCCCATTGAAACACCTAAGCCTCAAGGAAAACATTTGCTTGATTGACATATCTGGCTCCCTGATCTATGCTGTCAATTTCACTATTTATTTACAAAGGATGAAGAGGTTTCAAGGCTTGCCATTTCAGCTGTTGATATGTTAAAGGGTATGAATGATTGATACTTTTATTGGGCTGTAGTAAAAAGGAGTTTTTTTTTAAAGAAATTGTAAAGTTATAGTGAATGACAGGTTTGTTTTAAAGCTTTTTTAGCACATACCATACTCACCACAGGGCTCATTGCTTCTAGAGTGTATAGTGGGCATGAACTTACCATAGCTTGCCATGAGGGGAATGAGGAACCACAGGGGTTGTTGGGGGCATACCTTGTCATGGGCAGCATGAGGAGGTGGGTGAGGGGCATACTTAACTTACCTTTCTTTTAACACACATAGCTTACTTTTCAAAGGTATGCAGACTATGGTTCATGTCACATCTGAGGTGCCGTGAACTACCACACTTTGAAAAGCTGGCCTGACTCAAAATTGCAGAGAACTAGGACATGCCTATCTCAACAATGTAACCAGCTTGGTTGGGCATGCAGGGCATGTTAAAACACACTCCCAAAAAGTGAAAACCCCGAGAGTGGGGTGGGGAATCCTGGAATTGGGACTGTCCGCTATTTTTAAAGGGCTCATGAGTCCTCCCAACTCAGCAAAAATCCAGCCCAATGTCTATTCTGCCCAAATAATGCACTTCAGCAACATCTTACTTGGACTCTCCTGACTGAACAATTGCAAATGTTTTATATTTTACACAGCACTGTCAATCTAGTGTGAGTTGATGCCAAATAAATACAATATAATGCTCTGGGTCCACACTCAGCAGGATTTCAACCGATGTTTCCCAAATACACTTCATATAGGGCCTTTGGAATCCCAGGTAAAATGCACCATAATTAGTGTTGCAAACCTTCCTAGGTTGTGCATGAATCTCCAGGAATGGAAGCTTAATTTCCCAGGCACTTCAGTCAGAAACACAGGAGAAAATCAGTAAGACCACTGTCATGAAGACATGCTTATGTCAAATAATGGTTTTTAATCTACCAGCTAGAAACCTGAACTGACTTATAAAAAATAGACATTTTTAAAAACACAGAGACTAAGGTGACTTGACAGCACAGCCAAAGATGACTACCTCAATTTACATTACTATACATTCAACATTCCAATCTATTGGAGTGGGGATGGCATGCCTACAAAACTCAAAGACAACGACTCCTGAGGAACGTAAGAACCGGCATCTCCTCTGCCATTAACAAGGCATTAAGGCAATTAAGGCCATGAAGACAAATCACTTGGACAATAGTATCCAGGCATGGCCTAATCAAATTATCCTTGGGATAGACAAACAATGACCTTATTTGGATCCCCCTGGCAGTTGGAGGAGAGTCACATGCTAAGCCAACATTTTGTATGTTTTAAGCACATGTTTCAGCAGCAGAACTGGGGACAAGCAGCTGAGAAATGGAGCCAACCCACCTGGCAAACCTTGAAACCTATCTGTTGACTGTGACCATCCAGGGATGTCCCTGTTGCAGACAGAGACTTCTTAAGAAACAATTCAGCCCACCACTACCATCTCCAGAAGAACAACCAAATCAGCCATCAACACCAGGACCCGCTAAATTCAGACTGAAGCCAGCTGAGTCATGCAACAACAGACTGTAGCTTGTTTATACTTTTTACAGACTCTCATTTGACCAATCTATCCTTCCTCATTCTATAATCTATATTTTTGTGTGCATGAACTTAGAGTGTGTATGTGTGCGTGCACATGCATGTGTACAAGTGCGTGTGTATGTGAAACTCGGTGCACTGCATTAATTTATATAAATTGATTTAAGTATAATAAAGGAAAATTCTTTCTTTGTGAAACTCAAGAAAACCTGTCCGATTGGTTCTTTTAGGATCACAGCCCATGAACAGTTAAATATTCGCTAAATTGGCAAGGACATCCCTTTCACACAAAACAAATGTTACTGTCAAACGAGGAGACACAAAAGAGGGGAGCCAATCAACCCCTTCTCACTTCATCATAACATCACCTATTTCTACTTCCATAACTTTGTCAGACTCTACCATTGCTCAGTTAAACTACTTTGAAACTCTCATCCATGCCTTTGTTGCCTCCAGATTGACTATTTCAATGCACTCTTGGCCAGTTCCCACGAACTACCCCCCATCATCCAAAGTCATCCAAAATTCTGCACCAAGTCCAGTTCACCAATCACACCAATGCTCGCTGACCTGTGTTGGCTCCTGCTTAGGCAAGACCGCAATGTTAAGTCTCATCCTTGTTTTCAAATCCTCCATCACCTCACCCCTCCCTAACTCTGTAATTTCCTCCAGCCCCACAATCCTTTGAGATGTCTGCGCTCTTCTAATTGTGGCCTCTTGAGCATCTCCAATTTTAAACACTGCAGTATTGGTAGCCGTGCCGTCAGTTGCCTCTGTAAACCTCTCTGCCTCTCTAGCTCTCTTTCCTCCCCGAAGACACTAACTGAAACCCATCTCTTTGACTAAGCTTTTGGTAAGCTGCCCTAACATCACCTTATTTGGCTCGGTGCCATATTTTGTTTTATAATGCCCTTGTGAAGCATCTTGGGATGTTTCATTACGTTAAAGGCACTATATAATTACAAGTTGTGTTTGTTGTTGTTGTTGGAAATAGAGCTCTGCCAAATATTCCAGTCATGACACAACATCACACAAAAGGCCAATTCAGTAAAAGTCAGTTGCTATTAATGCTTTTGATTTCTATTGCATTGAAAAAGTCCATATTAACAAAAAGTAATATTGCTGTCTCCCCCAGTTAGCTTAAACTCCATTAAGCTATCCAGCATTCGATCCTTCACAAAATGAATAACTCCTTTTTTATTTATCACTAGCGACATGAATGTATTTGCTCCAGACACTATGACAAGGTTCTTCTCCCGATTGGTTCTGTACTAGTGTAAATAATGACACCTCACTATAAAATAAAAGTGGACATTCTTGGCTGCAGTCCTTCAATACAGCAAGTATAAATTTCTTCCTACTTCACATTTTAAACTTTCGCTTCTGAAAGCAGTAATTCATGAACTTGCAGTACTCTGGTATCTCAACAAAGTTTTTTTTTCCATGTGAGCCTAAAAAGTCAGTCAAGGAAGACTATTTTACAATGGGAGTGCATCAGAGCTGAAATTGATCCCATTCTCATCAAAAGCACACACAAATATTTTAAACCAAGGAGTTACCGGTTTCCTCCCTATCCCAGGTACACTGAAACCAATTTCAGCTGCACTCTGATGGCCTAACTGGCATCAACGAACTCAGTGCAGACTGGAAATTGAACCTGGGATCTTTCTGATCTGTATGGATCCATAAAACCAGAAGATTGATTTGTCCATTCACCCCTAAACGTGTTAATGCTGTCCAAATTAATTCCTCTTTGCTGTACAATTGTATACAGCACAACGAAGACCGTATTAAACTTAGTAAAAATATATTAGTTTTGTGTATTTTAGGCAGGATTTTCCTGTCCTGCCAGAGGCAGGCATCGTTGGGTGCAGGACAGGAAAATTTGGAGAACGGCCAAAAGTCAATTGATTTTTGGCCGCTCTTCAAATTTTCCCATCCCACTCACGACAACACCACCGGTGTCGGGACCGGAAAATCCAAGTCTTAATATTTATTTTACCTTATAAGATAGCAGCAAGAAGATACATTCACTGGAAATGAAGGTAGGTTATATCTAAAGCACTGCAATCTAGATTCTCCAACCCACACTTTCTGCAAAAGCAGCTTGTCTCTGGAAGACTGAGAATATGGAATTGCTCCTAAATTTCAGTAGGTCAAATCAAATGAAACATATATAGCCATGTTGTCATTAGGCTCCTCATATCAGCAAACCGATTTACAGTGAATAGTTCTGAATGTTAATATTTTGAGTTTTTTCTGATTCTCAACTTAATGCATTGTGCTCTTTGCTGCAGGCTTTTCATGTTTCTCTCTTCTACCTGGCCATTCAAGTTTCAGATGTTCTGTTATTTCTCCTTTCCCTAGTAGCAGCTATTTTGTTTTGCTGCAACAATTCAATTCACATGAACCAAAATAGTTGCATGGCACATGTGTTATTACGGGGATCTTTCCTTATAACAGCTCCGACTGGACCCTATATTGATATAAGTGAAGGCAAATCTTTCTTTGCACGTCACAATGATATTCATTGCATTCTGATGAAAGGTTACAGCTAAAATGTTAAATTGCTTTTTGCATTGGGATGCTGACCACCCTTGTGTGTATTTCTAGCATTTTCTATTTCTGTTAATTGTCTAATTTTATTTATAATTGTTGAGAATGCTTTAAATTAGAATTTCTTTTAAAAAAGCATATGCTTATGTGCTAACAAGATCACATTCCATGAATTTGAGTCTAAACATTTTCAGTTTTTATATACATATATAATACTTTTATATAAGTTAAGATGGAGCAAAAGGTTTATAATGTAAATGCGGTTTAGGAAATACCGAGAAGAAAGGCCATGGAGAGCAAACTGTAATGTTTTCCACATGGTCAGTGCTCCAGAGGCATCTAAGCTAGCCTTGGGCAAACTTTGCTATTTTCTCTGCAAGAAACACAGAGGTCAAGGCCTCGCTTATGTACGATAGTAAGAAAGTGAAGTTCAAGAATACCGTATGCCATCCTGATTATGCTAATTGCAGCCCACTGCTTTCATGCAGAGATAGATATATTCTGACATCAGTTCTTAAGCTCTTTGTTCATGGTGTTTGATAAATCATATTTAAAGCTATGTCTGGAGCATTCAGATTACTGGAACCTTTCAGAGTCAACTAGTTTGTCACTTTTTATTAAGAAAAATGATTAATAACCACATTCAACAAACAGCCATGCCACTCAAAATGTCTACATTTGTAAACCTGCTCTGCTTTTAAGGTAGAAATTCATTTTGTGAAAAAACACTAACCATCAAATAGAGATATCAGCTGAATAACAAACCTTAATTTAACCAATATGACTGCTAATACTCACTATCTAAAATCTGTGCCTTACTCAATGGTTCTGAGATTCTTTTTAGATAAATGAATCATGTTTTTGAAAAATGATTTTTTTTAATCTATATAAATGGCTTGAATAATGAAATACTGAGCAAAATTTCCTGATGAAATCAAACCTGAAGGTATGGCAAACTGAGGATATCAATTGATTGCAACAGGACATAGACAGGCTAACAGAATGGGCAGACAAATGGCAGATGGAATTGAATACAAAGAAGTGTGAGAAGATGCATTTGGGCTGAAAGTAAAGGGAGAGGCAATACAGAATTAATGGCATAGTTCTAAAGAATGTGCATGTACAGAGGGGCCGAGGATTTTGTGTGCGTAGATCTTTGAAGGTAGTAGGACATATTCAATGAGTAGCTAGCAAAGCCTATGGGATCTTGGGCTTCATGAATCAAGGTATTAAATACAAAAGGAAGTTTGCATGGGAAGTTTGCTGCACCTTAATAAAATCTCATTTAGGCTACAACTGGAGTTTTGCATCCAGCTCTGGCCACCATGCTTTAAGAAAGACATGGGGGTCTTTGGGACGGTGCAGAGAAGATTTACCAGAGTGGTTCTGGGGATGAGGGATTTGAGCTACCAAGGTTAGGTTGGAGATGCTGGAGTTATTTAGCTTACAGTAAAGGAGATTGAGAGAAGATTTGATAGAGGTGTATAAGATTATGACAGGTTTAGATAAGGTCAACAAAGAAAAGCTGTTCCCATTAGTTGATAGTACAAGGACTAGGGGACAGAGATATGCAGTTTTGGTCAAGATATACAGGGAGGATGTGAAGAAGAATATTTTTGCGCAACGAGTGGTAATGACCTGAAACTTGCTGCCTATGAGGGTGGTGGAAGCAGAGACAATCAATGACTTCAAGAAAAAAATTGGATGGGCACTTTCATATAAATTTGCAGGGCTAGGGGAATAAAGCAGGGGAATGGAACAGACTGGTTTGGTCTGCAGAGAGCCTGCATGGACTTGATGGGCTGAATGGCCTGCCTCTGTACCATCACAACTTTGTGGATGGAATTTACTCGGAAGGTTCAAGGTACCAACGTTTGTACTGGAAATGGATGCCATTGCCACATGGGCAGGGGTGGGCTAAAGTTTCATATTCCATCAGAGCCGGCTAATTAACTGCTGGCAAGAGGGAAGGATACATCCACTGAAGTAGCGCAAGCAGGTTGAATTCATTCCACAAGGATCACTGGCACCATATTTAATGGGCAGTCGACAGTAAGTTAAATAGCAACAACCCCGGTGTGAGCACAGCCTGAGCCTTTGAAACCTAGTCACGTACTGAGGTGTTGGAGGGACTATCCAGGGTGGCCCCATGGTTTACTGATGCCCCTCCAGGCTGCTCGGGCTAAGAGGGGGTCATGTACTTCTGGGCCGGGATTAGGAGCCTGGACTAGTAGATGAAGCAAGCCTGAAGGAGATCATAGAGGAGGTCAGCAGGCATGGGAGTCATGCTTCACATGTGGCTACAGTACCATAAAAAGGTCAATGAGCTTGTGCATTCCAGCAAGGTGAATGCAGCACACAATGTGAACATTACAACCTTCTTTGTGAGTAAGGATGAAAGGGCATTCCCTATCTCACTACCATTTCCCTGCCACCAACCACCCCACCCTCCTCTCCACTGCCACCTCCTCCATGTCGCGAGCAAGGACCAGGCAGCAGCATTGTCTACTGGAGGTCATTATCTGTGTCGAGGGCCCCAGTTAGTCAGAGCTGACTCCTGCACTGAGTGACCATATACATGAGGCATCCCTGTGCAGCCATGATGGACAATCAATCTGCCATCAGTATAGACATTACGATGGGCAACTAACAATAAACAATATGTGCACAATGAGAAGAAGGGAGCTGCTATAATATGCCTTTAAGGGATATCAATATGACATCACTAGGCGTGAAATGCGTCATCTGATTCAGCCTTAGTTTCACTTTTGCTTTGAGCAGAGCACACACACAGCTCTAATGCCTTCAAGCTTTATACTTATGTATAACTCTTCTCACATGCCTAGTCTTAATAAAGAACTAACAACATTTACCTACTCCCTTATGAGTGGTTGGTTCTTTGTGTGTTGCAATAAGCCCAAGGATTATATCATTATAATAACAGCAAAAAAGCCAAGATGAGAGGTGATGTCAACCTAATGTTGATAGAGGAGGAGGTGCTGGAGGCCTGGAAAGTGGGCTGATCCATAGCTGATGGTGAGAGGAAATAGAGCCCAAGACAGTGAGTGGCCAAACGGATGGGCAAAAGAGAGCCTCTGGTAAACATGAGGCTTGGTGCTCACATGCTCATCACTAGTTGTATGACCCTCCACAGTAGGGATAGTATGAAGGGCCTGATGGAATGTGCATTACACTCTAATTGCTCTTTTCTCTCTTGTATATCAACAAGAACAGCCAGCTGCAGTGACAAGGGAACAGCCATGTGCCTCTGAGGAGGAGTGGGGGGAGCTCTGAGGATGCACTGTCACATCATTCCCCAGAGCTTCCACCAGTGCAGATTCTCTCACATCAGTGGGTAGTCACACGCAAGTAGCTACAGGACCTCAACCAGGAAAACACAGCAGAGATGTGCCTGAGCAGCTAATGGAGGCTGTTACAGCTGAATCAACTCGTAATCGGAGGACTGTGAGAGCTTCAGGCTGATGACACACATCTGCAGTCATCAAAAAAGGAGATGCTGGAGCAGTAACTTGAGGTCTGTAATTATCTGGCAGAGATTCCAGAGGTTATGCACACCCCCAGGCCTGGATGTTGGAGAAGTCAATCTATACCATGAGTGCTGCAAAGTCTCTGGCATTCTCTATTGAGGGATTGGTAATCTTTGTGGAGAGTCACATCCAGAAGACCACCCAGTAGATGCCAGAGATGCACGAGGACTTTTTATACCATCACCTTGTCCATGAGCTCTGTGGCAAAATGGTTGGACAACAGAGGAGTTGAGGCATCTGTAGTTGCCACAAGTTCTTCAGACCCCTTAGATGACAGGGAAGGCGTAGTGTGCCCTGAAAGAGTAGAGAAGCTGCTGCCTGCTGCATCTGGGGGCTCTAAAGAATGAGAGCTCACAGGTCTGAAACGTTAGCTGGGATTTTCCGTGCGGGCTGGTGCCAGGCATGTTCGGTGGCGTGAGTGGACAGTATGGTGAGAAGGCCAAAAATCGATTTCACGACACTGTGAAACCAGATTGCAATCGTTCGCTTAGCCCGTCGATGGGGGGGCCGTGTTCCCTGCCATCAAAGGCTGGGAAGCTCATTGTAGTGCAGCAGCATTTCATTATAAGACCAGCCCACTGGACGCATCTCCCCCACCACTGGATTGTCCACCCACATTGGTGGGAAAACATGCTGGTGCAGATCATGTCTTGACAACTGTGATGTGCAGAAGTCGGGATTTACCACCACGGCCTTGCTCACATCGCAGACTTCCAAGGAGCAGAAGGTGCTGGAGCCCGACAACAACAGAATCATGGGAGAATGTCCATGGCATGCTGGGTGGATTCTCATGGACATGTCTCTGCTACGAGGCAACTTACAGAGGTTGGAAAGTCACCGTTGATGCTCACAATGGATGATGGTCGAGGGGGTGGGAGAGGAAGGTCTAGGATCGACTGGGAGTGGAAGAGGTGTCAGGGGGGTGTGGTTGGGAGGGGATGAATAAGGTGTCTGGCGGGGTGAGGTTGGAGGGGGAGGAGTGGGTAATGGGGGAGAGATGGCAACTGGGGAGGTGGGTGTAAGAAGAGAAGTTCGGAGGGGTGAAGGAGTGTGGAGAGGGGAGGGATTAAGGGTGGAGGAAGAGATGAGGGTGTCTGAGGGAGCCAGGAAGGGAGAAGGAATAAGGCAGGAGAAAGAAGTGAAGCTCGAAAAAGGAGCCGGGGGTGGGTGAAGGACTGAGGTTCGCAGAAGAAGTAAGGGTGCCTGAGGGAGTCAGAAAACGGGCGATCTAAGTGGGGGTGGGGGGCAGTGGGAGTACTTAAGGGGCAGAAGGGGTCCGAAGGAGAGAGCAGGGGTCCGGAAGGTGTGGGGAGAGAAGGGGTCCAGAAAGGGGGGAAAGGGACCCGGGGGGACAGGTGAGATGGGGTCCAGAGTGTGTGGGATGGGGGGTGGGGAGACAGGGTCTGGGGTGGGTGAGAAGGGGTCCAGAGGGGAAGTGGGGATGGGGGGGGGCTGCGGAAGGGTCCGGGCGGGAAGTGGTCTGGAGGTCGGTGGGCAATGGGTCCAGGAAAGGGGCACTGGAGTTGGGAGGGGTTGGGTGGAAGGGGTCCAGAGGGAGTGGGATCCGAGGGGGTGGTTCCAGAGGGGGAGGGGGGGCAATAGGTTCCGGGAGGAAAGGGTCCGAAGTGGGGGTTGTCCAGGTGAATGTGGAAGGGAGGTGTGTTATGGGTCCATGACTGCCTCCTGGGGAGTGAACTGAGGGTGGGCGAGGAATGAAGGAATGGTGTGAATGAACGAGGGCAGAGTGAGACGGTAAGGTGAGGACTCAACGGCAATGGTGGAAGGGACTGCAAAGGTGGTTGGTGGGGAGTTGGAGGTAGACACAGACCTTGGGGGTGGGAAGGAGGAGGTCAGGGATGTGAATGTGGTTGGGGGTGGAATTTCTGGGAAAGAAGGGGACGTGTACATTCACCTGGACATCCTGAAGGAAAAGGGTTGTGGCTGGTAGGTCACGGAGGGGAGGTGGAAGTTGATGCCGGGGGAGTCAACTGTGACAACGGAAGGGAAATGGGCGACTGGGGGAGGGGAAAAGATGGGGGACCACATGAAAAACCGAACCCAGGCCATGCTGTCCAAATCGAAAGTGAAACAACAGTCATGGTGGACGAGATCAGGTGTTGCATGGGAGTGTGATCAGTGGGTGGGCGGAGATGCCGGTCAGCTCAGATGAACAACTGAAAGAGAACCCCAGCAGGCAGCATTGGAAATGCTCAGAACATTGAGGGGAGTATGATACGTGAAGGATCCGTGTGCGTGGAAGAGTTCTTGCACAAGGGCTCCAAAAGGCCCTGCCACACATACACACTTCTCCCTCCAGAATCACTTATCGACCAGCTGCTCCCTCTGCGGCAACAGGTTGAAGGCCTCACAAGCAAAGGGGACTCGGAGGGAGAGGGCAGCCTCTGGAGATTTCTGAGTCGATGACCCAGGGGTGTTCAGCTTTCGTTCCTCCTCCCTTCGGATGCCCAGGGGCCCCGGTCTGACTCCTTGAGGGGAAGGAGCACCTGGAGGGACATTGCAGTGCCCCATTTCCCTCTCGCGTTGCCACTGCAGGAGCTCACCCATGGCAAGTGCGATGGAATGCAGGTCTGCACGCATCTCCGTGTTCTGCTGGACCAAGGTCTCCATGGCATCTGTCATCCCCCATGAGACCTCCATACATGCACATGTGGGCACCACTTCATCAGAGAGCAGGTGGACGCACTCCTCCGACTCACATGCCACTCTGCTGAGGGCTTCCAACAGCTCTGCGTCTTGTTCCTACACCTTCTGTGACTCTCTAGGATGAGCTCAAAGGCCAAATCCAAAGGCTCGTCATCTGACTCAGATCTCACAGGTGCCTGATTCCCAATAGTCCTCTTGAGCGCCGGGGAGCTTGCACGAATCTGCCTCTTGCTGCTGCGGACATGTGTCCTTATGGTGATCACCAGATTGTGAACCCAAGCCTGTTCTAGATCTAGGTTCCACGGAGGTGTGTGTTTCTGTACTGATGCAGGGTGTGGGTAAGCACGGTGTCAGTTCTTCCAGGCTGCTTATTTCCAGCTCTTCAATGGAGGTGTCCTCTTGGCTGGAGGTGAGAACGTGGATGGAGCTGAGGGACTGGCTGGGTGAGGGTGTCAGTCACGTGGCAGAGCTCCCTGTGAACAAAAGTAGAGATAAGTAGTGCATGTCAGAGCAGAGTCAAAAACAGGAGAGAGAGCATTCACATTTGCTTTAAGAGAGGGATAATTTATTGCAGGATCCTTACGAGGGTGTTCGCTGCCGACACCACCATCACCGCAGGCACAGTGCATCGGTCCATGTCCTCACCAGTCAGTGCAATGGCACACTCCTCAAAGTGAGTATGGGGCCTAATATGGGCCACTCCACCCCCGGCCTGGGACTTCTCCCTGCTGTTGCGAGCCAGCTTCTCCTTCATGAAACAGATGGAGAGAATGTGAGCAGGACGCATGGCACTGCATAGAATGTTTGTGTGGTGAGCAGAGCCATGGACAGGGTGAGGATGTGAGCTGGAGGTATATGAGCCTGATGCAGATGTGAGAGTGTGTGTGAGAGTTAGTAGTGTTGTCCCTTGAGATGTGAGATCCCTTTGGATGTGTGATGTGTTTATGAGTGTGAGAGTTGAGAGCGATGAGAAGAGTGAATTACCTTGGCGGAATGGAGGAGATCATTCATCCTTTTTTGGCACTGGGTGGCTGTCCTCTTTTGCAGGGCATTGGTGCTGACCACCGCTGCCACCGCCTCCCAAGCCAGATTAGTGAGGTTGCTGCCCATTTTGCGGCCAGAGCGGGTGTAGAGGACATCACGGCGAGCCCCCATTGTGTCCAAAAGGCGTTCGAGGGATGTGTCATTGAACTGAAAGCAGCAGTCATTTTGCATTTCGAGGCCATCCTATCTCGTTTGCAGCTGTCCTGGCTGGAAGCACTGAGAGGTGTGCGCATGGCTGGACTTTAAATTGCCGCCCGGCATGATGAAGTGACAAGGTGATGGCGTGGTGGGCAAATGAGAGCCCACCTGCCATGGAAACAGCATGTTTCCCAGGAATGCATAATTAATGAGACGTGATTGGGACGTGAAAAGCTGCCATTGCAGCCACTGGGCAAAACATCACTTTACCTGCCCGCTACCACACTTAGTGCAAATCTTGGATGATTCCACCCATTAACTCTGTTTCTGTCTCCACAGATATTGCCTGACCTTTGAAGTATTTCCAGCATTTTCTGTTTCTATTTCAGATTTCCAGAATTTGCAATATTTTGCTTTTGTATCTCATGTGAAACATTTTAACGTATCGCAAACCTCCCTCTCGGATACCTGGCCTGTGGTCCCTGGGCTCGACAGTATCCTGTTCTGCTAGTTTAACATCCCCTGGCATATCACCATCCTCAGAGGAGGCATCAGCTGCGGTATGTCCTCATTGTTCAAAGCTTCTCCCCTTAAGCTGAGTTGTGCAGAACACAGCACACTACCACGATACGCGATACCCTTGCTGGGGCATAGGCATTTGAACCTTACCTTCAGAAGCCCTCTGTCCTGCTCAATGGCTACTCAAGTTATCCCTCTGCATCTTTGCTTGGATTCTGTACTGGTGTCAGTAACTGTCTTCCGTGGGGAACCCTTGTCAATCAGTATTCATCCTTTAATGCACATCGGAGGGCCTAAAAAGGTTTGGCACCTGAGACTGCCTTTAGTATGTAGGTGGCAGCTTCTCAGAAACCTTGCACAGATCTGAAGGATTCATTTGGGGCGGTCGCAGACTAGTTGCTTATTGAGCAAATAGAAGGTGCTGGTTAGTCTGTGTGTCCATTAGTGGCCATGTGTGCAGTCGATCACGCTGAGTCTGAAGGAATCCAGTGATTCCTATAACCCTCTCAGCCTGACTTTCCTGACTGGTGCGAAATGTACTGGCTAGCATTCTTGAATATGACGTTAGTGACCATCTTAAGCCAGTTACGAGCTGCAGACTGGGAGATCCCACAGATAGCTTCAAAAGATCCCTGGAATGAATCTGCAGCATAGAAATTCAGTACGACAGTGACCTTCAGTGCCACAAGAATTGGGTGCCCACCACTTCACATATGGCTCAGCTCAGGGACTAACTCCCTGGACAGGCAGATTCTTCAGTGACACTGCTGCTCTGAAATTTGCAGGAAGTTGAGCTTCTGATGATAGACCCTCTCTGGAAGGCAACCTATTCTGTGAACAAGTGGCTGGTTGCTTGCCCCTGTGCAACCTCCTTGTCGGTGTCTCCTCCCAGCCTCATCCTCCTGTTACCCCTCTGGTTATTGCTGCCCTTCTGCCTGTGGCTGCAGCTCTCTCCCTCTCTGACGCTCCTCCTCACTGCAGGCCTCCAAGCCTGAGTAAATGAGGGTGATGGCAAATAGCTGCACTCAGTTTTCAGGGCCTCCCATTCTCCTTGATCTGTACACACAAGTGCTAACTCCAGGAGGGCATTTAAGCAAGCCCCCACTGAGCTCGGCATGTTTATACCTGCTCCCGATTGCTTCTTCTGCTGCTCACTCAGTCCCGCCCTCCCTGACAAGCCATGTTGCCAGTCACAATGGCTGCTGACTGCAACCAACACTGATCTCTTGGCCTCCACCTCCTAATAGCAGGCGATGCTCTGAAGCACTGTTTTTCCCGCACACTTGCCATAAAATTAGAAAACCCTGGCAAAATTGCAATTAATTGCCTGTTTAACAGGTTTAATTACCTTCCTGCCATGTTCCAGTGTGACCTCCCAGCCTGGTCGCTTTCAGTAATTTCCAGTTGTGACATAAACAAGGTTGGTCTTCCTTTCCAATGCCTTTCACCATGATATAGCCACTCCTCCCGCCTCGCAGCCTGCCTGCAATGGGCTGGTAAAATCTAGACCTATGACTCTACGGTGTTACATAAATACATTGAAACACACCATCAGAATCCTCTAGGAAAAACATTTTGCTGGCCAGTAATGATTCCTATGGCGTGGAAAAAATGTTAAGAATGCAAACAATTTTTGCTATTGGACACACGAGTGCTGGATGTTAGCTGTAATTAATGTGACTATGACAGGAATTCCACCGGCCCACATATTTGAGCTTTGCAAAATATTATGTCCCTGTGTTTCTGCATTAAAATATTATTTTGTTGGCTCAAAATTAGAATATCTACATTCACTGAGATTTTAAAAACATTTTACTTCCTGTATGCTCTATCTGATTTCAAAAATTTACATATTGACAAACAAAATGATCGATTGCCTATCACAGGTATGGTTTTCCTCCTAATTTGAAAGAAATGAATATGAATCACATATTGCATTCATCGCAAATGGAAAAGTCAACTGGGAACATTGCTGTGTTAAGAAATTCTAGGCAGATAACCTCATTCTGATCTTTATCTTGTTGACAGTGATGAGAGCAAAGTAGCAAATATAGTTCAGAAAATAACTCCAAGAAGCAATCTATTGGAAAGAAAGCCATCGACAGTGTAAAAAGCATGTTAGGGGAGGATGAATAAGGCAAAAATCCAGCATCTTCTGCATATACACCATCTCTGCACGCAAAGGGAATTATACCGTAATAGTGAATTAAGTGGGGCATTCTGACTTTGGAGATCTATAGTTTTAAGTTGGCATCTAATAATATTGGCCTTTATTGTAAGCACTGCATAACAAACTTGGGATTTTCAACTGCCCATTTTTCACCTGAAAAGTAGACATTTAGTAATTAAATCTCAGGCTGGGTGAGTTGCAGGGATGAGAGGTGAGTGGTGATAATGTGAGGGGAGGAGCATCTCAGCCACTTCGTTGACACCCAAGATTTACCTGATGCAACTTTTGGGCAGGCCTGTAAATGGTCAAACAGCCTGCTGGCTGAAATAGGCAGGAAGCTGATTAAATATGCAAATTGGAGTCCTGTGCCAGTCATATGGCTTCAATTGCAATGTTCGGGTAGAAGTGGGTGAAGCACGCACAATGCGAGGTCTACCTAGTTGTATCAAGCATTGAGCAGGCTCCCAACGGTCATTTAAAGGACTGACCAAGGCAATCCCCTCCCCAGGAAATGTGCATCTTTTTTGATGGGCCCATTAATGCAACTATAGGTACCAAATCCTGTATCCTGGAAGCTCGGGATCAGATGTATGCCGGATTTGGGGATTTTACAGATTTTGGGTACTAGGCCTAGCACATACTTATAATACACAAAGTATGAAAAATAAAGAACAGAAGGGCTTTATTCAAATTGTTACCCAGGGTGCCCACATCAAATGTAGCCAGTTTTTGTTTCCTTCCAGATTTTGGGAAGCCGGATAAGGGGTCCAGTACAAAAACAGAAAATGTTGGAAAAACTCAGCAGGTCTAGCAGCACCTGTGGAGAGAGAAATAGTTAATGTTTCGAGTCCATATGACCCTCCTTCAGAGCTGAAGAGAAGCAGAAAAGGGTTCAGTACCCCTTTTCAATTTTATACATGTGCCACATATCATTATTCAATGTGCTATTCAATATCAGTCCATTTCCTTTGGGTAGGAAAAGTAAACAAATTGGACATGAAACTCTATCTCTTGATACTATGTTGATGAATGAGCAACTTGTTTTGTTAAATACTTCTTCAATGGGTGTAAACTGGAAGTGTTTCCATAATAAAAGGAAAAACGATTGCTCTATCTTTGAAATTTGAATTAACCGCAGGCCCTGAAACCAAGGGAAAGTTTAACAATACTCCTGCAGTGGTGGGGCTGGGAGAGATGATAGTGGTGGTGGTGGAGGAAGTAGAATTTGAGGCTTTGATACGGAAGCTTTCCATCCCTTCTTGACCTGATTAAATGAAAATTAAATTAGGAAACTAAGTCAGAAAATGCATTTCCCTCAGTTCCGCCCTTAGCAATGCTGAACATCAAGGATGCCTTGCACTCATTGGCAATGCACCAGCAGCAATTCTCAGACAAGTGAACATTCATGTGGGTACCTAAAACAAAGAGAAGAAATCCTCCACCCTGAATTCAGTCATTTGCCCACTAAAATATGCCTTTTATCAAGTTTTACAGCTAAACTTCCTTTGAATGATACATCACTCAGCTACTATACTGATGCCCCTGTGTCTCTACATTAGGAATGCAATCAAACAGACATTGCTTAGATAAGATTTTAAGAAAAGTATAGCATTCCCTGAATTGAGAAAACACAGGAATGTTGAGAACTGCAGACAATTTGGTCAAATGGGAACTAAAGAAGAACTGATATGGACACAGCAAACAAGATTTTGAAGTACTGAATGTAAACTGCCGTAGTGACAATGACCTAATCAGCTATGGATGCAGATAAATAATTGGACTAAGTTGGTAATGTGCTAGTAATTATGGAAAACATTCACTGTACATTTATGTAAAAAGTGCTGGTCTTAATTCTGCAATGCTGGTTTTGGAATACCGTATCAAGAGAATTAGTTGAATTTTTGTGACACTTTTGTGGGAATAGTTGCTTATCCAAATTAGTTTGCTTGAAATTTTTCATATGAGTAATATATTAACTAATGAATAAAACAATAGAAGCCTGAAAAGCAGCAAAGGAAAACTAAAGAACGCTATCCTGGCAATCCAAAGCCCAGCTGTATCTGTACACTTTTATAAGATGATTCTAACTCCTAATAGTGTTAAATATACAAGTATAGATATATCAGACAGACCTATTTGATTAAACTGCTAAGTTCAATATGTAGTGAAAGGAACATTTTTGCTATTAGATCGCTAAATAAATGATTCCATTTCCCCTCTGGCTGATGTTAATTGCTCATTTTTTCTCCGGACCACAGATCGAAACTTATTAGTACAAACAAGAAAAGCAGAAAAACAGCACTGGACCATTAGCAAATCAGAAGTCAACTGGGGCTGGTAGAAGCATTACCTTAACCCTTCTACAGGTATGCACTAAGTCCAAGTATTTTTCTATTTGATGCATTCTGAATAATGCAGTGCTTGAAATCATGCAACCCAAAACAAGAGGAATGTGCAGTGAAAATTGATAGCATAATTCACTGATGGTCACACGTCTCTTATTTGTCAACCCCCTGTAGTTTCATGATGAATACAAATTCTAAAAAGCCTGAGGACACATTCCAGTGACAGATATAGTACTTTAAAGGAGCACTACCATCCTACTAGGGTAAGTGAATAGATGGACGATTACAATAAAGGCTTACCAGATCCTCATAAGATGAATTCTGGCCTAAGGTGGAGAATATCTTCTAAATCCATTCGTCAGAATTGTGCAAATGCTGTGAGGGGGAGAATTCTGGAATAGAAGTTGGGAGCACCCCGAAGCCTTCTCAAAAAAAATACCCAGCTTATCTACCATAAAGCCCCAAGGTATGGAAAGATTCACTATTATATGGCCATCGAATCAGACATTATAGATTCTTAGAATACTGGGTAAATCATGGTCAATGGAATAAGGAATTCAAATTGTAAATAAACAAATGCACTCATTATTTTCAAACACAGCCCACTGACAAACATGTAAGAAACATATTCATTTTAATATAAAATTAATAAAAATCCACTTGCAAGCTGTGTTCTCACAATAGAAATCTAAACTAGGCAAACAATTGCTTTGTTGCTAATATTTCAATTATCATCAATTCAGATTAATTCATTGTTTTCTGAAGCCAATTTGAGCTAGGACTCATTTACATACCCCAACATATTACAAAGGCAGTTGTCTCCTCTGGCATCTAATGTGAAAATGTGTAAAAGTATATACTTTTTATTCTTATTTTAATTTTAAAGCAGACTAGAATGTTTGGCGGAAAGTACAGAGTGAATATAGTGAAGGTAACATCAAGGTGGAGATATCAGATTGGATTTTCGTAAGATCACCTTCAATTTGTATAGATGTACAGTCAAATGAATGCCTGGAGCAAATCTACCCTCAAGGGGGCTTGGCTAAATTCAGCACAAATAAATCAGTTTAATTCACATGATGTTGTTTGATTTTGCTAGGTATCAGATCTTATCTGACCTTCATTTCTGAATAGAAATTAGGTATTTGAACCAATATAAGAGTATTTGTATTTCTGCTTTCTCAAAATGCTGTGGAAGTAATGTGTGGATCATTACTTATGTGGTTTGATTACACATCAGTGTCTGATTCTTCTTACCTGGCAAACTGCTCCTGCAAAGCTTGCATCTGAGACGTACTACTTTCAGACTCCAGTATAACTTCACGTAATCGCTTTTCAGTCTCAAGCCTTAAACATCGCTCTTCTTCCAATTCATCCATCAGTTTTTCACACTGGAAAATGCAATGAATTTCATGTAGGAATACGTCAAAAGACAGCTCCATGCATTAAAGAAACAACTTCAGAAAACCAAAAGATTATGGCTGAAGATCTATGGTAATATTGTTATAAAAATTAAAGAATTAATAAATCTCTTCCATTTAATATTGAATTTAGTATTGAACAGACTCCTAGAAGGAATTCACATGAAAGATATTCTAATTACTGATGGGGTGTTCTTCTGTTAAGAATGGAACAGCAAAAACATGATGTAGGACAAGAAGAAAGTAGAACACAATCATCAATAGCATCCAAAACAAATATTTTTAATTGCAAACAGTGCTAACCACCATTTGCATTAGTCATTGGAGAAAATTTGAACATGTCTCTTAGCGCAAAGCAAACAGAACATTAACAGGCCATTATTAAAACAACATGAAATCATGGGAAATTCATCTATGAAATACATGATTGTAACTAATAACTAACAAAATAGCATCTGCATTAAATGTATTCGACTCTTTTGATCCCATTTTGTTCTCATTTGAAAGAAGAGAGAAAGATACGGTACCAAATAGATAGAAATCGAGATTTCTTACAAAAGGATTTCTTAAGAACAAGCCAATTCTAAATGGCCACTGAATTTTCCATCTGAGAATGTATTTATTTTCTTTTCCTCTGCTGATGCCTCTTCCTGTCATTTTGTTCTTTTCCTGCCATGAGTGACTTAGCCAATGTTACACTGTAATATTTACAGGAGGTGCCTATCTCCAGGATAGGATCCTCCTGCCAATTTATCTCCACCACCTCGAGGACGTGCCCTGCAACAAGGGAATTATCTGTAGATCAAATGATTCAGGCCACCATGGAGGAGCATCATGTAAATGGCAGCACTGAGGGACCCCAAAATAGGGAAAGAAAACAAGCAAAAGAGATAGCTGGAGGAGAAAAGTTATGAATTAGAAATTATAAAGACAATGATAAATTAACATGGCCCTAGTTGGAAAATAAGTCAGAAGGAATGTGTGCATGCAAAATAAAAATTCATATGAGGATTGTACTTTTTCTTTTTAAAATATTGCTCCCTTCTAAATTCCTTAAAGCCTCCCATTCTCTGGTCAGCAAAGTGAGCAGGCAAATTGCTCCAGGGTCTTTGCCAGTTTCACTGCTGAGTAAATCTTCAGAAGCTGCATGATAGCAGCCTGGGTGATTTTTCTTGTCGCCTGATAGGGAACAATATCTGAAATGTTACCACCCAAAGCTGAACCTTAGTGAATATCTCCCCATTATGATGACAACCGTCTCCTCTGTCTACTCAAACAGTGAATAGAATCCTGCTTAATTACTTTAATTATTCATTTAATTTTTGTTTTTGAAAGCAGGGCAACTCGGATACTCTAATTCTAATTTTCCTAAAGGCCACTGAAGCAGGATCAGTTTAGAAATAAGACAACCGAATAAAAACACTTGACAAGCTCATAAAATCCATGTCTCTATGTTGATCATTGATAACATTTTAAATAATCTGTTCCAGCACAATGTCAAGACATGATCATGTTATTACCACTTCACCCAGGTTACCATCACAGTTATTTTAGTTGCTAATAGTGTCATAGTACAACTGTTGAACATTGGTCAGAGATAGAATGCCACCCAAACAAGTAACCTTCTTCCGCCACTTTTCAAGAACATATAAGGGGCAATTTTCAACTGCTGCCTGCCAGTACCTCACCTAAGAACCAGTGACCAGAAGAGGAAAATCAGTTGGGCACCTTGAATATTGGATGAAAAAGGCAACCTGATTTAATTTTCAGATAAACCTTTAAATGGGCGCTTATAAATTTTGGCTACAACAGTTGAGAGGCTATTTAAATATGCAAATTATGGTCTTATGCTGGCTCTTGGACCTTCCCCTCCCCACCCTCCCTGCCAATTCACCATTGCAACTTTCATGTACAAAAGGATGGATAGTGCAGCTGCATCCTTGAACTGAACTGCTGCAGTAGTTACTCAGTAGAATTTAAGGTTTAATGGGACTTCAGATTTTTGCAGGACCAGGGGGAGCATGAAAATCTTTTGCCTCATTACCAGGCCTTCTTCCTCCCCTCAGCCTGATCAAAATCAGTTCTCCACCCTTGCCTCTTTGCCAATAGACCATATAAAAGCCAACTGATTTCTAACCTTCAAAATCTGGCAAGCTGCAGTACAATGCCTGCAGTTCATTAGCTGAACACAAATCAGCCCCATATGAAAAAATATGGTGGGTGCCCTGACCATGGCTAAGTGGCCAGCCCGTCTGCTTTGCATCTATTTTGGGCGCAGAGGGAAATGCCCAAAATTAATACCATTCATTTTATTCCCTTCAATACTACACTTAACGCATAATTTCTTTAATATCATTCTAATAAAACTCATTGGCTGGTTAAAAATTCTGGGTTCTCAAGACTTGAGGTTTAATGTGCATTTGTGAAAAGCATTGAATATCTTTGTTATTCTAGGTTAAAATATCATACTCTGTCCAGCAATAAAAACAACTGTAAATTAATCCTGTAATAGTTTAAGATTTTCTACACTCTAAGATTATTTTTGTATTAAAAGCGCAGCATGATTGTTAGTCTATCATATTTTATTTTGTTCATTATTAATCTCAGTATAAACTTCAAAATTAACTAAGATTTTCCTATTAGTGTTGAAGTTCCTTGCTGAGACTGTATCCAATGTCCTATCAATACTTGTTTTCAGTAGTCTGTATAATACTTAACTTATTAAATACACTAAGGGTGAAATCCTTCTTGCTAGCTAGCATAACTTGGTTGAAAGTGATTCGATAGACTGTCTCAGATATTAATTGAAACACTTACTGCTTCGCTTCCAAGGTCACTTCTTTACATTAAACACCTTCTTAACGAACGTACCAATTGTTATGTTGAGAGTTGGTTTCCCAATAGATAGCAATTCCATTTTTCTTTCAAACTATTCATTAAGATGTGCAATATGTGGTTAATCGTTTTGGATGCAATAACAGATATCTTAAACTAACTGAGTGATATATAAATGGCTCAAATATCAATTACATGTTTACAAACTCAAAGTATTTTCCTTGTTATTTTCCATTGTTACTTTATAAATGCTGCCTAGAAATCTACTATCATTTAACACAGTAAGCACTGCAAATGGTGTTTCATTGCAATCTCATGCCTGCAATTACTGCACTAAGTTACAATCCAGTTAGGGACCATTAACATTTAAAAAGGAATCTGAATATCTCATTTTAACCAATAGGACTACAGAAGATTTCACGTTTCTTTTAAGTGAAATAATCACTATTAACTTAACAAAATGGTTTATAACTGTGTTTTGCATCAGGGTTACTTCTTACTTCCCCAAAGAATTCTGTTATAAGACACATCAATCTTAAAGTTAGTTACTTCTGGAGGGACCACCCATAAGTACGCCACAGTCCTCTGGAAAATTGCTATCAGCTCTAGCTATTCTCAGATGTAAAACTGTCATTTGGCAGCATGTCAGAATCCATGAGGAAAGGCATTATCACCCTCATCTACAAGCACATGGGGGAAAGGGAGGAAATTAGAAATTGGTGACCCATTTCACTGTTGAATGTGGACTATAAGATTCTGTCCAAGATCATCGCTAATCAGGTCAAGTCTACTCTGGAATTGGTGATCCACCCTGACCAGACCTGCACTGTGCCTGGCAGGAAGATCTCCTACAGCCTCGCGCTGCTCAAGGATACGATTGCCTATGTGCAGGACAAGGGTGTGGACACCTGCCTCATTAGCCTGGATCAGGAGAAAGCCTTTGACAGAATATCACACATCTATATGGAGGATGTGCTCTCCAAAATGGGGTTTGAGGAGGGAATTCGCAGCTGGATCCAACTGCTCTACACTAACATCAGTAGCGCAGTCTCAATCAATGGGTGGGAATCAGATAGCTTTCCGATTAAATCTGGAGTCAGGCAGGGCTGCCCTCTCTCCCCTGTGCTGTTTGTGTGTTGCATGTTGCATAGAACCCTTTGCTGAGTCCATCAGGAAGGATCCGGGCATAAGAGGAGTCATGATCCCAGGCAGTGGAGGCACTCAGGTCAAAACCTCCCTGTACACGGATGATGTCACGATCTTCTGCTCGGATCTGCTGTCAATGCGCAGACTGATCCACATCTGCCACCAGTTCGAACTGGCCTCAGGAGCCAAGGTAAATCATGGGAAGAGCGAGGCCATGTTCTTTGGGAACTGGGCTGACCGATCCTTTGTCCCCTTCACCGTCAGGGCTGACGGCCTGAGAGTGCTGGAGATATGGTTCGGAGGGACCGGGGCATGCGTTGGAAACTGGAAGGAGCGAGTGTCTATGGTGCAAAGAAAACTGGGCATGTGGGGGCGACGCTCCCTCTCCATTGAAGGTAAGAACCTGGTCATCAGATGTGAGGCACTCTCGCTGTTGCTGTACGTAGTGCAGGTCTGGCCCATTCCAGACTCCTGTGCGATGGGGATCACCTGAGCCATCTTTCACTTTACCTGGAGGTCGAAAATGGATCGTGTCAGCAGTGACACAATGTAAAAACCTTTAGATAAGGGGGGAGAAAACATGCCCAACATCGCCCTCATTCTGATGACCACCTTTATGTGTGGCTGTATCAAGCTGTGCGTAGACCCTCAATACGCAAACACCAAGTGTCACTACGTGCTGAGGTTCTACGTTGCGAAGGATGGGTCTGGCCACGCTGCCGCGGAACGCTCCAAGTAGTTGGACCATGCCGCACCACCTGTCCCTCATGGAAAAATTTATGCAGAGAGACACCTTTGACCAGAAGTCCATCAGGCAGTAGTCGGCACGTAACGTCTTAGAAGCCCTGCGGGAAAAGGAGAGGGTAGATCCTGTGGGATGGTTCCCCAAGCAGACTGTCAAAGTTATTTGGCAGAATGCCTCATCGTCAGAACTTTCCAACAAGCACCAAGATGTAGCTTGGCTGTAGGTGAGAAACGCCCTCCCCATCAGATCCTTCCAACACGCCAGGAGTCTCACTCCCCCTGCATGTTGCCCTCAAGGTGGCTGTGGTAGGGACGAGACCGTTGTTCACCTCCTTGTGGATTGTGGTTTCTGTCAAGGTTCATCCCGAGCAGCTCAGTGACACAGGACTCTGTGCTCTATGGGCTGTTCCCAGGGACACACACCAAGAGAAACATCAACTACAGCTGGAGGATCATCAACTCAGTGAAAGACGCTCTCTGGTCTGCCCGAAATTTGTTGGTCTTCCAGCGCAAAGAGTTGTCCCCGACCGAGTGTTGCAGACTGGCACATTCCAAGGTCCAGGACTACGTGCTGAGGGACGCACTAAAGCTTGGGGCAGCCGCCGCAAAGGCGCAATGGGGAAAGATCGCTATCTAAGACCTTTCAGCCATAGTGCACCAAGGAACTGGGAACTGTTTAGAGCCCCTCGGGTTGTACAGCTCACAATGAATGTCTGCATTGAATACTAATTGTATTATAATTGTATTGAAGCACCTCTCAGAGCGCAACATGATGTATGTTGATAACTCCAATACCATTGTCTGATTGTCTGTAATGACCATATTGAAATGATTGTAATATTCATTGAGTGTGATCCATGTGTAAAAGCTGAATCTGATTACATTTTTTGTGATGATGATTTAGAAATGTTTTGTAATGTTCTTCCAGATATTTTATGAATAAAGTATATTTTTCAAAAAAAATCTCTAGACTGTGGATGCCCCAGTCCCTTGTTCTGGTCACTTTTCAATACTTCCAAGCTAATTCAGCTGATTACTTTCTTTTGCAATAAGACACTGTGAGGGCCGCTGTAGATTCTCCCACTAGCTTCAAACTAGGTAATATTCCAGCTTCTGTTCGCTCACAAGATTCAAACTGAGATTAAGCCTCACGCACCTTTCAGACAGTCAGTGATAAAGTTAGTGTTTTACTCTGCTTACAGTACAATCTAACTGGCATTTGGATATCTTCTGTCAGTGAGCTGCAAATTGCATCAGATCCAAACTACAACTAACTCTCAGCAAAAACACAGATAAATCGAAACCAGAGAAGGTTCCTAAGCTTTACCCATCTCCATAATGACGTAGCCTGTTCTGGGCCATCTTCAAACTGACCTTTAGATTAATTATCCTTTGTTTGTTGCAAGGGAATTATGATTAAGAAAATGTAGCTCTTGTTTACAATTTCTTCTTAGAACGGATGAAGTACATGGATTCTACAAACTTTCAGGGTTTACTGAATGTTTTTAAACTAATTCATCTCTCAAAACAAAAATATCTCTCTTGACTGCCTTTGTTCTTGCAAGCATTGCAGGCATCATATCTCCAGCTCTTTAGCTAAATAAGCCCACCTGCTGTAGTGCTCCCTTCCACTCTGACTTTACTAAAAAAAACATGGATCAGCTTTTGAACTGCCATTTCTTGAGGTACTCTAACAATCTGTAAAGCTCAGCATTTTAGCTACCTTACCTTTCTAGCTGTTAACCTCTTAAGGCATCTTGGCCCTAGCCTTTTAAGCGTAATAGGCTCCAAGCTTGCTTTAATTGTATTTATCCTATTTTCTACAGTTAAAACTTTTATTCTCAAAATCAAAAATTATATTCTAAAACACAACAACTAGATATTCGCAACAACTATGACAAGCATCTGCGTGGGGAGAATTTTCTCCCCGTCAGGCATGCCGGTCGGGAGCGGGTACAGGTGGGCGCAGAGCCGATCGCCCACTCACAATCGGCTGCGTGCTGCCATTTTACGTGGCCCACCCAGCATGATGGGTGCCCGGTAGCGCTACCTGTGCGGGCAGGGGAAGAAGGGAGAGTCGGGCCCTGCACTCTTTCGTGTATGCGTGTGAAGGAGCACAGAACTCTCCCTGAGGCACGGAGCTGCCTCAGGGAGATTAAGTTCAAAATGAAAGTTTTCAATAAAGACAGATTAAAATTATTCAGACATGTCCTCTCATGTGACAGTGTCACACGAGCTGGGCCATGTTTATGAAGTGTGGAAAAAAATATTTATTTAATTATTAAACCCTTCATGAAACCTCATCTCGCCTGTGGATGAGGTTGCATGAAACATGCGAAGGCCACCTGGGCTCTTTGCCTGCCTGTCAACCTTAAGGTTGGAAGGGCAGCCCTGTCAATTTGGTTAATTGCTGTATTAATGTCCTTAACAGGTCTTTAAGAGTTGGGCGGGAGCGCAGCCAACTTCGGTGCACGCCCGCCGAACAAAAGATCAGAATGGTGCGCGATGACATCAGGATACACGCCCAACGTAACCATGCATCATTTTACGCATCGGCGTGCAGGACCCACCCCCGCACACCGACAAGGAAATTCTTCCCTTGGATATCTTTAGTCCTTTATCACTGAAATTATAAGACTTGCATACAAATATACTATATATTTCAATAGATCTGCTGAACTTTAAGTAATCACACAGGATAGGTTAACTTCTCAGATATTTGAGTTTTGCCATCTTCCTTCATTGGTATTTATAAACCGTTTTAATCTTACCAATCAAAACCCTACATACTAGCTTTAAAATTTTTTTAAAATCCCGTATTACAATAGTGACAACACTTGAAACGTAAAGATAAAAGCAAAAATCTGCGGATGCTGGAAATCCAAAACAAAAAAAAAATTACCTGGAAAAACTCAGCAGAACTGGCAGCATCTGCGGAGAGGAACACAGTTAATGTTTCGAGTCCAAATGACCCTTCAACAGAACTAAGTAAAAATAGAAAAGAGGTGAAATATAAGCTGGTTTAAGGGGCGGGTGGGACAAGTAGAGCTGGATAGAGGGCCAGTGATAGGTGGAGATAACCAAAAGATGTCACAGACAAAAGGACAAAGAGGTGTTGAAGGTGGTGATATTATCTAAGGAATGTGCTAATTAAGGGTAGAAAGCAGGACAAGCAAGGTACAGATAGCCCTAGTGGGGATGGGGTGGGGTGAAGGAATCAAAAAAGGCTAAAAGGTAGAGATAAAACAAAGGATGGAAATACATTTAAAAATAATGGAAATTGGTGGGAAAAGAAAAATCTATATAAATTATTGGAAAAAAAGGGAGGGGGGATCGGAAAGGGGGTGGGGATGGAGAAGAGAGTTCATGATCTAAAATTGTTGAACTCAATATTCAGTCCGGAAGGCTGTAAAGTGCCTAGTTGGAAGATGAGGTGCTGTTCCTCCAGTTTGCGTTGAGCTTCACTGGAACAATGCAGCAGGCCAAGGACGGACATGTGGGCATGAGAGCAGGGTGGAGTGTTGAAATGGCCAGTGACAGGGAGGTCTGGGTAATGCTTGCGGACAGACCGAAGGTGTTCTGCAAAGCGATCATCCAGTCTGCGTTTTGTCTCTCCAATGTAGAGGAAACCGCACTGGGAGCAACGAATGCAGTAGACTAAATTGAGGGAAGTGCAAGTGAAATGCTGCTTCACTTGAAAGGAATGTTTGGTCTTCATTGGCTGTAAAGAGTTTTGGGACATGGTGAGTTCATGAAACATTGGTATAAATATAATATTTCCAAATATAATACTTCCATCAATTTCATACTGTGGGAGCTCACTTTTATATACACAAATTAAAGCTCAAGAAATAAAGAGAGCCGTTGTCAATAAATATACTCATTTAGTTCTTGAATAATAGTGTACTTTGATTTCCGTCAAAGAAAATAGTGTGAATTAAATGGACAATGTCACAAACCTTGAAAACTTATTAATGCTCTCATTAGTAATCCTAAATGCTTCCTTTTATTCATTTTTAATCAGCGAAAGTACTGATTTTTATATAAAGAATTCATTTCTGCTAGCTCAAGTTAATGGATGTCTTTACCTTTTCTTCAAAAAAATGCACAAGGGATCTTTTATCATAATCACATCAACTCTGTGTAAATTGCATTATTGACACGAAGAAAATGACACCAATTACAGCATAAACTTAAATTAAACTAGAGCAAAAGTAACTGAAGGCACATTTGTATCTCAGTTATATTCTGGTTAAAGGCCACCACAATTTAACAATAGTTTAAAATGTATTCCGTAAACTGCTCATATTTATATTATCAAATATTTACTTATTTCCTTTCTTCCTTCTGGTCTTCCACTGATCATAAATATATTTTTCTGTATATTGTTTTAACATTATTGCAATACTGTTCAATTATCTAAGGAATGTGCTAATTAAGGGTAGAAAGCACTGAAGGTAGGAGCTCTGAAAAAATACAGAATATCATTGAAGAGTAGTTTTACCCCAACTGTAAGACAAATTGGGTAAGGTCTATAATTGATGGCTGATCCATTACCTAAGGGTGCTTTCCACTTACAGGCTGGCCACATCTGGTCACTCCTGTCATGTTTTTAATAAGATTTTCCTATTAATGTGGCAGCATGTAAGCCAGAATACTTGAAGAACTGTTTTAGGTTTTCCAGTGGTTCGATGCTTTAGATAGTGGGTGAAACAGCAAAGTTCCCTTTTCAGCTCTGAAAGCCGATGCCTCAATAGATTTCGACCATGCCAGATGAGTAATCAGGTGAGAACATTCATTAAATTTTAACTTCTTATTCAAAATCCAACTAGATAAATATACTAACTTTTGCCAGTTTCCCCAACTCCAAGTAACACATTCCTCAAACTATATTATTTACCATTTTCTGTATAGCCTCCAGGCAGTCTCTAAAATTCTCTCTTCACCTCAAGAGAGGGAACTTGCAGCTTAATGGTATTCTTCTGTAAATTTAGCCCTCAGCAGCTCATATAACTCAATGGCTTTTACTAATGTTTTTAATTTTATTTAGATCCTAAATCATGTTCTTGCCTAACAGCCTCGAAAGAGCTTTTTGCCGCTACTATGGTTGAAACTTGGCAGTTGTTGGGCCTTCAGGGGAACAGACTGACTCCCCTCTACACTTTAAGGAAAGCTAGGGCCTGTTACTTAGAAGGTTGAATTAGTTCCCTCACCTACCCATATAAGGTTCACTTATCACTGCCCACTCCTTCCTTTGGTTAGATCAAAGTCCAGTCCTGCTGTTTAGACATCACATTCACAAACAAGCCCTGTTAAGAGTGTTGCTGGCCTTCCCCTGCCCACCCCTACCTTTGCATTCTGGCCATCATCACTTCCCATCTCCCCATTCCCACTACTCTTCCGGTTCCCATTGCACTTCCTCCTCTTCATCTACCTCCTCTTCTATCCTATTATTATCTTTCCATAAGGGTAGCTTTCAGCATCTTCTTGCTAAGGTAGTTTTTGTGTTTTCCCTCCTCCATCACCATTTTACATTACCCAGCACCCTGCTTGGCCTGAACAGTGCACCTGGTCTTACACCTTGTGTGTAATGCCACTGGCATTCAACTTGTGAATATTAATTAATAACCAAATTTTTCTGCATTACATTACAGATTACTCAACACAGCCAATGTCCTGAGGACAAAATTCACATGATCAGTGTTAAAACAATGGATCATTGTTTAAATTCAAGTTGCTTTTAGTCTGCTATTAACTGCATGGTGTTTTCCCCCGGTATGAAAGGGATTCATTCCTGTTTGCCCCCTCCCCCTACAATACAATTGGGATTGAGTGTTCACCGCACGAAGACACTCACCACTGCTTCCTTATGAGCAGCAACCCCAACTGCTCCTTCCTATTCTCCACATGCAGCCCCTGGCAGAAGCTCTATTCCCTAGCCAACAAATCCCTTTCCCTTCCTGATCATTATCTGAGGTTGAACCAGACAGTTCACAAGCTCAGAGTTCTAACCATCCTAGGCCCCATATCTTTTCCCCTCATAAAGACCTTCTGTAATATCACCCTTCTCCCTCCTGACTCAGCCCATCTGCAGCTAAAACTCTCATCCATGCTAGTATTACCTCCAGACTTAATTATTTCAATGCTCTCCTGCACCCTCCCTCCCTCCATCTTCTACCTTCTCAAATATTGAGCATGTCCAAAAATCTGCTGCCCATGCCAAATCAGGAGAGAAAAAACTTTTTATGCCTGCCGTAGGGGCCGCTGAAGAATCCTGAGTGCAGGAGGTCCAATTCAACCATCACTCATCTCCAAACATTTTTGGCAAAGGGACCTAAAGTAGGTGTTAGGACATATATAAATGAGAGGCCTGATGCCTTGTTTTAGGCAACCACCAGAAGCATAGTAAATGATGCTGATGAATTTCACAGTGATCCAAATGCGTAGGATGGGCATGGGTTGCTAAGTTTATCATTGCACCTATCCTGCACCTGAAAAATGGGTGCAATAGGTACCAACTGCTACTCCATACTGTTCACAAAACCCATAAATCACTTAAGAAGGCAGAATCTTGAAGAGGCAATGGGGGTCTCGGCCGTTGGCTGGAGAGCCAACAAGATCTCCGCATCACCTCTTTGAGAAGACCCGGTACATCATGTGCCACTCAAGTATTTAACAGGCCAGCAGGCCTTTCCCAGGATCAAAGACTCTTGGAGTGGAAGTCCAGCCCTCTGAGAGCTGCTGGCCAGTGCTCTTCTGTACTCAGCAGTGCCACCTGGGATGTGGTGGCTGCTGCCGGTATGACACCCATCTGAGGCCTCGGATCAAGGAGAGACCCAGACACAGGTTAGTGATGGCGGGAGGGAGCTGCAGGGGAGGGGGCAAAAAGGGGTCAGCAGCAAGGGCAGAGGGTGTGGCTTTCAGCAGGCCCTCCTCCTGGTGCCAGATCCCTTGATCGGGCACTGAGTGCCATTGCACAAGGGTCCCCCCCACCACTGCACCGAACCCCACCGCCACCCCCACCCCCCCAGCCCCCCCCTCACCCCCACCCTGGCAGCCCTCAAGCAAACATGCTTGTCATGCTCCCCGCGTGGGTGAATATCAGTGGTGCTGGAATGAGGCCCTTAAAGTAGGAATTAATTGCCCACTTAAAGGCCTCATTTGGCAGCAGGGCAGGAACACCATCTATGGGCCTTCCCATCATGGACTTAACTGAGGTGGAGGTGGGATGGTGGTGGAGTCCCTACCCGCCACCCTCCTGCCTAACTAAATGCCCCTGCCACCTGCAGGGGAGGGCACCAAGTTTCCACCCAATGTGAAGGCTTACCTCTTATATTATGAGTGCAATTATAGGAACATAATGTAACTTAAATGTAAGGTGGGCATCCCTGAAGTACAGGAACCATCTGGATCATTTGTACAGATTCATTCATCTTGTAAAATATGATTGACGCATACTAGGTTCCAGATTACTATTAGAATGAATTACTTCTTTGGTGACACAAAGTTGTGTCTCTCATATCAGGCTATAAAATCTTTATAATTGTGTTTTGAACGTCCATGCTGTAGGCTTGATCTAAAGAGAAAATAAGAAAATCAACACCTCATCAATATTTTATCCAATTTGTTTTTGAGAACTATACAGAAAGAAGATTATAGAAAAGCAGTTTATGCTTTTAGTTGAAGAGGAAGGAACATGAACTAGGAATTCTTTTTTGTTCAATGTACTCCCATTTATTGAAGGAAATCATATCTTGAACAAAAGGATCTATTTTGAAGCGGAGTCTCATTTGCTGCTAGTTGGCAGCAGGAAAGTAACCTGTACTTCATGGAATTGTTCTAATGCAGATCAGAACAAGGACCATTCAGAGTCTTTTCAGTCTTGAGAAATACAAAGATTTTTTTTTCAGATGCGGCAGCTTTAGGCTGGCTTTAAGTTGCATCCTTGCTGTTTCTAATTATGCCTATAATTAACATTACTGCAGCAACTGTGCAGAGGAAGATTTGATATTTTAAATAAAGTGTAACATAAATATTTGGGAGCAGTATGACTTCCTTGTATGGAAATTGGGAAGACAAAATTTGCTTGTTCTATCATTTCCCTTTAAGGGAAGACAACTGTATGCTTATAATTGTATTTTATTACTTAAATGGTTAATTAGCAAAATGCATGGTGATTTCGTTGAGAAGAGAAGTAGAGTTTACCAGTTTCCAAATGGGGGTCCTGAACCTGCACTTAATTGTAGCCTACCCAATGGTGCAATCATCCAGAAAGCAGCTTCCTAATTAGCTGTCTCAACACTCACTGTTCTATTAAGGATAGTAGGCAAGCTCTTAATGCTGCCTGCCCAACCTGGAGCTACCTGGAGAGCTCGGTGCTGCCAAGACAGGTCAGGGAGCACAAGGGCACCTCAACATGGAAGCACCTTTGGAGGCATGTATTTAAAGTTAAAATGACTATGGGGTCAAGCCATTAGGCCCCTCGAAGCAGAGGGGGAAACCTTTCTGGGCGTAACAGTTGAGCCACAGTTGCTGCCTTTACTGCTGGTGGCTGCATCTTTGTGGCATGGAACCTCCAACTCTGATGGGACCTCCAGCCTGCCAAAGGGAGATCGCCTCCATGGAGGTGGCAGCCTCTGTAGGTGGAGGAGGGGCCGCTCCACTGGTGGCAAAATACTGAAAATTGGATCTAACTGGGTCCATAGTTAGCTTAATCGGCTGCCTGCTTCTGTGGTGTGGGCAGCTGATCCAGGACCCACCCACCCTTAGTCCCACTGCCAGGGAAGTTTCCTATGTTGTGGAGACATGCTGATGTAGCTCCCCTCTATTTCCCCATCTCCCCATCACAGGGCCAGGAAAATTCAGTCCCTTGTTTCTATAGTACTATATTTGCAGAGTTATTTTTGGAGCGATTTAGCCAGTTGCATGATTTTCCCTAGTTACATAGGAACTGCACAATAAGGTTCACCTTTATAAAACTGGAATAGAAACTAATTTGTTCTAAATGCAATGTGTGACAACAAGCTAAAAACCAACTGCAAACAATCAATCCATTAGGGTAAACCTCAGAAGATTGCCATGCATAAACTTAAAAATAGTAACACAAGTAATGATATGAAATTTTCTATACACCATTCCACTCTAGTAGCTGCATTTATGCTCAGTTCTAATGAAAAGTCACAGACCTGAAACGTTGGCTGAAATTTTACCAGCATGCTGTGGGTCCACGGGTGGGATTTTAACAGCTGTGGTCAATCAAAAGACTGTCACCAGGACGGCCATCCCATTAGAGGTAGCCTCGACAGTGCCACCAATAGAGCTAAGGCCGCAAGGGGGAGGAGAGACCACCTCCATATTCAGGCGTCCTCAAAGAGTTGGGAAGATTTTTTTCTTAATGTTCCAGGGCCAAGCATTTGTAAGGGAATGCGTCCTAAAACTTAGAAGTTCCAAAAAAAAAAGTACAAAAAATAAACTCAGTGCAAGTTAGAAGCTGCCAGTGCTGTCCACAGGATGTTGGCAAAGCAGCATGAAAGGAAAAAAATTCCTTACCATATCCACTTAAGTCAAAAAAATTTCAGGGGTATTGTCCTTTTTACAAATGTGTATTTTACTAGTCCAAAGCCCTCTCAGCAATATGAAAGCAAGTAACATTCTAGTGCATACTGGGCTGCTACTGGTAGTCATCGCAATGTGATATGTCAAATTAAAAGTATCATAGAAAAAAAATCATATAACATCAAAGCATATTGACTTAAGAATTATTTTTCCTATAGTGTGTGATACCAGTACACTAAAAAAAAGCAAATGATAACTGAGGGTGATTTATTTACTCAGTCAATCCATGAGTCCTCTGTGAATAGAACATCAGTTGACCCTTGAACCAAATTATTTTTTAATATGTATAATTTTTCTATCATTAAATTCCATTCTAGTCTTTAATATTTTTGCTGGAGCTCATTATTATCTCAGGACCATACACTCCTCTTATTTTGGCAGGAGGGCCAATCAGTGCTTATAAAATAAATAAACTAGATTTTCTTTAAAAATATATTTTTGTTTGACAATAATGGACCGACATTAGGTTGGAAAAGTTTGATATGCTCCATAAAATGATCAACAGCTGTTAAAATGTTTTTTTTAAGAAAAGGACAACTCTCGACAGTATTAGAAAATTACATTTTCTTTCTCTCCTCTGATCAAACCTAGATAATTGTAAAGGAGTTAGAAGTTACCAGAGCCTGGTTCAGCCAGCATCAATTGTTCTTGTCTAGTTGAAATGAGAGCGCCTACAATTGATTAAGAAAAAGGGACTAGGAAAAAGCTTAATGCAGCACTAACATTCTAAGGGGAATTTTAACTAAGGCTACAAAGCCCGTGGGGTCCACAGGACAACTGCCTAGGATCTGTGGTGCAAAGCTTGGGCCATTTTATTGGGGGATCATTAACATTCCCCGGTCAACCCCCAACAAGATCACTGGCGAAATTAGGCAGCTACTAGTCCGGTATGTCATGGGAGGGCTGTTCTGGAGGGTTTTGCATGAAGGAGGCAGAAGAGAGGATGGGGCAGTAACTCAAGCATTCTTTATGGTGGCCTGGAGCTGCGATTTCATACCTTCTTCTCCCACAAAGATAAGTTTTAAACCTAGCGAGCAAAGCCTTTCCTTGTGTCTGCTAGGTTTTAGTCAAGTGTCTCCAGCAGATTCACAAGACCCCAATTTTCATATATTCGAGGAGCTCCTGCCAAAGTCAGGAGGGCATTTCAACTGCCCAAGTAAATAGCAAAGTTAAAAATATGTCAGGTTGGGAAAAAAGTAGTAAATTAATTGCTTGGATTACAATTCCCATTCTGCCTGGTATCAAATATCTTCAAAGTTTAACATCCCTGCCAGATGTCATTTCAATTTTAAGTGAAAATGTGGCATTGAATTATCTGGAAAGTTTCCTCATAATTATTAGGTAACAGCAGAACTGCATGGCTACTTCCACTGAGGAAATTCATCTGTCAGAAACTTACACAGGTTTTATGCTGAAATACAATTTACATATCAACATAGAGACCAGTAAAAATTTCAGCATAATTCCATTGTTGCTGTGCTAGTGACTTCAATCTGTCACTACCTACTGCTGGAGTGCCATTACTCTCAATCTTTTGCTTCTGCAGTCCCTCTTCTATGACTGTGTCAAACATGAGTATGTTCATTGGGAAAGCTATTTCAGCTGCCTAGCCCTTCTGAATGTGTTTTGGGAGGGTAGGGTTCTGAAAAATGTCATGCTCCACTCTGCCCAAATCTGACAGCACTCTAGTTAGGTACAGTGCAAGTGTCCATAACGTTGCAAATGACAGAAGAAATTTTCATGCAGCATTCAATGTAAAGCTGACAAATTACTTAAGCATGATTTTTTTTTAAATCAGAAATTTCCCTTAGGCTGTAATTGTGTCACAATTGTTATGAAGATTCGGTATCTTTAACAGTTGTCCTTAGAAGATTTGTAGAACAGTATTCACCGTATAAAGGCTGGCTAATGGTTTGTCATTTACATTTCTTTTTCATTTGTCTAAAAATGGAAGAATTTTGGCATGAGATAGAAACTAATAACAAATGCATAACTGAATGCATATAAGAACATAATGCATTAAATTGCATACAATAATTTGTGATTCATTTTAATCTGTCAGCTTGATAAAATAATGCACTGTTACAGAAGGTTTTCAAGTTACCTTCAGTTAGGACACAAAAACTGGTATTATCTGTGATACACTGCTATATAATTGTGGAATGAAAAATCTGCACGCTATAGAAATTTTGATTCAGTGCCTGAATACCAACTCCCAACAGATTCCATCCTGTTCTACTGCACTTTCACAAAGTTTATAATCATGTTTTACAGAGCAACTTATCTCATCTACCACATTTACATGCCTATTTAATTATTTTTCCACACTCACCAGTTTAACCAAGACACAATTCCTAAATCAAAAGGGTGATGCGTATCAGGGTCACAAGATCTGGCGCATTGTCGGCTGTTCTTTTTCTGTATTTTTTGCGTAAATTAGGTCTGAACATTATCCTCTATCTCTTTCAACCCTTGTTTATCCAGAGTCTGTAAACAATGAATTATGAAGCAGATCTACCTCAGTCAGGCCGAATTCAAACCTACTCCTTTTGGGAGCAACCAAACATTCCGTTAACGTGTCAATAAATGATTTCAAATGAATGTAATGTGCACACAGCCATGCCATTCCTTGCATTCATGGAAAACACAAGTTCACATCTCTACACTTAACCACAGCTGTTGCTAAGTTGACTATTAAGAAGCACACAGTGAAAGAAAAAAAAAACACACTTTACTAATGAACACATCATTCACTTATATTTTTATACAATTATCATAAAAAGGCATTAGTACTTACATCAATGGATGTTTGATTTATATGCATAAGAATTTCTAACCACACTTCTCAGTTTTCATCATTTATGAAAAAGATTTCATAACTTAGTATTTATATTGGGCAAATAAGCTTGGCCCAGAATTTGCAGTCAGCAGCGAATCAATGGCACTTACTGTCTCGAACAAAGTTGCCCACAAATATCTGGTAATCTCTGTGGCATGGATTTCCCCTTTCAGACAACAGATTAAATATTGGTCTGAGTCAACAGGATGTCTTGGCGTGCAGCTGCAGCAATGATGACTACAAGCAGGTAAGAAGCCAATTACAGGGGTATTCACAAACAGAAAACTAGGAAGTTAAAAGCACTTAATATCCATCACTGGGATGTAGATCTGGCTACAGAGTTAGGTTGTGGTGAGGTTTTGTAGAGATTTATAAATGAATATGACATGAAATCAATTGTGGGGAACAGACAGCCACCAGAGGTTGGGGGAGGACAGGAATAACAGGCAAGTGGAATATTGTAGATCAGGAACCAGCAGTGGAGTTTATAAATGAGTTAAAGTTTGTGTAGAGCTGAGCTCCCGAGGACATTGGAGAAATCAAGGAGATGACAAGTGCATAGGTAAGGGTTTCAATAGCAGTGGAGTGAGACAGAAGTTGGCGACGCTGAGGAGATGGAAATAAGTGGATTTGGTGATTGATCAGATGTAAAATTTGAACTTCAGCTCGGGATCGAGCTAACACCTCAAGATTAACTGGGTCTGATCCAAGTGCATGGTCATTGTAATATAAACCATGAGGTACAGTAGAATATCAACAGTGAAATTCTTGAGCCACTAATGCTCATATTCCTTCCGAAAAGTATTCATTTAAGATGAAAAATTAGTTAGATAGTACAACCTGCAATTGATCACAAAATGCAAACAAACATCGCAGACTAAACTAAACAAATTTACTGCACTTGATTTCAGCATTGTGCTAAATAAATAGGTGCTAAGCAGGAACAAAAGAAAAAGGTTGGAATAGATAATATTTGAGGGACTATATAGGAAATGTAGGAAGTGGGGCTGCCCGTATCCTATCTCACAGCAAGTCGTGCTTCATCCTTGTGCTTGCTGACCTATATTCCCAATCTGCTGCAAATTAAAAATTACCATCCTTATGTTTAAATTCTTCATAATCTTTTTCATCCCCAAAGCTCTCTCCTGCTCTTCAGAAAACTCCATTCCAGCCTTATATTAAACCTTCGCTCTCTTCACCCACCACTGGTGGCGATGGATTCACCTGTCTCAATCCTACCCACAGGAAATCCCACCCCAGCACACTCTACCTCTTCATCTTTCTCTACTTCTTGGAGAGTAAAATACATCTCTGACAAAGTTTTGAGTCACACCTCATAATATCTCCTTTAGTTCAGCATTGATTTTTGTTGGTTTATGCTTTGTGAAGTTCTTGGGATATTCTTCTAGGTTAAAAGCACCATATAATGTCGGTTGTTCTTGTTTGAGGAATTAAGATTGCAGGTGTAACTTGCAGGTATAAGAAATGGGACAACTTTAGCATTCATTTCAAAATATTATAGAATGCCAGTCTTCCTTGTTGAACTGTTGGCCCAGCAACTAATTCATCACTGTCACTTTCATCCTTCTGCTCTACCATAGCTTCTGAACTTTATTCCATTTCATCCTGCAAGGTGAAATTATGCAGTAGATGACACCCATTTATGAAATCTGGAGGGAGAAAGCATATAAGGATCCTCACTTGAGCTATTTAAAAAACTGCTTCAAGGCCCCTTCAATAATCATCCTGGTTGAAGCACAGCCCTCACTGTATCAAGAGCTCTCCTTCTATCCATGTTTGAATAGCTATCATGATCAAAAGGTTGTCTTGGCATTCCAGCAGCCATCCTTCTACTCTTGCTCTTCAACAAATGCCTACACAGATGATTACTTAAAAATGAAGACATCTTGGTACATGCAGGGCAATGAGGAATTTAGTTGCATTGTTTTGTGCTTCTGTTCCATGTGAAGACATTGATAGAATAAAATTAATGACACCTGGACTCGTGCAGCCTGTAGAATTGTCATGTTGAGTTATGCTGCTGTTGCTTTCTAATGGCAAATGTGATGATGCTTTGGTATGCTAATGCATCTGTTATGGCCTTGCTGTATCTGTGACCAGCAAATTGGCTGCTGATGTAAATGCCACCAGCACTAATCCAGAATAACTCCAACACAAAAACTGAGTTAATCCTTTGTGTGTATCTGGAATTCTTCATTAAGGAAATAATGCAGGGACCCTGCATAGCCTCAGCCTCCTAAAGCAATGCCCCTCAGGGAATGAGCACTAACTTGGGGATTTTGTGTAGGTGGGGAAGGAGGTGCTTCTTTTTGAACCTTTTTCCAGCCTCTAGTAGCTGGTGAGTGTTCAAAGGCATTAATTAGGTGAGCTAGGTGATCGGTTGATGCCCCCTCCAAACCTGGGGTGGGGGGGCGGGGTGCGGGATCAGTATTTAAACCAGTACTGGGGAGATGTAAATATTGCATTACATTTATTGCTTAACTAGTTAAACATACAAACATACAAAACAGGATCAGAAGTAGGCCATTCAGCCCCTCGAGCCTGCTCCACCATTCAATAAGATCATGGCCAATTTGTTCGTGTTTTGAATTCCACATTCCCATCTACTTCCGATAATCTTTGATTCCCCTGCCTAACAAGGACCTATCTACAGAAAATGCTGGAAAAATTCAGCAGGTCTAACAGCATTTGTGGAGAGAGAAACAGAGCTAACGTTTTGGGTCTATATGACCCTTCCTCAGGGCCTTCCACAGATGCTGTCAGACCTGCTGAGTTTTTCCAGCATTTTCTGTTTTTATTTCAGATTTCCAGCATCTGCATTTATCTTAAGAATCTATCTACTTCTGCCTTAAAAATATTCAATGAGCCTCCTTTACCATCTTCGGAGGCAGAGAGTTCCAAAGTCACACAACCCTCTGACAGGGAAAAACTCTCCTCATCTCTGTCCTAAAAGGGCAACCCCTTTTTTTTTAAACTAATTTAACAGAATTACAGATAACAGTTGAGTGATATTTCCAAACTTGAAACCTAATTAGTTAAATAAAGCACATAAAGATGGCAGGGCAGTTGATGTGTTGCAGATTTAGCATGTGGTGAAAGCTGGTGAACAGCACTGTGATCCACAGCAACCACACCTGCAGTAAGTATCTGTAGCTTGAGAAACTTTGGCTCAGAATTGATGAACTGAAGTCCGAGCTATGGACACTGTGATGCATCAGGGAAGGGAAAAGCTACCTAGATATTTTGTTCCAGGAGGCAGTCACATTACTTAGACTAGATACTTCTCATTTGGTCTGTGGTCAGGGACAGTGGCTGTGACTGCAAGTGAGGCAGGCATGGGGACCCAGAAGAAAACAAAAACAAAAACAGAATTACCTGGAAAAACTCAGCAGGTCTGGCAGCATCGGCGGAGAAGAAAAGAGTTGACGTTTCGAGTCCTCATGACCCTTCGACAGAACTTGAGTTCGAGTCCAAGAAAGAGTTGAAATATAAGCTGGTTTAAGGTGTGTGTTTGGGGGGTGGAGAGAGAGAGAGAGAGAGAGTAAACACCTTGTCAAACACCAGGAGGGAAATGGAAAGCAAGGAAGGTGAGCAGGGCAAAAGAGAGGAACGGAAATCTTGTCGTAGAAAAGAACAGAACTTCTTCAAGGAGGTAGGCATTTCTTGACCCAGAAGGTTGTACTAGAGGAGCCTCAGTCCTTGCAATTGTCAAACAAGTTTGAGGGTCTTCCAGCTTGTGTGGACAAGAACAGGGACTGCAGGGAGGATGAGCAAACTGACCATGGTGCAGGGGGCAATTCAAGTGGGGGGAGTAAAAAGGAATATAGTTGTAGCAGGGGACAGTGCAGTTAGGGGAATATATATGGTTCACTGCAGGCAAGAGCATGAGTTCTGATGGCCGTGTTGCCTGCCTGGTGCTAGAGTTAAGGAGTGCTGCTTTGGGCTTCAGTAGAGTGCTTCAGATGGAGTGAGGAGGGAATGAGGTGAGGAACAAATGAGGTGATTCTTTGAGTCCCGGAGTACAGTTGGATAAGTATTTACTACTTTTATTGCTTATAGTTTTTAATGTCTTATTTGGTGGTTCATCGTTTGTAAAGGCTATAATCTGTAACAATGAGGAGCAGGGAAGAAAGACCCTAGAGTAATTGATATTATTTGATATTAAGTATCTTCCAAAAGGTTTAATTTAATTTAGAGGGGTAATAAATGGCAGGAAAGCTCAAAGCTGTGGTGTGCTCCTCCTGCCCTATGTGGGAAGCCGGGAACATTTCTAGTGCCCGGGGCCAGCATGTGTGTGGGAAGTGTCTCCAGCTGCAGCTCCTGGAAGCCCGGGCTTCGGAGCTGGAGCGGCAGCTGGGGACATTGTGGAGCATCTGCAAGTTAGAGACTATCGTAGATAGCACACATAGAGAGGTGATCACACCATAGGCTAAGAGTCCACAGGCAGGAAAGGAATGGCTGACCACCAGGCAGAGCAAGAGGACTAGGCAGGCAGTGCTGGAATCTCCTGTGTCTATTCCCCTGCAAAACAGATACGCCACTTTCGATACTGTTGAGGGGAGTGGCCTGTCAGGGGAAAGCAGCAACAGCCAAATTCATTGCACCACGGTTGGCTCTGCTGCACAGGGGAGGAGTAAAAAGTGTGGGAATGCAATAGTTATTGGGGATTCAACTGTAAGGGGAATAGATAGGCATCTCTGTGGCTGCAAACGAGGCTCCAGGATGGTATGTTGCCTCCCTGGTGCTAGGGTCAAGGATGTCTCACAGCAGCTACAGGACATTCTGAATGGGGAGAGTGAACAGCCAGTGGTCGTGATACACATTGGTACAAACAACATAGGTAAAATAAAGGGATCAGGTCCTAAAAGCAGGATATAGGGAGTTAGGAAGTAAGTTGAAAAGTAGGACATCAAAGGTACTGATCTGAGGATTACTACCAGTGCTACGTGCTAGTCAGAGTAGAAATAGCAAGATACATCGGATGAATACATGGCTGAAGAGATGGTGTGAGGGGGAGAATTTCAGATTCCTGGGACATTGGGACCGGCTCTGGGGGAGGTGGGACCAGTACAAACTGGACGGGTTACACCTGGGCAGGACCAGGACTGATGTCCTAGGGGGAATATTTGCTAGAGTGGTTGGGGAGGGTTTAAACTAAAATGGCAGGGGGATAGGAACCTATGCAAGCAATCAAAGGAGGGGGAATCAAGGACAAGAATAAAAGACAGAAAGGGGAATAAGAAAAGTGATGGGCAGAGAAATCAAGAGCAAGAATCAAACAGGGTTTCAGTGAAAAATAGTGGGAACGGGACAATGTTAAAAAGACAAGCCTTAAAGCTTTGTGCCTTAACATGAAAAGTATTCACAATAAAGTGGATGAATTAATCACGCAAATAGATGTAAACAGGTATGATATAGTTGGGATTACGATGACATGGCTGCAGGGTGACCAGGGATGGGAACTGAACATCCAGCGGTATTCAGTATTTAGGAAGGGCAAACAAAAAGGGAAAGGCAGTGAAGTTGCATTGCTGGTTAAAGAGGAAATTAACGCAATAGTGAGGCAAGATATTAGCTCCAACAATGTGGAATTTGTATGGGTAGAGCTGAGAAACACTAAGGGGCAAAAAATGTTATTGGGGGTTGTATATAAAGACCCCCAAACTGTAGTGGTGATGTTGGGAATAGCATTAAATAGGAAATTAAAGACACATGCAATAAAGGAACATCTGTAATTATGGGTGACTTTAATCTGCATATAGATTGGGCAAATCAAATTAGTAACAATACCATAGAGGAGGAATTCCTGGAGTGTATACAGGATGGTTTTCTGGACCTATACACTGAGGAACCAACTAGAGAATAGGCCATCCTCGACTGGGTATTGTGTAATGAGAAAGGAATAATTGGCAATCTAGTTGTGCGAGGCCCCTAGGGGATGAGCAACCATAATATGATAGAATTCTTCATCAAGAGGGAGAGTGATGTAGCTGATTCTGAGACTAGGGTCCTGAATCTTAATAAAGGAAACTATGATGGTATGAGGCGCGAGTTGGCTATGATGGATTGGGAAACGTTACTTAAAGGGATGATGGTGGATAGGCAATGGCAAACATTCAAAAAGCGCATGGGTGAACTGCAACAATTGTTTATTCCTATCTGGCGCAAGAGTAGAACAGGAAAAGTGGCCAAACTACAGCTTACAGGGGAAATGAGAGATAGTATTAGATCCAAGGAATAGGCACACAAATCGGCCAGATAAAACAACAGACCTGAGCATTGGGAGCAGTTTAGAATTCAGCAAAGGAGGACCAAGGGATTGATTAAGAAGGGGAAAATAGCATATGAGAGTAAGCTTGCAGGGAACATAAAAACTGACTGTAATAGTTTCTATAGGTATGTGAAGAGAAAAAGATTGGTGAACACAAATGTAGGTCCCTTACAGTCAGAAACAGGGGAATCTATAATGGGGAACAAAGAAATGGCTGACCAATTAAATAAATATTTTGGTTCTGTCTTCACAAAGGAGGACACGAATAACATACCAGAAATGTTGGGGAACACAGGGTCTAGCGAGAGGGAGGAACTGAAAGAAATCAGTATTAGTACGGAAATGGTTTAGGGAAAATTGATAGGATTGAAGGCCGATAAATCCCCAGGTCCTGATAATCTACATCCCAGAGTACTTAAGGAAGTGGCCCTAGAAATAATGGATGCATTGGTGGTCATCTTCCGAGATTCTATAGGCTCTGGAACAGTTCCTACAGATTAGAGGGTAGCTAATGTAACCCCACTATTTAAAAAGGGAGGCAGAGAGGAAACAGGGAATTATAGACCAGTCAGCCTGACGTCGGTAGTGGGGAAAATTCTAGTGTCCATTATAAAAGATTTAACAGCTGAGCACTTGGAAAACAGTGGCAGAATTGGACAGAGTCAGCATGAATTTATGAAAGGGCGATCATGCTTGACAAATTTACTGGAATTTTTCAAGGATGTAATTAGTAGAGTTGATGAGGGGGAGCCAGTGGAAGTGGTTTATTTGGACTTTCAGAAGGCTTTCGACAAAATCCCACATAAGAGATTAGCATGTAAAATTAAAGTGCATGGGATTGGGGGTAGTGTATTGAGATGGATAGAAAACTGGTTGGCAGACAGGAAACAAGGAGTAGGAATAAATGGGTTCTTTACCAAATGGCAGGCAGTGACTAGTGGGGTACCGCAGGGATCGGTACTGGGACCCCAGTTATTCACAATATATATTAATGATTTAGATGAGGGAACAAAATGTAATATCTCCAAATTTGAAGATGACACAAAACTGGGTGGGAGGGTGAGCTGTGAGGAGGATGCAGAGATGCTTCAGTGTGATTTGGACAAGCTGAGTGAGTGGGTAAATGCATGACAGATGCAGTATAATGTGGATAAATGAGGTTATCCACTTTGGTAGCAAAAACAGGAAGGAAGATTATTATCTGAATGGCTATAAATTGAGAGAGGGGAATGTGCAACGAGACCTGGGTGTCCTCGTACACCAGTCACTGAAGGTAAGCATGCAGGTGCAGCAGGCAGTGAAGAAGGGAAATGGTATGTTGGCTTTCATAGCGAGAGGATTCGAGTACAGGAGTAGGGATGTCTTGCTGCAATTATACAGGGCCTTGTTAAGACCACACCTGGAACATTGTGTGCAATTTTGGTCTCTTTATCTGAGGAAGGATGTTCTTGCTATAGAGGGAGTGCAGCGAAGGTTTACCAGACAGATTCCTGGGATGGCGGGACTGACACATAAGGAAAGATTGATTCGGTTAGGTTTATATTCACTGGAGTTCAGAAGAAGGAGGGGGAGTCTCGTAGAAACCTACAAAATTCTAACAGGACTAGACAGGGTAGATGCAGGAAGGATGTTCCCGATGATGGGGGAGTCCAGAACCAGGGGTCCCAGTCTGAGGATATGGTGTAGACCATTTAGGACTGAGATGAGGAGAAATTTCTTCACCTAGAGAGTGGTGAGCCTATGGAATTCGCTACCACAGAAAGTAGTTGAGGCCAAAACATTGTATGTTTTCAAGAAGGAGTTAGATATAGCTCTTGGGGCGAAAGGGATCAAAGGGTATGGGGAGAAAGCGGGAGCAGGCTATTGAGTTGGATGATCAGCCATGATCATAATGAATGGCGGAGCAGGCTCGAAGGGCCGGATGTCCTACTCCTGCTCCTATTTTCTATATTTCTATGTTTCTATCTCCTCCAGGCTGGATAGGATCTTGGAGTGGGAGGGGAAGGATTCAGTTGTCATGGTGCATGCGGGTACCAATGACATAGGCAGGTCTAAGAAAGGTGTTCTGCTGAGTGACTATGTATAGCTAGGGGCTAAAAAAAAAAAGCAGAGCCATAAAGCTAATAATCTCTGGATAACTACCTGAGCCATGAGCAAATTGTCATAGGGTAAATAAGATCAGAAAGTTGAATGCATGGCTCAAAGATTGCTGTGGGAGAAATAGGTTTTGATTCATGAAGCACTAGAATCAGTACCAGGGAAACAGGAAGCTGCACTATTGGGATGGTCTTTCTCTAAACCATGCTGTGACCAGTATCTTGGAGGGTAGCATATAAATAGGGCTGTATATAGGGCTTTAAACTAAATAGTGGAGGAAGGGCTCATATGAGGAGAAATTCGGAAAGTTAAAGAGAAAGGACAAGGCAATAGTGCAGGATAGCAATTCAGGTAATGGTAACCAGTGTGTGACAGGAAGGGGCAGACGTGGAACATAAGAGTGGAACAGCAAATATGATCAAAGTAGGAAAAATGGGCTTAAACTATGAGAGGCAGAGGAGGGTTCGAGTGAAGGGAGCTTTAGAAATCCAACGAAATAAGTTGAGGCAAGAGGAAAGAATATCAAGATGGGTAAAGACAAGTCAGGGTTAACATTCCGGGTTAACATAAGATAGATATTGTAAATTGTTTTATCTTTCTGATCTAGTATAGTAAAGTTTATTTTATTTGTTCAAAAACCCTAGAATCTTGTGGCTTTATTCTCTTAGCAAGCGTCTTGGATCTTAAACGTTGTCTACTTTAAACAAGTTACTGGTCCCTAACCAAATCATACCAAACATTGAGGGTCTGGTACAGGATCATAGCAATATAAAAAAGTGCATTGTAAGTGCTTTTACAAGTATATAAAAGGAAAAGAGTAGCTAAAATGAACATTGGTCTCTTAGAAGTAGAGACAGCAGAAATTATGAGGAATGAAGAAATTGTTGAGACATTGAACAAATATTTTGGTCCAAATTTTTGTAAAATTGGAAGGGCTCCACCCATTAGCCAAATTGGCATTAGGGCTTGGAATCCAGAAGTCCACCGCTGAACCTGGCACCCATCATTTTGCTGGGGCGAAGAGGTGGGGTGGGGAAATGGGGGCAGAACGTTCTTCATACATCTGCAGTTCAGGAGGCAGAAGCACATTCAAAAGCACAGCTGCCTTCAAACAGAACCAATGTTCACTGTCAGGATTTCTAAAACATGAATTGTGGGCTTTAGACATTTGAGGAAAAGGTTTAAATCTACCGAAGTTCTTTGGTAGGTAAGGTGACTCTTCGGGGAGGTCCAGATGTCCTTTGGGAGAGTTCAGTTACCTTTTTGTGTTAACAGTAGACATGAATGTGGTGTAAAAAGTGGATATGATCTGTGAAACCATTGTCATTTAAAACTTCTGCTCTTTAAATTTTGAAAACAACAGCCTGCAATTGAAAAAAAAAAGTTCTTGCAATTTCAGAAGAAGGACTAGTGCTACCTGAATGCTTCCACAGCCTATTATTATCACAGTAGAGGGGGCAGGAGTCTGTAAGTTCAGTTTGGTTGACAGCTCCAAGTGATCATAAAGATATTAGCTGTCTTTGATGTGGGGCTATGAAAGCAAATGTTTGTTTTTATTAAGATTAAATACATGAAGGAAATGTTTATTTTTATTAAGGGATTAAGTGCTTGGAGGGATTTAAATGTATTTAATTGTCTTTTATCAACGCGGCAGTGTCAAAAGCCTAGAACTCCCTTCCAAACATGGACTGCAGCAGTTCCAGAAGGTCACTCACCACCAGCTTCTCAAGGGCAATTACAAATGGGCAACAAATGCAGACAAATAAAAAAAAATTGAGAGTTTAGGAACAACGGTAGGTCATCAGCCCCTCAGATCTGCTCCACTGTTCAATTAGATCATGGCAGCTCAGTACCTCAACTCCATTTACTCACCTGAGCTTCATACTCATCAATACCCTTACCTAACAAATATTATTTCATTAATGGAAGCTGATCCCACTGCTGGTAGTAAATGTACAGACTGCCTACTGTCCCATTCGTGAACACTAAACAAGTTATTAAAGTCACAAATGATATCCTATGTGACTGTGGTAATCTATCACTCCTCATCCTGTTCAATCTGCTGGTAGGTTTTAACATGATTGACCACACCATCCACCCCAACACCTCTCCAATGTGTCAGCCGTGGCCCGGTTGGTTGCACTCTTGCCTCTGAGTCAGAAGGTTGTTGGTTCAAGCCTTACTCCAGGGTCAAAAATATAGGCTGATACTCCAATGCAGTACTGTCAGAAGTGCTGTCTTTAGGTGAGATGCTAAATCCAAGGCCCTATTTACCCTCTCTGGTCGATGTAAAAGATCCCATAATAACAACTCAAAAAAGAGCAGGAGAATTATCTCTGATGTTCTGGCCAATATCTATCCCTCAATCAATATTACTTGGTCAATATCACATTGCTGATTGTGGGAGCTTTCTATATATAAATTGGCTGTAAAGTGCTTTGGGCATCCTGAATTTGTGAAGGGCTCTGCATTAATGAGAGTCTTTCTTTTCTCTCCTCGTTGTCCAGAAGGGTTGGAGTAAACCATATGCATGGTTCCATTATCATTTATCTAATCATAGCCGAATAATCACTTGTGAAGGCTTCTCTTCCTGCTCCTCAAATCCTCAAGGACCTATCTGTGGCCCATTCCAATTTCTCATTTACATGTTATCTCTCAATAACATCATCCAAAATCATAACATGAAGTTCCATTTGTATGCTGCCAACACACAGCTAGTACCACCACCTCTTTTATCTCCTCCACTGTCTCTTATCTGTCACATTACTTGCCTGGCATCCACTATTGGATGAGTAAAAATTTCCTCTAAGTATTAGAAAGACTGAAACAACCATTATCTTCAGTCCCCACCACAAACTCCATTCCCAAGCCGCCAATGCTTGCCCTCTCCCTGGCAACTGCTTGAGGCTAAACCAGGCTGTTCGCAAAATTGATGTCGTAGTTGACCCTGAGATAAACTCCAAACATATATCCATGCCATCATCAAGGCCATCTACTTCTACCTTTATAACATGGGAAGACTCCACCCTTTCCTCATCTCACCTGCTGCCGAAACCCTCATCCATGTCTTTGCTACCTCTAGACTTGACTAGTCCAAAGGCTGTCCTGACAGACCTCTCATCTTACACCCTCCTCTCATCTTACACCCTCCATAAATTTGAATTCATCTGAAACTCAAACTCTGCTGCTCCTAATTCACAACAATTCCCAGTCACCTTTATACTCACTAATCTACTTTGGCTCTTGTTGTGGCAATGCCTCCCAATCTCTGTAACCTCTCCAGGCCGACAACCCCCTGAGATCTCAGCGCTTCTTCAACTCGGGCCTCTTAAACAGCAAATTGTTTGTTAGGATTTTTCAGAACCTTTCTCCAAGATAAGCTTTAATAACATTTTTACTGGTCTTCTCATACAAACGAGCAGGATGAGAAATAGCAAGGTGTTGTTAATTTGGTACAAGTGCTATAATAGCTATATTTTTCAGGAAATAGCTGTGATTTATAAAAGTGCTGGCAAATACTAAAGGTGATCATCCCAACAATTCCAGCTGAGCTGCAATTGCAGGAGTGATGAGAAAAATAAATCCAGATATTGCTGGAAATTCAAAGCAGGGCAGCCCAAAAGAGGGAGAAAGCCTTCTGGGGCCAGATCAGTGCCAGAGGAAGTTGCTTCTGCCCTCACGGATATACTGCTGACTCCATTTCAAGCTCAGTACCATTTATTGAATTGACAAATGTGTTGTTTGGGAAAAGGGGAGGGATCTTGTTACATTTTCCTGCAGCATAAATGGTCTGGCTGCATCAGCCAAAATTTTGTTTAAATTAAAAAACTGAGGAGGAATGATCTCTTCTGTGCAGCTTTCTTACTGCAAACAAACACTCTATGATTAATCCCAATAGAGAAAGCAGCCATTCATAACTTACCCTTGCACCTCTGTCAGTGCTGCCCTTAGTAACACTGCACATCAAAAACAGAGGCTGGATTTTCCGCCCTTGTTGGTGTTGGGCATCATGGTGGACATATACAAACTATATTGCGAGACGGCCAAAAATCGGTTTTACACTGTCATGAAACCATTTTGTGATTGCCCGCTCCGCCCATCGATGGCTGGCCACATTCCCCACCGTGCAACATCAGGAAACCAATTTCAATACATTTGCATCTTATCATCTTGCCTGCCTGCCGGAATCATCTCCCCAGACTGGATCATCCGGGCACATTGGTGTGATTGCACACCAACTTGCTTCACAACTGAACATAAGTGACAAACACCTGGTGAGCTGCACTTATCGGGACTTTGAGGTTTGTTTGACAAACCTTGCTTCGGTTAGCACTCATGGTCATCAGGACCAGGCTTCGCAGGCAGCATCACATCACTTTTAGGATGGCACTCAAGGGTAAGTCTCTCCTTACCAGACCAGCTCTAAGGCAGGTGTGGCTTTTCAATGGCTGCAGGGCTATGGTTTGCTTAGGGAAGGGGGGTATCCCAGGGTGTGTGTGGGGCCACACGTTGATCTGTGCAAGTGGCCTCAAGGTGATGAGGGCTGAGGATGCAGTCTCCAGAGGAGATGAGTCCAGATGGAGATGTGGGGTTTGTGTGTGTGTGTGTGTGTGAGAGAGAGTGAGTGGTGATGCCCCTTGAAGTGGCAGTGAGTGAGATGCCAGGAAATGTGTGATGGCCTTAAGTGTGTGTGAGTTTAGAGTGATGAGATGGTTGCCTTACCCTGCCAGCACAGATGAGATCATTCGTCCTCTTCCTGCACTGGATGGCAAGCCTCTTCTGTGCAGCATTGGCACTGACCATCACTGCCACCGCCTCCTAAGCCAGAGTGGTGACACTGATGGACCTCATATGGCCAGAGCCCGGGTAGAGGACTTTGGGGTGGCCCTCGATGGCTTCCAAAAGGCATTCCATGGATGTGTCAGAAAAACAGTGGGCCTTTCAGTGCCGTGTCTTCTGTGCAGCCGCAGTTCAAATATTGTGTCTGTCATGAGGAAGTGGCAAAGTGACGGCGCGGCAGGTGAATCGGAGGAAGCCTGCCAGTGAAATGGTGTGTTTCACATAACTGCATACGTAATCAGGCGGGAATGGGACAATACGGCACAGAAACCCACCATTGCAGCCAGCAGGTAAAACTTTGTGTTTCATGCCTGTTACTGCACTTAGTGCAATTCTGGGATGATTCCATCCAGAGTGTCGCTAGTGTATAAATGATTAACATATTCCCATCAGGGCATAATATACCAGCCAAAATCAACTGGAATTTGACAGGGAGCAAAGGACTAGAGAGTAAAACATCTGGCAGAAATCTCCCCCCCGTCGGGGGAGAAGTTCAGGAGCGGGCACGTGGAGGTGCGCCTCCGATTGGCACCCCCAATTGGCGCGTGGAAGTGCGCCTCCAATCGGCATCCCCCAATTAAGGCCCGCCCAACGTGATGTCCGCCAGAAAACGCCATGTGCTCCCTGTGCAGACAGGGGGATTCCCTAAGCTGAGTGTGCACTCTTTCACACGCATGCGCGCAAAAGAGTGCACTCATCTCCCAGAGGCTAAGTGCTGCCTCAGGGAGATCGGCTCTAATGTACAAATGCTAAAAATAGAAAAATAAAATTTCCCTGACATGTTCCCTCATGTGACACTGTTACATGAGTTGGGATATGTCCATCACTTTTAGTTAAACTTTTATTAAATTTTTAAAAACCTTCATGAAATCTCATACCACCGGTGGATGAGGTTTCATGTTTTTTCTGAAGCCCGCCAGGACTCCCGGCCTGCCCGCCAATGGGCAGGTCCATTAATGATGTTAATGAGTTAGTCAATGACCTCAATAGTTCCACCCGACGTCATCACGCATCATTTTACGCGTCGGTGAGCGGGCCCCACCCCCCCGCTCACCAACTGGGAAATCCTGCCCACTGTTAAGTTTCATCCTTAAAATCCACCCAGATAATAGATAATGTGTGTACTAATGACACCCAGGACTTTAGAATTAGCAAGTGTTCTGACAAAGGGTCCCACCCAAAATGTTAATCTACCTTTCCCTTTCAGCTTCTGTTCGACCTGCTGAACATATCCGGTATTTTCTGTTTTTGTTCTAAGTTTATAATATAAGTAGCCAATATTCAACAGGTCAATTGATAAACATAAATGATGGAATAATTTCAATATTAAAGGGAAAATTTAGGCAATACATTTTCATTCAACCTGATCTAAACATAAATGCACTAAAATAAAATCATCGAAATACAATAAATACAACTGTTTAAACTCAAATATGAACAAACCCAGTGGAATTAAGGATTTAGCTAAGTAAATGCTGAGCTTACAGTTAGAAAGATAAATTAAGCTGTCAAATTAGCATTTGGGAAAACATAATTAACACTAGAGGCTGATTAACCAAAGGTTATCTACAGATTTACTTGAAAGACACAGATATAATAGTTCTTGTCATTAAATGGCAGATTTTAACTCTATGTAGATCTTTCCTGCAGAATAAACCACCTGAACCAACAAATAGAATGTCCAGGCCATACATTAATTGCTCTATTGTGTGCTATAAATTAAGTTGTGCTAATAGTACCAACAAAAAAAATTGCAATAGTCATAAATCATCTCCTGTTACCACAGGAAGGGAGTCTATACTTTAGGGACATCACAGTCATTCAGCATGAAGACTTAGTGGAAAAGGGTGCAGGTGTGAAAGGAATGAATGCATTGATCATTTTGACTAAATCCACAGTTGTGTACATGGTAACTAAAAGCCTCAGGCTTAGCCTGTGTTCAAAACCATGTTAATCTGTAACAACTCAATTTCAAGCTTCATAAATATGCCTTGTTAGTACAACTACTGATTTCATCTGGCTTCTGGAAATCAAGAATCATCTTTAAAATTTCTTAACGTTTTCTAAAATTTTGCAAAGTATTATGCAACTCCACTGCCTTCACAATGAATTTTATTTTTCAACGTAAAATTGTCCCTGAAGAATTCTAGCACTGAACAATTTAACATAGCCACACAAGTATGTGGAAATACATAATATGTCATTGTCAGTATTCTGTTTTAATGCAAATGTTATAAGCAATGTTCAAGGCCTCGAGTTTCATTGGAGGAAATGTTCCTCTGCCTATTCCTCTGCTTTTCAACATGTCTGGAACAGATATAGGTCAAATTGAAAAAAAATCTTGCTAGTTTAATGCCCCAGGCTGGCCTGATGTGATCTTTAAGTGTGCCTTGACTTAGGTGGGGAGTGGGCCTGCCCAAAACCAACAGGAACCTCATTAAAAGATGTGTTTACGACCAGGATCTTTACCACCCAGTATAACGAGCACTGAATGGTCAAACCATCGGCCCTTCAGGCCACTCCAAAAAGAAACAAGGCAACAGCTTTCACAATGAATGCTCCTCCTGACCCCGCAACAATCTTCCTGCTCATGTCCTCCTCCTCCGTGCCCTCCCTGCTCACCCGCCACACCCCATTTAATTAAATAATGGCTCCTCCTGCTAGTGGAGGAACCATCAAAATTGCAGCCTCTTCAGCCACTTCCATCCCTCAACACTCACTGCACCTCTATCAGCAAGGTTCCTGTTAGCATCATCAGCTCACAGTGCAAATTGAGGTCAAACCACAAAAACTGATCAACTTCATAGTGACATCATCAGGCAGACAGAAGGCAACACCAGCCCATTGCCAATTTGATTTATGCAATAATGACTAGTCAACCCATAATGTTTATACTTCTCAGGAAAGTCAAAAGTCAAAACTATAATGCAGACAACTATGCAAAACATATGGCCCAAGTGTCTCAGTATCTTCAGGTTGCTTTATATTAGAAGTACACTATTGGAGGAATATGAGACATTTTACATGAGTCAGAAATGTGTACAAAACTGCATAGGAAGTTCAGACTGAGAATATAAGTGGACAGCCTAATTTCAGGTCTCTTGTCGTGCGCCTACAAAGTGGTAAAGGCAGCTGGCTCGTTGGTCTAGCGGTATGATTCTTGTTTTGGGATTTGTGAATTAATATGCGAGAGCTCCCGGGTTCAATTCCCGGACGAGCCCCACCAGCATTTAGCTTGGCCTAAATAGCCAAGTGGTTATGGTACTGGGTTTGTAACCCCAAGATTAAGAGTTCAAATCTCACAATGGCAAACTATGTAACTTCATCTGAAACAGATGGAAACGTGCTTTTACTCAAAAGAGTTACAAGGTGGTAAATCACCCAAAGGTGAGAGTGATGTTCTATTCCAAGAAACCAGCTGAAGGATAGAACTGGAACAAATCTTTATCTAATTATAAGCTTTTATTTACAGAGATACAGATCACAAACATATACCTCCGAAACAAGCCACCACAGTTTCAGTTTGTGCCTGCTTGTAGGAACACAAGTGAGTCCATATTTAATGCCCACCACCGTATACAATTAAATACAATTAATTTTTTCTCTCTTTAAATAAAAGTTAGTGTTTAAATGTACAACTGGAATTTCAAAACAAATCAGAGATCTCCATAGTCTGTAAAAAGTAATACATTGAGAGATGCTCCATTTCTAGAAACCCTAACAATTTTTTTGTGTATGCACTTCTTCTTGTAAAACAGTTGACAGATGATGGTGTGCATCTCCCCAATTAATCTTAAGAGATTTACTTGCTTTCCTGCAAGGTCAATTTTCTCATTCACATTTTCCGTAGACTATATAGTATTTCACGAGAAACAATTATCTAACTATGCTTCAATACAGCCATTGTAGGAAATCTCACTTAAAATATTTCACAAATAGAATCTCACAGAATCACACAGTGTAGAAGAGGCCCTTTGGCCCATCAAGTCTGCACCAACACTTGAGAAACTCATAGCCACTGCCTCCACAAGACCCAGTGTTTTGGTAGCCAGAGTAATTTTAACAATTTTTTTTTCTTAGCCATGCGCCTTGATTTCTTGGCCATCATCCTGAACATTCAACCAATATTTCAACTTTCAAGGAACTTTTCTGGCATATCCAACAACTGCCACATGCACTATACACCTCTGGGATTTTGTCATTTGAGCACCTGCTCTAAACAATTGTTCAGTGGATAGAATAGCTGTCATGTGCGTCATGATCACTCATTATCAGTATCTAACCCTTGAGTTATTGCATTCTGTTCACAGTGAAAACACATGAGCATTTGAGGTACACTTTAAATCAGCTGCTAAGAGTTTGTGATTTAGTAATTAATTCTGATTAATCATGAGAAGTGAACCTTAATAGCTTGTTTGCCATGTTTCATAAGTATTGTCTTGCCAAGACCTTTCCAATCCCTGTCACCCTCTCTTTATAATATACCAAATCTCCTGAATTAAACACTGTCTCAGGTAATCTTATACGATACCTCAGTGGTCTCAAATTTTCTCCTAGTCCTCAAACTCAATGGAACCCTGTCTTTCTGCAATGTAGAGCATTCAAATACGTAAAGAAAAAAGAACTAATTGTAGTACCTTCTGGAGCAGGAGAACAATCACATGAACAGAAGGCAATTTGGGATTTCACATAAACTAATCAATAGGGGCTATATTCTCCAACCAGCTGGTGTTAATTCTTTGCGTGCAGGTTGTAGTCTAGTTAAGCAAATAAAATTTTATGCAACATTTTATCCATTACTGCACAATTTCTTTCCCGACATCCATTGTTGAAACGACTTACAGATACGGTGTACATGATCATGATGATAAACAAAAACAGAATTACCTGGAAAAACTCAGCAGGTCTGGCAGCGTGGGCGGAGAAGAAAAGAGTTGACGTTTCGAGTCCTCATGACCCTTCGACAGAACTGTCGAAGTTCTGTCGAAGGGTCATGAGGACTCGAAACGTCAACTCTTTTCTTCTCCGCCGATGCTGCCAGACCTCCTGAGTTTTTCCAGGTAATTCTGTTTTTGTTTTTGTTTTGGATTTCCAGCATCCGCAGTTTTTTTGTTTTTATGATCATGATGCTTATGTTTTCACATATTTCTCTGAACTTGTTATTGGAAAATTCATCTCTATTATCAGTCAGAAACTTCATGGTGCCCCAAGTGCATATCCAGAAAATAACTTTTTTGCCTATAAACTTTTTTTAAAATTCATTCATTCATAGGTGTTTCTGGCTGGGCCAGCATTTATTTGCCAATTCTAATTGCCCTTTTTCAGAGGGCATTTTTAAGAGCCAACCACATGCTGTGGGTCTGGAGTTACATGTAGGCCAGATCAGGTAAGGTCGGCAGATTTCCTTCCGTAAAGTGAACCAGATGGGTTTTTATGACAATGGTTTTGTAGTCATCATTCAACTTTTAATTTCAGACTTTTTTTATTGAGTTCAAATTCCACCATCTGTCATGGTAAGATTCGAACCCAGGTCCCCAAAACATTACCCCAGGTCTCTGGATTACCAGTCCAGTGTCAATACCATTATACCACCACCTCCCCAACTGTAGGATGAACATATGTCTTATTCCAATGGATTTAAAGATATCGAACAATCTCATTAAAGTCACATGCCAATAGAATGCTTGCAATATGCCATGGTGGCATCCTCTGATACTTTTTGCAGATTCCACACTTCTCGCTAATCTCTTCTATTGGCTTCGTATACTCCTCAATTGCACCGCCATCTTTTAACAGGATTTTTAACCTTTGACAAGTAGAGTGAGCAAATTATTCATGTAACTTTGAAACAATTTGTTTGTCGCTCTGATTCTTATTACTTGATTCCATTAATACTTGTCTAACACTCCGCTGAGAAACATTAGGGGCCGAATGTCCCTGATGGAGATGGGAATCAGGAGGCAGGGTGGATCCCGTGTCATGATTCCGCCTCTGCTGCCAGCATGCTTGAAGGTGGCATTTTCCCATGCTTTAAGTGGCCTGAAGACAGGCCTGTCACCTGCATCAGAAGACCCAAGGTGGGAACAGAGGTGGGCTGACTCCAGAGAGGGCAGGCTGAAAAACACCTCCAATCCTACTCTAAGTAATAAGCCTGTTAATTTAATGCTCAGGACCACAGGTATCAAACCTCAGCAAAAATAATCATTAACAAAAACAGAATTACCTGGAAAAACTCAGCAGGTCTGGCAGCATCGGCGGAGAAGAAAAGAGTTGACGTTTCGAGTCCTCATGACCCTTCGACAGAACTAGTTCTGTCGAAGGGTCATGAGGACTCGAAACGTCAACTCTTTTCTTCTCCGCCGATGCTGCCAGACCTGCTGAGTTTTTCCAGGTAATTCTATTTTTGTTTTGGATTTCCAGCATCCGCAGTTTTTTTGTTTTTAAAAATAATCATTATGCTGATCCATGCACCAAACATGTCTCTAAAAGCAACTATAAAATTCAGACCACTTGCATCAAGCAGTCATTTAGTCAATTGTGAGAGATGCCCATTTCTACCTTTATAATGTTGATCTTTACTTGACAGCTTGCCAGTTTGCAGGATTCAGAATAATTAACAGCAAAAATCTGATTTAATATTCACATCTATTATGTGGAAAATAACTTGTCATTTTGTAAGTTAGACTGTTGCTTTTTATATTTCCCCATTAGAGACAAGGTAAGCAACTGCCCAAGTAACACCCTGTTGTTCATTGCTCTCCTCATCACACACTAAGCTAGTAATTCATACAACATATCTGATAATGTCAAGTAAAAATTGGGAAAATAAGTTGTTTAAAGAGTAGTTAAATCTACCATTGTCATTATTCACCCCAATGAACACAGACCTGTTAATGCGACAGTACCCATAATTTTCTGATGAACTGTAAAGGAAGCAAAACCATTTCATTTGACTTTTAAAACTCTTCCCACTTCCATTCCGGGGTTGTCACCTCCACTCAGCTGGTGTGCAACCCAACAGCTTTGAACTCTGGCTGCCTCTCAAAAGTTTCCGGAGATGAGCTCTTAATGAGCCCACCATAATGTAATTACAATTAAATGAGCTCGTTAAAAGGAGGGACAGTTTGGTGCCCACTCTCTCCCCTGCCCTTGGTAAAACAAGGCAGGGTGGAAATGGAGGCAGAGTTTCTAGCCGTGTTGTTCAGCAGCCATTTTGTTTACCACCCCACCTTTGTTCCTATCCAATCGGGGCCGGGAAATTTCTGACCTAGGTTTTGCTAAGGAGATACAATAATGTTCCGACAGTGTAAACTGCAGATCCATTGATTTTCCAAAAGTAATTGCCTTTTTAAATTCCATGTTCAAATTTCATTTGTGCCTTTTTCATAGAAGGTTTACACAATAGCATAGGTATCTCACCAGAGATATTGGTACTTATATATGGCTTAATTCAGCTAATTTATATGGAATTACAATTCTCTTTTAATGACCTAAATGTGTTATCATAGCCAGGCCTAAAGCAAGTAGCACTTCCACATTCCTTAACGTTGGATCAGTCCTCACCATTTAACAAATCAAGATAAAATTTTAGCCAAGCTGTTCCACATACTGTTGAAGTGCAATTGTCATCTAGCACTGTACAGTTATTGGAGTCCATGAGTAACACATTAGCCACAGGACTAAAGCTTTAAATGGTCAGTATAATTTATTCATATTCACCAGTATTTTCATCCTCTTCCTCAGAATTCTGTTTATCATGTGTCATTTTAAGGACCTTCCTCTTCACTTTGGCCACTTCATTGCATAATGATACTCCAAAGCACACTTAAAGAGCCCATTTATTAATTATTCTCAGGTATTTTTGGAATTCATTCACTCATTACTTTTGTTCCAATTTGATCTTACATTGCAATAACCAGAAGTGTGCTTTCATCTTCATTTTGCCTATCTTTAATCCTTCCCTTATATTGACGCTTGTGTCTGGTATCTGGACTATTTTGAAATCTGACAATCATCGAGTCTTCTACTTTATGTCACAGCAGGATGTTTCATTTGTTCCATGCAGGTTGAATGACAACCTTTTCCCCAGGATTTTTCTTGACAGCAGCAGACATCAGATCCAACAGGGTTTCCTTCTCAGCAGAGAATATCAGTAAGGTCCAGGTGCCTGTCCACAGCACAATTCAGTAATTCAAACATTAATACCAATCTAGGAATTCTCAAATTGAATTCAATCAATCTTTTATACAATCTGTTGAAGTCCATGATGTATTCTTGCATTGAACGAACATGTGGTTTCCAAAAATCTATCAAGTTCTGACCATTCCTCATAAACATTTAACTGGTCGTTGTTCTTGTAAATGTCGTCAAGGAATTCTAATAAAGGTCCAACACTTTGGCACTTTCCAACTGGCAAGCATTTATCCCTCAAAATATTTCACTTCTGATTCTACTTCTTGTAGAAATGACAATGTCAAGACCATACCTTGTTCACCCTTTGTTAGAGTTGCAACATGTGTCCACATATCCACTTCCTTCTTCCACTGGTCACATGGTTCAGATTTTGCAAACATCGGGGAATAAGCGTAGCCTGGCAATTTGAACTTGCTTTCTACCATTTTCCATAATAGTCACTCAGATCTTAGTTATCTGTCTGATTTCTTTTTTTCTTAATTTCCAATCTTCACCTTTAAGCAACCATCCTCTACAACCACATTCTATTACAAAAGCCAGGTAGTGAAGCATAGATTTAGAGCCATTCTCCACAATCATTTATGAGCTTCAGTTTACAGAGATACACATAACAAACAGACAGCTTCTAACATAGCCACCACAGTTTTATTCTGTTCCTATTTATAGGATCACAAGTAAATGCACAGTTAACACCAGCCACCTGCATACACTTGAACATAATTTTTCATATGCTTCCACAGGTTGTGGGTGTCACTGGCAAGGTCAGTATTTGCTGCCCATCCCTAATTGCCCTTGAGAAGCTGGAAGTGAGCTGCCTTCTTGTAAAGCTGAAGTCCATCTGGTGCAGCTACATCTGCAGGGCTGCTGGAAAAGGAGTTCTAAGGTTTTTATCGTGCAACAGTGAAGGAACAACGACATAGTTCCATGTTAGGGTGGCGTGTGGCTTGGAGGGGAACTTGCGGGAGGTGGTGTTCCCATGTATCCGCTGGCCTTGTTCTTCTAGATGGTAGAGGTCACAGGTTTGGAGGGTGCTGTCAAAAGTGCCTTGGTGAGCTGAGGCAGTGCATCTTGTGGATGGTATTGCTGTCACTGTGCTTCGGTGGTAGGGGGAGTGAATGTTTAAGTTGGTGAATGGGGTGTCAGTCAAGTAGGCTGCTTTGTCCTGGATGGTGTTGAGCTTCTTGAGTGTTGATGAAGTTGCATTCATCCTCACAACTGTAGAGTATTCCATCACACTCCTGACTTGTGCCTTGTAGATGGTGGACTGGCTAAGTCAGGAGATGAGTTACTTGCCTCTGACCTGCTCTTGTAGCCATCGTATTTATATGGCTGGTCCAGTTCAGTTTCTGGGAAATGATAACTCCAAGGATGTTAATAGTGGGGGGTTCAGTGTTGGCAATGTCACTGAATTTTAAGGGGATATGATTAGATTCTCTCTTGTGGCTTGTCACTTTTCAGCCCAAAGCTGAATATTGTCCAGGTCTTGCTGCATATGGACATGGACTGCCTCAGAATCTGAGGAGTTGATAATGGTGCTGAACATTGAACATTAATATACAATTAACAAATGATACATTTGACTAGACTCCAATACTCTTATTGTGGCCCATAGATAAACATCTAGTCTTTGATCATCTTTATGAACGCTAATTCTATATCAGTAACTTGGAGCTATGAAGCTACCTTCTAACACATCTATGTTCAACATATGCTTCTCCATTAAGTTAGTGCAACACCAGCAGAAGAGCATTACGTAGTGGTAGTGTGAAATGCCAAACTTCATCATAGGCCCACACTGAGTAAATTGTTGAGCAACTCAATGTTAGAGAGCAGTGAAACAATTTAAATATCTGGCCCAAATCCCTGCACTGCAAATTGGAGTGCCAGGTTCTTTTTCAAAAATCCTTCAAGATTTTTACTTAAAAATGCATGCAGTGTTGAAATAAATTATAAATGGACAAAAGCCTCTGCATGCTTAGCAAATCATTATTGTAATGGGAAAAAAATAACCTCTTTGGCCTCATTACCATGTGATATTATTTCTTTCATAACCTTTTCTTTGAAATGCTTGATTTCAGTTTTTGTCCTTCCAATAGGACTGAGACATTGCTAATGAAAGTTACTATGACATCCTCTGGCTGCAATTGTGATGCACTGCCCTTCCTTTACCACGCCATGCTTACTACCATCTTTGCCCACACCTACCCTCCATGGTCACCCTATATCACATTAATGTGATTCTAATCCTACTCATCATGAATGAGCCAGCACATCTTTACAACATTGCTCAACTCCATCCAAGATCTTCATCTCTGTTTTCAAACCCTCCAGATTTAACTTCTGGAATGTCCTGCTCACCAACCTTCCAAGACCCATCATGAAAATTACATTCACATAATGCTCTCAGCATAGTAGAATGTCTCAAGGCTCTCTAATGGAGAAATTATCAAACAAAATTTGACACAGAACCACATGGGAGAGATATTGGAACAGGTGATGGAAAGCTTGGCAAAGGAAGAAAGTTTTGGAAAGGAAGAAGAAGTAGAGAGGTGGGAGGTTTACGGAGGGAAGCTTAGAGCTTAGGACTTGGACATCTGAAGACACAGGACAAAAAAAATCAGGGACAAGCAAGAGGCTGAAACTGGAGGAGTACAAAGGCCTTGGAAGACTGTAGGGATGGAACAGGTTTTGGAGATAGGGAGAGGCAAGGCCATCAAGAGGCTGTTAAAATTCTCATCCTTGTTTTCCATCAAAGCATTGCTAGACTCTGAACAAATATATCAATGAGCACAGGAGTGATGCTTGAATGAGACTTGTGAGTTAGGATTTGGAAAGCAGAGTTTATGATAATCTCAAATTCATGGAGAGTGTAAGGTGGGAGGCTGACCAGGCAAGGTAACAAGGACATAGATATGGATTTCAGTAGCAGCTGAACTGTGGCAGGAACAGAGACAGGCAATGTAATAGAGGTCTTGATGATGGGGTCAGAAGCTCAAATCAAGACCAAGGACGCCAAATTGTGCACACAGTCAGACTGAGCCTCAGGCAACGGCCAGGGAGAGCAATAGAGACAGTAGCTGGGGAACAGGGTTTGTGTGGGTCCATCTGACATAATTTTCAATTCATTCAGTACTCTATTGCTTCCTTCCTGCTACAAGCCTAAGTGCTGGTCATTATTCCCTATCAACCTCCATTGGGCCCCTCTCTTACAATATATCCAATTCCAGAATTTGTACTTTCACTTACAAATCTCGCTTATCTTGTGTTACAATTGAGAGGTTTAAAAGATTGTGTTTTGGGATTGTGCCTTTAAGAGAAAACAAAGGGGGTCATGTGACCTCTTCTGAAGTCTGCCTGACAGCAAGCCTGGGTGGTTTGATTGTTAGAGATTAATGGTTTAGCTGGGAATAAGGTGAAATTTTTACACCTGGAGATATGGCAGCAGCCTGAGTGCTAACAGTGGATAGACTGGGAGCCTCCAAAGTGCCACAAAGGTGTTGAGAATGTTGAGTTGTAGACCGTTGTGCTTTAAACTGTCCACTATTTCCAAGATAAAAGAGCATTGGTTTCTCAAGGATAGCATTTCTACCTGGATACAACGCCATGTGATTCATGTTGCCATGGAGATAGACTTTGAAGAGGGAAAGGGTCCAAGGTATCCCTGGGAACTCACGGACAAGGTTAGTCTGCCAGGATCTGGAAGAGAGAGATCAGCTATAGGCAGCAAGGTGCTGTGTTTCAGCATGCAGAAAGGCAGATGGAGCTCACACCCAGATTGAAAAGACCAAATGCACGGAGGAGTTAAAATGAGGTTGGAAGGCTCACCTAGCTCGCACAAGAGGAAGAATTTCCCCAAGGAAAACCTCACTGTGAAAGACAGTTCTTAAAATTAAAAGCCCTGAGGCTGCGAAGGAAAAGAACAGAAGTAAATCCTCGGGAGCATAGAATTACTTGGGACTAATTCCAGGGCAATTGACTGTCTACTTAAAGGACAATGTAAAGTATATCTCTGAAGTGTGTTTTTGATTGTGCTAAAAGTAAAAAAGGGAAAGTTCTGTTCTATGGTTTAAAAATTAAGTTGCCAACAAAGTTAGCATTTAGTAAATGGTGTTTTTAGTCTTAAGGTACAGCAAAATTCTTAAAATGTGAAATCTTGTTGTGTTATCCTTCAGCTATTAACTGGAAGTTCAAATTCTTTTTTAAAAGTTATTGGCATCTATGGGGATTGCAACATTTGATCCATATTAAGATTAAATGCAACCAACTTCAGTTCTAGGGCGGAATCTTCCCAGTTTTGCACTAAGTGCAGTAGTGGGCAGGAAAAAGGACATTTTTACCTACCGGTCGCAATGGCAGCTTTTGGCGCCATATTGTCCCATTGCCGGCATGTCCCACCTCATCAATAATCCATTCCGGGGAAACACATCGGGTTGCTGGTGGGGCACCCGCCCACCCTGCTGTCACCTCAAGCCCTCAGGATCTGGACATTATATTTAAAGGGTGCCCCTGCACAGGGCTAGCTCTTTCTAAGGCATCAGAAGCTGCTGCAAAGTCATGGCTGCCAAAGGGAAGAAGAATGCTGCCCCCGAATTTAGTGATTCTCCCTCGGGTGCCTACTGGATGCTGTGGAGGCCTGCCGTGAAGTCCTCTACCCCAGATCTGGGCGAAGACCAGCAAGTCAGCTCACCAATCCAGCTTGGGAGGTGGTGGCAGCGGCGGTCAGCGCCAATGGCCTGCAAGAGAGGAGAGCCACCCACTGCCATAAAAGGATGAATGATCGCCTCTGTTCTGCCAGGGTAAGTCATTCTTCTTATCACTCTCAATTCCCACACACAAAAACCATCACACGTCTACTGGGATCTCACTCACTGCCAGGTCAAGGTGCATCACCATTCACTCTCTCATGCACACCTTCATCTGCCCTGCGGATCATGTCCGCATCCTGTCTATGGCACCACTCACCACCTACAGATGGCAGGCATACTTATCATCTGGCCTGGTAGGCATCCAGCCCTCCAAAAGACGCCCGTCACAGACAGGGCGTAGCAATCAGCAGGCTACCTCCACCTCCATCATGGATGTCGAGGGAGCACCAAGGCCTAGTAGCAGCGTTAGGAAGGGCACGGGTGTTAATCACTTGTACATAATGTTCCTATTTTCAATAAACAGGAAAAAGTGACTTGCCTATGCCCCCCACGAACACATAGTGCCTCATCCTTGATGTCCTACAGGCGATGCTCGCGAGCTCTTCACAAGGTTGTGTGCATGTGCCTCCGAGTTCCCCTCAAAGTTCAAGTTGCCAGGAGCATGCATTTTAAGGCAGTCGTGAAGCACGGCATTCTGAAGTCATGCTGACATGGGCAGTAAGTTTGACATGGGGCGATGTTTCCAGTGAACAGGACTAAAATCTAGATGCAATGTATTAAAATGACATTCCCAATGTGCGGCAGTGGGAAACTCGGCCCGCCATTGATGGGTGGTGCGGATGATCACAAACTGGTTTCACAATGGCCTAAAACAGATTTTTGGCCTTCGCACCATATTGTCACCCCCTGCCCACCATGACATCCAACATCAATGAAGCCAGAAAATTGCAGCCCTAGTTTTCTACCTCTGCCCTTTAGTCAGTGTCATGAAGCTATTAAGGTACGTAATATTATGGAAAATACTTTTCTTTTAAAATAGAGGTTTAGTCCATGTCTTAATTGGATTGAAGCCAGCTAGTCTGGGTGCTTTGATGTGTACTAGTTTGAAGTAAGAAGGGTAGAGTGCATTTGCATTTTTTGAATAGAGCATTCAAAAAGTGGGGTGAAATCTGGCACCTAGCTAGCAGAGACCAAGCAACATGTTTATATTACTAATATCATTGCTACTATGAAAGGGGTTTTTTAAGAGGCAATGTAAGATCAAAGTAGCTGTAAGCCTACAACTGTCTCCACAGGAACCAAAGTGAGAGGAACCTCACTTTGAATTTGTAAGGTGAAAATGCTTTGCATTTTCTGTCGAAAGTCTGCTGCCTTAATGGAGATTAGTTTGGGCATTTGTTAAATGTTATGATAGTAGTAACTTGTAGCCATGTGTATATATTTAACTGGTGTAAATTAATAAAATGTTTCACCTAGTTTAATATAAAACCTCTTGAGAATTGGTGGTCTGATTCCTGAATTTAGAGCTGCAGCTCAAATTTACCACTTAAAAATATAGGTTATGACAATTGTTTAAAGTTGTGGATTTTTGAATAATTCAGCTTTACCGAAAGGCTGTCTCATAACAGTCAATGATTTTCATCTCGTGTGCATCCATTTCATCCTCCCACTGAATTACTGATGAGGCATTCATTTTCTTAGCCATATTCTCTGGAACTCCCTACTTAATGCAACCCAGCTTCCTATTCCCTTTTCTACCTTTAAAAACCCCCTTAATATTCTCAGCTAATGTTCATTTTCATAGTCATGGTCTATTTTACTTCTGTGGATCACTTCAGAATGATTTCTACATTAAACACATAAATGTAAGTTGTTGTTAGTGCAATTTACTTTGAGTAAGTTAAAATATTGCCTTTGGATGTTACAAATGACGTTAGCACCTACAAAGAAGGGGAATATCACCCAGGATTCATGTTACATATTTCAGTTCTTCCTTAACTATATAATTAGGTCCAGTGGTGCTGTAAGTAGGGGAGTGTGTCCAATATGTAATTGAATTATAATTTAACTAAATATCATGTCCTTCATACTTGCTTTCATATTTGCTTCAATAATATTTTTAAAAAGCAGTCTTAACAAAATACTTCTGTGAGGCTAAATTGGTTGCTCATTTGGAGAGCTGGTGCAGACACAATGGGCCAAATGGCCTCCTTCTGCTAACAATTCTGTGATTCTGAGACAAGGCCAGATAAGAATTATTGGGCTGCCCTATTTTACAGACTGCAAGTGAAAACACAAAATAAAACTTGTAGAGAAACCTAATTTACTTCAGAACTCACACCATGAATAAATAATAAGCCACATGACTCTGCCTTTAGTGGGCGTCTTACTTGTTTTATCTATTCCTTTCTATCTGGATAACTTCTAACTACAAAAGCTGACCTTGAATATCTTACTTTCCTGCTCCAATCACAGATACAATACAGAGATAATACCAAGAAAAATATCAAGCCCTATCATTATTTTATAAAGGTTAAGACATAGAAACTGATCTTTACTAATCCTTATTGCCACTGCAAGTTTATTTGTGTTTCTACATTAAACAAATGAGAGATATAGTCAAGCAAGCAATTTGGATTGCAGGCAGAGACTTTTTTCACTGTATTAGCTGTAAAGCAATTACGTTTTATGCTTACGTTAACTATAAAAGGCTAAATTCTATGCTGTTAGTCTGGTGGAACAGAACTTCTAGCTAATGTTTTAACCCACTACAGACCCCACGCAGAATCCTTGGGAATGAGGCTAAATACTTGAGGCAGGCACTAATGGATATAGTATCACCTGGCTCTGTTGGTCCAAGAGGTGGAGCCCAAGAGCAAGACTTGGCCAAAGACAATGGGCCAGATTTTCACAAAGTGATGAAGACTCTGGGAGCCTTTGAAAATGGCAGGCGGGACCCAGATGCAAAAGTCCTGACCCTATTTCTGGCAGATCCCATTTTTGCCAACATGAGGAATGGGGTGGGGTGTGAATCACACTGATAGGAAACCTAAATTCAGCAGAGCCATTTGAAATTAGTGCTAATTTCAAACAGATCCCATTTTTGCTGTTCCAAGAGACTTAACCCACATAGCGGGAGTCATGAATTTATGGGGGGGTGGGGAGAGAGACATAAACCAACCTAATTTACCATTCAAGAGCATTTAAGTGTCATGATCTGAATCTACAGCCTTTTAATTATGAAAACAACAGGCTGCCACTGTCAGTTAAAGTTTTTTTTAAAAGCACCGGCTGCTGAATGGCTTTGGTTGACAGGCCATCTGGTGTAGCTGAGAAAAAAAATACCATTTGTTCTTGCAGTTTCAACAGAGTCCAAGTTGATAAGTTGACATTTCCTAAGGGCTGTTACCACGGAACTCAGTATGAATGTTTGACTAAGTTTTAAAAGCTCCAAAAGATTTAGCCCAACAGGGAGGCTGAGTTCATATTTTGACAGCTTTAAGAAGCTATTAAGCTGCCTTTGATGCGGTTACTGAAAAGAAGACTGTCCACTTGAGGAGATTTAAAATTGCTGAATGGGTTTCATGAATAAATTTCTTTTGTTCTCTGTATCAAGTGCGCACGAGTTAGAGATCTATTAAATTGTTAGAAGTTTGGTGTTTTTCCTCACCACATGGCTCCTGAGGTCTCTCCATAGTGGATACTGGGTGAGTAGCTATGATGGGGATATGGGGATGGGGGAGGTTAAGGGGGCATGGGTGGGTGAGTGAAGGCATGCGTTGGCATGGGGAGTGGGTGGGTGAGGGGTAAGGGCTAGAGGGATTAACAGCTTTTTAAAAACAACTGGGACAAAATCCCAGAGAACCAAGCAAGCCTTTTAACCAGCCCACCTTGGCACTCAACTGCCCCATGACCCCCTCCATTCTGCTTCCAGGGTCAGCGGCCTGACTCAATCATGCTCTCACCTCCACGGAGAGAAAGTTGCATGGGCTGGGACCTTTTATATTGAGGCAGGCCTGCCCAGTCTGGGACTTTCCCAACTCAAGTTACCCGTCTCAGCAGCGAAACTCCAGCCCAATGTTGCTTCCTACTTAAATCCCCCCGCTTCTCCAGGGGGCCACTTTTCAATGGTATTCCCCCTCTTATCAATCATCAAGTGCTTCTTTGATACAGGCATCTTTGCTAGGCTTAGAACAGGACCTACGTCTCTTCTTCCAGAGTTGACATAGGTCCTGCAAGACCTATTGCAGCATATCAGGCAAATTTCTGGGAAAGCCAAAAATATTCCCAAACTGCTGGAACAACTTAGCTGGCACGGGCAGGAGAACCACCTGGAGAGAAAATTGCTGGGTGCCCTCAGAAGGCAGTTACCAGATCTTGGTTCAATTGCAAGACCAGAATTACAGCTCAAACGTTTCTCACATAATCCCTGAACTTAAAGGTTTAGGTTTAATAATTTTCAGTCAGCTGAAACCTAAATGATCAATAAATAGTGTAGGTAGAAAACTGTACTGCGTATGCACACTGAAACAACTGACTTGACAGTTTTATTATTTTTGCTGTCATGGATCACAAAAATAAATTGCACTGGCAGTTCATAGATCATCTTGGAAAGTTTTCCTTGCAAGTAGAAGGTAACTTATATTGAGATGCAGTGTTCTGCTTCTTTTGACTGTGTGAAATGCCTTGCAATACTCCGTCAATCAATTTATTCATTATTTTTCCATAGCTTTAAGAAATAGAATGATGAGAGAGAAAACGTGAAATGTGTTATTTTGAAATCAGGTTGCACGGAATCTTATAGGAAAATGTTGCATAAACATTCTAACCATTCTGAATTGACCATAGGAATATAAAGGGCAAGATTAAAAATGAGCTCCAAATCTGAAGTGATCCAAGTAGATGTAAGTACAAATCCTTGGAATTTGACCCAATGTGCTTTAATTAATCATGGAACTACCAATGTCCCTTTAAGATGGGACTTCCATTTGGGAGTTTTTCTGTTACTTAAAAAAGGTAGGCCAGCAACATCTGACTGAAGCCACAGCGGTGAAAACTAGCGTTTCTTAAGCAAAATACAATTAAGTAACCCCAAAATTATGATCTGATAACTAAATCATTTCCAGGGAGAGGATGTATTTTGTTCTTGATGGCTTGTGTTGCTCACATTCCCTAGATGTCTAGACTGTTACATACACTAATCATCTGGATTAGAATCAGCTCTTAGTCAGTCTCACCAAAAACCCATAACTTTGATGAAATAATGCAGAATCCTGAAGAAAAATTAATTACATATTTTTCTAGATAACGGTGATCACAACCAAAGTGAATTAATTACTCTCATATTCCCCATGTTGTTTCATGGTCACATGACTATTGATTATACAGAAATGAAATGAACTCTTGAAGGTCAGTCCTCTATATGGTATGTAACAACTGTTGATTATCTGAAAAATGTCACTCATTGATGATCACTGATCAACAATAGGAATATGTATGCCGCAGAGACCACAACACAAATGTCACTGATTTACAGTGATTAAATAAGTCAAATTCCATTTCTATCGAATGGTTTTCAGGAATTTTTACCAATACTTTTGGGATTCAATAGTACAACTCTACCATTCTATGAAAACTGCATCCTTTATTATATGCAATATTATATACATATTCATTTACCAATATGCTTAATTTACATCCATTTTAAAGACGGGAATACACAGCAAGGTGGCATGCAAGCTACACCTATTAGAAATAGACATCTGGGTTTTACGAGGCTCTGCAGTCCCTGTCACAGTGGCTAAAATGTAGGGCAGGGAAGGCCTGCCCACAATCCCAACAGCTACCCCAAAACAATTTACTGCTGTCATCTCAGTAGGAAGTCTGGCCTGAGAGAGTTGCAGACCAATCGGTTGGTTGGAAGCTCTGTAGTCCCAGCAGTGCCAGCTGGGGACAGTGGCCAATGCTGGGACTAGAGGCAGCCCCAACAAGTTGAGGAGCTATAAAAGTCCAGGGTTGGGGGGTCTCAGTGAAGGGCTATGAAGCGGGTAGGGGGCTGGGGTAATGAGCTGGGGGAGGTGCTTCTGATGGACCCAGGGGACCTGCAAAGGGGAATCAGCCCTACCTTGTCCAACACCAGCTGATGCCGCTAAAGCTGCTGGATGTTCCCCAACCCCCTCCTCCCCTGCCATGGGTAAAATACTGATGGTGGTGGAATAATGCCCTTAAGTGGGCTTCAATAGGCCCAAGTGCAAGCAGGCAGTCCGAATCCTCCCCCAAAAAATTTCAGACAGGCTGGGAGCTGGCAAGGAGAGTCGGGAAGCCTACCCACTGGATTTTATGTGACCCTCCACTTTCAAACACATGAGCGGGGGATTGTAAAATTTACAAAGTTACAATCCTGTTGAGCTGGGATTGCCACAGAACAATGGTCAGTTCATCAGTAAATCTATTGGCATTTCAGTAGCACAACTCCAGAACAACACCAGGGTAGTGCATGCAAGGGGATACAAGCTTCTAAATTAGGAGAGGAGGCTTTCAAATCCAAGAATGGCAGATGATGGCAGCAGCAGACTGAGGGAACATCAGGTCAGTGGGTGACCAGTTGGCTCAGTGAGCTGTCTGTCAGGCAGCCATAATGATTAACCATGTGAGATTTTGTAGCAATCTTAAAAATTAACTTCAAGTAAAGAATCTGGCAGATGTACTCAAAAAAGACACTGGTGGGAGGCAGGAAACAAGAGCTATACTTTTAATGAGGTTAATCTACAGATACTAAGCTCTCATGCTCCCAGAACTGCAAGCAAGCACCAGGAAAAGTTAATGATCTGATGAGAGCTTACTTGCATCTCCACAGTATTGCCTACATCCACCCTCACTACTTCAGAGACCAAAGTGCTTGACCAAGCCTTGATCACCTTACACTTCAACTTTTGTAGTTGCCTTAGCCTGGCAGCATAGATGGGATCAACTTCAATTCAGGAATGCCAAAGCAGACACTAAGGTGGGAATTTTCTGACCCGGTTGGAGTTGGGCATCAGGGTGGTGGTGGTGGTGGTGGTGGTGGTGGTGGTGGTGGGGTGGGGCGGGGGGTGGCGTGGGGGGACTGGAACAAATTGGTGAGAAGGCCATCGTGAAACCAGTTTGCGACCATCTGCTACACCCCTCAATGGTGGCCGCATTTCTCACCGCCGCACGTTGGGAACCTAATTTCAATACATTATAAACCCTGCTTGCAAGAATCACCTCCCCAAGCTGGATCACCTGGGCCACGCCAACATGTTTCATAACTGTACATAAGTGATGTGCATCTGGCGAGCTGCACTTCACTCGGGACTTCAAGGTTTGTTTGCCTACTTTGCTTCAGCAGCATTCGCAGTCATCAGCACCAGGCATCGCAAGCAGCTCCACATCACTTTTAGGGGGCATCACGGACAGGTCTCTACTTACCAGTCTTAAGGCAGAGGTGGCTTTCAACAGCTGCAGGGCTAGGGTTCGCTTGGGGAAGGGGGAGAAGTGGCCTCAGGTAATGGAAGATGCTGCAGTGCGAGGGCTGTGCTAGGGAAGGGGGGTATCCAAGGGTGTGTGTGGGGGCAGATATTGATCTGTGCAAGTGGCCTCAAGATGGTGAGGGCTGAGAAGGCAGACTCCAGGGGAGATCAGACCAGATGAAGATGTGAGGGTGTGAGAGAGTGAGTGGCAATGTTACTTGAGCTGGCAGTGAATGAGATACCAGTGAATATGTGATGGGCTTGAGTATGTGAGTTGAGTGATGAGATAGTTGCCTTACCCTGGCAGCACAGATGAGATCATTCATCCTCTTTCCACACTGGATGGCCAACATCTTCTCTGTAGCCTTGGCATTGATCACCACTGCCACTGCCTTCAGGCCAGAGTGGTGAGATTGCTGGACCTCCTGCAGCCAGACCTGGGGCGGAGGACATCATGACAATTCTCCAAATGGCATTCCAGTGATGGGTCACTGAGCTCCTCTTCATTTTCAGGGCCATGTCCTCACTGGAGCAGAACAAAAACAGGAATAGCTGGAAAAACTCAGCAGGTCTGGCAGCATCAGCAGAGAAGAGCAAAGTTGATGTTTCGAGTCCTCATGACCCTGTTGAAGGGTCAGGAGGACTCGAAACGTCAACTTTGCTCTTCTCCGCCGATGCTGCCAAACCTGCTGAGTTTTTCCAGATATTTCTGTTTTTGTTTTGGATTTCCAGCATCTGCAGTTTTTTTGTTTTTATCCTCACTGGAGCAGTCCTGGGCTGCAAACATTAAGAACTGTGTGTGTGCTGCAGTTTAGCTTTGGCACCTGGAGTGAGGAGACGATGTGGTAACAGTGTGGTGGGCGATTCAGAGGCTGCCCGCCAGCGAGATGGCGTGTTTAATGTGGTTGCATAATTAATAAGTAGGAAGCAGATGATACAGTGCAAAAACCTGCCATTGCAGCCAACGGATAAAACATCGCTTTTCATGCCCGCTACCACGCATAGTGCAATTCTGGGATGATTCTGCCCTAAATCTCACATTCTTGTCATTCCCATCCTTCAGTTACACTGGGTCCCCACTCTCCAGCCAGTTTAGTTTAGAATTTTTGTCCTTGCTTTCAAAACCCTCCATAACCTCACTTTAACCCCTGTCTTACATCCCCTCATATGTTCTATACTTCTAGAATACCCGGCATATCCTTGCTCCTTTCTCCACTATTGGCTTATTTAGCCACCATGGTCCAGCCAGTGAAATTCCTTAACCAGCTCCACAGTTCTAGCTCCCTGTCTGCTTTCAAAAACCTCCTAGAAATCCTTCTCTTTGATTACTTCTTCCATCACTCACCCTAGCTTTCCCAATGTATCCCTTTTCTGTTGTCAGTTATCATCTGAAGTTTTTTTACTTAATGTAAAGTCCTTCCTGCATGTGAGTAGCACTATAGAACTGCAAGCAGTTATCTAAATCTACCACTATTAGAAAGTTGCTTTTAAACTAGTCTAAGGACTATTCCGAAGCCTCTATTGGCAACAATGACATTTGACAATTTTGCCTTTTAATAAGCTCAGTATTGTCAGATCTGAGGTGGATGAATAGTTTAATTTTCAATTTAATTGCAAAGCTGCAAAATGCTGCATGTGCTCCTAATTAATGACATTTCTCTTTTTACATATATATTTAAATTCCAATTCATTCTGGAGAGGCAAAAATGATCAGCTGTGCTAAATCAGGATGAATAGTTCATTAACCTTTTGACCTTCAGTTTGGAATTTAAAAAAAAACATCTTTTTTGCTAAAATTGACAAATGCATACATCTTAGCCCCTGAATGCTTTTAAACATGCCAAAAATATAAAATGTTGACATTAATAGAGAGAAAACATTGATTTTTTTTTTGTTTGTGTGTGGGATGTGAGCTTCGCTGGCTAGGCCAGCATTTATTGCCCATCCTTAATTGCCCTTGAGAAGGTGGCGGTGAGCTGCCTTCTTGAACCACTGCAGTTCATGTGTTGCAGGAACACCCACAATGCTGTTAAAAAGGGAGTTCCAGGATTTTGATCCAGTGACAGTGAAAGAACGGCGATATAGTTCCAAGTTGGGATAGTGTGTGACGTGGAGGGGAACCTCCAGATGGTGGTGTTCCCATGCATCTGCTGTCCATGCACTTCTAGGTGGTGGAAGTCGCAGGCTTGAAAGGTGCTGTCGAAGGAGCCTTGGTGAGTTCCTGCAGTGCACCTTGTAGATGGTACACACTGTTGCACTGTGCGTCGGTGGTGGAGGGAGTGAATTTTTAAGGTGGAGGATAGGGTGCCAATCAAGTGGGCTGCTTTGTCCTGGATGGTGTCAAGCATCTTGAGTGTTGTTGGAGCTGCACTCATCCAGGCAAGTGTGGAGTATTCCATCACACTCCTGACTTGTGCCTTGTAGATGGTGGACAGGCTTTGGGGGGTCAGGAGGAAAGTTAATCTTCACAGAATTCCCAGCCTCTGACCTGCTCTTGTAGCCACAGTGTTTAAATGGCTGGTCCAGTTCAGGTTCTGGTCAATGGAAACCCCTGGACATTGATAAAGGGGGATTCAGCGATGGTAATGCCATTGAATGTGAAGGGGAGATGGTTAGACTCTCTCTTTTTGGAGATGGTCATTACCTGGTACTTGTGTGATTCAAATGGTACTTGCTACTGTCAGCCAAGCTGAATGTTGTCCAGGTCTTGCTCCAAATGGCCATGGACTGCTTCAGTATCTGAGGAGTTGCAAATAGTGCTGAACATTGTGCAATCCCTACTTCTGACTTTATGATGGAGGGAAGGTCAAACATGAAACAGCTGAAGATGGTTGGGCCTGAGACACTACCCTAAGGAACTCCTGCAGTGATGTCCCAGGGCTGACCTCCAATAACCACAACCGTCTTCCTTTGTGCTAGGTATGACTCCAACCAGGGGAAAGTTTTCCCCCCGATTCCCATTGACTCCAGTTTTGCTAGGGCTCATTGATGCCACACTTAGTCAAATATTGCCTTGGGGCTCAAGGGCAGTCTTTCACACCTCACTTCTGAAGTTCAACTCTTCTGTCCATGTTTGGACTAAGGCTGTAATGAGATTAGGAGCCGAGTGGCCCTGGTGGAACCCAAACTGAGCGTCAGTGAGCAGGTTATTGCTGAGTAAGTGCCGCTTGATAGCACTGTCGCTGACAATTTCCATTACTTTGCTGATGATTGAAGGTAGATTGATTGGGCAGTAATTGGCTGGATTGGATTTGTCCTGCTTTTATTGAACAGGACATACCTGGATAATTTTCTACACTGCCGGGTAGATGCCAATGTTTTAGTTGTAATAGAACAGCTTGGCTATGTGTGTGGCTAGTTCTGCAGTATGAGACTTCAGTCCTATTGCTAGAATATTGTCACGGCCCATAGCCTTTGCAGTATCCAGTGCCTTCAGCTATTTCTTGATATCATGTGGAGTGAATCAAATTGGCTGAAGACTGGCATATCTGATGCTGGGAACCTCTGGAGGAGGCAGAGGTGGATCATCCACTCGGCACCACTGGCTGAAGATGGCTGCAAATGCTTCAGCCTTATCTTTTGCACTGATGTGCTGGGCTCCCCCATTATTGAGGATGGGGATGTGGCGGGACTGCAGATCTTAGATCTGATCCGTTAGTTGTGGGAATGCTTAGCTCTGTCTATCGCTTGCTGCTTCCACTGTTTGGCACGCAAGTAGTCCGGTGTTGTAGATTCAGCAGGTTGAGGCCTCATTTTTAGATATACCTGGTGCTGCTCCAGGCACGCCCTCCTGCACTTTTCATTGAACCAGGGTTGATCCCCCAACGTGATGATAATGGTACAATGGGCAATATGCCGGGTCATGAGGTTACAGATTGTGGTGTATACAATTCTGCTGCTGCTGACGATCCACAGTGCCTCATGGATGCCCAGTCTTGTGTTGCTAGGTCTGTTTGAAATCTATCCCATTTAGCACTGTGATAGTATCACACAACACGATGGAGGGTATCTTTGATGTGAAGGTGGGACTTCATCTCCACAAGGACTGTGCGGTTGTCACTCCTACTAATACTCTCATGGACAGACGACAGGTATATTTTTCCTTCCTGTTGGTTCCCTCACCACCTGCTGCAGACCCAGTCTAGCAGCTATGTCCTTTAGGACTCATCCAGCTCAATCTGCAGTGGTACTACTGAGCCACTCTTGGTGATGGACATTGAAGTCCCCCACCCAGAGTATATTCTACAGCCTTGCCACCCTCAGTGCTTCCTCCAAGTGGTGCTCAACATGGAGGAGCACTGATTCATCAGCTGAGGGAGGGCAGTACATGGCAATCAACAGGAGGTATGGTTGCCCATGTTTGACCTGATGCAATGAGACTTCATGGGTCCCGAGTTGATGTTGAGGATTCCCAGGGCGACTCCCTCCCAACTGTATACCACTGTGCCACCATCTCTAGTGGGTTTGTCCTGTTGGTGGGACAGGACATACCCAGGGTGGTGATGATGGAGTCTGTGACATTTTCTGTAAGTTATGATTCTGTGAGTATGACTATGTCAGGCTGTTGCATGATTAGTCTGTAGGACAGCTCTCCTAATTTTGGCACAAGGCCCCAGATGTCAGTAAGGAGGAGTTTGCATGGTTGACAGGGTTGGCTGTGCCATTGTCATTTCCAGTGCATAAGTTTCATTCTAATTAGACTTTGGAGCGGTTTAATACAACTGCGTAGCTTTCCAGGTCATTTCAGAGGGCAATTAAGAGTCAACCACTTCTGTGGATCTGGAGTCACCTGTAGACCAGACCAGGTAAGGACGGCAGATTTCCTTCTCTAAATGACATTAGTGAACCAGGTGGGTTTTTGCTACAATTGACAATGGTCACCATTAGACTAGCTTTTTCATTCCAGACTTCTTAATTGAATTTAAATTCCATGGTGGGATTTGAACCCAGGCCTAGGGCATTAGCTTAAGCCTCTGGATTACTAGTCCAATTACATTACCACTACACTATCACCCCCTCCCCTGGGCATCAAGAGGATTAAGAGAAGTCAGAGCAGGCAGCATCACATCTGACTAGCCCACACACTCCTCCAACTCAGATACAAGCACATCAGAGGGATGTAGTGTGTGTGTGTATAGAGTTGGTAGCATAGGGTGAAGGGCACAGCACTAGGGTGCAGGAGAAGATGTCAGAGTCAGAGACATCTGTGCACAGTCTCCCTAGGAGGAGGAAGGAAAGTCACGATGGTGCTCCAGTGGGCAGGAAAGTGGAGCTCAAGAGTCATCTTTTGGGGCACAATATTTAGATAATCAGCAGATGTATGGACACCTGGCAGAGTTTCCTGAGGAGGTGGAAGCTCTAGGCCTGTGAATGGAGGAGTCTATCACTGTCATGAGCTCCACATTGTCCCGGAGGCTCGAGTTGCTGCTGGACCATGCAAAATTATGTCTGTCACCACCTCACAGTTTAGCCTCAGTCACCTTCAGCACTTGTCTCTGTCAATGTTGAGGTAGGATGTCCTAGGTCTGTACATCCTTCCCACAGGGTAGTACCTAGTTGTCCTGCCTCTCCTTCTCCTCCTTCCTGGTGTGCATGCAGCAGCCTCTTCCACCTGATCTTCTGCCCTGCCTCTGCTCACAGAGGCCATAGAAGCCAGTCACTATGTGTGAGAGTGCCATGCCCATCTTCTAATCTCTTTCACACAAGGCGCTATGCACCCATCTCCAGTACAAAGTTCTTCCTGGCACCTGGGTACACGAGTCAGCTGGAACAAAAAAATTGTCCTGTGACTCCAGCAGCCCCATGCTCCTACTTCCTTGGGTTAAGGAAAGACATTTGGAATTGATTTTGTGCCACTTCTGAGGCAGTGAATATAAGCTTGAAACAAATTGCACAGGGGTACCTTCAACTCTACAAAGGGGTCCCCTGGCTATTCAAAGAAATACTCCAAGTTCAGACCTGATCTTACCAGATCTACTCTGGACACTTCAGGTTCCATGCTCCTAGGCTACCAAACACTAATTTGAGAGGAGGCAGTAGATGATTTAAATGGCCAGCTTCCTCTAAAAGGCGCATACATGAAATGCCCCCCTCTCCCATTCCCATCCTCAGGAAAATGAGAATTGCTTTGTTAAGGGGCAGGATTTACGATTTTCAGCCACTTCTACCATTTTCACCACGATTTCCTGTCATGCTGAAAATCCAGGCCATAATTGAACAAAAATAGACACCATGCTAAAGAAGGAGCTATTCAGAGAAGTGGATTCAAAGAGGTGGATTTGAAAGGATACGAGGGAGGTGGAGGGTCTGAGGACTTTAGGGAAGGAATTCGAGAGTGTAGAGAGCTTAGGTGGCTGAAGACATGGCTATGATGGTGAGGGAAAAGGACTGGAAGATGTCCAAGGGAACAAACTCAGGAGAATAGATAGTTTAGGAGAGGTTGTCAGATAGAAAGGGGTATGAAAAAAATGGAGGGGGGTGGGTGAGTGAAATCCAAGGTTTATGAAGGAATTTGAACAAAAGGATGATATTTTTAAATTGAAGGCTTTGTGGGCACTGAAGTCAACATAGATCAGCAAGGACATGAAATGATAAGTCAGTGGGGCATGGGATAGGACAGACAACAGCATTTTAGATGAGCTGCAATTGGCAAAGCATTGAGGATAAAGACCAGTCAGGAAAGCATAGGAATAGTCAAGCTTGAAGGTAACAAAGGCATGGATGAAATTCTCAGGCGCAGGTGAGCTAAGTTGCTTGAGGACCTAAAAAGTAGCTGCTTAAAATTCAAGGTGCCTAAAAGACTGCCACAGACTAGACTGTTTAAAAAAAAATGAAGTTGGAAGATTTATGCCCATCCATCAACATGATAAAAACTGTTTAAATAAACATTTCTTCACTGAAATAATAAGTCTATACAGTAGTATATGAGGTATTGCTTCAGCAGGAATCATGAACACACCAGTTGTGTCTGTTGCATGTTTCCAAGAATATCCCAATCACTGACAATTTTTGTAACAGGTTTCAATATTTATAGCTCACATTCTGATGATAATGTTGATTTTTAACATAAGTTGCTTTTATGATTTTAAAGTTTGGCATTTAATTAGTTAAACCAGTCAAGCTATATGCGGTGTTAGAAAAATAAAGTGCATAATATTTTATCCTAACTATTCCAATAAATCAGCTCAATGTCAGAATGCATTTTAGAGGCACATCATGTCAAGAAAATCTACATTTAATTCAATTCCATGAAGATGGCAGAAATAATCTATAGCAATTCACCTTCTGGCAGATGAAGATAACTTATTTCCAAGCCTTTTTTATGAAATTTTATTTGTTTGACTAAATACAGTTATTAGCAAGAGGCAATATCCTGTGGTATCTCAGTTTTTCACACACAAATATCTTCTTTTGAAGCCTTCATATTTAATAACTATAAAAAATTATTTTAGAAATGCTCCCAAAATGTCTTCCATTCTTCAATAATGTCTCACAGAGAACTATGTTAGTCAGTAAATTAACAAGGTACAGCTCATCCTTTGGGATTTTGTTTGCACACAGGGCATATTATCATACAAGTTGGATTTGATGGGGCCCCAAAATATAGCATCTAGTAGCAACAGCAAGTCTTGTTCAGGAATTCATGCTGCATCTATATTGTTCTAAGATTAAATATAGGCCATCAGACATATAGCTCAAAGTGAAAATATAATACACAGGTAGGGAACTTAGGCAAAGCAATAAACCTTAAATGATTAAAGTTTAAAACTGAGTGCAGGAGCAGAGAAAACATAGACATTTAATGGTAGCAGCACAGGTAGATACAGTACAAAGAGATAAGCCAGGATTTTTAGGATGACAGTGTTTCCCTTCCTGCCACCTGAAGAGTTGGTGGCCAACACACTCTACTGATACTGGCTGCCCCACAGCCATTTAATGCTACAAGGAGCGTTAATTGGCCTCATATAGGACTTCCACCCTCACTCAGTAAGAAGTCCCACCTCAGAGCGCTGCCAGCCAATCTGATTGGCCAATCTAGACCCAGCAGCGCCAGAAGCTGCAGGGGACAGAACTGAGATGACATGAAGCCCCCAGAGTCTAAGTCCAAGGAGTCTAGGACCAGTTAAGCATGGGGCCGTCAGGGCAGGGAGGGGAGGTGAAGCCCAGGGGAGTGGGCAGATGGATGTGGAGGTGTTGGTGGAGAGGCCGGGGGGAGGGAGCACCCGCCGGGGGGAGAGCTTGTGGGGGTGGGTGGGGTGTCTGATGTTGAAAGGAACCATTGATGGAGATGCCACCGCCCCCAAATTCCCACCCGAGGCCTGAGCAAGGCCACTTTCCGGGCTGACTCCCGTCCCTAAACAACTCCTCCTCCCGCCAGCAGGAAAATTGAGGTCAAGAAGGAAACAGCCCTTAAGTGGTCATTATTTGGCCACTTAAGGGCCTCAACTGGGGTAAGGCTTCACCTGTCTCACTGTAAAATTGTGGAGAGGTTTGGGGTTGGGGGGGACGGGGTGTAGGGGGCAGAAGCCTGCTGAGTGCACACAACTTCATTTTTACAATAGAATATTACATTGTATGTCACCTGCTACAATGCTGCTGTCCTTAAGTGTATTCTCTGACTTAGCATATTAATTGGTTTATCAGATAACTCTTTACTGCACGTAATGGGCAATAGTTAATGTAAGCAATGGGGGTCTCACCCACCAGCTAAAGTACCAGCAAAAGCCCGGCATCGCCTGCTTTTTGAGAAAGCCAAACGAATTAAGTGCCAATCAGGCACTTAAGTGGACAGCGACAGACCTTCCCCAGGATAAAGGACCCCAGGTCAAAACTCCCACGTGCTTTCCCCCATCCCGCCCAAAAACTGCTGGCAAATCAGAATTCGGCATCTTTGCATTGCAGTTAGGAACCTCAATTGGCGGTGGGACAGCAAAGCTGCCCATTGTCTTTCTACCCCGGATCCAATTGGAGCAGGGGTTTGAAGATGGCAGGGTCCTCACCCGCCACTCGCCTGCCTGTTTAAATGCCCCTACCTCCAAACTTGCCCTAGGGGAGAGCATTAAATTCTGCCTGGTCAGTGTTATTTTGAGCATTCAAGTTTTTCAAATAATTAATATTTTTGAGAATTTGCAAGGTTGTAAACTATGATTGTCAATGGCAGCATCACTGAAATATAAACATTAGGCGCTTACTACTTTGGTTCCATCCCAAAATATATATGTGTCCTGTGACCTTTGAACTTCATTACTTCTAATTGTTTGCAAACTGTTGAAAATAACTGTACCATAAGTCTACCTGACAATCTGTAAATGGTCAATGGCCTGATGATGCAGTTTTGCAATTTTCTATAAAACCATTTAATTATTGATTTAATTGAAACATATGTCAACCCAACAGCTTTGGCCACAAAATTACCTGCAAGGACAATAATTATTTTAAAGTATTTAAATGTAAAAATACAACTGTCTCGTCAAGATAACATATTCTGCTCTTTACTAACTACTAGTGTTGAAATTAAATGTGTAAGCAAAAAGAAAAAATTGTGATAGCAAAATCAGAAAGACACATTTATACTATACCATTATGCCTTCACTTTCACTTCTTGAAACTACCCGTTGTAACCGGGCCACTGCCAGCTTCTCTCTACAAAGAAAACAAAAGAAAGTGAAGAGATAGTCAGATTTCTTTGATGCTACAGGTGCTCCACTCCAAAGCCTTTGCAACTTTCCTGTCTGCTGCATTAACATAGCAAACTGCCCAGTTAAATGGTTAGATTTATATCAGTAGCTAACTCTTACATGTAGTTATTCTTGATCAGGTTCCAGTTTCTGACTTTCCTGTTGTAAATTTTCCTACAATGGACTGAGTTGTGTTATTCAAAGAAGTTATTTGTCACAATGCCATGGGTAACTTAAAAAAACGCGTAGGGCTGGATTTTACATCCCTCTGCCAGATGTTTCTTTTGGCGGGGGATGTGTAAAATATGACAGGTGGGTAGCCCACTTCCTTCCCGCCCACCCCCAACCCGTTCCCCATAATACAGAGGAAATGGGTAAGGTGCCCATTAGCCCGGCTGCCCATTGGCCTATTGAGGTCGTTAAGTTGCCAGTTAATGGCCATTTAACAGCCTCAATCCGCCTCCACTGTCATAATATGCTGGGCAATGGTAATCCGGAAACAGTGGGAAGGCCGTTTTTCACCAAAGTTGGCGAAAGGGCAGGAAAGAAGGAGTGGTACATCATTTAGTGTGGGTAGCAGTGTGGTGTCCTGTGTGCCTCGGTAGCAACCACCATCAAGATCGTATGACCCTATTGTATCTCTCCACCTAACCTCCAAAAGGCATACCCATTCCCTACTTGCCATTCCCATTCCCACAACCCCACCCCTCCAAAGGGTGCTTGATCCCTCCCTGCTCAAGAAACCCCAAACTGAGTGTCGGATATCCATGTCACTTCTTTTTGGGCTTCTTGCAGTCACAGCTGCACCCATTGTTCTCTTCTGGCACTACAATAGCTACTGGCCAATCAGATTGGCTGGCAGCTCAAGGGCGGGACTTCCTCCCACTAAGGAGTGGAAGTCCAATCCGCAGTTTGTTAAAGCCACCCTCAGCATATTTTCACTGCAGGACGGCCTTCTTTAAGGTCAGTCTGTTTGCGACCAACTTTTCTTTTGGGAGACGTTCCCGGAAAAATTCAGCCCTTAATGTGTGATTGTATATCATTAATGATACATAAAATTGTGCCTTATGATCTGAACTATTTTAGAACTGTTTCATAAAATAATTCTGCAATCAAAATGAGAGCAGCTCAACAGTAATGTGCCAAATTTACATCACAGTATCTTTACAGTGCAGCAGGCGGCCATTCAGCCCATTGAGTCTGCACTAGCTCTCTGAAGGAGTGCTCCACCTACTCCCACTCCCCTGCCTTATCCCTGTCACCATGCACATTCTCTTTTCAGGTAGTAACCCAATTCCTTTTTGAATACCTCGATCAAACCTGCCTCCTTTCAGGAAGTTTGTTCTAGGCTCCAAGCACCCATTTGGGTGAAAAGAAATTTCCTCACATCACATTTACTCAGTTTGCCAATTATTTTGAATCTGTGCCCTCTAGTTCTTGATGAATCAAAATTAAGTTGTTATCCATCATTCAATCATTTAACCAGGTTTACTGGTGCTGGTTCAGTGGCAGAAAATTGTGCAATTCAGCCGTAAAAAGCTCTATGTAATTATAAAATAATGCCAAGTAGCCTTTCAATGGTATAGTATTGTTGCTTAAAATAATTAATTTACTACAACTTTACTAACTTGCTATAGCTTCTTCGAAGTTGCGAAAAATCAATTTGGCATCAATAATGCATCTGTTTCTATGGGAATTGAAGTAAAACGCATGACAGGAGAAAACATTAGAAGCACAGTGTGATTAACCACTCTCACCTCAACTCTAGGGCTGGCTGAATTTCAGGTTAGTCTAATAAGCTTAGTACCCATTCTTAGAAAAATATTTTCTTTATTTGAAGTTATTGGACCTACCACTGGATCATAAAGAGTATCCAACATGAGCGAATCACTTATTTCTATGTCTCCAGATCTATAAACCGATTAATGACTGAAACCATGGATTCTTAAAATTAAGTCTGTACCATCATATTCCATAGTATATCAAGAGATTTTTAAAGGTACACAATGTGTAAATGTAACAATTATTTTCTGAAATACTTTCTTGTCATACTTTTCCAATTACACCTAATTCTCATGCTTAAACTTAGCTGATGTACTAAATTTGCTAATACCTACATTCCTTAAAATATTACACTAGATTTTCCAAAAAGCACACATTTCTGACAAATATACTAATGCAAGACAATGGAGGCGGTGAGTATGCTTAGCTTATTGATTTTTATCCCTCTTGTGGTATATTTTACATTGATTAATATGCAAATATGTAGAACATTGCCAGTAAGGGCTGTGGAGTGGATCTCAATGGGCCCCCTTCCCGATGCAGGGTCCCATGATCAGGCATTGAGTGCTTTTGAACAACAACCACCTCCCCCCCCTTCCCCCCACTTGCAGGCTGCAAGCAACCTGACCAGGTTCACTTGTCGTTCTCCCTGCATGGTGAGCCCTCCGCCTGCCACTGGGATAATACCCACAGCAGGATGAGGCCTTTAAGTGGACATTGACTAACCATTCAAGGGATAAATTGGTGGTGGGGCAGGAAGGCCATCCATGGGTCTTCCCCCCCATGGACTTAATCCAGGCAGAGGCGGGAAGATGGGTGGATTCCTACTCGTTGCCTCCCACCTGATTAAATGCCCCGACCACCAAACTTGCCACGGGGAAGGCACAAGATTTCATCCTTTGTTTTCCATTTTTCTTTATATGTTGGAGAGAAGAAGGACTTAAACCATACATGAGAAGGGATGTCAGTGTTGCGGATTGGAATATTTTTCACGTCATTATCAATCACGTCTAAATTTACATATAGTTCAATCACAAGTTAGGCAATTATATTTGAACTCAACAATGGAATGGCTTCTCAAAGTGACAGTAATCAGGAAATGATGTTAACACTAACACCTTTGTGTAATGTAAGCTGGACAGACAGTAAAAGTGGAGTTAGTGCCAGGTTTCATATTTTCACCCTATGTTGGTTAATTGCAACTAGCAACCAGCATTGGAAGAAATTGGCTGACTGTTGTAAAAGATTAAATGATTCTGACATCAAGAGTAGGACTAGGTATATCTTTTTTTTTGCCAAGGTGTTAAAAATTTTATACAGAAATATTTTCTGTAAAACAGGGCTAAAGTTCTGTCTAGAATGTAGAAGCATAGCTGTCTGTTTCAACACTGTTACACCAGTAAAACAATTTTATTGAAAAGTAAAATTGGCCCACACTTACTACTCAGAGGCACATTATCCTTTCAGCTCCAACAGTGTCAATTGAAAAGTACAGTTTCCAGTTTTATGAGAGCATATTTAAATTTGCCTGTTACCATTAGGAGAGGAGCATTAAAAAGTCAAACAATAGTGGAGCTGCCTTCTGGCATAATTGTTCAAAACCCCACCATTTTCAGCCAGCATTAAGATCCAACTCAAGTATGCATCTTAAATCCAAGCTTAGACCAGCACATTCACAACCCATTACTGTAAAATTTCCATTGGTAACATCAAGTGTTCAGCTCTGTGGTCTTTCAAAGTGATACTGACAATTTAACTGTCATTAAGTACCAAATGAGATGCAATTTTATGTTGATGACAAGCTGAGGAACTGGATTAAGTTAAATTACCTCAAACTCACTTCACTTCACAGTCAAGGCTGACAGAGATGCTTCTCCTCTCATCAGCTTCAGAAAGGATTGGATGCAGAGTTGGAAGGTTAGTACTGAAAGCCACTGTGCTACCTACTACATTTCACCATGAAACATTTCAGTCATTTTCCTGTGAAGCAGAATTGATGAAACACCCACATTGAATGTTAGGATTCAAGTTAATTGTTCTTTTTAAAAATGACATCATGATGGATAGTTTAATGTCTTGAATCTGTGAGTTCACTAATTGAATAAACTCAAATTGCACACCTTCATTTATACTTGTTAGTTGATGCTCGCTATCAATAACGGAGAAAGACCGAAATAAGAACAAACTGTGATTGTTTATTGCAACAGAAGGCAGAGCACTAAATCCTTGCATGCTCCCTCATCGCCACCAGCTCTAGATGTCCCATTAACCAGTAGCCCATACTGTACAGTGATTGGTCAGTACTGCCACATGGTTAGTCCACTTGCAACCTCTTAAAGGTACATGGTACTCCACTTTAGCACAGATAGGATAGCCATCTTTTAGTTTTTTTAATGTTGTCAAAAACCAAAACAATAAGGTAGTGATTCAATTGTAATTGAAGCTTTGATCAAATAGTAAAAACTCCACCATTATTGTAATTCTTGGCAAGCTGTGCTGTAAGTCATTGATGTGTATAAGTGTACATTCAGTCTACTGTGCAGAACAGGTCATTCAGCTCAACTGGTCTATACCAGTGTTTATGCTCCACATGAGCCTTCTCCCACATTCTTCATCTAACCCTATCAATATACCCTTCTCTTCCTTTCTCCCTCATGTGCCTATCCAGCTTCCCCTTAAATATATCTGTATTATCTAGAAATCACCCAGGAAAAGGAAAGAATCTCAAAAATTTGAACAACAGGTTAAGGAAGCTGTTTCATGCTGCTACTATGCGAGTGATAGTTTTCACCAACGGGATGCTGCTATCAATCCAAAAAGATATTCTTTCTACCTCATAATTGAGAAAATATGTGTATGAATTTAAGTGCCAGTGCGATGCCAGGTACTAGGCCGTATGTCCCAAAACATTGCCAAACAGCATGCTCCTTCAAATTCAACCAGCCTGCACTTGTAAAACCCAAAACAAAATGTCTGCTGTTGGATATGATTCCACGATGGGGCAGCACTTGCTGAATAGTCCTGTGTGTGCAAAAAGCTACATGAACAAGCAATTTAAGATAACCCAGGTGATCTTGTAACATGGCTCAATTAAGCCTGCTGGTAGAGACAGATATTCAAAAATCAGGGACCCCTTGTCTGCAAGCTAAAGGAATATGTTCAAGCCTTGCATCATTTTTAAATTACCCGGGAGCATGGGGAGCTTATAGTTTCCCATGACTTTCTCCATGGCAATGCCTCAGCCAGAGCCAACATGCCAAACAATCAGCACCCTAAATTGTTGTGATTAATTGAAATTTGGGATTCTTGCATTTGTTCTGATGAGTGCAAGATGAAAAGCATCAGCAACGTGTCTCTCTTTTCAGCAGCATAAGCACATTGGTACCTGTCTGTGTGAAAGTGAACTTTTTGAAACTCTTCTGCGAGGTGCATCCCCAACATCTGCAGATGGGATGGGAGCAGGCTGCTGCTCTATCTGCCCCATGGCTTTGGACCATGGCTGGAGTTCTCTGGCAGCCCTAGGCCTGTCTGAGCCAGGGCATATAGGCTTTCCTGCCAGTGCAGGAGAGTTCTCTGTGGCCACTGCTACTGGGAGAATGTGGATCACCAGCAGAGTTGCTGGCAACTCCTGGCAACACTCAGAGTGCCTTGAGAAGAATCCTCAAATGTGTTAGGCTGCATCTCCCCCAGCCTCTCATGTGGCTTCCTGTGGATTTGAGGTGCGCTTGTAGGGGTGCCCAGGGGCACCAACAATCTCTCACTGGCCCACTGCTGCAGTGGCATCAGCATTGATGGTCCGCAGGGTCACACTGATACCAGACATTCACTGTGTGGTCTCTTCGGACTGCCTCTCCATGGCAGTCACCACCCTCTCCACCTAAGAAGTGATGCATTCTCCTATCTGGCAGAGGTCATGCCATGGGCGGATACCTCCATTATCTGCACATGTCTGCTCAAAACCACAGGCAGCTCCGCAAGGTTCTCCCCTGTTTGCATCAGTGACTAAAGCAGGTTTGAGTGTGGCTCTCAACAGTGGCCCCTCAACAGCCTGGGGCATAGCAGGGAGCTGCCCTCCAACAGTCCTCCCACTGCCAGTGGCCTCGCCAGTCACTGCCTCCCCGTCTGCTTCTGGGTGACTGTGCAGTGCTCACCAGATTGTAATACAGGCCGGAGTCCTATCGACTCCCACCAAGGTGTATGTATCTGCACTGATGCTGGGTGCAGGGAACAGATGTGACATCAGGACTGTCATCCTCAGAGGAGGTACAAGGTGGAACACATGGGGGCTATTCCCAACTCTGTGGTGGTTACTCTGCAAATTAAGCACAAAAACAATGACTTAAGTGATGATGCTAAGGGACACCGTCATTTATGTGTGCAGCAGACTATCACGGTCACTAGTGATGATGGGTAAGCATAATTCCTCCTCAGTCTCCATGCCTGCCAATCCAAACTCAATGTCAGATATGGACCAACTGCCTTGCTCCTGTGTCAGCTCCAAGCTTCCAGCTCTGCCTCTATCAGATGAATCTCTGGCACTCCATCCCCAGTCTTGGGCCTCTCCCGAGCATTGTGGGCCCTTTTATCCTGCAAGAAAGTGAGGTGAAGCTGAGGAGGATCCCCTGGTCCCATGAGATGTCAGGTTGCCCATCTGTCCCTCCAATCCTCATGCTCTCAGGAAATCTGCGCAAAGCACAGAGGAGATGCAGATTCCGGTGATTCACACAGAAGTAGCTTATGCAACTATAGAAGCTGGCAAAGGGGAAAACTTTACACTTCAACGTCCACTCTAGCCAGTTACCATTCAGTACCCCTCCATTACCCAGCTACCTTTCATTCACTTCTTAACAGTATGACACTCAAACTCAACTTTGCAATGCGGTGGAGTACATTCATCCTTTTTCAGCACTAAACCCAGTCCCTCAGATGGAGTTCATCTTCACTCAACTTCATAGTAACCTCCATCCAGGCAGCCTTTGTCATTCGTAATGATCTTTAACGGCCATCAGCCTGAAATGGAATCTCTCTCTGTTCCCAGAGGGCCTAGAGGATGTCATGCAGCGAGCTCTTGCTGAATCATGGGGTGATGCACTGGATGGATTGTGAATCCATTGATGACACCGACTGCACTTTTACAAGGATGGAGATTTCTTCTACCCAGGCCCTCAAAAGATTTCTGTTGCGATATTCACACATCTGACCATGCTGGCCAGTTCAAGTGCAGTTCTCCCTCAGAAATAATTCATGCAGAATTTCAGCTTTTAGGCAAGGTTTTCTGCCTTTAAATATGGCACTTGGTCTTGCATAAGGATCAGGTGACATGGATCTCCCAGCATTAGAGCTGCCCCCACCATATGATCAGGTGACAAGCCCGCATCACCCACGTTCATGAGCTTCCTGCCATATGATTGGGTTCAGGCAGCCACATCCTTCCTGTGTTGGAGGAACAGGTTGGGCTGGATTTTTATCTTAGGGGTGAGAAATGGAACTCAGGAAGATGTCCTGGCTTGACATGCCCGCCCATGGAAAAAGTGCCTCAAAAGGCACAATTTTCCTTCTGGGAGCCCTGGTGCATGCTGCAGTTGGGCCCACCAATCTTGGAAACAGTACAGAGGCACCCACAGGGGCTGCTGAGTGCTGAGGTGGGCTGGTTAAAAGGCCCACCCTGATTCTCTGGGACTTAGTCCCAGTTGTTTTGTTCAAAATTATACCCTCTAGCCCTCACCCCTCACATCCCCTCAGCAACACCCATCCACTCCTCAGCCATGCCAACTCTTGATTCCCACATACCTTCATTGCCCCTCACACCCTCCATGCCAACCATAGCCCCTATGCCAACTTAGTGCCAACTCATACCAAGTCATGATCTCCTATACATGATCTCCCCACAGGCAGGCAGTCGTGTAACAGTAATGTCACTCAGCTAATACCCCAGAGGCCCACACTAATGTTCTGAGGACATGGGTTCAAATCCTACCATGGCAGCTTGTGGAATTTGAATTCAATTAATAAATCTGGAATTGAAAACTAGTCTCAGTAATGGTAACCATGAAACATCATTAAAAACCATCTGGCTCACTCATGTCCTTTAGGGAAGGAAATCTGCCATCCTTACCTGCTCTGGCCTACATGTGACTCCAGATCCAAAGCAATGTGGTTGACTGTAACTGCCCTCTGAAATTGCCCAGTAAGCCATTCAGTTCAAAGGTATTTAGGGGTGAACAACAAATGCTGGCCTTCCCAGAATATCCGCAGCCCATGAAAGAATTTTTAAAAAAAACTCATCCCCATGTCCCCTGATAGCCCTCATGCCAACTTAGTGTCAACTCATGCCCTCCATCCACTACCCTTTGTCTTTACACACTCCATGCCGCTCATCAGTATCAGTATCCAGCATGGGCAGGCTTCAAGGAGCATGCTAAGATGTAATAAGATGAAGTTCTAAGTACTATTACAGATTTCACTATGTTAAAAAAAACACACATTCATTAAAGCCCATTCAATATATTTAAATCTCAAGTACTTAATCCCTTGCAAAAACAAATTTGTATTTATAACACCATATCAAAGACAGCTAATCCTTTAATAACCTATTGGAACTATCTATTAAACTGTGAAATTACAGCAAATATCCCCCCCCCCCCTCCGTTCCCAAACCGCACTGTGATAATGACAAATATGTGGAAGAAGTCAGGCAGTAATAATGCTAAAACGATAACCCTTAGGGTTAGGGCAATAAACATCTATAGAAACTGCTAGAATTTTCCACTCTCAGAGAGCGAGGCAGGCAGTTCCTTTACAAAATTTAAAGGGCAGGGATGTTAAATAACTTGACAGTTCTATGTACCTTCTTGAAATTCATGGAACTTACACTGCATGTTGAGGCTGTTCCTGGAGTGAAAATTGGGGTCTGCTTGTCCTGTGCACTGAGTTTAAATGGTTCAGCTAAGTGTAGATTTCCATCCTGTGCACTTCTGACTGATGAAAATGGTATCCTTTGGAAATGGGGGTGGGGTTTCTGGATCCGGACATTGTTCGCCATTTTTAAAGGTCCCTGGAGCCCACTTGACTCCACAAAAACCCAGCCTGTTGAGTTTGAACCTCACCTGCTACCCCTGAAATCAAACCGGGGTATTTTGACGCCTTCGCATTATTAGAATTTCAAAGATGAGTTTCTGATTCTAACTTGCAAACCAGCATACAGAAAATGTCACTGAACATGCTAATGCTTTTGGTAAAAGTATCTTTGAAAGTAATTTTAAACCCAAGAGAAAATTCTATAAAATTTCGAGATTAGGCAAAATTTCAGGATATCTAATCTTTCAATTTAGGTAGACAACAAAACACAAGATAAATAAACTTTTTTTTTAAACACAGCTTGCTAATAGCTACACTAACAACTAATTTAAGATTATCAGCCAAGCTCATAATGTGGCTCATTTACATTTGCTAGAAGTGACATACTTTCGTGCACAGGGATCTGTTCCCTGCAAGCAAAAGGAATATGTTCAAGCCATGTGCTTTTTTTGAATTATCAGGGGGTTTAGGAAGCCTATAGTCCCCTGTTGCTTTCTCCATCGCAGTGCCTCAGTCAGAGTAGACTTGCCAACTATCAATACCCTTTTCCCTCATGCTGTGATTGTTTGAAATGTGAGATGCCAGCGTTTGTCCTGATGAGTGCAAGACAAAAGCTTCGGTAACACGTCTCTCTTTTCAGCAATAAACTTTTGTTTCTTTTAATAAAGATTTTTTAGCAAAATTCATCTTAGTTATTGAGATATTAAAATTCCTCCCTTGAGATCAATGGGATAGAAGTTAGTTGTGGCCTGCGTTCAGTCACGTAATCAATAAGTGACCCAATCAGGAGGCCTGTGGTTCATTGAAACCAAGCTGAAATTGGATAATTTCAATAATTTGAGCAGGTTGGCAGCTCCCATGATTATGGACCACTTGCCTTGCTGACAGGGACTTTAAGGTAAGTCCTGAGGTGGAGGTGGACAAGGATAAAGGGACAGGGGACAATTCTTCTTGGTATTGGTTGCTTGCACAAGACCAGGAAAACCTGAGCAAAGCAGGCCCAATGCCAACTTGGCACAGGTGTCCTTACGCAGGCATTAAAGCACTTACTAACAAGGGCAAGGGGCCTAATTCCTGTTTCAGGAAGAAAGATCTTGATGGATCACAGCAGCCCAAACTGCCACGCAGACTAAGCACTAAATTTGCTATTGCAGCACCCATTTTATGCCCAAAACATAGGAGCAAAGCATACTTTTTTCTACCACCACTATTGCTTCAACAGATTCCAATTAAAAGTTAATAAACAAGTTCTATCCACTCAAACCAGCTACTAAGGTACAGACCCCACCAGAAATGTCAGGTGAATTGGCGTTACTGTCATTTTTCTGCTTTACACAATGAAATTATTACCATGAAATTTAAAAAGAGCATTTTGGTGCAAAGAGTACTCACTTCCTTCCAAAGCCTGTATAAGTAAAAACATCAGGGACAGGGTTCTCTAATATTTTAAGGAATAGATCCTGGAGCTGCCAAGCAGGGTGATGCAGGACAACAAGGAGGCGTACATCTTCCCCTGTAAAGATGAGAAGCTCAACAAGCTGGCAAAAAAAGGCTCACAGTAGTTTAGAGGTGCCGGGAGGCACTGGAGGCAGTGAGGCTATTGTCGCATGTTTGATTGAGTACAAGCAGTTCCACTTACAGTCACTTCTTCTCTCGTCCTTAAATAATATATTTGTGAAAGGGTCACCAAGAACCATGAAAATAGTAATTGCATTTTAAACCAGGTGCAAACAGCAGAGGCAAAAAAATCATTCTGCCTAACATAGTTTGCACACTTAATACATTTTAAGCTGCACCTTTGTAATTGATGCCTGTGGTGCTGACAACTCGTTAGGGCTATATGTCTAATATAGGCAGCTGTCTGGGATAAACACAGGCAATTTAAGTGGTGGGGTCTGTACTGCAGACCAAAAGCTGACTCTATTTTAAAGAGTTCCATTTTGATGCTAATCGGTTAATTGTTCATTCTACCATTTTCTCTGTGCTTGCTGCTCCTGGACAAGTGACTCTCCCCCACAGCTGGTTGTTCCTGGATCACTCGACGCTCCTCCACTATTCATGGCTTGTCTGGCTTGTCAATGATGCTAAAGACCTCTACACTTGGATTTGCTGATTGGGATGGAACCAATTGCAAGCTGGGTATTTGCACACAATGGATTTAAACGTGTTAGCAGGTGAGTTAGTTTTCACGTTAAAAGCTCCAACAATGCATCTCAGAATTGCGCCTCCAGCCTTCTCTTTGTCACCACAATAAAAAACGAGGCATACAATCAAAGAATGGTAGTGGTTAAAAAGAATTTCCCAATTTGTTTTTAGGAAATTATTCATCTGAAATTTAGTTTACAGTTCTTACTATATAATAGCTTCGGGGGCTTCAGCAAGGAGATGTTCAATCATATTTGGCCAGGTCTTCCAAAGCCAACAAAGGCGAATGTTGACAGCCACTCATCTACTCCATCAGAAGTCCTGGCCCATGCACATATGTAGTAATTGCCAGGAAGTTTAAACTTCCGATGGGCTGATTTGCACTGCCTAGTACACTACGAGGATGTCTCTGACATCGACCCCAGTGTCAGAGACTTTGGCTAGATGTGCACTACTCACTTGGAAACCTACCCCAGTATTGTCCTGCCATTTAATTTCTGGTGCAACTCAGTGATAAGCAGCAGAGCCCAGCCCATCAACTCCTGGACCCCAACTGCAACTTGCCATCTCCAACTGCGCCCCACACAACTCCAACCACACCCCTGACCCAATTACCCACCCCTAAACGCAACCCTACCCTGGATACTCGCCGCAACCTGACTACCCGTTCACACCTATTCCATGCTAAAACCCTCAAGACTTTGGAGGAAAAAACCTACCTGAACACAGCAGCGGATGTTACAAAAATTGTAGCCACTACACTGCTCTTCTTCGCCATTACTCTCCATGGATGACAACCCTGAAGCCAGGGCAGGAAGACCCAGCTGCAAGGATGCAAAAAAGGTAGGGTTGCAATTATATTGGCAGTCAGCGTTGATAACCCCAACATCATTGCTGACCAGAGGATCTGGCCATTAAGTAAAGTAGTGCAAGCAAAAGAGGTAATTCAATAAACAATAACCGCAAGAGTCTGGTTTGAATATCTGTGAGGCTAAATATATAAATAGGTATGGCAGGATCCAAATGTGAAGTGATGTGTGTGACATGCATGATGCAGATCTGACTGGATTCCTACATCTTGCAGGGTAAATACATATGTACAAAGTAGTAAGGAAGGTTCATTCAGCCCCTGAAACATATTCCACTATTCAATTAGATCATGGTTCACCTATTCCGAATGCCCTTAATAACTTTACCCAACAAAAATGTATTGATCTCAGTCTTGAAAACTTCAAGTGAACCCATATCCACAGCCCTTTCGAGAGAGAGAATTCAAGGTTCCCACTATCATTTGTATCAAACAAAAGGTGTTTGATGATTTCATCCATAAATGGCAAAATACTAATTTTACGATTGTGTCCCCTTATTCTGGATTGCCCCACCACAGAAAATAGTTTCTCTGTATCTACCCTTTCGTTCCTTCAATCATTTTGAAGACCTTGGTTAAGTCGTCCTTAACTCTTTCAACTCAAGAGAATCCAAACATTATCCTAGTAAATGTTGCACAGAACTATACATACCTCGTCTTTCTGGAATTGCACCACATCAATATTATGAAGATTTGGGAGTCCTGGATTAAATACCTCCGGTATCAAATGCAATTCAAATTTGTGCACATTTATATTTCTCAGCTATAATAATGCCAAAGGGTGAAATTTAGTGCTGCAGGGAGGATATTGCTCCTTCATCGTGAAATAATAAGTTTGAAATGATCTAAGTGCCTAGGTGAATGTTACATTTTACTGAGTGAATGGTCTCATAGTGTCTCAGCTTTCATTTTAAAGGGAATATTGAAAATATTTGAATCCTAAAAAGCACAATTGCATTATTATGTTTCAGTGAAAACAATCAAACATTCATATGATGCATCAAGTGCAAGGTCCACATAGTTTTGATTACTAAACATCTGCCTGGGGATATTTTCCAAACTATTAAAGTATGTAACAGGTGCATACAACACATAAATTAATGGTTCTGTGAAAGCAACGAAACTGCACATTAGAGCAAGAAACAATATTTTGTTTTCTTTGCTGCAATGCCTCCTGCTATTTGGAAAATGACTTTCACGGTTGTGTTCGTTTCAGCTTGTGACCAAGGGGCTGTGATTTATGTGGTTTTGTTTCTCGGTGGCGGATCAGAACGCTGCCAAAATGTTACTTATTCTGACATGACCTTGTTAATTATAGCTATATAAAATTGTAATTTGTATAATATTACATTTTGTGAAATTGTTAGCAAGTGGCAATGCATCTTGTTTTAAATTCTGCAGCTTAGCCATTTATGAAATGTAACCTTGGAGGCACAGTAGCCTAACGATTAAAAAAAGTCTACTTTTGCATTTAATAGGAGACAGTCAATGAAGCAGTGACTCCAAACTCCATCCTTTCAATATTGGACCCTTGGTCAAAGTTATCTCAGTTAAGATGTGTGCCTCCTCTCTTTGAAGCCAAGTAAAATACATAGCTAAAATTTAAGTTAGACTGCCAAAATTCGCTTGAACAAGATTGCATAGTGCAGGCTGGTCTTAATTATAGCATACCTTGCACTTTTACTCATAAGAACCAAACAATAGACATTCTGTTGTTGAAACAGTAGTGGCAAACTTAAACTGTTTTTTCATTACTAACTGGTCCTAAGCAAGCATCCTAAGTATGCTTTTCTTCTGCCTTTGCATTCAAGTAATGCAGCCAGTCTCTGCATTATGCATGTGCAGACCAGCTGTGACAGCTTTGTCAGTGCTATGAGCTCACTAAAGGGATCACATAGCCACCAAAACAGCTGTTCAATGGTGCCATCACCATGGCACTTGAGTCTGCTTGCCAGCCAATCATCATGTTTTACTCATGCAGTATAAATTGTTGTTCCCTTTGAAATTTGGTGTTCTAGCATCTGTCCTGATGAGTGGTAGATGAAAAACTTTAATAGCATGTCTCTTTCTTTTAGCAATAAAAAAAGGTTTACCACCATCACTTTTTCATCTATAGAAAGAGGTAATGAGACTGCTGTGTCAGAAGACCTTCCAGTGGCATAAAAATATGATATGAATAGCCGACCAGCCCTTTACGTTAGAAGGTTCTTCAGAAGCACCCCAAACATGGCATATCATATTTTGCATGACACTGTGGGGAAAAAAGTACATGTCAGAATGGGATCCAACATTGCCTATTGAACCATACAAGATACCAACAACGAATTACTGTGGGCCTGGGCAAATGCACTTGGAAATGATTGGAGTACCCCGCTTTCTCAGGGTCTTGATCAGTAGAGGCGTAGATCTCAAACTGCACCAGCTGCAAGGGTACCTCCAGTTACTGTGCAGCATGCAGCTTGAACATTTGGAAGATAATAACAAAGAAAAACTTAGCATTTATTAAGCACCTTTCACAACCTCAGGACATCCAAAACTGTTTTACAGCCAATGACGTCAGTTGGAAATTGGCTAAATCTCTGAGTAGGCACATCGCAGCCCTGCATAGGATGCTGCTGCAGACTGGAACAGAGGAAAACCCTCCCGACTAGCATTTCATGCAGCACAACCTCACGCTGTGATAAGGTCAGTAGCCAAAGACGTGATGGGTTGTATCGCCACTTGTCTGAAAACCGGTGTTTTAGCCTAGGCCTCCTTTGTCTTTCACCCTGATCTGCCACTTTTTAATCCATTGTCCTTCAGTCTCGGCAAATGTTGCTGACAATGTTGAAATATTTCATAATGCTCTTTAGAAGCTTCCTAAAGATTAGTCCTCCTGCTTGTGACAGACCTCTTTTACAGTCTCCATCGTTTTAAATTTGACTTGCGCATAAGTTCCCTTTGCTCCCTGAGAATGAAAATGACTTCCAGTATATCAATTAATTCATGGATGCAAAATATCTTAAACATTCACTTCCTCCACCACAGGCGGAGAATGGCAGGAGTGTGCACCATCCACAAATTGCACTGCAACAACAAGCCACGGTTCCTTCAACAGCACCTTCCAAAACAGTGATCTCCACCACTGAGGACAAGGGCACCAAGCACATGGAAACACCACCACCATGAAGTTACACACCAGTGTGACTTGGAAATATATCACAGTTCCTTCAATGTCTCAACATCAAAATCCTGGATC